>NC_081357.1:53268516-53973516 GCF_030684315.1 Stegostoma tigrinum | reverse complement strand
TTGTCTCTGCTTTTGAACTCAATACCTCTGTCTATGAAACACTTTATCCCTTACTCAACTGCTCGGTACTCCCTTGATATGTCTTAACATTTTCAAATATCTATGCACACTGAACACATTTATCTCATTGTTATCAAGATAACTAATTTGTATAAAACAACAAGGGGCAATTTCCTCGGAGGTTCTTTCCAACTTCATTGCTGTAACTTCTGTGGACATTTTGCACCAATCTTTTCTCCATTCCTCAGTGTGTTCTGGTGACAGAATGAGAGAATCTGCAACTAAATTCAACTTATGTTTTAAAATTATTGCTATGTATTTGAACCAAGATATAAACATAATTCTTTCTACTGAATATTGGACAAAGTAAACAGTAAAAGTAAATTATTAGAATCTGTCAGAAGTGTTTATGCATTCTGGGAAGTATTCTGCCAAGGCTAAATATTTTGAGTGCCTTCCAGGAAGGAAAAAAACTTTTACATTCATTTGTATATTAGGCTAGAGTGAATTGCTAACACAGGAATTCTATCCCTAATAAATTAGTAACACATTAATCAGCTTAAGCATTTACATTTATGCACTACACAAGTCAAAGCTACTTGGAATTTAGGACCATGCTACTTATAGTGTAGATACACTTTAACATTTGCAGTTTGAGAAAAATTATGCCAAAATAACAATTCCCTACACTTACATTACTGAAACTAACTTCCTAATTCCCTTATTTTAGTGGGCCTGCAAAACTGTCATTAGGGTAATGGTGCTGATTTCACTGTTGTAAACATGCTCAGTCAGAGCAGCGACAAAACAAATCTTTCTAAAGTCAAATGACATGTGACAATCTCCTACTTCTGTCCCTGTACCTAATGCCAGAGACCAAAAGATCTATCCTTTTCAACACATTCTACAACACATGAAAGCCAAAATGAAATCATTTATGAGCCACACAGACTAATGTTATTTAGGATATCTGGTCGGCGTGGACAAGTTGGACCGAAGGGTCTGTTTCCGAACTGTAGATTTCTCTCTGATTCTATGACACAATGACTGTGTATTTTTCATTGATATCACAATACTATGTGAACAGATTTCTTCCCTTTATCTCAAAATAAAAAAGTTAGTCAGTGTTTCAGCATTAAAAATTACAACTTATCCAGGGTAGCAACTTCAGTCTTTATTCTTTCAGAGCGCTTGCATTTCAAAACTAATTTTCCTCTAGACTTCATACAGTTATTGAGAAATAAGTTAACATAGTATTCAAAACAGTATTGACAAGTAATCCTGCCTCTTCTGATCGTGGAGTTAGTTAACAAACTGAAAATCCACAATGTCATTCACATTTGTAGATGAAAGAGATAGTTTTGAATGTACAACCATTGTTTAAATGATGGCAATCCATTAGAGTAATGTTAACATATTTCATCTCATTCCCTGAAGGCAAACTATACTCAGACGTTATTAATCCCAAATGGAAATGTTTAACCAGGCCTGGACAAGTTGCTAGATATTGATAGTGGCCAACAGACCGTTGCCAGAATTCCATCAGTGAGAGCACTAAAGAAAGTCCATCATTTTGCAAAAGTGGAAGAAGAACAGAGATTATTTTACTGAAAAGTGAGCTGAACCAGCAGGGTGGTCTTTATCTGAACACACTGATAAGATGATTGCACTGACCTGTGCAGAATGATTGATAATAGTGTGGTGTTTTTCCAAATGACCACCTCTAGTACCTTAATCATTTACCACCTCTATCAGTATGTGGCACTTGTCAGTAATCTTCCTTGTCTTGGCTTTATGTTGGACCCATCTAGAAACTAATGTTAAAGGGCACACCACTGCAGTATGTCTACACAGAGATACTGTTTTTAGGTAACAGGCAGGTTTACCACATGATAGCAACAACAACTGTACTTGGTCAGGCATAACAACCAGGACCTTAGGAAGCTAGTGCAAATACATCTGCTCCTTCCAAAGGCGGGAGTAGAATTCTGAGTCCACCCACAGACTTTGTGTAACATCATTATAATGAGTGCAGCTAACAACATGAATATTTTCTGTTGAGGACATTTTGCGTTATATAAAAAAATTCTGGAACTACACAAAAGTTGTGTTCATTTACAGATTCATTGAAATCTAAAAATATTGACGTTCTCCAGTTTTTGTGGAACATAATTTTTTCTTTGGGAGTACCCAACATTAGCTTCAAATAAAAACGGAAAGAACTGCAGATGCTGTAAATCAGGAACAAAAACAAAGTTGCTGGAAAGCTCAGCAGGTCTGGAAGCAGCTGTGAAGGAAAAAACAGAGTTAATATGTTGGGTCTAGTGACCCTTCCTCAGAACTTCAAATAGTTTATTTTATCTTAGGCATTTTTAAATTCTTCAATCTTATAATATGAATTTGGGCTATATCCATTCATACAGAGCCAAGATTTTATTAGAACAAGGGAAGTCCTCTTTTGTGAAATAAACACCAAGAGGCAGTCATTTTATCTGCAGCCTTTCGTGTGAATTTTCCACTTTACATCAAAATAATGCCAAGATGAAAATCTAGGTTAGATCTCTGCACTACATGCTGGGGCCTAATTGTGCTATAGAATGTGATGAAGTACTGTTTGTCGCTTGGATAACTAGAGCTGTTACAACACTCAAGAAATTCACAGGAAAAATTAGTGAAACAAATAAATCTAACTGATATGCACATGTGACAATTGCCTAAACATCTCATTCCTCTCCATCGCCATCTGCAGTCCAGTGATTGAATTATGAGCTACCCACAATGCACACTCCAGTAATTTGTCAAGACTGAGAGTCTTAGACCCGTACAGCATGGAAACAGATACTTTGGTCCAACATGTCTACGCCAACCAGATATCCTAAATTAATCTAGTCCCATTTGCCATCATTTGGCTAATATCCCTCTAAACCCATCCTATTCATGTGCCCATCCAGATGCTTTTTAAAATGTTATAATTTTACTATCTTCCACCACTTCCTCTGGCAGCTCATTCCATATGCACACCACTCTCTGCATGAACACTTCTTCAAGAAAACTGTAATCTCTACTATTTGAAAGGAGAATTGATAAAGGGACATAGAATTCCCATCATTTTCAAGTTTTCTTCCAAGTCAGATACTATCTTGAATGGAATTTGCATTGTCATTCCCTCATTGTCATCGGAACAGAAGTCCTGAAAGTCACAAGCTTTCTATCTTTAAGGCACCTAGAAATGGGCAACAAATGCTGACCATGCCAGCGACATCCATTTTCCTAAAATAAAAGTTCCCTCCATTGTAAGGAAGTGGAAATGTTCTCTGAGGAGTGCACAAAATTCAGCACAGTTTGTGACTTTTCAGATACTGAAGCAGACCATGGTCAAATGCAACAAGACTTGGAAAGTATCCAGGGTTGGCCTGTAAAGTGACGCGTAACATTCGCACCACACAAAAATGGCTATCTCCAATAAGAGATGGTCAAACTACTGTCCCTTGACATTCAACATGTTACCATCATTGAATTCTCCATTATCAACATCCTGATGGTCACCATTGACCAGAAACTGAGCTACATCTGCAATAGAAATACAACGGCTAAAAGAGCAGGTCAGAATTTGGAATACTGCAGCGAGTAACTCACCTTGTGAATCCCCAAAGCTGCTCCTCTACCTGCAAGGCACAAGTCAGGAGTGTAATGGAATACTCCCTACTTGCCTGGATGTGTGCCTCTCTAATTATACTCAAGAAGTTTGACACCATCCACGATAAAGAAGTCAGCTTGATTGGCACCATACTCGATCATTCTACCACCAAAGATTAGTAGCAGCAGGGTGTAGCATCTGCAAGATGCACTGCAGAAATTCACCAAGAATTCTTTTACAGCACCTCCCAAACCAACAACCATTTCCATCAAGAAGGACAAGAGCACCAGATACATGGGAACACCACCATCTACAAGTTCAACATCAAGCCATTAACCATCCTAACTTGGAACTATATTGCTGTCCTTTCAGTGTCCTTGGGTCAAAATTCTGGGAATTCCCTCCCTTGTGGCATTGTAGGCCTACCTGCAACACTTGGACTGTAGTGGTTCAAAAATGAGTTCAACACCACCTACTCAAGAGCAACTAGCAACAGGCATCAAATACTGGTCCGGCTAGTGATGCCCATGTCCCGCAAGGAAATTTAAAAAAGCAAAAGATTAAGACAAAAATAAGAAAGAACTTTAAGCAGAACCCAAGAATAACTAGTAAAGTTCAATCAATCTTTGTTTTGAGGTAGGGAGAAACCTGCCAATGTCACTATCCCACTTCTTGCCAGAGTGGTGGCCGCCATGAGGATGCGAGTCTCAGGGTGCTCCTGGACTAGAGGTCAGTGCGAGGAGGTGAGTCCCTGACCGGAGACCAATGCAGGCAGGTTAGTTTCAGGAGCAAGTCCCGGAGTGGAGGCCATTGTGGGGAAATGAGTCATGGAGTGGAGGCCACTGCAAGGAGGCAAGCCTGGGACCAAAGGCTAATGTGAGGAGGTGAATTCTGGACTGGAGGCCAGCGTGAGGAGGCGAGTCCCGGGAGCTAGTCCTGGCATGGAGGCCTTCGAGAGAAGGTGAGGCCCTAACGGACTGGAAGTGAGGCCTCAAGTTTTGAAGTCCAGCATGATCTGGAGACTTGGCAGAGTGCAGTCTGGAGGCTCGGTTCCTGGCACAGACGTGGTGAAAAGCACTGTAATTTGAGTACTTTTTAAAAGAACTTTTTATTCCTATGCTGGATTTAATGAGTAATTTGAGTACATTATAAAACTTTTGTATTCCTGTGCTGGACTTTTTATTATTCTTTCAACTCTGTAACATATACTTCAGTATCTGTACCCAAGTATCCTGTACCTCAGATGGCACCATAAGCAGCGATTTTGCAAACTTTTCAATGCACTCATTCGAGTGCACGTGATAATAAAGCTCATTCTAATTCTAATTTTAATTCTTTAAATATGTCAATGAATGTCTTTAAGGTCAACAAAATAGCAACAAATATAAAAGTTAATTGTTCGACCCTAAAACCGACTCATTCGCCTGGGGTTAGTGATGGTGGGGGTTGCTCATTAAATATATGCCAATATATAAAAATCAAACATAATATCTGATCTGCTAAATTTACATATTAAAAATGGGAAGAAATCACTGCAAGCAAAAAGATTTCCACTATTCACTACATGCAGCAGAATTATAATTGCAGCTTTCAGTTATGGGTTTATAATTTTGCTGTGAATAGTGAACAGTGCAAATCTTCCCCTCTAATCATTCATTCCAAATCAGAACTACTAACTTGCTGCTGATTGATAGAGGGAGGAATTTCTTAGAAAATTAGGGGAGAATCCAGTGCCAGCATTACTGGCAGTACATCTGAAATCATCTGTAGCACTAACCTAATCATTGCTTGGGTAATATGAAACAGTCTTGAAGCAACAATCAATTTGAATCTAGGACAAATATGACTCCTGTTTACTGATGTAAATAGCTTTTTAAAAAAATGCAATGATCTACAGAATAATCTAATTGGTGTACGCTGATAAAATGTATGTAGTATATATCAGAATAGAGTGCAATTTGTGCCCTACATAATGTGACTAATAAATTAATTTTCATGGATGAACAAAAACACATGTTGCTGAAATCCTAACTTCCTCCATTTGAAGGTTAACTCTTGATAAGTGCAGTCATAAGCTGCATCTGGAAGCGGTGTCTATTGCCTAAGCAAGCAGATTTAAATAGTGTTAAATGGCAGTACGAGCAAAAGTGGTGGTCCTCTGACTGAAACATTCCAGATTACTTCAAAAATGAAGCAAGGGATAATGCTTCAATACTTCTGGCTGAGGTGAATACGTCCAAGTTAACGGATGATGTTCAAACATTAAATTAAAAAGCAAATAGTAAAATGCACAAAAATTGTAATATATATGTTTCAACATTATTTCGACAGATATCATCCTCAGATATAAAGAAGGTGGGCTTCTGCAGCAACATGACTGTGTGCTGTTCTCTAACCTGAAAGGGCAATAAACAAAATAAAAGCTATTTTTCAAAAACTTTTACTTAAACCATAAAATACTTTACTGGGGACAATAGCCACGACATGCTAAATATTGGCATCATTGCAGAGACAATGATAATAATGAAATATTGTTGAAGCTCCACACTTCCATTTGTATGGATAAAACTAAATTGAACTTTTTGTAACCTCAAAATACAATGCTTACAGCAGTCAAATGTTAACAATATGAAGGATTAAAGATGTGAATTTAAGACAAACTAAAATTAATTAGGATTGAATGAAAAGGAGAAGGTTCTTCGGCAGCTCTTATAATACATTACTAAATCATATTTTAATCCTGAATCTGAGCTATAATCAGGATGGGCTGACAAAATTGCAATTTGATTAGTGTAGAACTGTACTGAGGATGCAACAGTTTGCCAAGTATTGATTGAGGAGCTCTGTACCAAAGCAACAACATCCTCCATTAGGAGGCTGTGTGTTAAGGGGGAGGTCAATAAACCTGCTGCCTGACTGAAATTCCCTAGTCATCTTCCTCAGCTACAAATAACAATTATTCTCGAACTTGCCAAATTACATCTCTGGTGAGTTTTATGTCATTTTCCAGTATAAGATACTTCAAACGAAAGCAGGCATCAGAACCCTAACCCTGTCAGTATGGGCAGTTTACTACTTCTCAGTATCTCACCGTGTACCTAATCCAATGTGCTTCACTTATCAATGCAACAGGATTCTTACTCGTTTTCTCCAAAGCAACAAAAGGCCTGTCAAAGGGCTGTCGCTTTATTAATTGCCAGATTAAAAAAAAGAGCCAGCTCCATTTTTATTTCCCCCAAATCCTCAGCTTGTGTTTTTTATTTGTTTCCTGAAGACCTCAAAGCTCCCAGCTAGCAGAACGCTGGCTGGGGATTAAGGTAACTAATCTGAAATAAATTCAGGATGTGATCTGCTCTGACCTCAACAACTAAGCCAGCTGAAAGTTACTTTATAAGTCCCCTAGTTATTCCCTAACAAAATAGATGCATAGCAGGACACCCTTCAATCCGGTTACATTGTACTCAAAAAGTTTCATTTCTGAAATTCCTCAATGTGTTTGCAGAAAAGCTGATTTAACAGTCTATTGAAACGATTAGGGATCTAATGAGACATAAAAGTAAGAATGATTAAAAGCGTACCGAGCTTGAGGGATTGCAGCCCAAGTTTGAATCTGTGGATTGACTTTGCCTTGTCTTGCATTTGATGCCAGTGCCAATGCCACAACTGGTTAAACATCTACAGAATTCCCATCACCAGAAAATAACCGTATCAATAGCAACTGAGCATCATTGCGAAAGCCCCGAAAAGTCTCCAATTTTCTGACATCAAACCCTTGATTATTTTAACATGTAAAAGCCTAGGTTAATAATATACCATCTATTTTACTTCTGATATGCAAACTGTCAATGTTTCAGAGGCGGATTTTTCATATAACTTCAAGTCACAGATTTTGATCATTAGAAATAGCAGTGTTGTTTTGCTACAGTTTTGAGATTATTACCTGATTAGAAGAATGTAGTGTGGCAAAATAGAGTTATCAAAATTACTGCATTGCTCAATGATGAATCTAAGTTATCATCTGCACACATATAACTGAGTTTTATTTGCCATTTAACTCAGGGAAGACGTAGAGGCTGCTCTCTATTGTTACTGCATCAACATCTTGCATTGATATAATGCTTTTAACAAAGTAAAACATTCCAAGATGCTTTACAGAAAAGCTTAAACAACATCTAACTCAAGTGATTTCAATTATTTTCGTGATGGAGTTGTATATTATTTGATTAAGTTTTTTTTAAACTATTCACAGGATGAGGGTGTTCCTAATTCCCAGAGGGCAGTTAAGAGTCAAACACATTGCTGTGGGTCTGAAGTCACATGCAGGCTATACCAGGTAAGGATGGCAGCTTCCTTTCCATAAAGGACATTGGTGAATCAGATGGGTTATTTCCTGACAACTGACAATGGATTCATAGTCACAATAAGACTCTAACCTTCAGATATTTATTGATTTCAAATTCCACAATCTGCCTTTGTAGGATTCAAACCTAAGTCTCCAGAATGTTACCTGGGTCCCTGGATTAACAGTCCAACGATGATACCACGAGGCTATTGCTTCCCATTTATGTGTGTGGTGCACCTTGGGTTTTCCAGCCTCAAAAATGAAACATCATGGCCAGCACATGCTCCAAGACTTTGTGATATTTTACTTGAGGCATTAGTGCAGGAGATGGAGATTAGAAAAGGTGCAATCTCTTCACAGGTTACGAAGAGACCATCCAGCCAAACTTTGCACAAGTGGCGTGACCAGGAAATCATAGAGGCAAATGCTAGGGATCCAAAGATATAGATATCTACCCAATACATAGCCAATTTAGATGGTATGGTGGCTCAGTGGTTAGCACTGTTGCCTCACAGGAACCAGGAACCCAGGTTCAATTCCACCCTCAGGCGACTGTGTGGAGTTTGCACATTCTCCCTGTGTCTGCGTGAGTTTCCTCTGGGCACTCCAGTTTCCTCCCACAGTCCAAAGATGTTCAGGGTAGGTGGATTGGCCATGCTAAATTGTCCATAGTGTTCAGGGATGTGTAGATTAGGTGGGTTACAGGGGATGGGTCTGAGTGGGATGCTCTGAGGGTCAGTGTGGGCTTGTTGGGCTGAAGGGCCTGTTTCTACACTGTGGGGATTCTATAATCTATGATATTGTAGTTCACTCAGCATCACTGAGTCAAAATCCTGGGATTCACTCCCTAACAGCATTGTGAGTTTACTTACAACAAATAGACTGCGGCAGTTCGAGAAAGCAGCTCACCATCACCATTTCGAGTGCAACCAGAATGCTGGCCCAGCTAGCTACATCCACATCTGCTGAGTGAATTATTTAAAGAAAACAAAGGACTTGAATTTACTACTGCAAAGAGAACAGTGACCAAACATGTGTTGTCAAGGTCAGTGAAGCAATCTTCAAATTCTGTATCTCACCAACTCTACCACGAGCATCATATACAGCTCAATGTCACCAGCTATACCATTAGCATCATATACTGCTCAATATACCACACCCTTAACACTAATCTACCAACAATCTCTCAATCACATGACAACTAAACAGTCATTGCTTTATTTCAGCCTCAAATATACAGCTGCAAGGTGACACCTATATCTCCTATTAGACATCTATTCATCCCTGACATCCACATCACCCAAACACACTGCACCATACTCACTAAAAAATGTCTCTCTTTCTTGCAAGATAAGACTACATCTCCTAACTAGCAGAGGGACAGATACGCTGTCTGCTTTTGGTTAGTTCATCCTGGTGTCCTTTTGTGGTGCAAACCCATATTACACTATTACATGCAGAATGCTGCTGACTCACTCAGGGAGATAGATCACTCTTGCTGTGTGATCCTTAGCAGCTGTGACCCTAAAAGGCCTGTTCCACAAACTGCGCTACCTTGGGATGTGTGTCATTTTGGCTGTCAGCCAGCCAACAAGAAGGCACTGGGAGACTGGCAGTGGAAAGGGTGCTCTTCATCACTAGAACAGCCATGGATGAGGTTGTGACCAGCTGTGTGTTTGAAACGAATGAAGATAATAGTACTCTCATCCTTTCCCACATGATTTTGAAGGAGGGGAGGCTATGCCACCAGAACCTGCCAACTTGGTGGCAGTGACATCTCCAGGGTGCAGAGGAATGGCCAGTAATACAAAAGGAAAGACAATGATCTTTTCTCTGCGAGGGTAAAAGCTACTCTCTTCTCTCTGCCAGCTTACTCTAACTCTAACTCTGCTACTGCACCCATTGTATGCTTTCACGTTCTCTCACTTGGTCTTCCATAGCCCATGTTGCTCAGTTCCCTACAAGATTTTACCCTTGCTCCTCTAAACTCCAGCAGATACAATTCGAGTCTGTCCAACTTCTCACCATTTACTGCTCTCCAATTCCTTCAGTGGCTAGCTTCTGAAAGTGGTAAGATACCAGGCATGGTTGCCTGCAGCTTACATGGATGTATGCAGGTTCTGCTGCAGTGCTGCTATAAGTGGAGAATTAGATTGGGTCAGCTACAGAAAAATGCATGTTGACTGCTAAGCCTTGCAGAAACCCTGCAGTCAATGACACAAAGACAAAAAATGTGGAGTTATCTGACATTAACTTGGGAGAGGGTTTTGTTCAGAGTTTGAAGCATCTCTAGCATGGGGTGGTGGACAACTCCAAGGAAACATGTGTGATTATGAGTATTATGAAGCCTTTGAAGATCAATATCTTAATTTCCATTGCAGCAATGTCAGAACTCATTTATTGTCTAGGGAAAGCTTAGGTGGATGTCACACAAGCTCAGTTTACAAAAGGTTTGAAAGGATCCGAGCACCCATTCCAACAATGCTGGAATTGCAGATTCTGGTCTGCATTTTCATCCTTGGGGTGAGTAGTAGCTGTTGGGAAAAGTTATGGCTTGGCTAACCTGTCTCAGGAGAAAGAGCTGACAAGAAGGGGAATTTTGTCGCAGGGTGTAACCAGACTTGGAACAAAAGGTTTCAACCGAGTATCTTGCAGCTTGTTAAAAAGACCCATTTTGGTGCAATGGGACTTTGTCCCAGGGTAAATAAAAGCGGGGGTGCCTACCCTGTCATGCTGCTCACACATGCCATGGCCCACATCATGTCACACACTGATTTTGATGCATGCCTCTTAAGCCAGACTATGCTCCTCTACCCTCCTATTATAGTGCCTAAGGCCTTCCAAGCCAAATGATGCCCCATTCATCACACATGTGAACCCCTTGCTCCTTTGTGCATCACCCTGCCCATTATCTCTCATATTTTCCCATACTAAGACATTTACAGATTTATTTAGCTAGTGTATAGAGAAAGGTAGATACGTAAACACACGTTTTTTAAAAGAAGTACTCATTGATAATTTTCCACTCTGTTAAAACCAATTTCTTTACACTACAGAATAAAAATGTTAAAACATCCAGACTCAGTTATTAATAGGTGAAAATATAAGCACTTGAAACCTCTTAAATTTATGTAAATAGACATAGTGAAATAGATAGCTGAAATCAGAGACCCGAAGCTGTCAGTCAAACAGGTTCAAGTGATTCAACATTCTAATAGATATCAATGTTCTCAGCCAAGCCTCATTAGATAACATCACCGAGAACCCAAAAATGTTTAAGCTCAGTAGATGGTAGGCAAAACATTGTATGGAGAGTGGCATGATAGTCATAAAGTTGGATGGGGCATGACCTAGCATTAGGGGTTGGGAAAGTGGGGGATGGGAAAGTGAAGGACCATTTGAAAACACAAAAAACTTACCAAAGGTTCCCAGAGGACGACCACTCCTTGAAAAGCTGGCCTGACCTCTTGAAAATTACGGAGATGCAGGGCATGTTTATGCCTACAAATAGAACTGGCCAGTTTGGGAGTGCTGGATACGGGTTCATGATCTGAACTAGCACACTTTCCTAAAAAGCACTCCTGAATATTGTAAAGCCTGAAGATCAGAACATTGTAACGTATCTACCATTTTTAATGGGCTGATCCTATCCTGGTGAAAATTCAGGCTGTAAAATTTGTTTCATTCTCTGCACATGCTTCCAGAACTGTTGGGTATTTCTAATTATTTTTTGCTTTAAGCTTGGAATTGCAGCATCCAGAGATTTGATTTAACTCCATTATCTTGTTTGTTCATGAAGGTTATACTAAATCTTCATAAAATATGAGTTGAGCTCCAGCTGAAGTCTTGTGGTCACTGTTTTTAGGGAGGATTTTAAAGCCTTCAAGATACCACAGGTGATTTACAAGAGTGATACCAATGATGGAAGGCTTCTGTTATTCAAGAGGTCAGAGAGACTTTCTGTTTAAATCAGAGGAAATTAAGATGAAATATGACTGACGTATATAATATCTTGAAGGATTTTATTCTCAGTAAATAAGGAGAATCTATTTCCCGTAGCACAGGAGCCAATAACCAAAAAACGCAAATTTAAGATAACTGGCAAGGGAACCAGCAATGATAAGATAAAGCAAATTTATGGCTGTGAGTTGTTATGTTCTGGGATGCATTACCTGAAGTATAGTGGTAGCAGCTAAAATATTAACCTTTTAAAGACAGTTGAATAAATACTTGAAACGGAAAATATTTTCAGGGTCATAGAAAAAGAGTTTGCACAAACACAGGCACTGTGCGATAATGGTCTCCTATGGTGCTGTATTATTCTATGATTCTAAGCTGAGCCGCCAAATTTTCAAGCTATCTAAGGAAGATAATAAACCTGGCTTTGTCATTGTCAACCAGAATCTTACAACTAATTAAAAAAAAATGAAGTGACAGAAAATGCAAACATCATAGGATAGCAACATGCTAAGTGGGAAAATCGTGCCATATAAACAGAGATCCTTGAAATATACCAAACTGTGTTTTTAGATCAGCACATCTACAGTCTGTGATTGTTTTAAATCCCGTTCCAAGAAGATTTTATTTCTAGTCTTGCCAGAGGTTGGTGTGACTGATCACAGAGATAACATGCCCTCCTGTCAGATGATCTGAAAGCACTTTCAATATATATTGACCTTCAGTTCAATGGATGCTATAAGTGAATAAGCGAAAGTCGCGAACCTACTCAGCTATCCATTGCATTTCATGTGCTTTTCCAAATTAATGCTAGTATGGTGTGTGTCACTGTTATGCACCTTCTCATTCATTAAAGTCTGAATGGCCGCTATTGTCGGGTAACAATATTGACCCATCATGAAGGGAATTTTCAACTGAATGCAGCTTTTCCTTCTCGAATTCCTACTGAAAACTTTACGTCTTTGCGAAGTCAAACTGATGGAATGGCAGGCTTTCTGAAAGTAACATTCAGGATAATTTATTACTCACCCCTACTGCTGTTTTTAAAACATAAACAAGCACCGTTTTACGACGGCAAGTCTAACAGAAAATGATGGCACCCCTTGTATGTCCAGAATCTGGCCCTTGATTCTCCAACAACATTTGTAGCAAGTTCAATCAAGGTTTTACTGATGAGAGTTTGTGTAATCGATACTTTGCTAAGTAAACCTTTGAAAATCCTCCCCACCCACCCCCAAACAGTATTGTAATATATAATGACTGTTCTGACCTTTGACCTGTTTGCACAAGCATGATTACTTGCTTTAGATCAAAGTGAGGCCGCATAGAGAGTTCAGAAGTAAAATTAATTGAAGTGACTTAATGCCACTTTGAAGGAAAAATTAATCACCCGGATCTTCAAAGCATAAAAAAACCATGTTACATATTCGCTTCCACATACTGACTTTATTTGGTGAGGAGAATGGAAAAGGATACAGATATAAAAACTGATTTCGTAGTCAGGATGAGGCCTATGAAGGTACAGAATACTGATTAAACCTTGCATCCTTGCCAGCAATGCAGATAGTTTTGAATAAGCACCATTTCAGTCTACTATACACAGAAAGCTGGAATTTTTATTTCTTTATGTCAAATTGACTTTTCAGTCACTTGAAGTAAAGAGCTCTGCCAAGCGCATGAATTTTCCTTGACCTTCACTAGCAAGCAGCCCTCAGTCTCTGTGTGAGTCAAAATGCTGAATGAAGTTTAATTGTGTCTTTTAGAATCTGACTTGTGCAAGTGGCATTAATCCAAATATACAATTATATATTGGGAAAAAAAACAGAACATGCCCATATCCACTCTGTCTTGGTTTGTTTTGGGTGAAGTTTGAATGAAATGAATTGCCACTAATCAGCGTCCTCTGCCGTAGCACAAAATTTGATTTGGTTTATGTTTTGTAGGCCCTCCCATTTTGTAAGCTTGTGACATTAATGATAGCCAGTACTGATAGACGATCACTGCAAAGTTGAAAATTCTAGCACTTTTCTTCAAGTTAAATCGTTTTTGTTTTGCTGGCTAAAAGATTATTAAGCACTTAAGTTAAATCCTACCAAGTTTCAACTCTCACAAAGTTGATAAGCTAGGTATTGCTGAAAGGTTGAGGTGGCTTTCAGAGGATCTGCATATTTTCCAAATTGGGATGATTCAGGGGCTTGTTAAAAACGGTAAGTCAATCCTAATTCCAGGATTCCCAACTCTGCTTCCAAGCTTTCTGATGTTCAAGAATGCATTTTAAAGGTGTTGACTGGTACAAGTTACAAGTCTGCATTCTTAACTTGGTCAGCGCCATGGTGAAGACCATCATAAACTACACCCTCACGGTTTTCATAGAATTGAGGCACTGTTTATGGTGTTGTGAACCATAGTCTGCACAAGACAGTTTTTGAAAGATAGATTCAAAGTTGTCCTCGTGCTCCAATGACAGGCCATCACCCCCATGGGCCACTCACGAGCCCATACCTGGCTATGCCTCTCTATCCTCACTCATAGTTCCTCAGACTGGGTTATGCATCTTCTCCTACCTCCATAACCCCTCATACTTCCAATACCAAGCTATAGCACTTTAGCCAATTCCCAGGGAGCCTTATACCTCATATCAAACCATAGCACATCAAAACTCACTGACCCACTGTATTGTTGACAGAACCAATTAAATTTTATGACAATAGGATTCATGAAGGTAGTGTTTTTTAAAATAATTAATTACCTTTCACAACATTGACTAAGTGATTTTTTGGGGAATAAAGGTGCCAATCACCCAGATGCTATAAAGTATCACTAGCAAGCACTTGAAACCTCTTCATCTTGTGACAATAAACATGATGCATTTAACAGCAGAGATCAGAGAGCCAGAGCTGTCAATCAAACAATGCTTTCCTCCAGCTCAGTGATTCAACAGTCCAAAGGGCATCAAGGGCTTTAAACTATACCTCAGTATGCATTATTTTGGGTAGTACTGAGGGGTATATAGCTGGATATGCTGGGTGGCGGGGTGATGATGGCATGAGGCACCATTGAGATTTTGGGGGCTGTGAGGGATAGAGGGATTTATTTTCTTCATTATAATTGAGAAAACATCTCATTGTATTCAGATGAGCCTTTTGGACAGTTCACTTGGTACCTCATGGCCCATGGCTACCTCTACCTTCTTCCTAGGTCAGCTGGCCTGACTATAGCAAATACTCGCATCAGTGCACTAAAATTTCATCTTTGTGGGCACCTTGGCTTCAAGGCTGGCATAGAGAACCAGGTATGTTCCCAAATCGTGCTACTCATCACCGTGGTTTTGAAAATCCAGGCCAGGGAAATCAACTTGATTTTTCCTCAAGGGAAATTAGAGGAGCCCCTCAAGCTCACCCAGTGCAGACACCCTTTTCTTTGTGTTTTCTTTTTAAATTGCGAGGGATCAATGCCAACACATGTTCTACATTCTTGCAACCATGAAGTCATGTTTTTGTCCTGATCAGCCATCTTGCTCATTTACAACGGCTGCTGTCCTATTGTCAATTCCCTCCATTTTTTCCTGCCTTTGTATTCTCAAGTCCCCCACCCCTCTGAGAAATCAGCAGTTCTCCAATTCTAGTCCCATGAGCATCCATCATTTTGTTTGCTCCATCTTTGAAAACCATGTCTTGAACAGCCAATACCTTAAATTCTGAAATTTCGTCCCTGCGTCATCCCACTTCTCTTTTATCCTTTAAAAGTGCTCGTCAAAGCCCAGCACTTTGGCTAAGCTTTTGACCATCTGTCCAATTGTCTGTCATGTGGCTCAGTTTGAATTTTGTTATTGAAGTAGGAAGCTCACTTACAACAACAAAAATGCTATATAAATACAAGTAGTTGTTGATATACTTGATACAACACAGGATGCAAGGCTGATTTTGGTTAATGCAACCAGCTTGATGTTGAAGAATGAAATGTATGAACATTTGAAGAAAACGAAGCTCTTCCCTAATCTACAGCCTAATGCAACAAACAGGCTGCATGCAAAAAATAATGAGAAACAGAAAATGCTCGAAATACTCTGGAAACAACTATAGATGGAGAAACAAGGGTAACATTTCAGGTGTCTGCCGTGACTTGCCTGGACATCCACCAATCAAGCTCAATATCGCAAATTAGTCTTTACCTCCGCTCTTAAAAAAAAGCTCTCCATAAAGAAAAGCAGCTTCTTTAAACTGTAAATCTCAAATGTGCCAGAATAATGTACTCTTCCGCTGTACATCACATTTAATCATCCATAGATGTGAAGGCATTTCACACTTAATGGCAAAGGTAAAGTTTAACATGAAGGGCCCTTTGCAGTACGGTGGTAGTGCCCCTACTTCTGGGCTGGGAGGTTTGGTTTCAAGTCCTTCCTACTTGAAGTGTGTCATAATGAGTCCAGACAGATTGATTCAATTTTATTTTTAAATATAACTTAACAACCATATGTTTTAATGAGTGTGCATGACAGGCTAAAGCATTAAAAATAGGTTGCCACCACTTTCTGTTGGGAACCACAATGCGCTTTTGTAATCCACCGCCAACTTAATTCCCGACTTTCATTCTGCAGTTGGCAAGTTTTGGCCTCCTACATGATTAAGAGCTGCTGCCCACTTCATGTCCTGTTTCTCAGGGCTTCATCAGAATCCACCCTTTCTGTGTTTACAGGGTTTCACATGAGATCTCAATTGCCTTCTTTCTTTTCTGGCTCATTCACAGGAAGGAGGGATATCAGGTTTGGAATTGCTAAAGTGTGAAGTTCATACAGGATATATTAAGACAGAAGGAAGAGAAGCAAGATATCATCACAAATGTATAATCTGCACTTGTCATTCTACTTTCCTCGCTCTCAATCCTCCGCTTGCCATAATCTGCAGGGGTTTATCTTTATATTGAAAAGACTGTTTTTTTTTACTTTATTTGAATGAAAAAAGGAACAAAAGCTAAGTTGCTGGAAAAGCCCAGCATATCTGGCAGCATCTGTGAAGAAAAAAACCAGAGTTAACGTTTCAGGTCCGGTGACCCTTCCTCAGAACTGATGGTGGCGGGAAAAATGTCAGTTTATATGCAGAAAATAGGGAGGTGGGTGGGGTAGGGAGTAAACAATAGGCTAGGGCCGAAAGATAGAGAAAGACAGTTGGACAGACAAAGAATTGATAATGATCAGGCTGGGAGGGTGAATAGTTGTTAATGGGGACTGTTAGTGACTAACAACAGGGGGTGTGTAATGGCAGGCTATGTGGTAACAAGGCCTGGTGTGTGGGGTAGGGGGCTGGGACATGGGAGAGTTTAGGCCCTAAAATTATTGAACTCAATATTGAGTCCGGAGGGCTGCAGGGTCCCCAAGTGGAAAATGAGGTGTTGTTCCTCCAGCTTGCATTGGGCTTCGCTGGAACACTGCAGCAAGCCAGAGTCAGAGATGTTGGCCAAGGAACAGGGTGGTGCATTGAAGTGGCAGGCAACAGGTAGCTCAGGGTCTTTTTTGTGAGCAGAACGTAGATGTTCTGCAAAGCGGTCGCCAAGTCTACGCTTTGTTTCCCCAATGTAGAGGAGACCACATTGTGAGCAGTGAATGCAGTAGGCTAGATTCTGCGAAGTGCAGGTGAAGTGTTGCTTCACCTGGAAGGTATGTTTGGGCCCTTGGATACTGGGGAGAGAGGAGGTAAATGGGCAGGTGTTACACCTTTGCCGGTTACAGGGGAAGGTGCTGTAGGGTTGTGGGGAGGTGTTGGGGGTTGAAGGAAGTGTGGACCAGGGTGTCCCTGAGGTAACGGACCCTGCGGAAGACGGACAATAGAGGGGAGGGGATTATGTGTTGGGTGGTAGCATCTTACTGCAGTTGGAAAAAGTGGCATCTGATGATCTTCTGGGTATGGATGTTGGTGGGATGGTAGCTAAGGACAAGGGGAGCCCTATTGCTGTTGTGGGAGGGAAGAGAGGGGGTAAAGGCAGATGTGCGGGATATGGATCAGACCCCATTGAGGGCGTTGTCGACAATGGAGCTGAGGAATCCTCAGTTGAGGAAGAACGTGGACATTTCAGAGGCTCCCTTGTCGAAGCTGGCTTCATCTGAGCATATGTGACACAGAAGAAAGAACTGAGAGAATGGGATGGAGTCTTTACAGGAGACTGTGTGTGAGGATGTATAGTCCAGGTAGCTGTGGGAGTCAGTGCATTTGTAGTGGATATTAGTGGCCGGTCTATCCCCAGAATGAAAAAAAACTGACTTGAATGCAGGGACTAGAAGGGTTGCTACATGGTTGAAAACAAGTAGCTGACACTTTATGTACATATTATTTACACAGCTGCTTATTCAAGCAGTATTGAAGTCTAATTTGCAGATAAACTGGAGCCAATGGGGTTATGTACAGATAGGACTTTGGTTGGGCCAAGCTACTGACTGTTTTGTGGGTTAATGACCAAGTATTGACAGCACAGGCTTTCTGTGGCCAAAGGCCACAGGTCTTTCCAAGGCCAAAAACCTTTGTAATTGGTATTTAGGTAGCTAAACAGCTTGAGACTGCGATCAAGATAAAGAGAGGCCTTCTGACCACCAGCAGCTGAGAAATTCCCACAATTTAAGCCTAAAAAGAACCATATTATCTTTCCTCAAAGGCTACTACAAACTGTGGCTTTTAATTAATAAACCAGAGGCTTTACATAAATGAACCAGCCACCCTGTATCTCTTACAAACCAGTGGAAGTATCCAACGAAGCAGGACTGAGAAGCCGTGTCCTAAGTAAGAAGTATCCTGAAAATCAGCTCAGTAACCCCTGTGAACAAGAACCGCTGAGCTGGTTTCCAAGTATTCCCTCTGTCCACAGCCCATGTTCTTGTGTGTGTGTGTGTGTGTGTGTGTGTGTGTGTGTGTGTGTGTGTGTGTGTGTGTGTGTGTGTGTGTGTGTGTATGTGTGTGTGTGTGTGTGTGAATTAGTAGTGTTATATGCTGATGGCTCATAATTCTTTTTATGATGGCTCCAGGAAATGTGGGGCTTGATTTCCAACACATCATCCAATGAGTTGAGACAAAATCTGGGATCGAGAACAGAGGCAATGAGAATTTGGTATGGTATTGGTAAATAACACAGAAAATGGAAAACACCAGGTTCTGTACTGCACTTGAGACATGGCTCTGGAAATGGCAAAGTTTTCCTGCAACATGATGCTCCAGTAGGCTCAAACAGCAATAGACTGTACTCCAGCTCCCATTTCCTAATGTTCCCAAGATGTGATGGAAGTGCATGGACATCATCTTGTGAGCCTAAGATGCCACAGCCTCTCGCACACATTCTTGATGCAAGAACATTTCTATCGTACAATAATTGGGCTGAGCCTTACTGTTTTTCTGTGGCTGCATCTAGATTTTCTGAAGGAATTCTGCCACAAGGACTAGTGAATTTCCTTGCTGAATCTTACCAAAATTTCATTCATTAAGTATTTATCCCACCTCTATGTTATCCATCACATTCAATTCCAGTCCCCTGCCACCACAGGCCATTCCAAGAACAATTCACCACCAACAGATATCCTGGAATTGACCAGTATTGCTTGCAATCACACCATCTTTAAGAAGGTATTTTACACCTGGGTAAGTCTTGTCAGTGTGGAGCTGCCATGTACACTTCCTGATGTTTGCCCTAAACATAGCTGACTGAGGCAATTGGCAGCCCATTTTATTAGAACGTAGAACATGCAACAGTACAGCTCAGGAACAGGCCCTTTGGCCCATCATGTCTGTGCTGACCACGATGCCATTCTCAACTAATCCATCGCCTATACATGTACTGTATCCCTCTATTCCCTGCCTGTTCACATGTCTGTCTAAATGCACCTTAAACATTGTTATCATAGCCACTTCTACCACCTTCCCTAGCAGTGTGTTCCAGGTATAGAACATAGAACATAGAACAGTACAGCACAGAACAGGCCCTTCAGCCCACAATGTTGTGCCGACCCTACCATACTCTGTGTAAAAAGACTTGCCTCACACATCACCTTTAAACATTCCCCATCTCACCCGAGTATTTGACATTTCCACTGTGGGGAAAATAGAGTCTGACCATTTACTCTATCAATGCCTCATATAGTTTTATATACTTCTATCAGGTTGCCCTTCAGCTTCTGATACTCTAGAGAACATCATCAAAGTCTGTCCAACATCTCTTTATAGCCGATAAACTCCAACCCAGGCAACATTGTGGTAAATCTCTTTTGAATGCTCTCCCATGCCTTCACGTCCTTCCTATAGCATGGTGACCAGAACTGCACACAATACTCCAAAAGTGGCCAAACTACAGTGACATTAAAATAGACAGGGACTTGATGATCCTACTGAAAGGGGAGTTGCAGAGTTGGGACTTCCTCTTCCCCAGCACTAGCAGTGGAGACCATGACACGAGACAATGTCAGCCTGGCCCACAATTAGCACCCGGGTTAAAACAGGCTCAGCTAATTGGAGGAATGCGTAGCACTTTGCAATAAGGTCAATGATCTTCTCTACTTTAGTGTAATTGCCATCATCTTCTCTCCAATAACTCTCACTCACTCGATCTGTACCCACCTCTCACCAAGGCTCATGGTCTACCATTTTCATAATTGCCTGCAACATCTTCACCACTCACACTCATCCATCCCCAACCAACTGCATCAGCCATGTATGCCATCTACACTTCCTACTTATTCAGTCAGAGCACCTCGCCATCCGTACAAACAATAACAGAAGTGCTACCAACTTTCATCTCCCATTATAACATGCCCCTCTCTTATTCCAGGAAGAAACAGCCCACAACTGGACAGACAGATCAAGGGATTGCCTGACATTTGGCACCTCGCTCCACATATGGAGAAAGTCCTGACTCTGACCACCTCTCGTGGCTGACTGTCTGTTTTCAAGCTACTGGAGCTATATTGGAGGTTGCCCTTGACTTACTGGGCCAGGACCCCACCTTTGCAAAGTCTATCCTACGTGACTTAACTGAGGCATGCTGACTATCATGTCAAGCTTACTGTCTTTATATCTGAATGGCAAGGCAAGGTAGAATTGAAATGAGTCTGATGTCTCTGGCTGAGGGGTAATCATGCAATAAAGCAAAATAAGGCAAGGCATTGCAAGATAGGGATGCTGTAAGCATCTGAGTAGTCTCAGAGACATGGCAATATAACAGCGAACAAACAGCCTGGAGATGAGCCTGATGCATGCTCCTCAGCACATTATTTCCTTACAGCAGCATTACAACGACAGTTGGCAGCGTGGTCCAAGATGCAGTGTTGAAAGCCTTGAGATACCTTAGTGACGGGCACATATTGGATGTCAATGTCCATGGACATGGGGTTTATGTGGCTGGTGTGCAATATGAAGGTCCTTCAGAGCAGCAGATGAGCTGATTTTGTCAGTTATCTTCTTTGGTTTTCATGTTGAGCTTTCTCAATATCAAACACAATTGGTAAGTTTTTAATGAGGGGAGTTGGACCAGCAACAAGGTGTTTACCAAGCAATAAGCTTCCTCAACAGGCAACTCACTACTCAGCAAAAGCATAACGAAGGAGCAAGTTGCTCCCGATATCAAAATAGGGTTCATTAGGCTTCTCATTTAATTCTGTCACAAATCTCACCTACATCACTCAGACCCTATAAGATTGCACCCAATGTAACTGCAGCTTGCATGGCATCTTCAAGTCACAACAGTGTCTGCAACAGTGTACTGGTCTCCCTCCAGAGAATTTCCAATCGCATGCTTGTACGATCTGCTGCTTGTTGTGCCAAGCGGTCGTGGTCATTATGTAAATCAGATTGACCTATCTAGTAGTAGTAGGGTCTACCTCTTACCCAACAGACAAATAGGAATTGTGAGTCGTCATTTTCTGTTGAGGATTTTGTTCAAACAGAAAGACTTGGCTAATCAAGTCAGGGAGGTCTAAACAACAACTAACATAACATGTCAATGCAACAACAAACGGACTCATATGAGGTAAATGTTATGAATTTGGGCTCCTGGCACACAGCTGGGAACTTGCAGGCATCACTTGGAGCAGCCCTCAATTTTATGACTTTTCTCAACATTTTTCTTAGTGCACAAATTTTATCATTATTAAAATGGCTTCAAGTAACCCCTTCCATGTTCTGACCTGAACACATCTAATCTGGAACTGTCGGCTCAAACTCTTACACTGAGGTAACCTATATCCTAAATTTACTTAATTATTTCAGCTTACTATGTATAGCATATTATACCCTAATTGCAACTTCATTTTGAAAAGTGTAACAGAATGTTTATGCATATGCAACAAAATGTTACAACTTATTTCTGCAGCTCACGTTCCATTTGCTGTGGCTTCATTTCATTCACTCATATATTTCAAAATGCACTACTTCATTTCCATTTCTGTTCGTTTGTGAATAAATAATTATAAAGAAATATGCTAACAATAAGGATGAACCTGTCACTTAATTACTACATTATTGTGGACACATTTAAAATAGATTTTAAACTGAAACCTCCTTTTTCCAGTTTATTTGATCTTTTGCTGTGGAAATTATCTAAGAGATCGTTCTGTGTAGAAAAACTGTGGTCTTTTTTTTATTAAAATCCTGAAATGTCACATCAGAAATGTGACCCCCTTAACTACCCATCCACATCCCTGCATTACCCTCCAGTGTTTACTAGACTGGTATTAAGATGGGAGGTGTGTCACTTATATATTTTATTATTACTGTTATGAGCTTGGATTTTGAAGTAGTAATACATGGTGCTTGGTCTTCGTGTATGTGGGTATTTAATGATTAACTTGTCAATATTTCTGGAGCTGAGATACTTTTGTTAAATCAGTGTAAAAGAGATATTTCGTACAGAAATGTGATTTGTTTCCATTGAGAGAGTGGATAGAGCAAACAAAAAACAGCATTAGTTGCTTTCAGTTACATGAATCAGGATTTTTCCTTTGCTTATGGTAAAAGCCCAGAGCTTGCAAAGTTCTTGTTTTCAGTTTGCATTAGTCCTGGTTGAAGTTAGATGTGGAAAATAGTTTTGCTTAGCTTAGAGAAAGGAATTAGTTCAGAAAAGGATATAGGTAACCTCAGTGTAAGAGTTTTAACTGACAGCTCCAGATTAGACGTGGTCTGGGTTGGAGCAAGGAAGGGGTACCTGAAGCCAGGCTAACTAATGATGAAACTTGTGTACCAGAAAAACAGTTGAAAAAAGACATAAAGGTGAGAGCTCTCCCAAATGATGCCTGCAAGTTCCCTGCTCTGTGCTCGGAGCCCAAATTCAAAGCTTTTGTCTCGTATACTCCTTGATAGTCTGTCATTATGTATCATTATAACTTAAAATCCCACTCTTCAATAAATGTTTGATTTGCTCTATTTTAAACTATATTCTGTAAGAGACAATTGACTGCTTTTGCTTAGACCATGTTTCATATAAATATACAATGACAGAATAATGAAAATGTTCCATAGTCTTTATCCTTGCTTGTTAATGTTGTGATATGATCCCTAACCTTGGCTTCTATATTAAAACGAAATAAACAACATTCTTAAATGTACTTCCCAATGCCTTAATTTACAGACCTGAAACATGTTTCTCTTCTCTCTCTCTCTCTCTCTCTCGCTCTATCTCTTGTTTGCCAAAGGAATTAATTTTTTTCCGGAGAGGATCCACGATGATGACCACAATTGACTGAAGAGGATTGGCTCAATCTTTATTAATACTGTAGAGAAGTCAAGTAACTCTGGGAAACTTTAAGTTTGTGAGGTACAGAGATACCAATCCAAAATCTTCAGTTTAAAATTCAATGGGGTTCCAAATGTTCAATTATAATGGGGGATGGGTGAAATACATTAGGACCAACCTCCTGGAACTTAATCGCTATGAAATCACTATAAAATCGTCTCCTTCAATATTTCCTCTAAGCTGTGCGGCTTCAGCATAGATCTCAGAGGCCAGCACAGCTAGAAAGATAATTAGAGTGAATGCTGTTCTCCTTTGCTGATTTCTGAGGAATTGTTGAAAAAAGATACAAAATAGGAGAGTTCATTTCCATTCACCTTCAGCGTTCAATCTTAGGTCAAACAAGCTTTCATGAACATATAACATTAGCCTGTGTTTAAACTAGGTAAGGACTTGACATAACTTTAAAAACAAAATAGGTACAAAATCTTTTTTCTTTGATCTGCTTATATCAAAGAAAGCAGTTGACAAATGAAAGTCAAAACATTGTCTCTTTGACATGTTGTTTTAACAAGTTAATTTGTCATTCTTATTACTTGATAGCAGAGATGAAGAATGTGCTCATCAATGATTGAAACTAATGACAAAGTTATATGCCCAACCAAAAATTTTCATATGCTTTAAATGTCTAGAATTTACTCAAAAAGTAAAAACTGCACAGTTCCTAATTGTTGAGATGAGGTGTAGTGACAAATTAAGTTGCATGATAATAGGGGGCTATTAGAGATTTTCATCAACTGTTAATGTTGTGAACTACCCACATTCAAAGTGATTCAATCAAGTTTTAATATCAGCTAGAGAAGGTATTTTCTGAATAGCTGATTTCTCAGCTTTTATCTCCTAATTAATTCAAATCTCAGCTGTGATTTGCAATTAACTCTCATTCTGTCGTTGTGTGACTGATTAATAGCTCTTAGATTTCTACGATTTGTCATTGCTTCCACGATTTACTTACGTAAATATCTCTTGGTCTGTCTCTGCATGAAATTTTGACTGATAATCATTCTGCAAATCACTGTGACATGCTTTACAACATTGAAGTGCTATATAAGTGTAAGTTGTTATGGTTACATTTTTTGCTTGGTTTTCAAGACGTCTCCCACAAACTACTCTCCCACTGCTGCAATGCTAAACTAAGGATTATATTGCATAGTGCTTTGAACGGATGTCATTGCCAAGACACGTGGCAAGGCTAATACAACTAAGCTCAAGGATGAAGAGTTGCAGGAAACGGTAAAGCCATTCTGCGGGATCCCAGGTGATGGTTTCCTTCTCTCAAGCAGATGGACACTGACAGAAGAAATTTCAGGACTCCACTTGCTGCCTCCACAGACATTGGACAACATTACATAGGCTGATAATGCAATCAGACCATCTGTGGTCTGTATCAGCTGGTATCATACCTAATCTTAAACCGGAAGTTGATTTATCATTGAACTGATGCTTATATTTACAAACATGCAATAATTGGCACAATTGTATCTGACATTACGTGTAGCGTCCTCTCTTTTTTTTTACTCATTTGTGCAATGTGAGGATCACTAGCAAGGCCAGTGTTTATTATCGATCCCTAACTGCTGATGAAAAAATGGTGGTGAGCTGCTTTTTGAACAGCTGTAGTCCACCTAACATAAGTATGCCTGAAGTTATGTTATTATGGGGTTTCCAGGATTTTGATCCAGTGATAATAAAGGAATAGTGATATATTTCTATGTCAGGATGGTGTACAACTTTGAGGAGAACTTACAGGTGATAGCATTCCCATGGGCCTGTCAAATGTTGTCCTACTTTCAATCCATTGTCATGTAGGTTTTTATCAAATAAATGAAACTGGGTCATTGTACGTGGCCAGTTTTTGTGCCTGTGGTCCAGTTTCAGCTAGGTGGAATGACACCAACATTCTTCTTTTGTATTTAGTAACTCTACTGCAATTCTTCATTGTCATTCTCGAAATATGCCATTAGTACATTGCAGGAAAATGCTTTAATGTTCATGCTGTTGGTTTTAATACAATGAAGGAACAAAGACATTTCAACCTGTACAGAAATTTTTTGAAGGAGAAAGACCAACCTGAAAAAATGTATCCTGATGAAGCTCGCATTAATACAGGCAAATGTTTGAAAAGCACAGAAAACAGTCATGTATGTGTGTGCGTATGTGTGTGTGTGTGTGTGTGTGTGTGTGTGTGTGTGTGTGTGTGTGTGTGTGAGTGAGTGTAACTGTCCAGCGAGCTTTGATGCTTTGATTACCCAGATAGCCTGCTGATATTTACCATTCATATGGAATGAATGACTACTTAGGTAAAGTCATAAAATAATGGAATGATTGAATGGATACAGGGGCCTTTGTTGGTAATTTCCCTTCCTATGAGCCAGGAGGCCTGGGTTCAAACCCCACTTACTTCAGAGAAGTGCAATCACATTATTGAACAGGTTGATTGGAAAATATCCAGAATGCATACATCACAGAGGACACCATTCAGTTCATCATGCAATACCCACTGTCTGCAAGAGCACCTCAGAGAGTTGCACTTCCACTCTAGTGCCCTTTCTCCAATAGTCCAGTGATTTCTTTCTCTCTCTCTTTCTTTTCAGCAAGTTACGTAGTTTGAAAGCCATGGCAGCCTCAGCACCCAGTCAATGCATTTCAGATCAAAACATTGGCTGTGTAAAATAATTTTCCTCATGTTATCTCTGGTTCTGTCTACTCTCTTTTAAAAGTTCTTATTGTACCTCCATCTACCACTTCCTCTGGCAGTTCATTCCACATACGAACCACTCTTTGTGTAAAAAAGTTTCACCTCGTGTCCTTTTTAAAATCTTTCTCCTCTCATCTTAAATATATGCCCCAAATTTTTGAACTCTCCTATCCTCGAACTGAGGAAGGGTCACTGAACCCGAAACATTAACTCTAATTATTTTCTTCACAGATGTTACCAGGCCTGCTGAGCTTTTCCAGCAACTTCTGTTTTTATTCCTGATTTATGACATCCACAGGTCTTTCAGTTTTCATCCAGGATCCTGTATGCCTTCTTAATGACTTTCTCAACCAGTATTGACATGTTCAGTAATGTGCATACATGTAATCACCAGATTCCTTTTTTCCTACAGCCTATTGCAAATTGTACCCTTTCAGCTAATTATAGCTTTCTTATTGTCTCTCCTCATTCTTTTAATCTAAATGAATTACTCCACAAACTGTGCATTAAATTACTTTTACTACATACTCACCCATTCCAGAAACCTATCTAGGTTTCTGAAGGCTGACAGCATGTGATGAAGTGAAAGCAAGCACTGGAAGGGGACTGTGAAAATATCTTCTGGTACTGGCTCATCGCTTCAGGATCGGGGGAGACCATTGCAAAGTATTCTTTTAAAATGTATGTGTAGGAATCAAAACACAATTCTCTTTCAGACTGATTTCTTTTGTACTGCATGACATGTAAAATGATCTGATTGGAATGTTTCACTCAGATTACCAAGCTGCCTTCCTGAAAAACCTATCCTGGTGTTGAGGAAAGAAATCTATGTACATCATACAGCTCTTCTCGTAAGTATCACTGAGTAAAATGCCTAGTACTCCAGAGGGTTCATATTACAGACCTTGTGTCCAATATGTTACTTTATGACAAACCTTGAGCTATTTCCTCTCAATTATTGTTGTGTATTCGATTTGTTGCAGAGATCTCCCCAATGCCTCAAGATTATCAGGTGAGTCGCTGATCAACCAGAAAAATAAATCTACTTTAATCCTTATTATACTGAATTAACTTATTTCATCTTCGATATGAGTGAAAGGGCTACAATTGGCTGGAATTCCCTTCTGATCACTGTTAATGTGTAGACACTGGGTGAGGATTCAACTCAGTTTGGTTATGATGACTCCACAGTCAAATTACCTGCCAAATTGAGACAGGAAGGCTAAAGTTCACACATTGATATGTTAGTCAGACAAGACAGAAACATGGAAAGAACTTCAACAAATTGCTGATCCAATTTCTACTCCCAAAAAGGCAAAAATGCCCAAAAGCAAATATTCTGATAATGAGGTAAGCAATCTGTTCAGCCTACACTGCATGTTTGGTACTCATTCTTGCATCTACCATTTGAGTGGCAGCTGGATACTAAAGGCTGATCTACAGTGAGCAGATACATAGTGATGAGCCTAGAGAGAGGGAAGGACAGTTAGGCAGATACAGGGATGGATAACATCAGGCCAGAGAAAAAGAAAAGCTGCTAATGGGTGCCATAAGTAGGTAAAAATGGCTTAACTGTGCTAAAAGCAGCCCATGTGATGACAAAGCCTGGGGTGTGGGGTAGATAAAGTTCACAGAAGCAAACACTAAGAGTGACTTGTCCAGTAAGATGGTGGACAAGAAGAAAAATTAGAATGGAAATACTGTTGGGCAGAGAAGCATTTCTTCCAAGGTGGGTATACCTGGAACAGCTGTAGTAGTGAGTTAAACACGAAAATAAAACAAAGAACTCTGGATGCTGAAATCTGAAACAAAAACAGAAATTGCTGCAGAAACTCAGCAGGTCCCTCTCCTATACCCCAGGCCCTGGAATACCATCATCCCTGACACACCATCATCCATCCCATTTTCTGCCTGCTCTCTCCTTCCTTACTTGTTCTTCCCACCTCCCACCCAGCACCTCCTATGTTCAGCATAAATAGCACCTTTTCCTGGCTACTATCAGTTCTGAGGAAGGGTCACTGGGCTCAAAATGTTAACTGTTTTCTCTCCCCAGATGCTGTCAGACCTGCTGAGTTTCTTTAGTAATTTCTGTTTTTGTCTCAGAGTTCCAGCACCCTCAGTTCATTGTTTTAGTAAGGTAAAACTGAAAGTTGCTACTTGATCAAATTTTCCTTGGTGGCACATTGCTAATAACTGTCAGCCTTGACTTAATTGCAGCGGTCTTGCTTCTGAACCAATAAGTTGTGGATTCAAACTGGCATGAGAATGTCAGCCTGATTGACTTCTTCGAGAAAGACACTTCATAGCAGAACTGAAAGACATACCAAGCAAGTTTACTCATGCTTATGTTTCCCTTCCAATATTTACAGGTTATTTACTGCCATCTAGCCAACCTAAAAGTTAATTGAAGAGGCTTTTGTTTTGTGTGTTTGACAACTGCATTCAGGGAAGTTGCAAAAAAAACTACCACCTTAGTTCCTTTCCATTGGCACACGTCCTGTTAATGTGGGACATTTGAACAAAGCAGGACTGCTAGTCATGAGAATATGTTCCAAAATTGAGCATCAACATGTTGAATATCCTATTTTGACAGCATATAGTTCCTGCACCCTTGAGATCTCGGCACTCACATGTTAAGCAGGATGCTCCACATATTCACAAAGTCCGTCAGCAACCAAGCTTATGCCCGTGTGTGAAATCTCCTTCTGGACAGCTATGGATGCAAGCTACCTTGTGAAGCACGCATCACACTGTAGCTTCTGACAGCTATTGTCATCTGTCATAAAAGCGAATGGATGGAGATGGGGGATCTTGCAAAACAACCTCATCAGTGTTTTTCAAGAAGTTTATCATTTATTTATAATGATTTACAATAGCTTCAAAATGACTCACGAGAAGCTTAAACTGTATACATAAAACATGTGGTATGGGTATATTTTGTCAACAATTTTTATTTCTCCTTGATTTTCAATCTCACTATCCATTTTATTTGCATTTGATACTTCCCTATCTTTGAAGGATGTTACCTTCTAGCATGCATTTTTTGATTCTTTTCCCTTTGCGAATCTAACCATCTCCTCCAACAGCTCACTGTACACTGAAGAGAGACAGGTTTATGTTCCAGCTCCTTCTTATGACTGCAGGAATATCATTGAGGTGTAGTTTCTAGAGAAAATTCACCAACGTGTGGAGAAGGAATGTTTTTACCTTTTTTTTAGCACATTCTAATAACAGGAATCTCCTCTGAAACTAGGGTATTCCTGTAGTGTTATTCCAGCACATGCTATTCTCCTTCAGGAATGTCCATTTCTCCTTATTATATACCAGGAGGAACCATGAGGAACTGGCACGCAGCAAGAGAACAAGTCTCCCTTTATTTTCCTTTCAGATTCAATCCTCCACGAAAAATCATGCTCCAGGTATTATCGGCCAGGATAGACAGATCCAGTTCCATTGTCACAGTAAGGGAAATGGATTTTCATATCAAGTTCAGTGGCCTGCACTGTTAAAAGTCTCAACTGTAAATGGCTTTTTTTAAAACAAAAAGTCATTTCAGAGGAAATATTACTGCACTGAATGTATAAGTAAAGGACAGAGGGATTGTTCAGCACACCTGCTTGCATTTAAGAGTTTTTCCATTCCATTTTCCAGTAAGTAAAATCAGGGAATACATCTGATAGGATTGTATCTCTGCAGGCAATGCGGAATAAGGAACTCACCCAAAGTATCAAAACCCTACACGTTTTTGAACTGGTCAGAGAAACACATGTTTTCATTTTAACGCTGTTCCTTTGTGCTGAACTACAAGGTGAAAATTTAGACAGTCGGAAAAGCTTGAAAAAGTTTCAATTGGGGTCAATTTCATGAATTTAAAGCAAATTGACCACAAGTGCGCCCAGGGAACACTTGTAACAAGGCTGCCATCAGAGGGGCTAATTGATTAAATAATGCAATTGTGGACAGTGATTTCCTGTTGTAAATATTTCCTGCGGTCAGGAACATCCTGTTGCAGGAATTTCCTCCACAGCTTTCAATTGATATGTATCCACAACACAGGACCACGTACCACAAAAGAGAAAAGTGCAAAATAAAACAATTTTTTTTAAGGAGACTGTCTGTGAGTACATCTCAAAATTCCTATCATGCTATTATACAAACATCTTCAGATCAAAACCTTAGTTTTAATGTAGATAGTTAACCCTGGAAAATGAAAAAGCTCGTGGCCTCATTGAAGTGTTTGAGAACATTATCTGATACAAATATTAGGAGTTTGTACAACAATGTCACCCACAGTTGTTTCCAGGCTTTAATTTCCAACGAGTATAGAATAAGCACAAAGTTAACCATTATTATTAAGTTGTTTTCCTCATTCAGCAGTACAGAAACTAATTAAGACTTCAGCATCTGAAAAAAGGTAAATTGGAAGTGTACGTTTCTGATTAAATACATCCCTAAATTCTACCCTATCATTTTTCACTCCTGACTGTGCGATGTGCTGACAGCAATCTTCTATAAAAATAAGAGATTCAAGGAGAAATATGACCAATTGAACAAACATGCTGTCGCTGTGATTTCAGGCTATGATTATCCATAAATTCATTTTAGCATTAACTGGACATACCTCTGCTATGTTGTACCTGTGGTTTGCTTAAAATTAACTAATGGTAATTCAACATTCCTTCTTTCTCTTAAATGCTTTGATGATTTAGTTTTATCACCTAGTTCTCCAAATTGAAGATGCTGAATGTCGTGAATGGAATGCACTTTGGTCAAAACTTTCCAAGATCCTGCATTCATGACCAGTTTCAATGCTTGTCAGACAACTCATCAGAAAGTGATCGGAGCATTTTTAAAATTTCGTCTTCATTATTACGTTGAGAGCAACTATTATTCCAGAATCAAAATGTTGAATATTACATTGTGCCATTAATGCTATCATTTCAAGATAAATGTCTTTTTAATTCATTTTTTAGATTGACTTGTGCAATGATGTCACCCAATGCAATTTAAATATTTAAATCACTCATGGCTTAGGGGTCAATCAAACCATAGCACTGAGCAACAATGAATGTGAACTGTGCCAAGAACAAATTGAGCCAAGAGGCTAGGGAGCACTTTACATATATTAGCAAAACATTTTAATTTAAGAGCAATATTTATTTTATATCTAGACTGTTGTTTCTCTTAAATAAAAAAAAGTGGCAATGTAAATGTTTAAAAACTGGAAATGCCAACAAAGGAGCAGAAACATATGAAGGCAGGAATTTCAAGAACATAAGTCAGCACTTGAGCCTATACTGCCAAATAAATAGATTAAAACTGGTCCACACCTGAACTCCACTGATCTGCCTTTACTCCGCATCCCTTGGAATGTGTAAAAGCATCAAAACTGTCCTCATTTCCACTGTCAGGGAAAGACAGCTGCAGACTTCTGCTACCCTTTCTGTGAATTAATGCTTCACAATTTATCCTTTAATTAGCCTCATCTCTAATTTTAGGATTACATCCCCTCTAAATTGATTCTCCGGCCATTGAAAATAGCTTCACCGAATAAACCTTTTTAAAAAATGAGTGCCTCAATCAGATCACTTCTCAGCTACCTATATTTAAGTAAATACTAGCAATGTTTATGCAACCTGTCACCTTAATGTAACTGCCTAAGCCCTAATGAAATTTTCAACCTGCAAATCTTCCCTAGCTGCATTGCCCAAAACCTCATGCAGTGTTCCAAATAGGTTCTGATCAAGACTCTGCACAACTGAAGCATAACATTCTCCAAGATAGTAGGAACTGCAGATGCTGGAGAATCTGAGATAACAAGGTGTAGAGCTGGATGAACACAACAGGCCAAACAGCATCAGAGGAACAGGAGGGCTGACGTTTCGGGCCTAGGCCCTTCTTCAGAAAAAGACCCTTCTGAAGAAGGGTCTAGGCCTGAAACATCAGCCATAACTTTCTCCAATCGTTTTGCAATTGTGTTTGATTGTGCTGCTGTGTATGTGTTTTACTGCAGTTTGTTTATCAAGAATGCCACACCTAAATTAGTAATAGATGCAAAAACAGTTTGTGCCAGCAACAAAAATACAAAATATATCACAAATTCATATTGTTTCAAATTTAAAATTATTTGATTAATTTCTTTTTTTCCACAAACTGGTGTTGGTTAGGGTTACAGGGAAATTTAAACTTCAGAAATAGGGGCCAGACAGAAGGAAATATATGTCATTTATGACTGGTGAGTACACAGTACAACTGACCATTAATCCAGGTTATGTCTAAATGAAATACTGTATGGGATCAAAACACATCAGAATTTAATTTCCATTGTCACTCTCATATGCTCCTTTACAGGAAATGAAACACTTAAAATGCTGTGACTACTTCAACCTGATCAAATGCCCCACAAAATAAGTCACTTTTCAAACTTAGAACATATGTTCTGAAACAAAGTGGTTGCACGTGCGCACTCACACAGGCCAAAGAATTAATGGAGAATTAGTCACACCTGAAAAGTAGATGTACTGAATTATGTTCTTGAAGCAAAAACTGATTGAATACTAGTTGTTTATAGGTCTATAATAAAGTTTTATAATTTCCTGAAAATGGTTCCTTTTTTTAAAGCAAACATATCTGAATAAGTTCAAAAGCAACTGTTTTAGCAGTTAGACGGCTGATTTTCAATTTGTGCAAGCATTTGCACAACTGCCAAATTCATGGACTCATGCTTTTAGGCAACTAGGTGGATAGCAAAACCAGGTACGAGGTCCCTTAAATATGTAAATTATAAGGCTAACAAGCACTAAAAGGCCCCCTTTTAAATGAACTGCTAATAAGTGGGACAGGCGTCTGGAATCCTCTGCTCAGGATTCTCCAGAATATTATCAAAACATAATAATACAATGTCACCAAATTCACATCAATGATAACAACACCACATACGTGTGATTCAACACCCCTCCAGTTTGACGGGTTTGGGAGAGGTGGGGGGCTGTTGAACATCATAAACATCCAAATTCAGCAGCATAAACTCACCAAAATCTGATTGCCTTAATATAAATCACTTTCACCATTCCTGAAGAATTGCGATATTAGAGCGATCTCAGTGACACGCTGATATTACTGCAATCTGAAATCTGATTCACATCATATGCCTCCACAATTAGATTCACATTATGTCATATCCCCGCAATTGGATTCAAAGACTACAATATCTTGACAATCAGATTAATGTGGTACAATATCACCATGATCAGATTCAAGCAGTATGTCAAAGCACTTTGAGTGATTCAATGCAACATCATAGTATCTCCACTCAATGTGATAAAACAAAACATTGCATTTTGAGCTAAAAATGTGGAAAACAGTGATGGAGTACTGCTGCAGTTTTGGTCAGCTGTATATTTTCTATGATTGTTGTCAAGAAAAATTTTGTCCAATGTTATCTAATAATCTTATAAAGCTGCAAATACTCAATACGCACTGAGCAGAATACTAAGTAGAATATGATTGAGACTAAAAGCGAATCTCTTCGTACTGGTGTGAAAAATCAAATGGAAGGAAATTATTTTAATGATAATATATTGGGAAGTGTGGGTCGATAAAGTGATCAGGGTGTCCTTGTACACCAGTCAATGAAAGTATACGGGGAAGTGCTGCAAGCAATCAGGAAGGCAAATAGCAAGCTACCTTCATTGCAAGGAGATTGGAGTACAGAAATAGGATGTCCTTCTGCACTTAAATTGGGCTGTGATGAAACCACATCTGGGGGGCTACGTATAGTTTTTGTCTCTCTACAGAAGAAAGGATGTACTTACCAAACAGGAAGTGCAGCAGAGGCTCACTAGGTGGATACCTAGAATGACAGCATTGTCCTGAGGAGAAATTAGCTTGATTGGGCCTATATCATTAGAATTTAGATGTTGAGAAGAGATTCTGCAAAAGAAATACAGGGTTGGACATACTAGATGCAGGGAGGATGTTTTCCCCTGGCAGGGGAATCACCTGTCATGATCCTCTTGAATAGTTGAGCGAGATCGAAAGGCCAAGAGGCATACTCCTGAAACAGCAATCAACCTTCTCTGGGTTCAGAAAGCTTTGATAAACTATTCGAGTTTTGTTCTTTTAGCCTAGAGTGACATCTGAAGATTGCTGCAGCTTTGTTACATACACTTAGCTACGTGTTAACCTGTACATAATGGACCTAATCCCCATACATAAAAACATGTAAAGCGATCCAATTTCTGTTCGCCAGACAGCTGTTACTGAGGCGGACACTGAACTGATTCATTTCAGAAAACTAGGAGAAATTAAGCTCTGAAGAAATTATAACATCACATTAATCCGGTGCTAAGAAATTTAACTGCTTAAAATGCTTGTTTGGTGTTGCATTTCTTTGAAGAATTCTTTCGCTGATTTTTCAGGCACTATTAAAATGAATGGCAGCTCAACTGTCAAAAATTGCTCACCAACATGGTACTACAGAGAAGTTCCACTCTTGCACTTTTGGAATTCAATTAACTTTTCAAATTGTACGATATGTAATTTGATTTGAAGTGTATGGTCACGGATTTGGGATGATTGAAATATTCAGGGGTGGGGTAAATGGCTAAAACTGGCATTGGGCAGACGGAATCATTTTCGGGTTTAGGTGTCATTCAAAAGTTCCCAGTGAACTATGGCTGCACAATGGATACTGTTTGCTACAAACAGGGCGTGGGAAGGGGAAATTAGACTGGGGCAGAATGGGAAGTTTGCAGGGATAGGACTGGCTAGCTTCTCTCTGACATCAAAAATTCACCCTGTCACCAAAACCTCCAGCAAATCATTTCTCATAATTTTTTCTGTCCGATGGTGCCTGATGCAAATGGGCTGAGTATCTGCAGTAACTGCTCTGGAAAAATCAGGCACAAAGCGTGAATGAGTTAGAACTATAGAATCATAGAAATAGTGCAGTGCAGAAGGCAACTATTCAGTCCATCTTGTCCAAACCAACCCAAGGACTCCCAGATGCCCTTTCTGGTCTCATCCTGCTGCGTATAGCCCGTGACCCTGCAGCTTACAGCACTTACATTTTTGAAAGCATTTCGGGTCTCTGCCTCCACCAACAGGTCAGGCAGCAAATTCCAACTAAATGTAAATTAGTTCTATGGTTTACATTAAATGACAGAATCATTGATAGCTGCAAGGTCCCAGATTCAAATCTAAGTCTGTGTTTATTTAGTGAATGCTACTTGCACATGAAGGATGGTAAGCTCAATTGGCTGCACAGCCAGTTTGCAATGCAGTAGGTGATGCCAAAAACATAAGTTCAATTCCTGTACCAGTTGAGGTTACTATGAAGGACTCAACTTCTCCCTTTGCCTGAGCAACAGTGATCCTCAGATTAAACAACCATCAGTTGTATCTCTCTCTGTCTGACAAGACAGCAGCCCTATGGTCTGATAACACTCTTACAATTTTGCTTTTACCTTTATTACTTGACACATTACTTTAATGAAGATGTTTTAAAAACTGGCAAGGATTCATGTTGTGATCAACTCTCTGATGAAGGGTCTAGGCCCGAAATGTCAGCTTTTGTGATCCTGAGATGCTGCTTGGCCTGCTGTGTTCATCCGGCTTCACACTTTATTATCAAGGATTCATGTTATTGCTCACTATCCAATAGTCCTACACAAATAACATTGGGATAAAATTTTGCCCTGGTTTTGTCTTTCTGGTGAAACATGTAAATTCTCTGCGCAAGATGGCTGTAAAGATTAAGTCATGAAGTATGTTCAAGACAGAAGGGGGGTCAGCCATACAAATAGCTGTACAAGCTCAAGGAGATGAATGTTCTACTCCTGCTTTTACTTCCTATGTCTGTGATCATGCCACATATACTTCCAGCCCAGTTGCGTTGTGTCAATGGATCATAATCTTGAATTACTTACGGATGCACTGATTTTTTTTAAAGAAGAAGGCATATTTGTTTAACAATAAAATCCTCCAAGCTATGATCAGCTGACAATGTAACACCTGGCAAGTAAATTCACTGCTTAGGGTCCTTGTGTGAACCTATGACATGCTACAAGTGTCAGAAACACTCCAAATACTAAATCTTAAAAGGAAAAGCTGTAAGACAAAAACTGATTATCTATGTCAGAAGGAAAGCCATTTTCTGTGGGTTACACCCAGTCTGTGGAAGTAGATGCTACATATTACTGGAAATGTAATTCAAATGTATTTTGATTTACCCAGATGAAGGTACTTAAAAATGCCAACAGTTGCACATAAAATATCTAAAATGAGATGTCTTGGAGAAGATTGTCTAATTTTAAAATTCTTCCAAACAATTTAAATACAACTTTTTTTTAAGCTAATGTCTCTTCCAGATACTGGAGTTGATATCAGGCTTTGCCAGTTGTCAAAAATTAGCTTGTTTCTTTTCAGTCAATGGAATGAAAGGTAGAAAAGGAACTGAATGCAGTGTGAAGTGGACTGCAATGACGCCCATTTTTGCTCCTCTGTAAACTAATTTCACTGCCAATATATCTGCAATATGATAATTATCAGGATCTTTTCAATGGGACTGTTAATTTCCATTCTAACTTCTAGGAAAGAATGCCCAAGATGTGTAACACAATCATGCTGATGCAAATAATATTGTAATACTTCTCTCAATATGGAAAGCTGCTATTCTTAATGTACCAGTCTGAAAGTTAAAAAAAGTACCGTTTGGTACAAGGCATTTAATTAACTGTTGTAAATTTGTTTTGATTTTCACACAATTATCAGTATTTTCATTGTAACTAATGAAACCAAACATGTTCAACAACATTTCACTTAAAGTGATACTTAGTCAGACTGCAGATGTCTTTGTTCACCAGCTCTCAATACCCACACATATGTTGCAAAGTGATTTTGATAAAACAGTCACAACCAAGCAAAAATGAGAAAAGTCTCACCATGAATTCTGTGACAATGCGATCACATATCAGTGATGTGTAACTGTATTAACATGGGTGCCAGAGTAGTTCAGATGGAGGAAGCCTGATGTCAGTGAACTACCTTCCAATATTACTGTTGCTGACGACATCCTCTGATTCAGCATTGAGGTACAGTTATCAAATACCTCACGAGAGACCATACAGGCCAGGCTATTTTGTTGTAAACATCATATCAAATCCTACACAAATTTTTACTCCACTGACCATTAGCAGAAAATTGCAGACACACAAAACGTCCAATGTAAGCTGTCAACATCAGATAAATAAAATCCGAAAGAACGGCGTTCTCAGCGGTCAGTGGACCCGAAACGCTTACTCTTGATTTTTTATTCACAGATGCTGCCGGGCCTGCAGAACTGTTCCAGCAACCTCTGTTTTTGTAACATCACAGAAATATTTGGCTTGCGAGATTATGAGTAAGGTGAGAAGGAAAATGTTCCATTTGCTGCATGACATGTTACAATGATCTTGTTTTGCTTTTCACAGAATTATTCAACAAAAAGGAACTCATTCCGCCCATGTGTTTATGCCAGCTCTGTGAGCTTTCTCATTAGTCCCGCTCCCCCACTCCTTGCTCATTGTGCTAGAAATCATAAGTTGCATACAATTATCAGCATTTACATTGGAATAAATAAAATGAACATCATAAAATCATTTAAAACATTGGTAATCTATTTCTTGTTTGAAATGAGATTGGTCATTCTGATAACGCTAGATAGGTCTGATAACACAAGTCAACTTTATTGTTTTGCAGAAATCCTTCCGCATGGCGAAGATGCCAAGTCCTAATCCGGACACATTTTTCCTATTTTTGCTGGGGTTGAAACGGAATCGGGGTTGGGTTTGCACATGCATAGTTTATAGTAGATAGCTGGCCATTTACATCGTCACCTGCAATTACTCGAATCCGCCGGTGGAAATCCTGCGATGTCTCATTGGTGAAATATAAAACACGGGCGATTCGTTGATGGGGTGAAAATATCGGACCATGTCAAAGCACTTCTGGACAAAACAAAATGCTGCCCTTAATGGGCTTTGCATGTAAATTAATCAATCTGAAAACGGGTGATTTAGCGGTGGTGATCAATAGAAGAAAAATATCACAGGTGATTTGGTGGTGGGGAAAGAAATAAAACAGGCAGTTGTGTGTGATAATGCTTCTGGATGTATAAAAAGAAAACTCGGGGTGGTAAGAGTTTTTGTCAAGTAGTGGTAATGTTCCTGCCTCTAAGCCAGTAGACGTGGGTTCACCTCCTACTGGTTCTGGAGGTGTTCAGTAACATCTCTGAACAGGTTGATTAAAAAATATCGAAAATGAAATGCGAGGGCTCGTGTGATACTGTGGTAGTATTCCTGCCTCTATGCCAGAAGGCCTGGGTTCAAGTTCCACCTGCTTGATAGCTGTGTGATAACATCTTTAAACAGGTTGATTAGAAAATATTTGCAACCTACGGTGTGCAAAGCAGATCTGAACTTTTTGCATTTCTTTGAATAGCTAGGCTACACCTTTGGAGAGATAAAGTATCCCTCTATATACAGTACTAACATAGTTTAAAGGGAGGTCACATGACCTGTTTGGGTGTACTTTGAAACAGGCAAGGTGCCCTTTACCATTGTTAAAACTATGCATGAATGTGCATAAAATTCATGAACTATCAAGTTCATTGGAATTATCAACAGACTTAGCAAAGTCAATCATCAACAGTTTGAAAAGTGGCACTCAAGATTTGCCAAATGTGATATGATAAGCTGTCAAAAGAAGCTGGCAAATTGTCAAAGCATGTAAAAGTCTTGCCTTATAAGACTTTGAAAAGTACCTGGAACGTTTGTAGTGAAATCATTGTGCCATCATTTCATTTCATTCTGCCTGTTGATATTGGGTTGATTCAAACCTGAAGGTTCATACTCCTGGATTACAGTTACATGACCGTCTTCACAACCATTCATTATCTCAGTGGGATGTTTGCCATTTTAAAGTATGCTAAACAGCTCAAAGTAAGCTTATAAATTAATTTGAATGTTTATCATTGTAATTGATTTATTATTATTATGACACGATGCAGTTAAAACTTTAAATTCGTATCAGTGTACAGAGGCAAGGGTCTCATCCCGTCTGCCTCCACACCCAGCATGCTCTGCTCCTGGTCTGGAAGCACTCACCTCAACTGATAATGTAACCTGCCCATCCAGATTGGAAATCTGACATCTGAACAACAATCTACAAGTTGGATTCATGGAACTGGTAATTCACTGTTTGTGAATATTTGTGTCTACATAAGACAAAGTAACAAATCCCCATTCAGCCTATCGTCTTAAATCTCTAGTTCTGAAACACTTCCTGTATCTCCTCAGTGAAAACAGTCACAAAGTAACCATTTAGTTTTTCTGCCATTTCTCTAATACCAGTTATAAATTCTCCTGTCAATGCTGTTAATGGACCGATGCATTTTAACCAAACATTTCCTTTTTAAGTAGTTACTATTCCTTCTTGTTCATTGCGTGTTGAGTATCATGAATAGGCGCTTTCCCACACCTTCAGCATCACTTAATGTAATATTATCAAAATGGAGCAAAGTAATTGCTTTTCAACTGACAAATTTAAATTTCTTCTTCTTCATATAGGTAAAGAAAAGCAGACAGTTCTTAACCGACATTAGAAATTCCATCAATCTTTGGACATCAGTTAGTCACGTACGGTGAGCCACATTGGAATGTGGAACATAGGAACAGGAGTAGTCCATTCAGTCCATCAAGCCCGCCCCACAATTCAACATGATTATGGCTGATCAAACACTCCAATGCGTTTTACCCATCTCAACCATAAACCTGTACATGAGTGGTAATCAGAAATCTATCAGTCTCTACCTTAAACATATTCAACTACAGAGCTTCCACAGCCCTCTAGTCTAGTTATTAGGCCCATTCCTTATTACAGATTCTAATAGTTTCCCTTCTGCTGATGCAAGACTAAAGGGTCTGTGGTTCTGTTATTTTCTCTGTCACTCCCTTCTTAAATAGTGGGCCAACATTTGATACCTTAAAATCTGCTGGAATAATTACAGAATCTATGGAATTTTCGAAGATAATCATCAATGCATCGAGTATCTCTACAGCCACTCCCTTCAACACTCTTGATTGTAGTATATCCGGTCCTGCAGATTTGCCAACTTGCAGCCCCATTAGTTTCTCCCATTCAATCTTCCTACTAATGCTGATTTCCTTCAACTCCTCATTCTCCATAGCCTCTGAAATCTTCTAGTTCTGAAACATTTCCTCAGTGAAAACAGTTACAAAACAATCAATTTAGATTTGTTGTCATTTCTCTAATCTCCATTGTAAATTCTCCTGTCTATGCTGCTAATGAACCCATCCATTTTAACCAAACATTTCCTATTTAAGTAGCTACAGAAGTGATTACAATCCAGTTTTACTTTTTTAAAAACTAGATTGCATTCGTATTGTATTCTCTCCTTCCTCATCAGTTCTTTGGTCCTTCTGTATTGAATTCTATAAACCTCCCAATCCTCAAAACTGAGCTTCCAGTTGCCTACCACTTCAACACACTACTGTGTTCTCTGGCCAACATTTCTATCTGGCCAATGCATCCCACCAACACCAATCCCTCAGCCCCTAAACTCACAGCCAGTGCTCCAGTGAGGTTCAGCACAAGCTGGAAGAACAGCATAATGTGAGGCTGGATGAACACAGCAGGCCAAGCAGCATCTCAGGAGCACAAAAGCTGACGTTTCGGGCCTAGACCCTTCATCACAGAGGGGGATGGGGTGAGGGTTCTGGAATAAATAGGGAGAGAGGGGGAGGCGGACCGAAGATCGAGAGAAAAGAAGATAGGTGGAGAGAGTATAGGTGGGGAGGTAGGGAGGGGATAGGTCAGTCCAGGGAAGACAGACAGGTCAAGGAGGTGGGATGAGGTTAGTAGGTAGATGGGGGTGCGGCTTGGGGTGGGAGGAAGGGATGGGTGAGAGGAAGAACAGGTTAGGGAGGCAGAGACAGGTTGGACTGGTTTTGGGATGCAGTGGGTGGGGGGGGGGGGAGAGCTGGGCTGGTTGTGTGGTGCAGTGGGGGGAGGGGACGAACTGGGCTGGTTTAGGGATGCAGTTGGGGAATGGGAGATTTTGAAACTGGTGAAGTCCACATTGACACCATTAGGCTGCAGGGTTCCTAGGCGGAATATGAGTTGCTGTTCCTGCAACCTTCGGGTGGCATCATTGTGGCACTGCAGGAGGCCCATGATGGACATGTCATCTAAAGAATGGGAGGGGGAGTGGAAATGGTTTGCGACTGGGAGGTGCAGTAGTTTGTTGCGAACTGAGCGGAGGTGTTCTGCAAAGCGGTCTCCAAGCCTCCGCTTGGTTTCCCCAATGTAGAGGAAGCCACACCGGGTACAGTGGATGCAGTATACCACATTGGCAGATGTGCAGGTGAACCTCTGCTTAATGTGGAATGTCATCTTGGGGCCTGGGATGGGGGTGAGGGGGGAGGTGTGGGGGCAAGTGTAGCATTTCCTGCGGTTGCAGGGGAAGGTGCCGGGTGTGGTGGGGTGTGCATCCCTAAACCAGCCCAGTTCGTCCCCTCCCCCCACTGCACCACACAACCAGCCCAGCTCTTCCCCTCCACCCACTGCATCCCAAAACCAGTCCAACCTGTCTCTGCCTCCCTAACCTGTTCTTCCTCTCACCCATCCCTTCCTCACACCCCAAGCTGCTCCCCCATCTACCTACTAACCTCATCCCACTTCCTTGACCTATCCGTCTTCCCTGGACTGACCTATCCCCTCCCTACCTCCCCACCCATACTCTCTCCACCTATCTTCTTTTCTCTCTATCTTCGGTCCGCCTCCCCCTCTCTCCCTATTTATTCCAGAACCCTCACCCCATCCCCCTCTGTGATGAAGGGTGTAGGCCCGAAACATCAGCTTTTGTGCTCCTGAGATGCTGCTTGGCCTGCTGTGTTCATCCAGCCTCACATTTTGTTGTCTTGGATTCTCCAGCATCTGCAGTTCCCATTATGTCTGGAAGAACAGCATCTCATTTTTCACTTTGGGACCCTGCAGTCTTCAGGGCTCAAGACTGAGTTCAATAATTTTAAAAGCTACTCACTTCCTGCCATTTTCTTTACCAAATGTCATATCCTTGGCCCTGTCTTGACATGGGCTGCTTTTGGCACAATAAATCCATTTTCACTGACTTTCTGATCCCCATTATTAGCTTTTCTTTCTCTGTGGCATACAATCATCCATTTCTTTGTCATTCTGACCCTCTGAACTCCATCTCCACCTATCCACTTGCACCTTTGCCCCACCCCGTCTTCAGCTTACACACCACCTTTCCCTAGCTACTTTCAGTTTGAAGAAAGGTCGCAGGATTCAAAATGTTCACTCTGTTTTCTGTCCACAGATGCTGCCAGACCTGCTGAGTTTCTCCAGAACTTCCTGTTATTACGGTAAAGAATGTGCAAGGAATTCAGACAAGTGAAGCAATTACTTGCCTTATTAATTCTAATGTTGACACTCGATACATATTTGGGTGATGTGATACAACAAGTGTTCTCAGCTTTGCAAACTGCCAAAGAAGCAATGCATACAGCTGTGGAATCACTAGTAATGTTTCCAGTGATGCAAGCATGCCTTTGGAAGCCAAAATGCATTTAAAAAAGAAACTCCTAAAATCCCTGAATGGAAGATACAAGATCAATTTCTAGGTTACCAATGATGAACTAGGTATGAAATTGCAGGATGGCCTTTTTTAAAATACATTCATGGGATGAAGGCATTGCTAACTAGACCAGCACTTATTGCCCATCCCCAATTTCCCAGAAGGTAGTTGAGTCAACCACATTGCTGTGGGTCTGGAGTCACATATTGGTCAGGATGGTAGTTTACTTCCCTATAGGTCATTAGTGAACCTGATTTTCATCCCCCACGCCCACCACACCCCCCCCACCCCACCACCAAAACAATCGACAATGCCTTACAGTCATCATTAGGCTCTTAATTCCAGATATTTACTAAATTCAAATTCCACTATCTACCAAGGCAGGATGCAAACCCGATCCCCAAACATTACCTGTGTCTCTGGATTAACAGTCTAGCAAAAATACCACTAGACCATTGGCTCCCCTATTTGGGCAAATATAAGTGAACAAATTGGTCATCATCAAGTTGTTGTAGGCTAATGTCTTGTTCTTACTTCAGATGAAATTCTGCAACAGTGCCCGAAGGTAAGCACCCAAAAAGAAAACCAGTGACATTTTTGAAGACAAATGTACATGAAATCATATTACCCTATCGACAAATGTTAACAGCAAAAGCAAAATTTGTGTTATAAAGTTTAATTTAGTAAATTATTATACATGCTTGTTGTGTGCATTAACACATCTATTAAGAAGTACGGTCAGAAATAAGGCTAAGCAATTCAGATGTGGTCACTTGAACGCTTCAGTTTGTCACCTTATGGAAACACATTTCTACAGATTTTTTTTATAGACTATAGTGAACTCCCTCGTGCCATTTTACAATGTACACTGTCATAAATTTTATGATTTGGGACATGGCTTCAATGATGGGAGCACATATTACCAATATGGTTAGCAAGCCTAACTTGCAGCCTGCCAATTTCTCACCCATTAAAATGAATGGTCTAAACCATAAAAATGGCTTCATGACCCAGAGGGGAAATAGGGGTGATTCAAATAGATAGCTAGCTACGAAACTGAATTATGATTTGAATTGAATCAGTATTTGAGTTTATTTTACACTTGTCAGATTGTTATAAATGTCGTATCTATCTATCAGTTCTCTGGCATCTGTCCAATCAATAATTCATAAATATATCTGTCTACCTGACAAATCAGTTTGTCTAGCTCCAACTGACCTATCTTTCTGCTTAATTGTATATACATACGTAATTAGTATTTCCATTTTGATTGCTTTCCTATGGCTTCCAGAGGACGTAGTCAGTGAAATATGAAGTGTTCACTACTGATCTATATCAGCATATGACTGTCTCCTCATGCGTCATCAAGGCAGCTGTTAGAGTAGTTACCTCAGTTTCCTGCCTATACAGCATGAGCCCAGTGAACCCTCCTGTTCTGAGTGAGCGTGCTATTAGTTTGGTTATCTGGGAAATGAACAGTTTGTTCTGTGGTTCTGCTGAAAAGTAACCTAGGCCTAGCTAACATTTCAAAAGAAACACCCTATCAAGCAGCAGGGCAATTTGCACTCACATGCTCCACACAAAAGAGCCTTTCTGACAGATCACAACTGTTTGTTTATGAACATTTGTGTCCACAAAAGGCAAAATGATAGGCCAGCACAGAATCTGAAGAAGGGTCATGCCGAAACGTTAGCTTTCCTGCTCCTATGATACTGCTTGGCCTGCTGTGTTCATCCAGCTCTACACCTTGTTATCACAGAATCTAGGACTCCTTCTGGTATTAGGAAGGCTGCCAATGTATTATGAGCATTTTTGATCAGCAGCCACTAGGTAAAGGAAATGTTGGTTTTTAGGTTGCTGTCTTCCTATTTTGCTAGGTGCCAGATGAGCCTGCTTGCCTTGACAATATTAATCTCAAACCAACATCCCAAATGATCAAAACCAAAAGAATTGCAGATGCTGCAAATCAGGAACAAAAACAAATAGTCAGTTTATTCGGTCATTATCACATTGCTTTTTGAGGTGTTTTCTTGGGTATTTTGGCTTCTACATTACAGCAATGACTACTTTAAAAGTATTTAATGAATGTGAAGCATTTTCTGATGCTCTAAAATAGGAGCAAATTACTGCAGATGCTGAAATTTGGACTGAAAACAACAAAAGCTGCATGACCTGCTGTGATCTCCAGCATTTGTCATTTTCAGTTCTGATGCTCTAAAACTGTGAACGGTGCTATACAAAGGCAAGACTATTTTCACGCAACTTTATTACTGCATAATTCAGTTAAAAAAGATTGAAAATGCAGTATGACAGTGGGACAATCTACAAACACTGCAGCATTTATAAAAGCCATCGTTTGAAAGTGTTGTCGGTATTAAATCAGGACTTCTGTTATGCATTTGACTGTGTACGGCAATCAGCCAAAGTTTTAATTAGATGGGCACCCCTTCAAGCTGAACTGAAAAAAAAATCAGTGAATGCAACCAAAAATAAAGACCAAAATCGACGCTGTATCCTCAATCTGGTTTATCACTAACAATGGTGCAGCAAGTTTGGACAATATCTATTCCATGCTGACTCGCAATGCATCAGTGAAAGGAATTCAAATGTTACCGATACTCTTTCAAAAATGTTCAAGCGCGGTTGTACTTTGATCCAACGAAATGACAAACTGTAGCACTTGTTAAAAAAAGTGTCAAACTCACGGAAATCTAGAGCGGTTTGACAGGTTGCTTGCCTGACCATGTTATAACGAGGCATCAGTGTTACAATTAAATATCTTAACCCTCTGAGCAGAGCTTCGAAGGACCATTGAAGATGGTCAGACAGACTTAGTTATGCGTTAAGTTTTCGGTGGATGCAGGAGAGCTATCACCCTGACACACCGGAGATAGACGGCGATGTGAGCGCTGCAAATGAATAGGAAACTTGTTTGAAAACCATTCGGTCAAACAGTTCTCGATCCCCAGCTCAAGCGCGCACACACACACACACACACACACACAGTTCAAGGGGGGAGGGGGGTCCGGTCTGCCAGCAATAAAGGCCGAAATTGGATACTAGGAGAGATTAATTACCAAGATAGGGAATGATAATGCAAGTTAAATGGGAAAGTAATTAAAGTGCACCTTCCATGAAAATTATTCATTGCCGATGGATCAGGTGACAGATAAATCAGAAAACCGTTTTTAAAGAAAAAGCGCCAGGTTAACCCAGGCAGGATTTCCCCTGGTAAGGGTTTGCTAGTTTCCGCAGCTGTTGAATTGAATTATGCTGGCCAGTGCTCATCAAATTACTACATTGCAACATACTTGAAAAGCAGAGAGAAGGGTAGGGTAATGTAAAACTACTCAAATAAATGTTTGCAGAAAAGCTGTCAAAGACTTTGCTTTGGAAAGAGGCGAGCAGGAGCGGAAGCGGTCAGCCATGGAGCTCTAGATTACTGGATCATTCGACACCATTTAGTGCTATTATTGCAACAGTATCCATCAAAATGGGAGTGATAAATTAATACGATTTCAACTCCCCACTGACTCACTCAAAGATTAAAGAGACAATATGCTTTCTACTAGAATCGCTCAGTAAGCTTATCCTTTTTTATTCTTGCCTGGAGTGGTTACTTTTCTAATCGAATGGAACTCGGCTCTACAAAAAGCGTTCTTTCACATACACACGTACACATAGAGCTTCCTGCTTACGACGAGTCACCGTGCCAGGTTCAAACCGGATCCAGTCAAGTCCTTAGAAAAGTAATCAATACCATGGGGAAAAAGACCCACAGCTCTTTCTCAACAATTGTTTCTTTTTGACTGGTACCAGCAAAATGCAAATCAGGGTTTGGTCTTCTACTCTTAACTTAAAAGCTTTGGCCTCTATGTTACCATCTATCGAAAAGCCAGCTGAAGGTTTCAAATGGGATACTAATATTATTATGGGGAAAAAAGTCATTCACGGGAATGCGAACTTTGCTGGCTAAGCCTGGAGTTATTACCTAAATGTTAGTAAACCTTTGGCTCACCTGGTCAGAAAATCATGGAGTTTAGAAAGTTGTTTTAAGGTGGTCTTATTGAAACATACAAATTTATGATGGGCCTTGATAAGGTAGATATTAAGAAGATGTAATATTGAGCCAATCTCAAATAAGTCAACACTGCCTCCTCATTCTGAAACCCTCAGTTAAAACTAAGATGTGGAGGAGTTTTGTCTCCCAGGGAGTAGTGAATGTCTGGAATTCTCTACTCCAGACAGTTGTGGAGGATAGATCACATTTCAAGAGGAGATTAATAAATGTTTGAAATCCCTTCTGGGTTTGAGGACTTAGAACAGCTAACGTGAAAACAGAATTGAGGCTTGGGGCAGTACAGCCATGATCTTATTGGATGGTAGGGCAGGCTGAAGGAGCCAAATATCCTACACTTATATTTCTTCTGTTCTTGTATGCAAAGATGTGAGGCAAATAGACAGTTGTTGAATTGTTTGTGCATAAATTTTCAATAATACAGTAAACAGTTTGGGAAGTTTCTGTCATAAGAGCAAAATGAATCATGTCGTACGATACAAATTGACTGCACACAGTTTCTCAAATTTCATTACCATGGGGTTAGAATAGATGGATGTTTGATGACTGGTGTAGACATAATGGGCCAATGGACTCTTTCCATGCTGTAAAATTCTAAGCCTCATCTGTAATATGAACTCCACACATCAGTGTATCAAAATATCTCCTTGATTCAATTATCAACTAGAGCTACATACTATTGCATTATGGTGATATGGAAAAGTATAATTTCTGCTCCAAGAACTGCCATCTACAACTTATATGCCAATGACAATTCCCTTCCATTGAACGACCCTATCCCATGTGAAAACTGGTTCTTGTATATTGCCCTAGCCTTTCTCCAATTAGTATCAACTGCTCTTAATCATAACTAGAGCATGCACAATTAACACAGAATTTGCAACATTAGTATTGGAATAAATCCTAACAGCATCCAACACCAATGCATGTATTAAGTTCCAAAAGCATCATGACATAGCAATTCAGAGCAGAAAATGTCTGTTTTCCTCTTATTAGCCCTGTTGGTCTGAAGCCAGCTGTACTGCCCATGGCTGTGATCATTTAAAATATTACAGACCAGTAAGGTTTAATTAAATCGTTGTCTTAATTCGACAAGCTATTGAGGAGCAACTGACTTCATTTTTACTATTTCAGCATGCATGAAGAAATGTACAACAGTAGCAGAAATCATAAAAAAATCCATTTACAAGCTATAAAAAGCCATGAAACTTTTTTGTGAAATTCATCAGACAGGTTTTAACAATGCTGTTCAATAATTCAGACTTCTAAAGGTTCTTAACTGTTCCATTTCTTTAAAAAATTACATAAAAATAACAACTTTTCAGGCTGAGGAGTTCATAATCGTACTGCAAAATATCATTTAAAGCTGCAGATTATTGTTTTTACTCTCAATTCCTCCAACTAATTGTTAAAGTTTAACACGGCTATGTTTAGCAGTTTAAACATTTGGTTTTATAATGCATCCAACTAAAAAGTGTTTGTTTTTGCAGGAACTCTAGAGTAAAATAAAAAAAAGAACTGGGTTTTGACCTTGATACAGTGTTGGGCCAAACACAACAAAAGAGCTGATTTCCAGATGAGGTAGAAGTGACTGCCTTTGACATCAAAGCAATTTTAACTGAGTATTCCATCAATGAACGTGAGTAAAATTAAATCAGTGGGAATCAGGAGGCAAGCTTTATACCGGTTGGCTCATACCTTGTACAAACAACAATGGCTGTGGCATTGGAGACCAGATATCTTGGCCCTGAGTCATCATTTCACTGTAGGAATTCCTCAGAGCACTTCCCATCTCTAAGCATTTTTAGTAACTTCATCAATACTAGTCCCTCCATCACAAAGTTAGCATTGGGCAGGTTTTCTGATGATTGAACTGTGTTCTGCACTTTTCACAATTCCTCAGGTGCTGAAGCAGTCTCCATGCAGCTAGACCTGCAGGATGTTCAAACATGAGCTGGTAAGTGGCAAGTAATATTCATACCACAGAAGTGCCAGGCAATGTCCATCTCCAACAAGAGTATCTCTACTTGACTTTCAAGATCATTACTATTGTCGGATTTCCAATGACAACATTCTGGAGGTCATCATTGACCAGAAACTGAACTTGCCAAATGAATACTGATGCTGCAAAACTAGATCAAATGCTGAGAAGTCTGTGTCATCTAAGTCATGCCCTCACTCTCCAAAGACTCTCAGCACACCTATGAGACACAATTCTGGAGAATGACGGAATACTCTTCAATTGCATGTGTGAGTGCAGCTCCATCAACATTTACCAAGTTCAAAGCCATCCAGACCTATTTATTCAGGGACACACCTACCATCATAAACATTCATTCCTTCCACTGCTAACACACCGGTGTACACACAATGTGCACTATCTACAAGGTGCAATTGAGAACAAGACAGCGGAAGTCCGTGGCTCCCAATGGTGGAGTAATTAAACTCAGGGATACACAGATTTGGCAGAATATCTAGAGGTTTATGTGGCTGAAGATAGAGAAGGAATGAGATAATGCAGGTATTTTGAAGCAAATTGAGAATTTCAAAATTGAGTTTTTATTAGAGCATCAATATGGAGCATCAAACGCAAGGTTGATAGACGGGCATGACTTGGGGTGAGTTAGGATAGCAGCATTTAGGGCTGGGTTCAATGTTCCTCAGACCCTTTATGGCAATGGGCTTCCAAAGAACACTCAAAACAATCTGACTAAAATAAAGGAAAAAATCAGATTCTGCAAATTTGAAATTAAAAAAGTGCTGGAAATACTCAGCAGGTTCGACAGTAGAGTGAGAGATAAAAACAAAGATATTTCTTCAGTATGCTCCTACTTCCAAAGTAGAATCTCATTTGACTCAAAACATTAGCCCTTACGTATTCAAAACTGTATCTCATATCACTCTAGTCTGAAATACTCTTCTGCCCCGTCACGTAAAACATCGTTATAGTCTCTCTAATGGAGCTTGCCACTTTCTGGATTTAATTCCCTTTGTGCACTATCTTTAGTGCATCGAATGACATTTGCATGAATTCCTCCCTTACTATTTTAAAACAGTCAGACTAATAGATATGCTAAAGATAGCATACACGAAATTAACACCATTTGAGTCAACTTGTGACAAATCCAGGTCCGTTTTTGTCCTGTATATAATTATGCCAATTGGAAATTAGGCTGAAACTGTCCAATCTCATTTTATGGTGATGCTTAAACCAAATGTGACAGAATACGTTTCTGCTGAATGTCAGGTCTAGATTTGACCCAAATCCAAGATTTAAAAGTCAAATGGGCAGATCAAATGCACCACTAAAAAAATCCCAACAACACAGCAGTTTATAGTAGGGATTTCTGCATATAGTTTTTTTTTAAAATTACATTTTCACCAAAGTATTTATTTGCGTGTCCTGTAACAAAATTATCTATAATTTCTCAAGTAACCAGATAATATTGCAACAATGCAAAAATGTGAAGGAAATATGTGTTAATTAATCATGGAACATGCTGTATGTCTTCAGGCATTTTTTTCAACAGCAGTATCTATTGGGATATGGGGAAATCTGGCAGGATGGAAGTTCACATTCTTTTACGTTTGAGGACCAATAAATTATTATTTTTGGAATTTTTGTTTGTTTTGTTACTCATTATTTTAATCACCATGAAAATAATACATAATTTATTAAATTGTGTGCTTAATTAAGATTAATGTGGAAATGTCAGCAAGATTAAGACAATGATATGCATTATACGGACACAGTTTGAAGCACCTACATGAAAAATCCATGTTCCATTAAATAAATATGCAAATTAGCAATGTAAACTGTAGAATTGATAAATGCTAATGTTATACATGAACGTTGAGTGGCTTACAAAGAATATAAAAATTCATCTCATGAACTATTTTTAACTTTAATATTTATTAATGAAATTGCATCTTAATTGCTATCTATATGACGGTTCTTGTGTAATTAAAATATACTTAATAATAATTGAAATTATGACACCTTGTTAGTCTTGAAACAAGAATAAGAAAGACCCAGATTGAAATGACAAAAATCCAAAGAACTGCAGATGCTGGAAATCTGAAACAAAAGCCGAAATTGATGAAAAATCTCGTCTTGCAGCATCTCTGGAGAGAAACCAGACTTCACGATTTGAGTCCAGTGACCCTTCTATGAGACTGATGGTAACTAGAAAAAGGATGCTTATTATGTAGAAGATGGGGTGGGCGGAGGAGTAAACAATAGGTAGAGACAGAGTGCAAAGAGAGATAAAAACAGTTGGACAGAAAGGACTCGATAAAGACCAGCCTCGGAAAATGAATAGCTGTGAATGACAATGTGTGGTAGCAGCCCTTGTGATGACAAGGCTTGGTGTGTGCGGGTGGAGGAAAGTATTGGAGAAGGTGCTTAAGCCCTAAAATTGTTGAACTCGATATTAAGTCCAGAAGGCTGCAGAGGTGCTCTCTTCCAGTTTGCACTCAGCTTCCCTGGTGCATTACAGCAAGTCTGAGACAAAGATGTTGGTCAGAGAACACAATGGTGTGTTGAAGAGGCAGGCAAATGGAAGATCAGGGTTTCTGTTGTGGACAAAACGTAGGTGACACAGTCTGTGCTTCATTTCCCCAATGTAGTGGAGATATGTTTTGAGCAGCAAATACAGTAGACTAGATTGAGTGAAGTACTGGTAAATCGGTGCTTCACCTGGAAGACAAATGAGTTTTATATAGTCCCATTCTCCTGCCCCATTCTTTTAAAGATATCCCAATTAATTTTCAATTGAAATCACATTAGAAAATTCAAAATTCTAAGATTGGACAACACAATTAAGACTAATATCATTTAATGTAACAAAATATTTGATTTTTTTTAATTATTCACTGACGAGACATGAATATCACTCTCATGACCAACATTTATTGTTAATGCTCTTGTGTGAAAGAAAATTGAGGAATGAACTTGAAATTCAGCAGGTGTAAAGAGAAAAGTTGCTGTGGAAAATTGCAGATGGTATATTGGTGCTCAATCAGTGTCTCATCATCATGTAACCATCAGAATTCCTTCTGAAATAGCACAATTTTATTTTCATGAGTGCATGCTTTCAGTTCAGTCACCCTTCTTTACTTAGTCTGTGCCAGAGACGTGAAAGCTTTTTCTTTTCAGATCTTTACACATATGACGGAAATTTACTGCAGAAACCAATCCTCTGTCCTGTTCCTTCCAATAAATGCTACTTTTCTCTTAAAATACTTGACTGCAATAGGCAGCCTTATACCCGGGTTGTTAAATTTCCTCTGCTTGCTGCGATTGTGGTGGTACTTAACAATCTAGATGACCAATGTGTTTCACTAATGAATGTTTATATACACTTAGGAGAACACCAGAAATTGCAGATACAAGTCGAGGATCCAAGATCTGATGTTCTCAGGATCGACTTCATGCCAGATTTCAGATTTTCCTGGGTTTTGAATGTCCAACTTGTGCAATGCCTCAAAATAATAAAGACCATGAAACTACAACAGATTCCGATACTAATTCACAACATGAAGCTAATATAGGTCTGAAACTAATGAGTTCCAGAGTGAGATGAGAGTGACAGGCTTTGACATCAAGACCATATTTGAAAGAGCGTGGTATCAAGGAGCTCTAGCAAAACTAGAGTCAATGGAAATTGATGGGAAAACTCTCCACTGGTTGGAGTCACACCAAGCACATTGGAAGATGATTATGGTTGTTGGAAGTCAGTCAACTCAACTCCAGGACATCTCTTCAGGAATTCCTCAGGGTAGTGTCCTAGGCCAGACTATATTCAGCTGCTTCGTCAATGAACTCTTCTCCATCATAAGATCAGAAGTAGGGATGATCATTGATGATTGCGCAATGTTCACCACTGTTCACAATTCTTTAGATACTGGAGCAATCCTTGTCTAAATGCAGCAGGACCTGGACAATATCCAGGCTGTGGCAAGTAACGTTCACACTGCACAAATGCCAGGCTATGCCTGTTTCCAAGAAGAAGCAATCTAATCACTGTCCTTTGTCATCCAATGGTGTTACCATCACTGAATGCCCTATGATCAACATGCTGGAGGTAACTATTGACCAGAAACTCAACTGGACTCACCACATAAACATACTGGCTATAAGAGCAGGTCAGAGGCTAGGAATACTGTAGCCAACAACTCATCTCCTTACTCAACAAAGCCTGGCCACCACCTATAAGGCACAAGTCATAAGTGTGATGAAATACTCCTCACTTGCCTGGATGAGTGCAGCTCTAATATCACTAAAGAAGCTTGAAATCATCAACGACACTGGTACCACGTCTATAAACATCCACTCCTTCCACTATTGACACTTTGTAACAGCAGTGTGTGCCATTTACAAGATACACTACAAAAATTCATCCAGCTTCCTTAAAAAAACACTTTCCAAACTCGTAAGCACTTCCATCTGGAAGGGCCAAGGCAGTAGATACTTGGGAATACCACCACATGCAACTTCCCCTCCAAGCTAGTCACCGTTCTGACTTGGAAATATAACACCATTCCTTTGGTGTTGTTGGGTAAAAATCATTGAATTCTTTCCCTGACAGCATTGTGGGACTACCTGGACTTCTGCGATTCAAGAAAGCGGCTCATTGCCACTTTCTCAAGGGCAACGATTAATGGGCAATAAACGCTGGCCCAGCCAGGCCATGAGTGAATTTTTAAAAAACCCTGAAACTGATACAGTTCCTGATCCTAAAACAGACCCTGGAACTTGCCAGCATACCATTTCAAAAATGTTCAGGAATTGGAGAATTCTAGTTTCCAGACACCTGGCTTTTAGGCATTGTATTTGTAGCCAATCCCGTCAAATCTAAATAGCTTCTTTTGGGTTTGAGAGATGCATGCTATATACCCACATAAAGTGCACTCTGAAAAATATGTCAGGCTTTTATTTCTAACAAACATCCAGATTAGAATAGCCCAATCTGATAACGAAATGTGAATTTTACAAACAATGGATTTTTTTTTGAAAACCTTTGTTCACTGGGCCTAAAAATTTCATCATGAAATTCTTCAGTGTGCCCATTTTTGCAGCAAAAGTAAGGAACTCTCCTGCTAACTTGGCAAGAACTATGATGGAAGTAACTGTTGGATCTTATGGAATGTGCCACCTTCACCCAAATTAAAAGCTACCACATTGATAGCTGCCTTGTTGTAATTTAACCGTGGAAGCAATGTTAATTGCTTTATGGAATGATTTCTGCCCCATCTCAGCTAATAGGCAGCAACTCTGTAGTCCTAGAATGACCTCAGGGTGCGACAGCAACACTGAGATTTCTTGCAGCCCCAACACATTGAGGGGAACATGCATGTTTGTGGTGAGAAAACTTGCAGAAGTCCTGTTAAACTGTCTGGGGTGGGACTGGGGAAGTGATTGATGAATCTGTTTGTGTTTTGGGGGAGGGAGTGAAACACTTATGATGTGCCCAGGGATTCTGCTAAGCAGGTGTCCCGACTTGTACAACACCAGTCTGTGCAGCAGTAGCTACCAGGCTTCCTGCATGGGGTGGTCCTCCTACTAATCAGGTACAATGCCAGCAGCAGCAGAGTCCTTAGGCCTTTCAGTGATCATTAACTGGCATGTCCTTCACTGTAAAATTTCAGACAAGTTCAGCGTGTGTCGGTGTCAGGCGGGCCACACATTTGGGTAAATGTGCTCCCACTTGCATCTCTTGGGACACAACCATTTTTCTTTAATAGTAATCACTTGTCGTTCATTATCTCCAGAGTCCACTGAAATGGATTAAGAAAAGGAAACTACATTCAGAAATCTGTGTGTGCTTTTCTCATGAACAGACCGGAAATGGACTGAGATTATCACAAATCGCAGTGAGGCAGAGTAAAACATATTGTAGGTCACGAGAATTAAATTTCACTGAATATATTACTGCCAGTGACATTCATGCAAGACTGCAATCATTTCAATTTCTTTTAGTGTTTGGGTAGCACTGTTCCAATTGTGTGAATTTTGATATGATCTTCACTTTGTTTCATGGTTGTGTATATTTGCTAATTTTCTTTTCTCCCTGGGATGTCTAGTATGACACTTAATACCTAGTTTGAGTGAGCAGAAATGTATCCTGTTCCTAGTCCTTATAAATGCCAACTTGCAAATGACTTCTCGGCAGCTAATAAGAACAGCTTGAGTTAAATCTCCCTAAGTATTCTGCAAGGGGTAAAGATTTTACTTGCCAACTGCAAAACTCCTCAGGAGTTAGGTGTTGTTAGATGCGATGCTGACGTTGAAAGCTTGCGAAGGTCACTGCTGAAGTATTGCCAGCAGTGGAAAGTATTTTAATTCTGGTCAGCCTAGGGATGACATTTCAACTTTATTTTTCACCAGGAATGAGCACAATGAAAATGGTTGCTCAGCACTTACATTCCTGTCCTCACTGATGTTTGACACTTCCACTGAGATAGGGTTTTTGAAGTGATTGGCCTACAACACACTCAAAACATTGATATTTTGAGCTGAACAGATTATACCTTAAAGGAAACTGTAGTTATTTTTTTCAAATGTAATATGTTAGTTCTGTGCATTGTTCCTGACACCACAAAAATCAAGTTCATTGTTCCCTCTCCAATGTCTTATCTTTTGCAGCCATTCTCCAGAATTGCTTCCTAAGATCTAATCATGCTGCTGGATGTTCTAAACTCTTGTAATCAGTGAGCCGCCCCCAAAAGAACAAGCAGCCACTGACAGAATGCAAATTAAACATAATTGTAGAAATGTTCAAACATTCGCTAACATCCATTGTGTGGGCAATGGATTCATTCTGCCTGCCCCCTGCCAAATAAATGTGATCATCTGAAGTTTAACCTTCCTATCATGTTGTACAATGTACATGTCTGGCTAGCCTTTTTATTAATGCTTTAAGACTATGGTTTGGCCAATGCTGTGTAAACTAATATCATGCAATCTTGCACAGAGCGTGCTGAAACATGGTCATACCTTTAACCATGTGATAATCATTGACTTAGAAGATGTATTTTATACAAAGAAAGCACACTTTGACACACACACACACATTTCACACATCTGTAGCGTTGATTTTTTCTTTTTTATCACTCAATGGTTCTGCGTCGGGTTACAGTTTAATCTTAACATTTTAATTTTAACAGCACATTCAAAATGGATATCATTTTCCCTGGGGTGGGAAACATGACCTTTCATGATATGACAACTTACTTACTGTGAAATGTGTGTCCATTTAAATGTGACTTCAAAAAGTCAATTTTACTGAGCTATGAAGGGTCTGTTTATTCAGCTGTGTCATGAAATCCATGGTTGACTTCCAAACGCCACTAATATATGTGGCTCAGCAGGAGTTGTTTCTAGAGCTGTGAGGTGACTGATGTTTTTTTTTGATTGAGAGATATCTGACCAAATGATAGGATTAAATTTTATGAAATGTTTTTTTAAAGGCTTTTTTGTATTATGAGAGATTAATGAGCATTGAGATAAGAGGTTTTTTTTCACGAAGAGTTTCAACGGCTGTATTTGATTGACAGTTCTGAGCTTTGAAAATGGGGGATTTTATAAGGTGATTTTGAATACCTAGTTTTTTTTAATACTGTTGAGTATTTTATGCACTGGGTGGGTGAATGGTAAATGAGACTGGGAGCAGAAAGGCCATGGTCAATAAAAGGCAAGATAGAGGAACCTGGATAGTGATGTTAAGGTCGGGTCAAGTGGTTGAAAGGTAAGGAATGGCATGTTTAACAACTATATAGAGAAATGGGCCAAAGTCCTAGCGAGCAGTGACATACGTTCTGATCTACTGGTCTCAGCATCTACCCAAACACAGAAGTGTTATGGTAAAGGAAGTCAGTTAGCCCACTGTGTTTACACCAACTCTTTAAATAAGTATCGTTATCTGCAAATTTCCTACCTTATCTGTGCACATTATTTATATCTAAATAGTCAGCCAATATGCTTGTGAATGTTTCAACTGAATATGGTTTTTGGGTCTGAATTGTGAGGCACCAGGCACAATCCCAGTCTCCATCTGTCACTGAGACCAAAATTCCGGACAAATGAACTTACTGTCCAAAGCTGGGCATGTGATGTCAGGGAATGGTTGAACTGTGCAAAATATTTTCTCCTTCTCCCTCCCTCTCTCTCACACAACATGTACACTCTCTCACAACAGACACATACTTTCTCACATACATACAGTCTTGCTCTCACACACGCGATCGTTCACACAAATATATACAACTCTTACACACATGCAAACGTGCACTCACATCCGCTCTCTCACTCACAGCCACCTCTCAGACACACAACCCACACTCTCACTCTGGGGTCAATGCCTTAAACGTCAGCTTTTGTGCTCCTGAGATGCTGCTTGGCCTGCTGTGTTCATCCAGCTTCACACTTTATTATGCCCACATTCTCACTCGCTAATATTGTCTCATGCTCACACATTGACTCATAGGCACATACTCACGTGCTCTGTTACACACACCTTCTGACACACACACACACATGCACACACATGCACACATTCTTTTATTGACAGGCACAAACTGTCTCACTAACATATACACTATACTTAGTCTTTCACGCATATGAAAATCCCATACCCTTCCCCACACACTCTCTTGCTCACAGAAACACACAGACCGTCTTGTTCATATACATTTTGATCCACAGATGAACATGTATGGATACACACATTTGTTTGTACACACACTCTTGCTTACACTCACGCACACTCTTACACAACACATTCCACAAGCAAATCCCTCTGCCTCTGAGCACAAGCCACTCGGGAGTTTCAGGACATAGTGATAAATCTGTCTGGCTCTAATTCACTCAACTGGTTTCGATTATATTTTTGGGACTTATTTTTTCTTCCATGTAATTATGTCGGACTAATTTTTCTTGTCAAATGCCAGTTTGAAACCAGAGGAAAGGAATGAAAAATGTAGCTTTCAAATTTCTGGCAGCCAGTGTGTTCCTTAACCTTTCAAATTTGAAGCCACAAATAGTGATCTAGCAAACAACCGATGCATGTTAATATCACCGAATAATATTTTAAGTTAAATGCTATTTCAAGGAGTAAGTTGAAATGCCCCTGAGATACTAAAGTAGTGGCTCAGTTTAGTTGTTCAGCATTACTATAATGTCATCTCAATACAGGCAATAGTGATGTTAACTCAGGATCAGGAGGACACAATCATTTCTTTGTCAGAGGCTTTGAGTTTTAAACCAGTTCAAGACACTTGTGGCTAGGTTTTATGGCCTCCCACTTGGCCTTTCCTCAGTGCAGGGAGGAAGCAGAAACATAAGATGTGTTGTGTGGCTAGCCTACCTCCTTCCTACTTAGTACCAGCCTGTCCCCAGTGTTACAGAGGACATGAGGTAATGGGGGAGAAGGTGTAAAACATCCACCGTGTCACCTGACTTTATGCCTACTGATGCCTTTAATTGCCCAATTAAAGGTGCTTCAATCCGACTTCCATAAAATGTGAACTTTGACAGGCAGGCCAGAGTGTAAAGGCCGTTCCTAAAATTGCTATTTTAAAAAGGCGAGATAGCAGGGAGGGCACAACATTTAGTGGGCCAACTGTGCATCGGGAATGTCACACCCTCTATTCCCCTCTCCTCCTGCCATCCTAACCCACCCCCCCAAAGAATGATCATGGTTCTTCTTCATGGAGCTGTTTGCTGAACCATCAGCACCCAGAATGGAGATCTGATTCTATCTAAAAGTCTTGGGAATGAATATTATGTCCCCAACATACAATGTAGTCCTTGAGCTCTTGGCTGAAACTCCAATGCAAGACTGAGGGTGTCTTGAGTTGTTGTCCTTCTGAAGACACAAAATCGAGGCCCTGACTGCCACCAGGAATCTCAGGCTACTGTTCTGGCTAATATCTCTCAAGGAACATTGAAAGCAGGTGATCTGATCACTTATTCTGTTTGTGTGTCCTTGTGTGTGGAGAGGAGTCACATTACAACAAAAGGCTACGTTTCAAAAGTACTTCATTGATGACAAGGTACTTTGGGGTCTCCAGCAGTTGTGAAACGTGCTTTGCAAATGCAAGTTCTTCTTTCTGCAAAGTGGCTACGTAAGCTAGTTAGCCATGATTCAACTTTATTCTGTGTCAGATCTTTACGTGCCATCAATTTTACAGAGCACAGAGCAGCAATAGCTGTGTATTATGTTAAACAATGGACACCAAAAGGATCTGCAACTAAGTATGACAGTTTTCCTTTTGGGGCATGTGCCTTGACACATCTAGTATTTGTTTTATTCAGTTGTATCATGTGAGCACACGCTGAGAAACAGGACCCGACAGCGTAGGGAAAATCTGCGCGAGCAGTACGATGAGCTCGGTTTGAGCATTACACCTTCAGATTTCCTCACTTACGTACAAAACTGCTCAAGTAATGATATCTCATGTCAGGAAATAAGACACAGCTAGGGCAGAAGGGCACTCAATTACAATTCATTCAAGCATTTCCTCCCAAGGCTTGAGAAAATGAGGCCTGAGTGGGAACTGGGCATTCACTCAGAGAGGTGAGTTAATATCTCACCAGAATCTGAGCTGAACCTATGACCTTCATTATCCTTTCTTTGACTTTTACGCTCTGCTTCATCTTTTTTGTTCCACACTGTTAAATAAAGGAGAGTCACTGGATGCATTAATGGTCAGCAGTTAACTTAATTGGCAGTTTGTCACTATCTAGCACCTTGCCACTCAGTAAAAGCTTAAAAGATGCAGTCAAGATACACCTTACTGGAACTCTCATTGAATTCTGCCACAAATCCCGACAATAATCCACATCGTTTGGATTCCGACCAGTGTATTCCGACCATTTCAGTCATAACTGCATCCAATCAGCATCAGTTACTGTAAGAGCCAACGATCAACGTCTCAGCCCGAAAACAGCCTGACTGAAGGGAGGAACACCAAGTACCAATCACAACCAATCTGGTTGTATTTATTGTATTTCAGAAAAATGGGATCAAACAAAGTTGGCTACACTAGACTCCTTTATCCAGACCGTGGATTCGAAAATAATCATCAGGACTCCCTGTTGAAATCAACAGCACAAACATTCCAGTACAATCCTGCAAAATCAACTTAGGTGAAGTGGACATTGTACTCAAGTGGCCAAATACTGTCTCACCTGCCACATACTGCTTTCTCAACATTCAAATGGCCAGTGAACTAGGGAAGGACAAAGAAAATGCTTCAAAGTCACTCTGAAATTATCCTTGTAGTGCAGTAGTTGCATTAATATTCTTCACTGGTCAGAGCTTTCTACCAATCATTCAAAATGACAATGATTTCTCCATCAAGCAGCATCATGCTTTACATTCAAATACCCTAATGATAAGGCTGGGCATTGACAGAAGAAGAAAGAAAATAAAGCAAATCTTGCACTCAATTTTTGTTCATTCATGGAATGTGGCTATCGTTGGTTACCTCTGCATTTATTGTCCATCTTAATTGCCCTTGAGAATATGGTGGTGAGCTGAGCTGTGGTCCAGAGCTGCTACACCCACAATACTGTTAAAAAGGGAGCTTGTATTACCTTATGGGAACGCCTATCGTATGTGCACAAAGTTGTGCAGATCGTGAACTGGCTTCTTCAGTCACTCAAAGACCCGTGGCAGAAACTCTCAATCCTGAATGGACATCATCCTTAAATCGACTGATAACCGGTGACAGCTTTTAGTGGTGAGAGATGCCCACAGTGATGTTGTAGGGCCCTATTCTATCCCTTTTGTCGAATTTTCCAGATTTTTAAACAGTAATAAAAGACTATAACACATAGATTTAATGTCACCTCTTTCATTTATTTTGATATCGAAGGCAATGTCCCCACTCTTGCTTTCCCAAATTCCAGCATTAAGAGGCATTGTTATGAAGTGCTACTGATTCACGTGTCTTCAAAATGATTAAGGTTGCACAATAAAGAATTATTAAACCAATATTTTGGTTCTGCCGGCTACTCATGTAGGGATTGTGAAATAAGCATTTCCTAACAAGTATTTTCACTGTTGTACTGTAATTGATGGCCAAATATTTTTTAAGAATTGAGAACACTAATTGTCTGTTGCTGACACGCCATGGCTAATTAAGAACTGCTTGCTTGGAAGAAGCACTAATTGTTTTTCACAGGCCTCCTTTCCTCGTCCTTGTGTCCTTGCTGAGTCGAGTAGTCATTGGCCCAAGTGCAAGTCTCTGTCACGTATCTTGTCACTGAACATACATCATCACTTTCTGTTCATCCTCGATTCATTCTGCTGGCTCACAACAATTATCTCTCTCTTAGTGCTTGACCTCTCAGCAAATGGAGTGCAGAAAGGTTGCTAATTTTTTTTTCCCATGGACTTAAAAGTTAATTGATCTCCATTCAGCTGCCCAGAAACATTTTCACTGAGCTAGTTTAATGATGAATCAACTTGTGCCAGTTAAAATCCTCTGCTTCCTTCGAGGCACACATTCCATCATGGCATTATTGACCCGAGTCTTGATTTTGACATTCAGCAGCATAAGTCAAATCAACACTGCAAAATGCTGACCTTCAGTTTATTTATTCTTTGTTTATCACTCCTGGCAGGAATCCTTGAGTGCTTTGCGCTTGTCTCCTCAGTTGTTTTTAAACTGGAGCATTTTCTCTCTGGAGATCAAACTAAGGCCCAAATCACCCATTCAAAAAATATACCTGTTGGACCGTTATGACTTTTGTCAAAGCTGGCCATGAGAAAAAGGCATGAGTTGGGCGATATGTCTCTGATGGGGTGTTTAATTAAACAATCCAGAACACTTAAAAACATTTTACTTGCATTTCCGGGATCCATGACACACAGCGGAGGCAATGGCCTCATGATATTATTGCTGGACTGTTAATCCAGGGACCCAGCTAATGTTCTGGGGCACAGATTCAAATCCGGCTGTGGCAGAAGGTGGCATTTGAATTCAATAAAAATCTGAAATTAAGAGACTGATGAATCCATTGTCGATTGTTGGAAAAGTCCATCTAATTCACTAATGTCCTACAGGGAAAGAAACTGATATCCTTACCTGGTCTGGTCTCCATGACTCTAAATCCACAGCAATGCGGTCAATTCTTCATTGCCCTCAGGAGTGATTAATAAGTGCCAGTCTAGCCAGTGATACCCACATTCCGAGAATGAGTTAAAAAAAAATTCTGCTGCCATCAATTTGTGACAAAAAAATTAAAATACTGCAGCCTAAAATGGAAAGCTGTAAGGCTGAAGGAGCAGATTCATCTCAAATAAAAAGTCCATAACACACAGAGTAACAGCAGCATGCTATTTGTGCTTAACAATAACAGTATAGATTTGGGGGAAGATGAATTACAACAATATTTTGGTGTTTTATGACTCTTAATGCACAGTTGTCTTCATACAAATAAAACAAACTCTTCTCTTGTTTGAAAAGTACTTTTTTTGTCATAACAACGCAGTCAGTGTTGCAATGAGGCATTACAGTTTACGTTACTCCAGAGTGCATATTACGAAACAAATAGAAAAAGTGTAAAAACAAGCACTGATGAATGACATTAGGGAAATTTCAGGCATTGACCACTTCCACCAAGAATGAACTTAGCTTCTTCCCCTTGACATTCAGTAGCATTACATTACTTAATCCCTACCATCAACACTGACCAGAAACTGGACAGGACTGGCCATATATTGATGTGGCTACATCAGCAAGTCAGAAGTTGAGAATTCTGCAGCAACTAATTCATTGCCTGATGCCACAAAGCCTTTCATTTAAAATGAAAGCTCAGGAGTGTGATGGAACGCTCCTCACTTTCTTGGATGAGTGTAGTTTTAAAAACACTGAAGAAACTGACCCCATACAGGACGGAGCTGCCATCACAATCACAATCTTAAAAACTAGCAGCAGACAGTGACAGTCGTGTGTACCATCTAGACATCGAACTGCAGCAACTGACCAAGGTTTCTTCAGCCAACACTTTCCAAACATGCCAACTGCATCATCTAGAAAAACAAAGGTAGCAAACACCTGGGAACATCACTTTCAACATGTTTGTTACTGAGTCACTCACAATGCTCACTTCGACATCTACAGTCATTCCTTTGCTATTGTGGATCAAAACAGCACATAGGGAGTACAAAGAGAACACAGAATGCAGCAATTCAAGAAAATAGTCTCACCTTCCCAGGGGCAATTAGGTTCAGACAACAAATGGTTTCTTTGCCATTGATTCGTACATCCCAAGACAAAATAATGAAAAGCTAAGCAGCTCTGTCTGACACTGAGACAATGGGCTGGATGGTCTCCGACTGGGCCATCTATTCTCTGTTTCAACGTATATTAAGCTGAAGGTGGCATTTGAATTCAATAAAAATCTGGACAGTCAGTAAAACTGTACGATATGCATACATCACTTTGAAAATCCAGCCGTTTAGTCATACGGTACTTGCATTGCAACTGAAAATGTAAGTAAAACAGAAATTGCTATTGGTGGTATTCCCTAATAGAGTGTGAATGTGCCGCCCTGACACTAAATAAACACTGAAAAAAACTGCGGTTACTGTAAATTGGAGATTAAAAATAGAAATCGCTGGAAAAGCTTAGCAGGTCTTGAAGCATTGTTGGAGAGAAATCAGAGTTAATGTTTTGGGTCACTCAACCTGAAATGTTAACTCTGATTTCTGATTTCTTTCCACAGATGCTGCCAGACCTACTGAGCTTTCCAGCAATTTTTACTTTTGTTCTGACACTGCTCGTTCCACTTGTTTAAATAGCATTAACTCTTTAATTTAAATGGTTGAACATGTTGAACAAAAAACTGTTGACAAGTGACTTTTTTACAAATGTTTTAACTCCACAGACGTCAGTATCCCATCACCAAGTCACCCTTTATTTACATGTGGAGAGTTCTGATCCAGCCTCCTTAGAGCCAGTTCTTACAGTGATCAGAACCTCTGACACTCCTGTTTATATCTGTCAGCCAGGGCTCCCTGATTGGACCAGATTAACAGCCCCAATCAGGGAACACATATTCTATGAGGTGCACCTAGCTGACCTCGGTATTATCACTGCACAACCCATAGAAGGTGAGGGAGAGGTAGGGACAGGGGAAATCGGAGGGGATCAAATTCACTTCATTCACAAGCCACAAAATAATGGCCCTGCTTATAAGAAATTTCACTTTGTTTTTCAGATAACTTAGAACTGTCAGAAATGTTGAAACCACAGCAGGAATAAAACTGAGAATAATCTGATACACAAATGGCAGGCATGAACGGTTCATTTAGTTGTTTTTGTAATGGAAATTGTAAGCTCGCGGATACTTTGGGAGGACCTTCATTTTGCAGAAAGGTGGATAAGAGCTTTGCTGAGAATTATATCAGGGTATGAGGGCAGAGTTAGGAGAAGTCACTGTAGGAAATGGGGCCTCTGTTCATAAATAGGTTCACAGGGATGCTTTAATCTTCCAAACTTGATTAATTCAACTACAGGCATATTATTAGTATTATTATATATTCGTAATATTAGTAAGGCAAAGGCATTTAATGAAAGAAATTGTTCCAAATCTTACAGTACCAAAACTGGACACAGAGTGAGTAAATCAGTTCAACTTCTTGGACTTAACACCAGATGACCATTGCAAAGGAGAAATTAAGTTGATGACAGTAAATATAATAGAGGCAGTTAAACCGTGAAAACATTTCCGGGGATTAAGCTGGAAATAAAAGAGGTGTTACAGATCAACATCGCGACTACATTAAATGGGTTTGGCTCTTGTTTGCTCATTGCCTTACCTGCTTGACTTGTGGTTATGCTGACAGCTGCAAATAACCTTTGGGTCCGACTCAGGTCTGACACGCCATTCACGGCTTCAACCTCAAACGTATAGTTGGCATGGGCCAGTAGATCCACAACCGTCACGTATGTATCTGCCAGTCCTGACTGCTGGGGCATGAAGCCAATGCTGCTGCCACAAGGCACACACTCACCCTGCTCCCAGCTGCATTGTTTGCACATGATCCTGTAGGTGACATCATCCCGACCTCCGGTATCTGCTGGTGGGCCCCACTCTAAACTCACTGTTGTCTGATTGATGTTATAAATGAGATTTTGCGGTGCAGAAGGTGGTCCTTTGGAACCAGAAGAAAATATCAGTCAGAAACAGACACGCTACTGGACACTGACACTTACAAATTCTTACATATGTTGCTGGCAAGATTAGCATTTATTGCCTATTTCTAACTTTCCTTTTAACTGAATGGCTTGATCAGATAAGAGTCAACAACATTGCTATGGAGATAATGGGAACTGCAGATGCTGGAGATTCCAAGATAATAAAATGTGAGGCTGGATGAACACAGCAGGCCAAGCAGCATCTCAGGAGCACAAAAGCTGACGTTTCGGGCCTAGACCCTTCATCAGAGAGGGGGATGGGGGGAGGGAACTGGAATAAATAGGGAGAGAGGGGGAGGCGGACCGAAGATGGAGAGTAAAGAAGATAGGTGGAGAGGGTGTAGGTGGGGAGGTAGGGAGGGGATAGGTCAGTCCAGGGAAGACGGACAGGTCAAGGAGGTGGGATGAGGTTAGTAGGTAGCTGGGGGTGCGGCTTGGGGTGGGAGGAAGGGATGGGTGAGAGGAAGAACCGGTTAGGGAGGCAGAGACAGGTTGGACTGGTTTTGGGATGCAGTGGGTGGGGGGGAAGAGCTGGGCTGGTTGTGTGGTGCAGTGGGGGGAGGGGATGAACTGGGCTGGTTGAGGGATGCAGTGGGGGAAGGGGAGATTTTGAAACTGGTGAAGTCCACATTGATACCATATGGCTGCAGGGTTCCCAGGCGGAATATGAGTTGCTGTTCCTGCAACCTTCGGGTGGCATCATTGTGGCAGTGCAGGAGGCCCATGATGGACATGTCATCAAGAGAATGGGAGGGGGAGTGGAAATGGTTTGCGACTGGGAGGTGCAGTTGTTTGTTGCGAACTGAGCGGAGGTGTTCTGCAAAGCGGTCCCCAAGCCTCCGCTTGGTTTCCCCAATGTAGAGAAAGCCGCACTGGGTACAGTGGATGCAGTATACCACATTGGCAGATGTGCAGGTGAACCTCTGCTTAATGTGGAATGTCATCTTGGGGCCTGGGATGGGGGTGAGGGAGGAGGTGTGGGGACAAGTGTAGCATTTCCTGCGGTTGCAGGGGAAGGTGCCGGGTGTGGTGGGGTTGGAGGGCAGTGTGGAGCGAACAAGGGAGTCACGGAGAGAGTGGTCTCTCCGGAAAGCAGACAGGGGTGGGGATGGAAAAATGTCTTGGGTGGTGGGGTCGGATTGTAAATGGCGGAAGTGTCGGAGGATAATGCGTTGTATCCGGAGGTTGGTAGGGTGGTGTGTGAGAACGAGGGGGATCCTCTTGGGGCGGTTGTGGCGGGGGCGGGGTGTGAGGGATGTGTCGCGGGAAATGCGGGAGACGCGGTCAAGGGCGTGCTCAATCACCGTGGGGGGGAAGTTGCGGTCCTTAAAGAACTTGGACATCTGGGTCTTATCGTGGGAGCAGATGCGGCGGAGGCGGAGGAATTGGGAATAGGGGATGGAATTTTTGCAGGAGGGTGGGTGGGAGGAGGTGTATTCTAGGTAGCTGTGGGAGTCGGTGGGCTTGTAATGGACATCAGTTACAAGCTGGTTGCCTGAGATGGAGACTGAGAGGTCCAGGAAGGTGAGGGAAGGTGTCTGCTTTCCGGAGAGACCACTCTCTCCGTGACTCCCTTGTTCGCTCCACACTGCCCTCCAACCCCACCACACCCGGCACCTTCCCCTGCAACCGCAGGAAATGCTACACTTGTCCCCACACCTCCTCCCTCACCCCCATCCCAGGCCCCAAGATGACATTCCACATTAAGCAGAGGTTCACCTGCACATCTGCCAATGTGGTATACTGCATCCACTGTACCCGGTGCGGCTTTCTCTACATTGGGGAAACCAAGCGGAGGCTTGGGGACCGCTTTGCAGAACACCTCCGCTCAGTTCGCAACAAACAACTGCACCTCCCAGTCGCAAACCATTTCCACTCCCCCTCCCATTCTCTTGATGACATGTCCATCATGGGCCTCCTGCACTGCCACAATGATGCCACCCGAAGGTTGCAGGAACAGCAACTCATATTCCGCCTGGGAACCCTGCAGCCATATGGTATCAATGTGGACTTCACCAGTTTCAAAATCTCCCCTTCCCCCACTGCATCCCTCAACCAGCCCAGTTCATCCCCTCCCCCCACTGCACCACACAACCAGCCCAGCTCTTCCCCCCCACCCACTGCATCCCAAAACCAGTCCAACCTGTCTCTGCCTCCCTAACCGGTTCTTCCTCTCACCCATCCCTTCCTCCCACCCCAAGCCGCACCCCCAGCTACCTACTAACCTCATCCCACCTCCTTGACCTGTCCGTCTTCCCTGGACTGACCTATCCCCTCCCTACCTCCCCACCTACACCCTCTCCACCTATCTTCTTTACTCTCCATCTTCGGTCCGCCTCCCCCTCTCTCCCTATTTATTCCAGTTCCCTCCCCCCATCCCCCTCTCTGATGAAGGGTCTAGGCCCGAAACGTCAGCTTTTGTGCTCCTGAGATGCTGCTTGGCCTGCTGTGTTCATCCAGCCTCACATTTTATTAACATTGCTATGGAGTCCAGGTCACAATTACCCCAGCCCAGGATAAAGATGGAAGATGTCACATTAATTAATCAGATGGGTTTTCAAGGCAATTGTTTGTAGCTGGAGCAGTGATCATCATTACTGAGGCTAGCTTTAGATTCTAAATTGATTAACCAAATTTAAATTCCATGAGCTTCCATGTTGGAACCCATGCCCATAGATCATCAGGCCAGTTCTCTTGGTTCACAAGTCGCCTTTAGAGACGCAAACCTGCTGTAATTACCTGACCTGTGTGTCTTGAGAAACACAGTAATATGGCTGAATCCAAACTGCCCTCTCCGATGGCTAAACGAGAGATCCAGTTCAAAGGCAAATAGGGATGTGGAACAAATACTGGCCTTATCAACAACATCCACATCCCATGAAGGAATTAAAAAAAAAACAAGCAGCTCCCAATGAGCTAATAAATGCTATTTCAAAGAATTTGCAGGCTTTCTTTTACAAAATCAGAATCTTGATCAATTGGATTAGATTGCTGGAACTATTAGTTGATATAATGGCATTCCAGGGCTTGGCCTAGGTATCCAACTCAAATTAGTGCAATTATTGTTATTGGCATTGGACACAGTGGAACAAGAGTAGGTAAACCTGGGAAAAGAACTGGCATGGGTTTTGATGTGGTTATGTTTACTGCCCTCAGTTTTCCTCATTTCTACTGAATGTAGCAGGCCCTGAGTTCAATAGTACCCAATTTCAGTTTCAAAATGATCAGAAATCATGAGTGTCAGCCACCCTGATCAGGCACGCCTGACACTGTACACCTGGTCAGTGGAAGTAATGATGTTAAGCCACGGTCACTCTTAAAAGCCTGCCTCAATCCAAGAAACGGAGCAAAAAAGCACACAAATTTCTGTTCCTGGTCAACAATCAGTTTGAGCTGAAGAAGTTCATTGACTGGAGTGCACGGCCTCAAACTGGGTCCATTACACAGGCCCTATTGCTACGCAGGTATATAAAAGATACACTGTCTGTATGTCTGGAAAGATTAAACATTTTGCTGTCGTTGAGGTACAATAAGTGAACTTACTTGTACAAGATACAGAGGGAGGGTCAGTGAGAGCTCTATAGTAACCATCCTCACATTCACACCGTGAGGAGCCTTCCTGAGCTGTGTGACTATGAGCTGGGCATCGGGCACATCGATGGTCCTGTGATGATGGCTTGTAGAATCCTGGCTCACAAGCTGCCAAAGGAAACGTATCATTTTAATGTCAGTGACTTTGTCAGTCGTACTTCCTTAAAGTCCAGAGCATGATTTCATTGAGAACATTGCAAAGAAAAATTAAAAACTAAAAAAGTGGTCACATAATGCACATTAGGGCTAACTTAGGTACTTGGGAAGGTGCAAGAAGTCAAAGCAAAATGCACTGATCAACTACAATAGTCACCCCTTCAGCTCGCTAATGGTCATTCTAGTGCCTTAGCGCACACTACTAAGGTAGAGAAACTAAATCACTTTATGCCAGTATTTAAGTCAGCACAGAATTGTCTCATCTATTTGTAGTTTGCCCATTAATTTTACATCAATTGAATCATTTTTCCCCCAACTGTAAACCAATATAAATCCCCATTAGCCTTTGCAGAAAGAAAAACAGAGTAGAATTATGGAATTGTTTAAAATCTTATGGCATTTGCGGTTGACTCTGTACAAGTTCTGAATCAGCAATCACTTTGGATTGGGGTGTAGAAGTAATAGAAAAAAATTGGACACTTTGCTATTCCAGTATCCCATCTGGCCACAAATACAAGATTCAGAAGATGCAACAGGTAAGTATAAATCTGCTGCAAATATGTTTTGGGTAAACTTTGGAGAGAAATAGTATATCCCTCCACCATTTGGAACAAGTTCAGGAACTATTGAGAGAATGGTGAGGAATAGAGTTGGTCAGGATAGTGTTCTTTCTCAGTTTTGTTCTATTGTTGTTCAGAATTTTTGGACAAAGAATCAATGCTGAGACTGGCAAACAAATCTTTGTCTAGTGGCAGACTGGGTTTGGATGTTTTTTGAATAAATCCAATTTCCCTCCACGTTCCCAACCCAAAAACATTTTCCTCTGTCCTTTTTGCAGGTCAGGAATGCCAAAATTAAGGTCAGGATTCAACAAGCTGAAATTCTGAAATTTTTGCAAGCTCAACGCAGCGCTGGCCACAGTTGGAACCAACTGCACTTCTGCTTTTTCAGGACCCACACTTCCCTACCACTCTCACAGGTCTCCGACTTCCCCCTCACAGGCCTCAAAGTGGGTTCCAACAATCTAAAAGCTTCAAAATAAGGTCACAGTGGGAAAAAGTTTGGGAAGCACTGGCCTAGTGTGCAAAGTACAATCTCACCCCCAGTGAAGCCGGGCTCCCCATTTAAAGTTAATGAGATGAAAATCTGATTTTCCGTTGCACGCCATTTACATTTGATGATGTTCATTTTTGAATTCTTAGTAAAAACATGCCAGCTTAGAATAGAAATGAAAAAAGCAGAAAGCCTACTGTGGAGTCTGGAAATTTCTGGAAGGCTAAGTTTGAAGTTATTTTCACACCTTCAAGCATCACTACTGTGTGCTATGTTTATAATAGTAGCTGTGTTTTTAATGAAGGGGAGATCTTGTGGCACTGTGGAGGGTGTCTCTGCCTTTGATCCAGCAACTCTGAGTTCAAGTCCCACACATTGGGACCCGATTGCCATAGAAGGTGAGTCTGTGAACGCCCTGAACAGGCTGATTATCAACTTGCAAATCCTTTCATTAGGCCTATGGCAGGTGTTAAGAGTGACAGAGTCAGCCTAAAATATCTGCAGTACAAACGCCTCTAGAAAGGAGCTCATAAGCAGCTTTGTTCAAAGGGCTGAACTCTATATTTCTCCTTCATGATTCAAGGGACTATCAGGAAAGAAGAATGCATCGACTCATCATAAAGTTCTGCGATTTAAAGATAAATTGGTCCTTACATTAATCAGGAACAGAAACAAAGTTGCTGGAAAAGCTCAGCAGGTCTGGCAGCATCTGTGAAGAAAAGTCTGAGGAAGGGTCCCCGGACCTGAAACATCTCTGCTTTTTTAATCACAGGTGATGCCAGACTTGCTGAGCTTCTCCAGAAACTTTGTTCTTGTTCCTGACTTACAGCATCTGCAGATCTTTTGGTTTTTCTTACGTTAATCAGCCTTGTTTATTGGTTTACATGCATTATACCAAGTTCTCAATAGAAAACAAAATAACTATAATGTAAAATCAAGGGTTGCAAAATGTCCTGTCACCCTCTGCTGTCACCTTTGCTGCTGTGGGTTTTTTAATTGGTCTGGCTGATAAAAAAAATTGCTTTTGACACTTGTAAATAATCTAACCCTCACAATCTCATTTTGCAAACTGAAAACAAAATCTTCACTTGAAAACATTTTACCAGTCTGTTTTCTAGATTGACTGAAAAGCACTCTGTTTTGCATTTTAAATGAGTACGTTTGTCCATTCCTTCTTAGACAGCAGTCTATTGTTTGGATAGTTTTGGGCATTATAAATGCTTGGCTGAGTTTCAAGGGTGAATGTGCTCCGCAATAGTGAAGAATGAATGAGGGGGTTTCAAGTAGTTTCATTTAGACTCTATCGCCTTGATGTGGTTTCTGGTCTATTGAGACAAGCTACTAGGATAACAATTCTTGCTACTTATTTTCACATATCACAATGTATTTTTTTCTCGGTATCAATGCTAAGAAGGATATTATTATATGGTAGGATTTCATTTTCTCTGACAGGAAGTAAAATATTTTCTGTCAATTCTGTATTGAATCGGAGACCACGAATAGTGCATTCTGGGTGAGTGGATATGAAGACTACTTCAAAAGCAGATATGTCAGAGTATAAGTGGGAGTTTGAGATATCATAGAGTTTCATGGACAATTTGAGAAGTCATGAGCTGGCATTGGGGTTGCATCGGTGAAAAGGTTTAGGATGTTATAAATTTTTGTTGGGAGTTGGGATACTGTGAAGAACTAAGGCCTTCTAATTGTCCTGCTTCTGCACTCAAACTCCCGATGCACATCAGAGAGACTAGAGTGGGAGGCTTAAAGTGTGGCTATTGTCTCAGGAAGGGATGCCTCTGACAAACACAGACGTCCTCCCCTAAAGCTGATATACCCCTTTCTGCCTATCGGCAGCTCACACCATCAAGATTGCCAGTCTGTGCACCTTTCTTCCTGTACCCCTAATGGCCAAAATGAAAAAGTAGTGGTCAGAGCGGACGGAGGTGAATAGTTAATAGTCCAGTTGAAGTTCTCAATAGGCCCAAAAAGCAAACAGGATATCTATGTTTATCCATTCTTCATAACATGCATCACACGCTGGGAGAAGATGGGAAGGCAGTGGGATGGCCATCCATTTGATTTTCTTTGACACTTGCCTTCAACTATATAAAAGGGGTGTAGAGGTATGAGTATAAAATGCAGCAAATTTTATTTGCAAAAAATAAGACAGAAGACACCAAGCATTGTGCTATCTCTTGACCGTATAGAATTGAACAATTTGCATTAATATTCAGAACAATATTATGATCTTTGATCCTCTAATGATTTTCTATCAACCTTTGCACTAAGGAAAGCTCCAGCATCAACTTATGGCTACAGGCTCATTATTTGTTTAAAAAACTGATGCAAGTAGATTTTGAACAATAGAGAACATTAAAGTGAAATGGACACTCAAGCAGCTCAACATCACCCAGGATAAAGCAGTCCCCTAAACCAGCACCCACACAGAACACCTTTAACATTCATTTCCTTCATAGAGGCAGCCGTGTGTTACCAAAAAGTACTACAGAAAATCACTAAGTTCCTTCAAAGGCACTTTTCAAACCCATGACTGACAAGGGTAATAGGTACAGGGGAAAACCACCTCCAGGCATACACCAACCCGAATAGAAATGATGTTGTTATTTCTTCGCTGTCACTGGATAAAAATCCTGCAATGTTCCTCCGAATAGCAATAATGATATACTGGCAGCAGATGAACTGCAGATTCAAGAAATCAGCTAACCACCTCCTTCTCTAGTGCAAAAGGTGCAAATACTCCATTTTCGGTTTTAAAATATAAAACGTTAAAACATCTTGAAGTTGAGCGTGGGGGCTTTAACTAAACCCCCAAACAACATCACAGAAACCTTCTTGTTTATTTCACCACTATTTTAGTGAGAATGACTTAGTTGTTAAGTCTACTGACCAGCAATGAACAGACACATAAAGACTACAAAAATAGAGTACAAGATATTAAAAATACTATCATTCAGCAACACTCTCAATAAATCACAAAACAAGCAAAAAAACAGGATTATCCATTTCTTTGGATGCGTTCATGTTGAGCCAAAGTAATGCTGGGATCTGGTTGTGTGCAAATTGTCTACCATGTTTCTTCCATTATAACATAACAATACTTCAAAAGCTCTTCATTGGATTCAAGCCCATTGGAATGTCCTGAAGTCTCAAACATGCGAATGTTAGAGGCAAGTCTTCCTTTCTCATTGCATCAAATCACAGAATCAGAGGAGGCCCTTCCCCCATCAAGTCTGTGCTGCCACTACTATTTGTAGTACTATCGGAATTGCCTGTGGAATTCACTGCCACTGAGCGCAGTGGGGGCCGGGACGTTCAATGTCTTCAAGGCAGAGATTGATAATTTCTTGATCTTGCAAGGGATTAAGGGCTGTGGGGAAAGTGCGGCTAAGTGGAGTTGAAATGCCCATCAGCCATGATTAAATGGCGGAGTGGATTCGATGGGCTCAATGGCCTTACTTCCACTCCATATCTTATGTTCTTATGGTCTTATCTACACCAGTCCCACTTTCCCGTAGCTAGTCCATATCTTTATGCTCTATGTGGTATTTAAAAAAAGGAGCAAATTGTAAATTTAGAAAAATTACTGGAACTCTCACTCTAGATATTAAGAGTTTGACATGGCTTATTATTTGACACTTTCAATATTCCACTTTGATTATCTTGTTCTAACTTTTAATTTGCACAGTTTTTCAGCTCTGAAGTTGATACCTGACACAAAGGCATTTTTATTTGAAATTATTATGGTTGGACTCCAAACACACAGGGTTTGCAAGGATTAAAGATTAACATTACAATCTGGTGAGAGCCCTGCTTGTAGTGGTGGGTCATTATTACAGCAAGCTGCAGAGAGCCTGAAAAATCTATATGGGTTCACAGAAGCACCCTTCAGGAATTAACCTTTATCCCAGAAACTCTCACAATGTCATTATGCTTGAGCTGTTGGTGTGTTGAGTTTTTTTTTCTGTGCAAGTTTGGCTGAATTCCAGTATGCACCTTGTCCTTGAGGTATGATGATGCTGGCACAAGAGGATTAATGACTGTGGCATTATCACTCAAAGTATACTGATGAACAATCTTTGCATCTGCAAAATTCCACGGCCTAGTATATATTAGAAATGTTTAAGGAGTTGTTTTATTAATGCACACAACATTTTGCAATCTACTCTGTTTACACTATGTTTGAGGCACAGCGCTGTAACTGAGAATGCTCGAACATCATTTAGATTGATGATAAAAATGAGCCATTGTTATTTTAGTTTTATTGAGAATGGCTTAGTTGTTAAGCCTAGTGGCCAGCAAAGAACAGCAAAATAAAGACTAAGAAGATCAAATACCAGACATTAAAAGCACCATCCTTCAGCAATATTGAATCAATCGTGAAATAAACAAAAACAAATTGGATAATTTTGCTCCTCTTTGCATGCATTCTTAATGAGCCAAAATAGCATACATAATAGGAGGTGAATGGCTTCCGAATTATAGTCATGCATGCACTGAATGCCCCCTGGAAATATGCAAAACATCATGTCAATCATAACCATCCTGTTTTGATTCTAGCAAAGCATTCTGCAGCTCAGACTTCAGCTAACACCTGTCTTAACATTGAAGAGTAGAACTCAGATTCAGCAGCAGAAAGGGCCCTCGCCCATGCTGCTTGGAGGCTACTGGCTGGTTGTTCTTGTTAAATGATACATCCTCACCACAGCTCATTGTGATGTATGAGCTAGCTGATCTCTTAGTTCCCATAACGTACAGTTGTGAAGGTGACCATAGTGACAAACTTTTATGCATTTGACTACTTCCAGGTTTGAACTGGGCATATTTTTACCACCTCACAATTTTCCCAAGAACATGGAGATTCTATATTCAGTGAGAGTTTACTATCTCTTCCCACTTACAATGGGTCATGAAGCTTCACGAGACATTCAGACTTTTCAATGTTGCAGGATGATATTGCTTTGGGCATGAGTGACCGTAAGCAGAAAATTATGCAGTTTAATGTAAAGGCAGTTTTCAGTCCTTTTTGATTCTTCTTCAGAACTTGGGATTTGAAACACTGACTCTTGTAACTTTGCTCACAAATGCTGCAGACCTATTTTGTTTTTCTAGCTCTTTCTATCTAACTTTTATGGTTGGTCGGGGTAGAAGAAAATTAGAGGAGTATCTTAGATAAGGACGGCAGTTGACAATGGTGGGGAGCTACTTACAGGGTTTGTTTATTGGAACTGAAAGAAATAACTTTGCTCCTCCCAGCCCATGTGTAGTCCCGTTAAAAGCACTTATGTGAAAGCACTTACATTTCAAAACGGCCACAGTGTTTGTGCTCTGTGCCTCTATGCTCCCATTTATCTAGCAGCCACATTCTTCCTTTTTTTTGTTTCTTCATTTCTCTTTTATATCAAAGTTCCCCTTTTTTTCTTTTCTGCAGCTCAGGTGGAGGAAGCCGGTTACAAGGGCCTGTTGCAGTAATGGCAGTGTGGTGGATCCGGATGTCCATTCCTTTTGGCCATTGTGGCCATGGCTTTATTGAAGGTTTCATTGTCAATGGGTCTGGTCTGTTCCGCCTGGCAGCGGTGTGGCAGTTTCAGCAGCAACTATCATGGTGGCAGCCTGGTCCTTCTGGTTTGCTCCTCATGGCTATGGCGCTTTGGTGCAGCAACTGAAGTGGTGAAGTTTGACTGATGGTTTCCGTATTGGCGTCTGGTTGGGTCTGTTCTGCCCTGCTTGCTCTGGAAGTGATGTTGGGTCTTGGGTGTCGGCTTTGGTGGTGGCAGCGTGGTGGGTCTGGTCTGGAAATCCTTGTTTAGGCGGCTTGAGGGTGACTTCAGTGATGGCATCCCATGACCATTCCAGAAACCCAGAAGCCATGGAGGGAACAAATTATGAACTTTGTCCTAATTTCCTTCTCTAATTTCTGTAATTAAAATGGCAACGAATTGTGGCATCTTCTGTACATCTCACTGTATTTTCATAAATACAAGTGAAAATAAACTGCTATTCTATTATATTCTATTACCTGTCAAATGCTTCTAGGCTTGACTGTCTGTAATAAAACTGGAAGTGGGTGGGGTTGAATTGTGTAAATGATTCAGACGTTTTTAACATGGGGGTTAAAGCTACTCCACATTTAAACAATCTGAAACCATTCAAAGTAGAATGTTTTTTCCAGAAGTGTGCTAAAATCAATGGCTAAAAATACTAAAAATTCCACTTTTCCAACATGTACTTTACATCATTCAGTATTTTGGCAAGTATAGCTGAATCCGATGATAAAACTTAGTCAAAGAAGGGAATAATGCACTTCAGAAATGGCAAATATCATGGTCACTTTCTTCTGATCTCAGTTTACAAACCACCATGGGACTTGAACTATTAGTCTATTCATATAAATACTTATATTTAATGCTAGCTTAATACAACTGCAGATATGTTCTGTGTAGATTGAACAGAAAATAACTGCTCTTAAAGCAGTGGATCAACAATTAATGTCAGAGGAGAACCCATGATATAACAATCAGGCGTGGATTCTGAATAGAGTGAAGACTGATCAATTATATAGCTACTTCTTGCTCAGGATTTTACGATGATACATGGATTAATTATTACTTCAATTCAGCAAATCATTAATTAATATGAGAAAGAACATTGTCACGTACATCCCTATTATCAATAATAAATGATGTCTCAAGACACTGCCACAATATTCAATCATCCATTTCCAGGTATGAAGTTGACAAATGGATACTAGACAGTTTGCCAAGTTTGATTGAGAAAGTCAAGATGAATAAATTGAGCAATTGTATGTTGCCTTGAAGTAATGGAAGACCATCAGGGAATTTAGCTCATGGTAGCTCAGGGTTAGCACTGCTGCCTCATAGCGCCAGGGAACGGGTTTGATTCCACCCTCGGGCCACTGTCTGTGCAGAATTTGTACATTCTCCCTGTGTCTGTGTGGGTTTCCTCCTGGTGCTCTGGTTTCCTCCCACAGTCCAAAGGCGGATTGGTCATGCTAAATTGCCCATAGTGTTTAGGGATGTGTAGACTAGTTTGGTTATAGGGACATGGATCTGGGAGGGATGCTCTGAGGACCAGTGTGGACTTGTTGGACCAAAGGGCCTGTTTTCACACTGTAGGGATTCTATGATTCACATCTTCATTTTGTTTGCCAATGAATGAAATGTGTCACAGAAGACAAAAGAGGAACACCAAACTATTCAAAAGTGAGTTGATAAGAGATGATAAAAAGCTGAGAAGTTGCATATTTGCAGTTAACTACACTGCAAGCATGGTCATGGATGCAGTGTGTAAATCCTGTGAAAGTCATTGCATACATAGGATATACGGCATAAAAACACTGGGCCCAATTAATCCATCAAGACGTTTTTACTCCACTCAGCCTTTCTTCCCATCTATTTTCAGCTGCTAATTAAGAAGCAGCCACCATATTCTGGTGCAGGATGGCAGACTGTGCCTACAAGGTGTCAGCTCAATCAGAGGGGCTAGCAGCTAGGCAGTACCACCACTTGTAATGGTTTAAGCTGAAACTGCAAGGAATGGGTACCTGGAAGACAGGTCAGTGCGGTTAGAGGATGGTAGGACAAGGTAGGCATATTCTGGCAAACAAGAGAAGTGATGGATGGTTGCTGGTTACTAGTTTTGTTTTGACAGTAGTCAATGCCACTGGTTGCCCTTTCATTGATAAAGGGCTGTCTATAAATAGGGGCTCCACCAACACCCAGTTGAGAGCTGCCAGATTTCATCCTTTAATCGTCCCAAGTGATGGCAAGACCTCTGGTACAGACAAAATGCTCACAGAGAAGAGGATATCTGCAATGAATTCAAAAGATACGTGCTCAAGAAAAACATTCCTGTCAAGAAACTTGTTACGACTGGTGATACCCAGGACAAAGGCAAGCTTTGTTGCATTTTGCAGAATGATCTTGATTTCCTCTCTTTTGTCAATTACCACTGTATAATCCAGTGGCAAGGAATAGAGAGAAAAAGTGATAGACTTTTCTCATGTAATACAAGCTGTTAAGATTGTAAATACAATTTCATCAGGAGCCATTCTGCACCACTTTTTAAATCCTGACTCGATGAACTCGATGCTGCTTACAGTGAAATAATCCTCCATGCTGATGTGAGATGGTTAAATCGATGAAAGGTCCCGAAAAAATGTTTTCATCTGATGCCTGAAAATGTCACTTTTCTGAAATCAAGGAGTTAAGTCTGCAGTGACTTTCAGACAATGTGTGGTTCCTCAGCTTTAGGTTCCTCACAGACATAATGTCAACACTGAATGAGCTGAGCTGTGAACAGCAGGGAAAGGACGAAGACTGAGCATACACATGCTCAGTGCCGTTAATGCATTTAAACTGAAACTGGGTCTGTGGTCCTCCCAATTAAAACCAAACCCTGCAATATTTCCTGAGTCTGGAGGAAACAATAGAGAGAAAAAAAAGTCAAGGCATCGAAATATACTTCCATCCTGAAAACCCCTGTGCACACTTCCGGAAGTTAGCAGAGGAATTTAACATGTGATTTCAGGAATTAGATCTGATAGAAACAACTCCTCTATTTGTCTCAGATCCACTTCTTCAAGTAGTCATTGGGGGGTTGGCTACCAAATTGCATAAATTGTTTGATTTACAAAGCGTTGGAGTTAATATGGAGATAATTACTTTGCAAAATGATATTGAGCTGAAAGTCAGATGAATGGACGGTGATTTTTTTTGCGGGGACTCATAAATACAAACAATAAAAAATGCCCACTGCAATCATCCTGCATTTTTAAAGTGAAGGATCACTTTGGCTCCACTTTGGGAGATAGCATTCTCTCAAATGAAGATATTCAAAACCAATATCACAACCGCCTCACAGAGAGCCATCTGATGGACAGTACAAGGCCATCATCTCAAACTACAACCAGACTACATGACACAGGCAGACAATGTGCAGTTAACAGGTATTACACTGACACTTGGCAAGTAGAGGACAAAATGAATAATCATACATATTTGGTTTAAAATGTATTTCGCAATAAAAATAAACTTTATTCTATATTTTCTACAGGATAAGTCCTGGGTAGAAGTTAAATTCAAAAATGTGATGTTGTACTGAAAAAATTTGGAGACAGCTATCCTAGAAAAACAGTCGATAGTACTTGGCTTGCTTCTATGCATAACCTTACTAGGCACTGGAGTAACTTTCAGTAATTGGCGTATTTGTACTCCCAGATCCCTTTGTTCCTCTCTCCCACCTAAACTCACACCTTCCTAGTAATAATTGCTGTGTGCAAAGTGAGAAAGGATTTTTCCAGAGGTTAAAGACAGAACCTCAAAGCGATGAGAGCTTTGGTTTGAAAAAGCAGCACATTCTTTAATTAGCTTCATTGTGTGCAAGTACACATGCACATCTACGTGCAGAAAAATGTATACATCTTACAGCTGAAGATCATGGGTTTTCTTAAACGGTAAAGAAAATCTTACTAGAGATGCCACAGAGCTTGAACAGATCATGACCTTGCTTCAGATTCAGAGCAAAAGGTCATCAGAGCTTTGCTCACTCACATAGCAACCAGGGTAAACAGATAGTGAAGGAAACAAGAGGAACTAATGATAGGAGACAAGTCAATAGAACTAAGCCTTCTGGAACTTAAACTAATTCACACAATGGCTCCACCACTGAAACTTCACCAATTACCAAAGTGCACGCTCACTACGAGAATAATCTTCAAAGAATCAATTCTGTTTTCAATAAAGAAGTCCCGCCATAAAAATCTGTATTGTGTTTGGTCGAGACAGAGTAGCCGATTTAATTCCGTCTGTTCTTTTGTTCATGTTATTTCAACCCTACAAGTGGATTAACTCATATGATTTATCAGAGCAATTTCTATTTACTTTTACACTGAGCTGGTTTCTGAATCAAAGTTGGAAATCAGCACCTTACATTCCATCGTGCGGTCTGTTTCCTACACACTGCCATCAGCCTGCAATAAGACCCCATTACAGAGGCACAAAGTCTTTTCTGGCACCAGAGAAGAGCACTCACTCCAGAAACACTGCTCAATATCCCACTTTATATCTTATCAATCAGACCATTCATCGTCCAATACTTGAAATGCATACTAGTATTCCATTTTAAAGAGTAGGAACTCTTCCAGACCTGAAAGGTGATTGTCCTCTAGGGCTATACTGTCTGTTCACGTGTTTGTCTTATTTTAGAACTTTCACATGTTTGCGTCATATAACTAAGTTCAAATAATACAAAAAAATTCATTCACTTTGTCAATTAGTTATCGAAGGAAATGAATTCCTGAATCGTGATAAAACCGCTTGTCTCGTTTGGCCAATTTTTTTATCAGTTGGATCAACTGCCGTTTGGTTCAGCCATTACTTATCACTGACAGTGTTGCCATCCTTTTCATTTTGGTGATTTGATTACATTACGGTTGATATTTCATTGCTTTCATGTTAAAAAATAGTGCACTCATTGGAAAACAATATCTAGGGTGTTACGCCAAACAACAGTCTGCTGTAGACTTTTATTTATAAGGTATTCCCTCCCCAAAAGTTGGGGCAGCTACAGACATAAATCCAGTGCAATTTCAATTTAAAATTAGAAATTCAAAAGGTGAATGCACCATGATAGGTTTTTACGAAAATACACTAAAAACCATGCCTGAGAACGCTACATTCTCCTCAATCAACTTAGTACACCCTACTTGACAGTGAACCTATTACTGTGGTAATGGAATGCCACCTTCCTAACATCTGGTTTAACTGCTTTTCTCCTGAAAGCTACTGATTTAACTCTGGGAATGAAATGCTTTGAACAGAATACCAGTGTTTCTCCATAATTAAGCGTCTTGTAATGAAATTGCAGGAATGCTGATATTTGAAATAAGCTACTTCTGCCAATTAGATTTTAAAATGGATTGCTGATTAACAAGAAAAGCATGAAGCAAAAAACAACCACCCTCCTGTTTTTATTATGAAAAGAGAAATTCCTCCTTCATTTATTGAACAAACTAACCTGTAATAATCTGCTGGAAAACATACAAAAAAAGTAGTCAACAGTTAACCAGCCACATAAATAAGCCTTCTCTCATCTACCACCATTCTTTTTCTTTTCTTTTTATTTCTGTTTAACTTTGTGCAATTTAGTAATACATATTTCCACCCAAAATTGTTTTCCTTAACTTCACACAACTTAAAAATAATGCAAGCTAAATTAAACTGAGAAACCACCCCAGTCTCAGCTTAGACAAATTCAAGAATATTTATCGTGATATTCTGAAGGCATCGTTTTCTGTACTTATCTACTCATTCTTGTGGATTGTTACTGACTCAAAATTCCTGTATGTCTACTGTAGATTCTGCACCTTTGGTATCATACTTTAATACAGAAGTACAATTTTTTTTAATCAAACATAATGTGATTAGCAGTATAGTGTTCTGCATTTCTAACAGCGTCACATCCTCAGTTGTTAACTGCTTCAGGATGGAATTGAAAACATTTTTGGCCAGTAAATTCTCCTGGTGACTGGCTGAGCTGGAGGAAAATATTTGATGGGATTATTTAAAGCAATTTTTTTTCAAGAATTGTCAGGACGCAGAACAGAGGCTGAAGAATTCTGAAACCTGAAAATGGCTGGCATGCAATAGATCTGTCAAAATGCTATCTCCTGCTCACAGGATGTGGTATTTACTATTGAAGACAGCTAAACACTGGGTTAGAGACTGACAGACCAGACAATGGGAAATGTCACTCAGAATCGGAGGGTCTGCTTTGCACACGCTCTTGGAGCTTGAATGCTAGTTTGGACAGAATAATATGGCTGCATCCATGTCAGGCTTGGATTATTAGCAACGGAAATAGAAGTAGTGGATTAATTCTAGGAAAAATCACCAATGGATTGCACAGATATATTCCATCTGTGATTTTTTTAAACAGATGGTCATCGATAATAAAATAAAAATCACCATGTCAAAGCAGTCCGAAACAGTTACAAGATGATGCTTAAATGAGAGTAAAGGACCTAACCACTCAGTTGGAAATATGAAACAATTCCAAAATAAAGCAAATATCATAAAAAGAAAATTCAAGGACATAGGGGACCAAATTAATTGTATGTATGTCCCTGGACAAGATAATCACAACCTATCTCTCCCATGTCAGCACATCACTTCTGTACATCAATGTGCATGTAATGTATTCTTTTCTGTTTGTGATGGTTAAAATAGTCATAGAGTTTGTTAAATTAGTTTCAATAGCAATTGAGATTTTTAATTCACTATTTTATCGAAATAATAAGACTCTGATGGAAAATATAACCGATTCCTCAGAATTTCATTATCTCCAATGTTTGTTAAAATAATTGACTGTTTCTTTGCAATGAAGCAATTAATACAGCATCTTGAAAATCAGTAACAGCAACTTCCCTGGCTTCCAGGTCTCTATCCCAGACACCCACCAGTTATTTAGCCCAAAGATGAGCTTCATTCCCCATCTCCAACTCTTGTCTCTGTCTCTCACAAAGAGCTCCACCTCTATCATGCTCCGTCCTAATTGGTTTCCAGTAACTTAAATAAAATACAACATCCCCACGTCTCTTTACCATTGCCTTACCCTAGTTTGCAGCATTCCCCAAGTCTTTAGATCCTGAGTACAACCTGAACTCATTAGTCACTGATCTTGCTCAACTTCTTGCTCCCACTATTCGGTTAGTGGTGGCCATATATTTTGCTGTCATGTCCTTTGAAATCAGCCTGCAATGCAATCCAAAGTGGCACTTACACCATTCCCTTTAAGTTTACATTTGCTTTTCCTTCCTAATCCCTAGTTTTCATTTCTCATCCGCATGGCTTTCTGAGCAATGCCATGGATCAGAAATCTCTCCTGGACCAACTGACCAATGTGAGTTTCATTTTCTAATTGTTCATGGGATGTGTGCATTGCCGCCCAGGGGGGACCTTATTGCCCATCCACAAATGCTTCTGAGAATGTAGTGGTGAACTGCCTTCTTGAACCACAGTTTTTGTTAGGTACACCAATAGTGCTGTTAGGGATGGAGCTCCAACCTTGCCCAGAAACAGCGAAGGAACGGTGATATAGTTCCAAGTCAAAATGGAATTTGGCCTAGAGTGGAATGTGCAGATGGTTGTATTTCCCTGCACCTGCTATCCTTATCCATCTAGGCAGCAGTGACCACCAGTTTGGAACCTGAGATCAAAGGGGAGAGAATTTTTAAGAAAAGTTGCTGGCCTCAAGACAGCAAATTCCTAAAATTCACCCTAATGTAAGTTGAGTTAACCATATCCAGACAGGGAGCAGAAGTGAAATTTACATTTTGAATGAAATAGCAGGAATGTAATGCAGGTGTGGGTCAAAGCAGAGATCCTCACATTTAGACTGGGATTTTTCATTTTGTGGTTGAAGTGTGAGGTGGAAATCACCATGAACAAGTCACCTCCCCACAACTGACAATGAGAAAGCCTGCGGGTCTAGTGCCATTCAGGCACTGTAGCAGCCATCCGTCAGACTTGTTGATGAATTACTTGCCTAGTGTACCATTTTGGAAGGCAAAACTGCTGACTACACAGCAATATTGACAACCAGGAACAGTGGGAAGCTACGTGACCCCTTAGGGGAGCTCCTGGGATTGGAATAACAGGTAGAAGACAGAGGCTCATTGGCAAGGGTAGGATCTCATTTTTACACAAAGCTATGTTCACATCCATAACTTATGAAAACTTCTCTGCAGTATCAAGCCCGTGCAGTATTTGTGTCACACAATATCTGTGTCCCATATGAAGGGCAGAATGTAATGGGGCTTTTGGAATTGTATTGGAAGTGGGAAATAGAACTGAGAGGGAAATCAGTGTGCAAAATGCCGGTTGGCTTTTAGATGCCCTGGAATTCTCTCGGTCATAGGGAAGGGGGAGGTGGTCATTCATCCCTGAGGTCAATCGGTGACCTTCAGTGGTCAACCAGAGACCACCCAAGGGTTTCTTGCCATCACCGCTTGCGCTTTACCAGCAGCTGGGAGACTGGACATCACTTGGCCAGACCACACAGTAAAAATGGCTGCTCCCCTGCAATCTAAAGGGTCCTTTTTGATCAAGCACACTATGGCCCCATGTGCCATATTCATGGTGGCGGTGAAGTTCATTTTAAAGGGCACGCTTTCACTTTCTAATCTCCCCAGCCTGCTCTTTTGCATTTTGCAGAAATACTATTGCCAACTGGGATTTCTAACTTCACTCAGAGACCGCGGAACTGTTCGCACAGACCCTACTTCTGTGAGGAATCTATCACTTCCCAGTTTGACTTTTTTTCATTCTCATGCAAACAGTTTTCCTAGCGCCATCCATTATCTCTGAGGAGTGCTGCTCACTGTTTCTCTGTGCATGAGCTTTCTACCGTTGGACTGTCTGTCTGTGTCTACTTAAAGCAGGAATGTTCTGAAAATGGCAAAGACACTTCTGAAATGCTTTTCCTCCTTCGTTGAATGCAGATTTTTCCCGGCTCTATTACGTCGAGGTATTTATGCAATGAGCCCACCTTTGATTACCATGCAGTGCTTTGCTGTTCCAACCACTGGTGGCTTGTAGTTGAGGTAAACTATTACCACCAGTTCTCCTTTCTATGTTGCCTCTAAGGACCTACAGAATTAGTAATGGTGGAGGAGAAAACGTTACTGAGTTCTCATTCAGTAGAAGCATGCATCTTAACACAATATTTAGTTCATTGTAAGAAACCAGCAGCTACGAGTTAGGAATAATTACAAAGACTATCAAGGGCCTTCACTGGGACTTCATACGAGACTGCTTCTTCTCCATCTAGATTATATCATCAGATGGGGTGGAACTTAATGTAGGATTGTATTCATTAGAGTTTAGAAGGTTGAGGGAAGATCTAATAGAAACTTACAAGATAATGCATGGCTTAGAAAGGGTGGATGCTGGGAAGTTGTTTCCGTTAGGCGGGGAGACTAGGACCCGTGGGCACAGCCTTAGAATTAGAGGGGGTAAATTTAAAACGGAAACGTGGAGACATTTCTTCAGCCAGAGAGTGGTTGGCCTGTGGAATTCATTGCCACGGAGCGCAGTGAAGGCTGGGACGTTAGATGCCTTCAAGGCAGAGATTGATAAATTCTTGACTTCACAAGGAATCAAGGGCAACAGGGAGAGTGCAGGGAAGTGGAGTTGAAATGCCCATCAGCCATGATTTAAATGGCAGAGTGGACTCGATGGACCGACTGGCCTTATTTCCACTCCTATGTCGTATGGTCTTAATACAACTTCAACATTAACTCTTCTAGAGCCATAACACCAAATAACACTAACCAGTATGATGGGTGGTGCATTATAGGTGTCAATTGAATTTGTGAACACTTGGCTTCCAAACTGAAAATATTCCTTTATCTCCTCTGGGCAAAGATATATGCAGTTCCTGTGAATGAAGAGAGGTTGAGTAGATTAGGATTATTTTCATTAGAAAGACAGAGATTGAGGGGGACCTGATTGAGGTCTATAAAATCATGAAGGGTATAGACAGGCTGGATAGCAAAAAGCTTTTTCCAGAGTGGGGGACTCAATTACTAGGCGTCATGAATTCAAAATGAGAGGAGGAATGTTTAAGGGAGGTATGCATGGAAAGTTCTTTACACAGAGGGTGGTGGGTGCCTGGAACGCGTTGCCAGCGGAGGTGGTAGACGCAGACACGTTAGCGTCTTTTAAAATATATTTGGACAGGTACATGGATGAGCAGGGAGCAAATGGACACAGACCGTTAGAAAATAGATGACAGGTTAGACAGAGGATCATGATTGGCGCAGGCTTGGAGGGCCGAAGGGCCTGTTCCTGTGCTGTAGCTTTCTTTGTTCTTTGTTCTTTGATCTAATAGGAGCCTAATGGTAAGCTCTGCTCTACAGCTGGATTCCCCCTATGAAGAGTAAGATATAAATACCAAACTGGCCACACCACATTTTCAAGGAAGCTGCCAATGTAATGTTCAGCAGGTTATAAACACGCAGATGTCACTAGAAGTGTGCTCAGTTCTGTTTACCACAGTTGCAATAATAATGCCTTTACTCTAGTGTTATATTCTGATTGAGCTCACAGCGGAGACCGTCAGGGTGAGGTTGTCCAGCCTATGTAAAGGAATCAACAAAGGCGATGATAATCCTAGTTACAAAAGTTGTGATTTCAGAGTACTTTCAAAGCTCGAGAGGGAGCTGCAAAGATGGAAAAAGAACTCTAAGTTAGAGATAATAAAATGTGAGGCTGGATGAACACAGCAGGCCAAGCAGCATCTCAGGAGCACAAAAGTTGACGTTTCGGGCCTAGACCCTTCATCAGAGACGGGGATGGGGAGAGGGTTCTGGAATAAATAGGGAGAGAGGGGGAGGCGGACCGAAGATGGAGAGAAAAGAAGATAGGTGGAGAGGAGAGTATAGGTGGGGAGGTAGGGAGGGGATAGGTCAGTCCAGGGAAGACGGACAGGTCAAGGAGGTGGGATGAGGTTAGTAGGTAGATGGGGGTGCGGCTTGGGGTGGGAGGAAGGGATGGGTGAGAGGAAGAACAGGTTAGGGAGGCAGAGACAGGTTGGACTGGTTTTGGGATGCAGTGGGTGGAGGGGAAGAGCTGGGCTGGTTGTGTGGTGCAGTGGGGGGAGGAGATGAACTGGGCTGGTTTAGGGATGCGGTGGGGGAAGGGGAGATTTTGAAACTGGTGAAGTCCACATTGATGCCATTAGGCTGCAGGGTTCCCAGGCGGAATATGAGTTGCTGTTCCTGCAACCTTCGGGTGGCATCATTGTGGCACTGCAGGAGGCCCATGATGGACATGTCATCTAAAGAATGGGAGGGGGAGTGGAAATGGTTTGCGACTGGGAGATGCAGTTGTTCGTTGCGAACTGAGCGGAGGTGTTCTGCAAAGCGGTCCCCAAGCCTCCGCTTGGTTTCCCCAATGTAGAGGAAGCCACACCGGGTACAGTGGATGCAGTATACCACATTGGCAGATGTGCAGGTGAACCTCTGCTTAATGTGGAATGTCATCTTGGGGCCTGGGATAGGGGCGAGGGAGGAGGTGTGGGGGCAAGTGTAGCATTTCCTACGGTTGCAGGGGAAGGTGCTGGGTGTGGTGGGGTTGGAGGGCAACTCATATTCTGCCTGGGAACCCTGCAGCCTAATGGTATCAATGTGGACTTCACCAGTTTCAAAATCTCCCCTTCCCCCACTGCATCCCAAAAACAGCCCAGTTCGTCCCCTCCCCCCACTGCACCACACAACCAGCCCAGCTCTTCCCCTCCACCCACTGCATCCCAAAAAACAGTCCAACCTGTCTCTGCCTCCCTAACCTGTTCTTCCTCTCACCCATCCCTTCCTCCCACCCCAAGCCGCACCCCCATCTACCTACTAACCTCATCCCACCTCCTTGACCTGTCCGTCTTCCCTGGACTGACCTATCCCCTCCCTACCTCCCCACCTATACCCTCTCCACCTATCTTCTTTTCTCTCCATCTTCGGTCCGCCTCCTCCTCTCTCCCTATTTATTCCAGAACCCACACCCCATCCCCCTCTCTGATGAAGAGTCTAGGCTCGAAACGTCAGCTTTTGTGCTCCTGAGATGCTGCTTGGCCTGCTGTGTTCATCCAGCCTCACATTTTATTATCTTGGATTCTCCAGCATCTGCAGTTCCCACTATCTCTAAGTTAGAGAGTACACCGAAGAGATAGGAAATAATGTAGGATTGAGGCAATTGCTGGACAGATAGAAGTGAGTGTAGTTGGCAAACATGAGAAACACTCACCATCCTGACTGGGAAATATTTCACCATTTCTTCAGTGTCATTCGGTCAAAATCCTGAAATTCCTTCCTGAACAGCAGTGCACATGTTTCTACAGCATTTCAAGAAGGCAACTCACGAACATCTTGTCAAGAGCTATTTGGGATAGGCAAGAAATACTGGCCTAGCCAGCAACTGTCATATCTCGTGAGTTAATTTAGAAAAGGTCGAGCTCTATGAACAAAGTTAGAAGAATAATATATGTGAGGGAATGGTTGGCAATCCTAAACTCCCTGAAGTTGGCAATAATATCAAAGAATATCCTAAATTTTGTCAATAATAGGGTCTTTATCCTTTGACTTAAAGTAACTCCCTGCAGCCCTCCAACAGCAAAAAAATTAAAAGGCAACTCTGTAATACTCAGCTGTCCATGGTCGCATCATGCCAATCATACTATTCCAATCTTGATTTCGCAACATCAGCTGCAAATTAAAATGCTTATTTACAAAACACCCAGCTGTGACCTCCCATTGAAAACCACAGGAGTGCAAGAGGGCTACAAAGCTGCTGTCTATCCAAAGCTTATTGCACTAATTATTTTCAGTAGGACGCTGGATAAATTGACAGTAAGATCTCAATGTGTGAATTCCTGAGAGAAAATGTGGGTTGCATTTTAAACTACATAAAATATGCATACAGCAAAAATATACATTAAGGTCGTTCATTTAAATTGAAAACGGCAACACGTTGTAAGTTTGGAACTGTACAGAATAGGAGATCATTGTGCTTGTGTCAGTTTTTAAAAATATTTTCCCAATTAATTCCATTCCCAAACCACTGCATTTGTTTTCCTTTCCCATTACATATTGAATTTCCATTTCGAAGCTACATACAATTGCATCTGCTGCTGCCGCACACCCGGGCAATGCATTCCGGGTAACAACAGCTTACTGAGTACAATCATTTCTCTCAGCTACGCTCTGGTTCTTTAGCCACTATCTTAAAACTGTGTCCTCCTGTGACCGACCTTCCTGACTGTGGAAGCAATTTTAATTTCCTACACAAACCAGTATACTTCTTTTGGAATAGCTGAAGGTGCACGTTTAGATCAGTCAATCATTCAACTGAATGGCTGACAGACCTGATATCAGGATTCATACTCAACATTGCTCCTCTGTAACAACCACTTGAACTTGCAAAACCCAAAGCAAAATATCTACTGTGAACTGTAACTCCATGGTTAGGTGGGGCTTGCTGATCAATTCTGAGTATGCTAATTATGACAATACCATGGCTTTAGGGGATATCTTTTGCCCTGTTTTTTTGAAGAGAAGTTTTGAGCCATAGGTGCAGAGCTGTCTCTTCCAAGCTTGTAAGGCCTTTGTTTTCTTTTTGCACTTGGAACAACACAAGCAGCATGAATAGGTGGAGTCAGGCTCCCATAGATCTAGGGTTTTAGTTCGGCTTTCAGCTACTTTTGGTGTTTTGAAGTCAGTTGTGGAAGTTGCTACATCTTTCTGCCTTCTAAAGCTAAAAACTTGTGTTCTCCTTCTGCTGCCAGAATTTTCTCAGGGTGTTCTTTCCTCTCACATTGGAGAGACACTGCATGTAAGACAATCCACTTTACTGAATTTGTTTTTGCCAATGATGTGTACTTGGGATATTACTGTATGGAAAATTGTTGTTTATTATTTAAATAATTGATTATTTTGTTAAGTTTTCCAAAAGAGTTAAAACCATGTCAATTCTTCTGTCTTTTGTTTGTATTTTGACTATAGGGTAAGAATAAAGTATGTTTTGCTTAAAGCTGAATTACATCTGGAACACAGCCCCTTAAACTTGTCTTTGAAAATAAGTAAAAATCAGGTTCTAGGCTATCTCCTTAATATATTTGAAGGAGTCCGGTCTGGTCCATAACATAATAGCTGTAGAAATAATTAATTTAAGGTATCAATTGAACTCATCACATTGTTTGTTTACCCTTTATAAGTGGTGTATGCATTGATACACAGTGATCAAAGCTGTGTTTAATTTTATTTTTCTTCTGCGCAGATCTCCCAGGTTCTTGTGCAGCAATAACTTCCAAAACCAGAAGTCAATGCATCAGTCCAAACTGGTATGCTGAACACTGTACATGGAATACTGGGGTGTGCAGCTTAGAGGAAATGTGGTTAAGATCCATTCTCTGAATCAAACAGAATATGCTCAAACCCTACACTATTTTTAATTACTTGGAAACAAGGGGAGTCTATAGTTCCTGTTGTTTTTTTTTCATGGCAAAACCTTGGCTAATCAGAGTCAACTTGCCATTGAATCAACCTGCAGCACCCTCACATTCTCTCTTTTTGTGGTATAAATGATTGTGATTGTTTGAAATTTGACAATGCTGCATTCTCCAAGTGAGAGCAAGGCCAAAAGCCTTAGCGTGTCTTGGTTCAATCAATAAAAAAAATCCTTTGTCATGATAGGGTTTGAGATGTTGGACCCTGTGAACTTTCACTTGCTCTTTGGTTTCTTCTTACCAGTAGACTATTGTCAGTCAGACAGTCTTTGTTAGTTGCCACTGATGGAACATAAGTTTCAGCATTGTCCACTAGATGCAGTGTGTACTCTGCTGGATAAATTTGTCTTTAGATTGTCCAGCAGGAATCTTTAGTATAACATAGTAATGTCCAGTAACGTTATATGACTGAATTGATATGACTGTGCAGTTGTAGTAAAGAGTGAAAATGCTACTGAAACAGGGACAAGGCAGATCCAGGACAGACCAGTGAGCTGGGCAGAGGATTCGATCTCCCATTTAATCTCTCCTCATTACTCCATGAATGCATGGTGGCTCAGTGGTTAGCACACTACCTCGCAGTGCCAGGGACTTGGGTGCAATTCCACCATCAGGTAACTGTGTGGGTTTCCTCATGGGTGTTCCAAGTTCCTCCCACAGTCCAAAGATGTCAGGCTAGGTGGATTGGCCATTCTAAATTTTCCATAGTGTCCAGATGGTAGATTAGTCATGGCAAATGCTGGATTACAGAGATAGGGTCAGTGGTGGGTCTCAGTGGGATGCTATTTGGAGGGCCAGTGTGGCTTGATGGGAAAGTGTGGTCTACTTGCACACTATAGGGATTCTGTGATCTTTTTCTCTCTGTCCTCCTTTGTTATTCCTCTCCTTTTCTATGCATCGTAGCCCATCCCCAAAGCCCCATTTCTTTCCTTGCCCTGTCCCCTTCTAAACTTTCTAATTCCTTCACTTCCCTTCTTCCCTTCCCAACTGTGCTCCTCCAAGATTGACAAGTATATAATAACAGGCTTATAAGTGGAATTAAGAAAAGTATTTTAAGCTCACCCACATAATTGTCTAAATTAAATGTCATCTGTTGTCTCAACTCTAATGAGATGAATAAAATATTGACAGGATAGTATTTTATATCTTTTTTACAACAAGTGCCAGCATGTAGCTTTTCTGATATCACTCCTAACTTTGCTGCAGTATGACAGTGAATTCAGAAGCTGTTTATTCAAGGTTTTGTTCTACATAATGTCAATGAAATGGGTGATTTATGGGAGAGTAATATAATCATAGTACTTTAGAGTTAACCAACTTCTTCCATTCCCAGTCACAGCATTTTATGTAAAATGGGTAGAATGGCACGTATTTCAAGGATGAAGTTAGCTCATTAAAAACCACTTGACAACCCTTTCTCTTGTGGGTTTAGAAACCTGAAGTGATAGGTATCCACAAAATGGAAATAAATTGCAACTCTTTCTCCCCCAACTCGCAACTTTCAAAGCAAGACACTGAATAACTTCTAAAGAAGTACTGCAGTAAAAAGCCAACCCAATAATTGCATGAAGCATCTAAACAACATTGCACTAAAAACAAATAGTAGCTTACAGGTTGGTGATGAACAACTGTGGAATATAATCATTATCTTACAAGTGGGATGATCTAATAATTCACTGATATCAAGTTATGAGTAACTTAGCGTTGTGGGAGATTTAAGCAATAAAAGGTTTTGTATCAGTTTCCTCGTTGAATTATGAGCACTAAAATGGTGTTGTTATCTGGTTCTTGTAGAATATTTTTCCAGCTTGCTACCAAAAGCCTATCAAATGAATGTTAGGATTCTAATTAAAATATCCCTCAGCAGCTTAACCACATAACACTTTCATTTCATGTCTGTTACACAATAGGTACAAACAGCCCCACACTGGCTTTAGCCCAATTTTAAAAGAGCACCCACATTATACCAAAACACCATGCCTTATTAGCAAAGGTTAAACAGGTTGAGACTCCAATCATTGGAATTTAGAATTTTCAATCATAAATTGTGATCTCATTGAAATAAAGAACATTCTTGCAGGGCTCAACAGGGTAAATGCTGAGAAGATGTTTCCCCTTGTATGAGAGTCTAGGACCAAACACCACTGTTGCAGAATTAAGGGGCCCCAATTTAACACTGAGGTGAGGGGGAATTTCTTCTCTCAAAGGGCTGTAAGTCTTTGGAACTCCATGTCACAGAGAACAGTGGAGTGGAGTCTTTGTGATAGAGTCTTTGTGTACATTTAAGGCTGAGAAAGACTGATTCTTAAACAGTAGGGACATGGGGCAATGGCAGGAAAGTGGACGTGAGGAATGTTGGATCAGTCATGATCATTTTGAATGGTACAGCAAGTATGACGGGCTGAACAGCCTACTCCTGTTCCTATTTCTTATAGTCTTACCACCTTTATATCCTAAAGTAATCTCTTAAACAGCAATTTCCCTCACTTGTATCTGCAAACAATCCGAACATAAGTTACTTAGTATAGCTTCTCATTAATTCTCTGTGCAATAGTTTGATTGACAAACTGTTAATTCTAAATACACATTTATAGCGATGCGAATTGTCTCTTCAAGTATTAATTGAACAGGGGCAGCGATCACATTTGTTTAGCTTTTATACGTTGTGTTTTCAAAATAGCAGTCTACCTCACAATGGAATTAAAAATATTCATTTTGTATTATATTTTGAGATACCGAACAAATACTGTGACATTGTGAACTGCATTATTTGTTGCATTGATTGCTGTCCACGAAATATAATTTACAATGAAGCTGTTCAGTGGAATTCTGGGATGTTTGTTCATGTTTTGAGAATTACGATTCAGGATTCCATTCCTTTTTGCACGAAAATGAAAGCCTCAGTCATAACAGAACACATTCAGTATTTAAGCTCCGACACCCATCTTCATTTCAACTCATGCTACACTGAGCAACAGATGTTCCCTAGGCAACAAAACTGTCACTGACCTGAACTCACCAAAGCCAAACAACCATGATGCTTCCTTACTCACTTGCTGTGACATTAATGCAAGAGCTTTAGACATTCCCTGAAAAAAAGAGTTTAGAACATTTTTGCAAGGTTTTTGTAGGTCACCTGTTGACGTTATGAGGACAATGAAGAGTACCTTTGCAAGGTTTCACCTAAACTCACTGGCATCAGAACATAAAAAAGAATCATGATTTAATCGCCAGTATTCTTAGCTAATGTCAGATGGAAGGCAGTGAAAGTTTGAACAAGTGGTCTCATGATCACTTACTTTAAAGTGTATTTGATGGCACCCCTGTGAAGTACTGTGGGGCATTTTATGACATTAAGACACTACGTAAATGTAAGGTGATGTTGTTATATCAGGGACAATTAGAGAGTGATTTTGTGAATGAAAACAAGATGTGCCTTGCCTCTGATAGTCTGCTCATAATCTTACTGAAAAAGCCTCTTTGAGATGATCGAAGGGAGGTGCAACCGCCTCAACAACTGGTGAGCATCTTTTTTTAATCGTAAGTAGAAGTGAGAAACAAAAAGCTTAAAAAAAATTTCTAAAACAAATTAGTCCAATGGTTCTATGATGTGGCACTCTCAACGGAGACAGATACTTGCAGGAAGTGCAGCTTGTAAAATTAGGAGCATCTTGTCCGAAATTTTCCATCCATTATGGATGGGCCATGACAGACCAGGTGCTTGACATACATATCCCATGGTTCTTCTCAAATTACACACCCTCCCTCTCCATCCCCCAACCTTAATGAAATAATTTGAACATCACCTTGTTGGGTGTTGTGCCTGCTGCTTTCTGTTTAGATTCTGACTTATTCAAAGCATTAAAAAAATTCAAAGGCACAAGCCGTTTAATACCACTTTATCCAGCATTCAAAATCAGCAACTGCTTTATAACCTCAGCATCAGTGTAAAAGCATTAGTTTGTCACATTCCTTGTTTGTCCAATTTATATCCAAAGAGTCCTAAACCTCTTCCTCTACTTGTAATAAGTAAAGTCCATAATACTGCTTCAGAGTTGCAGAATTATTCCCTCGTTCCTGTTCACAATATGACAATGTCATTCTTCTGCACTAACATCACATGAACTGCTCACAACTTTCAATCAAAAAACTAGTAGCTTTTTATTTCACGTATGCCAATTCATTGCCCCATGGAACCACTTATGGTCAGACTCACTCAGTAATACTGTATCCACGTGTAGTTGGTTCAGTCCCACCTTCAGCTTCTGGTTCTATCTGCCTCTATCTGTTCTTTTCTGTTCATTTGCTTCTTTTCTTGCTTCTATCCTGCTAAGCTCCTCGTTTCTTTCTCTGCTCCCCTCCCTCTCTACTTTTTTTGATGTTGGTTTTCCTTTTTAATTCTTTCTTCCTTCTCCCTTTCACTCTTTTGTCAGGAACAAGCAGCAAGTCAACATAATTTGAGGGTGGTAAATAGAATGGGTTCAGATGAGGGTTGTGACAGTTTCAGGACAGTGTGCCTTTAAATGGATTTTCATCCCACCTCTAATTCTAGGGTTGACGAATGGGTGGCAGCAGTGTAGCAACAAGCTTTGAAGGAGGCAAAAGATAGGTACAGCAGTAAATGTTCAAAATAGGAGGGTTTTACGCCAACATGACAAGATAACAGATACTTTCCATTCTAATGATATAAATTTATAATGGGAAATTTAACCTTAAGCAAAGGCACAGGCAGGATTTTATAGATCTTGCATCTACATCGTGTTTTTCACAACTTCAATCTGCTTTGAAGTGTTTAAACATAACGTATTACACCTTATAATGCTAAAGAATAAGCAAATGGTCATAATTAAACCTCAAGTCCAGCTGATTTCTTTCAATCTCTGTCCTCTTACAATTTATAGCATTATCTAAGTTATAAGATTAAAGACTACCCGTTCTCAATTTAGCTCTCTAGCTCCCACTGCAAGGAAATTACATTTTTGATTGTACAGGTAAGAATTTCAACTTTGTTTGCACAATATCAATATAACTTCAATAGCATTCACTTTTCAGTAAGAATTACAATAATCAACAATAAATTGTTTGTGGGCGCCCTCATCAATTGACCTTTCAAAAAGCAACTACATCTATTAATTGTTTCTCAAGTTAAAAAAGATTACTCCTTCTGTGTCTTTCTTTTCTTCCCATCTTGACTTCTTATTTGGGAAATGTTACAGAGCTGCAAGAGCTGCGAACTGAAGCTGAGAGATTCATAGAGCAACACTTCAACCAAGAACCACAGGTAAGGAGGAAATGAGCTGCACGTGGCCCTTAGGCCATGTTGTAAGTACATTGTACTTTGCTACAGACCATGATTTAGAGGCTCCTGTCAATCCCCTGCTGCACTGCCACCCGCCTCTGCTGACTGTGTTATGTTCTAGCCCGAAGGAGTACCTTGATTTCACTCAATTTCTAAAAAAATACATCTCAGTTTTCATAAACATCGAGAAAAAAAAACCTCAGGACTGACTGGTGCCGCCTGGTCGTGTGCCTGTAACTGAATAAGTTGAAGCATCTGTTTATAACAGAGCTACCAAAGCCTTGGCAGTGCAGCCATAAGCTGAGTAACTTGTGTAGTTGAATTGTTACTTGCAATGAGCACGTCCAAATTAAGTCACTAAATAGTTTTAAATGCTCTCCTTACTGCTGTAATGCACGGATCTTTCAACTTTATGCAAAGGCCCCACAGGCTTTATTATGTTTTACCACGTACAATTCTACTTGTCCATGTAGTGGAACTTTATGGCTACTCAATCAGCAAAATTCCATTATGTAACAACATATTTATATGAAAACATTTTTCTTCAGAAGATTTCCAAAATGTAAAGTGTCCTCAAAAAGAAATAGTGGGCAAAATTCTCTCTGTAAACTTTCTGTATTATGGGCTGAGAACAGGTCCACAGTATTTTTCGCTGTACCAAATGCCACTAAGGCTCAGCTACAAAATCTTGTATTGTGTGGTACCTTTAACACATTATAACAGTGGAAGGCATTTCACAGGAATATGCACAAACAAAGTTTGATACCAGGCCGCACAGAGAGATGTAAGGATGGGCAGCCAAAGACACTGGACAAAGAGGTCTGTTTTAAAAAAGCATCTTAAAGGAGAGGCAACAAATTCAGGAAGATCATTCATGGATTAGCCACTTTCAAGATGCTTTATGTGTCCAGTGCAAATGGAGGCTTTCACAAGCACATTAATACCGCTGAAATGTAACTTTAAGCACAATTAGTTGTGTGTCTTCAATATACACACAATACTAATCGCAGATTAGGGATTTCTTGATTCCGCTCTGCTCCCAAAGTGTGACAGGGTAAGGATTGCATCCCCCAATTGTGTCCAGCCTTAATCCCATTCTAAATTCCAAAATTGTACCCATAAGCATATAAAGAACAGTCACCCACAGCTTATACTGAACCTTATGAAAATCTTCAGTGATGAGAAGAAATTTCCAAGCAACACCTTGCTGCTTCATTAGGGGAAAAGATATTCCAGTTTAAAAATCCTACTTATGTAGAAGGTGAGCAAACTGGCATTTGTGTTTCAGAAACAGTGATCAGGGATACAATTCCACATGCACACATTGCTGGTGAACCTGATACTGCTGCATTATAATAAGGTTGACTTAACATGAGGCGAATTATAATCTGAACTGATGGAAATTATGACAGGTGACCTCATCCCATTCCCATGCTTCCTCTCTGATGGAAACCTACCAAAATTTCAAAGTGAGCTAAAAGTGACCCTGCCAGAAACCAAATTACTCTAGCAGTCATCTACATAAATAATCACTCTGTGCCAGAAATTTCTGGTCCAATAATTCTAACCTTCACTGACAGACAAAGAACATGCTGAGGAATTGTAGGGGCTAAATTTTAGTTCCAAGGTCCCGATGTCGATGCCAAGTTGAATTCAGTTGTGAATGCTGGTGCACAATTAAACAACTCACTTGAAAAGAAGGCTCCACAAATGTCCCTATCTTTAATGATGGCAGAGCCACCACTGTTGTCTGGCACCACATCCACAAGTATCCACTCCCTCCACTCAGTAGCACCAGCGTGCACCATCTACAAGATGCACTGCAGAAATTCACCCCAGATCTTCAGACAGCACCTTCCAGAGTGATGACCACATCCAACTAGAAAGACAAGGGCAGCAGATACATGGCAATGTCACCACCCGCAAATTCCCCTCCAAGCCACCCACCATCCTGACTTGGAACTATATTGCTGTTTCTTCACTGTCGCTGGGTCATAATCCTGGAATACCATCCAAAAGGGCATTGTGGGTCTACCTACAACACATGGACTACAGCGGATTGAGAAGGCAGCTCACCACCACATTCCCAAGGGCAAGCAGGCTTGGACAATAAATACTGGGCAGCCAACGAGGCTCACGTTCCATGGGTGAATAAAAAAAATGCAGGAGCAACTGTTGGAATTCTGGAGGAGAGTGTTCAAGAGGAGATCACTGAAACATCATTCAATTAGAGACAGTAGATGGGTTCTGCAGTTGGGGATAGTCTAGTCAGAGTGTTTGAAGCCCTAGGCAGCCCCATTACAAAGCTTGGGTGCTGCCACTGCAACATACAAAATCCAGCCCATCTCAAGGCACACTGAAAATATGTAAAGTGCACCAACTGTGCTATAACCAGAGCTACTTTGTTACCAGTGTGGAGGGAGAGTGCCTGGACACATTGATCTGTATTTGCAGCTGTGGTTCTCACAGTGCATTAGCTGATGCTGGACTACTCTGTTGGATCTGCCACTAGCTCCTGTGGCCTACTGCCAAGAGGTTAATATACATCAGTGGACCCACACCTATCTAAAATATGTGAACTGCCCTTAAAACATACCTTCAATTGAAACTTTAATTTACCCAATTGGTTATCCACCAATGGTAGGCATGCATTTGTCATGCTGCAGGCATCATTGTTCAGAAGTCACTGAAAGGTAGCATGCAGGTGCGGCAAGCAATTATACAGGCAAATAATATGTTGGCCTTTATTGGAGGAGAATGTGAGTATAGGAGAAAAGATGTCTTACCTCAGATGTGGTCTCACCAAGGTTTCATGCAATTGGAGTACTGTGAGCAGTTTCAGTCCCCTTACATCAGGAACAATATTCTTTCCATAGAGGATGGGCAATGGAGGCTCACCCAATCAATCTCCGGGATGGCAGGATTGTTTTAGAAGCACAGACTGAGGAGACTGGGCCTGTATTGTTTTGAGTTTAGAATAATGAGAGTTGATCTCACTAAATATTACATATGTCTCAAAGGTCTGAACAGGAAGACATGCAGGAAGGATGGGCTGAATTTTACCAAAAGTCAGCTCATGTCAATTTTGGTGGAGGACTAATGGATTTTCTCACATGGTCTTTTTGAACTCACCAATTAATGCATCACACCCCTCTTGTGCCCTATTCAAAGGATTGCCCCACTTGCCGTGGGTGGAAAAACTCAGCAGCACCAGGACTCTCAGGATGCCTGGCATTTGGCACCATCTCTGAAATACAGCTGGCAGTCTGGAACTTCCCTGCTCGATTTCTGTACATTGCTCCAAACATAACAGATAGAGGAGGCATGGAGCCCCACTTTGTTAAGAAGAACCTAGAGACCCTGCAAGTTGCAGGGGTGCTGGTGAAGTACAATGGAAATGGCAACCTGAAATTTCCAGGTACCCAAGCTTACATTATGTCAGGAATTGTCGCCACCTAGTTTTGATCTGGTGGGTGGGAGGAAAGAAAACATGAAATTTATGGAGAAACACTGACTAATAATGAGATGTTAATGTTTACAGATAGGCTTCTCGCTGCTCACTAGTGAGAGTCTCATCCCATCATTCATATGATTTTCCCAATTTGCTCAGCAATACCCACGCTGTTGAGTGGGTGGGAAGGTTCAGCCCAAATTTTCCTGTGGCTGGTGGGCCTTGAAAACAAGGGGAAACCATCTCAGGATAAGATGAGGAGGAACTTTGTCATTCAGAGGGTGGTGAATCCGCAAAATTCTCTTCCTGAATGGGCAATGGGAAGCTCACTTCTTGAGCATGTTCAAGACAGAATCTGGCAGTTCTTTTGGTTTTTATTTAGGTTTATAGATGGGTTGGGAAAGTAGCTCAAAAAAAAATGGTGTTGCAATGTATGACCAGTCATGAGCTAGAATAACAGAGGAAGCTGCCTGGACTAGTCCTGCTCCTATATCTGTATCTTAGAGATAGAATCTGCTCAGCAGTAGAATTTACTGAGAGGTGCCCAGGGTTTCATCGGTAGCCTCCCTAAGCAGTAGCAGAGCCTGCAGTGAGCAGGAAGTTGCCCTTCAAGTATACCATCGAGTGGCTCAATGGGCTGTTGAGTTGGTAATTGAGCTGTTAAGGAGTCTCCCACTGAAAGCAAGCAATGTGCAGCAGGAAAACATTGATCATCCCTTCCAATGATTTTCCCCCTCATATCGTCAGGTCAACCATGTGCTGTTCCAAATCTAATGAGCTGGTAAAATTTAAACTTTCTTTATTATTATGACTAAAAGCAACCAAACATCATCTCTGAACAAACAACACCAGGCGAATATTGGAAAATGTAGGCTGCAGTCTTTTAGGACATGAAGCAGGATAAATCTTCAGTGAAATCTTCTAGCCATAGTGTCAAAAAAGGTGTCTTCACAAGATGATCCGAGCATAAAGCTCTACCATTTTAAATGGATAATTGTGTGTTCAGGAGTGTGTCTCCTATAATCAGCTTTCCATTACTAAGGCTACCAAGTCAAATAAAGGTTGTCCAAAATTTTTCTTCAATATCTTGTACTTTTTTGCAGATGTTAAACTTTCCTTTTCCTTGCTCTGCTTTGGCGTAAGATTCTTGACTTGTCAAATTAACCTCACAGTGTCAAGTAACACTGCATGGCTCACTACATAAACAGGCAACTTGTCCCCAAGTCTCTCCTGTAATGTTAGCTGCAGACATCAACTTCTCATTTGAGTTTTCAAAAAAATTCAACAGATCAAACACAGATGGCTTTCAAAAATTACAGAGCAGGTCTGTTCCTTTTTTTAATTAATAATACAAAGAGTGTACTGTGAAAAGTTCAGTAAAAACAATTTATATAATTGCACTGCTATCTCAGTACAATGTAATAATGTTTTTGTCAGTGATTAAATGATAATTTACAGCCTCATCTAGAGTCAGAGAGTGATAATCTCCATTTTTCACATTCCCTTCTGATTGAAATAATGTGATAAACAGTACAGGCAAGCATTCCAAAAAGTGAACTCTGAGCATTACGCACTCAGCTTTAAAGCACAGCAATGAAGATTACTGCAGTCAAGTCAAAGGAATGATAGCACTCTAGCAAACAGTTTGCTGTCAGCAATGACAAGCACCCAATCTAATATGACCAAAGGACAAGCATAACTGCAGCATAAATATTATGTACCACAAATATTCCTAGAGAATAAATATCAGTATAGCATAAATATTGCAGCAATACAATATTAATGTGGTATTATGTTAGTGTGGGATGAAAATTACTGCAGTATAAACATTCCTCTGGGATAAATATTACAGCAACATAAATAGTAAAGCAGTATGAATATTACAGCAGTATAAATATTACTCTGGGATAAATACTACAGCAACATATATATTAATACAGTTTAAATATTACTCTGGGAGAAATATTATATACTATAAATGCTACACAAATTTGAATATGAAGACAGAAAATTACTAGGGATAAGTATTTCTTTTCTTTCAGAGAACATAGGCATTACTTTTGTTGCCTCGGGCTCTGTATTCAGAGAAAGAAGGTATAGGAGTCACCTTACCTTTTTTCAAAAAACAAACTTCATCTAATGTGACCTGGATATCACTAGCAAGGCCAGAATTTGTTAATCATCCATATCTGCCCTCAAATTGATGGAACAAATTACTGCAGATGTTGGAATCTGTATCGAAAATAAAGCATGCTAGAAATCATAGTGGATCAGGCAGCATCCATGGACAGAGAGTGCTGATGGAGAGTCATCTCGACTGGAAACAATAGCTTGCTCTCTTTTTAGGGATGTTGCCCGACCCACTTGCCAGCCCATTTCACAGGCCAGTTAAGAGTTAAGCATATTTTAGTGCATCTGGGCCAAGGATGGACAGCTGCTTTCCTTCGTAAAGAAAATTAACAAACGAGATGAATTCTTACAACAATCTATGATAGGTTCATGAACATCAGCAGTGAAGCTAGCTTTTTATTCCAGATAAATAAAACAAAGAACTTCAGAAGCTAGAAATCTGAAACATTAAAGAGAAACTGCTGGAGAAATTTCTCTACAATTTCTGTTTTTAGTTTTATCTTTATTTTGTTTTTATTCCAGATGCTGTGCTAAGATATGCACCCTACCCATGCAGCATTAGCCAGGCCTCTAGATTACTAGTCTACCTAATATTAGTACTTCAGTAACCTCTCACTCCTCTCTGGACTGCAGCATGCCATTGCCAAAGGAGATGAATTGTCAGACCCTGTAAAAAAGGTATCAGTTACTTGATGGATGCACAGTGCACTAAGGATTTTACAATCCCATTGAGGATAGATATGGGGCTTTGGAAGGAGCCAGTCATGAAGGAATTGGTGATCAGTCTCCTTCAAGACCACTGAAAGTGTGTGGCCCTGACTTCCCCTTGGCTGGCGGTCTCGTCACGAATGCAGGCACCACATTGTGAACAGACATAGTGTCTTGCTCATAGCAAGATATTTCACCTTGCTCATGTAAAGCATTCACAATAGTTTTCTTCACATTCTACATGCCTTCTTGCAGGCTTAAGGCATTGTGATGCTTTGACTTGGAAGTGGCGAGCAAGGAATTTCATAATGCTGCTAGACCTGTTTCTGTATATATACTGAAAATGGGATAGGTCTTCAAAGTACTTTTCTTAATATGCAGGAAAGCTGAGCTAGGCAACACAGAACTCTTCTTGCCGGGGCTCAGCTGTGGCTTTAAGAGAATCTTCCCTCCACTGCCCCTCCTTTCCAATATATACAACCTGCTTGCAAGCAGTAAATGGGCAGTTTAAAAGCTGAAGAAAAACATCAAGAGAAGTTGCTGCACTTTAGACCTTGCCTTTTTCCCAGCCTAACAAACTTCCTCACAACTTATAGAGTATGCGTATTTGATTTATTAAACCAACATAAATGGCTATGGTTAGTGAATGTGATTTTTGTCCTCTCTCGCGTACTGGAGATCCTGCATTATTCCTGACCTCCTATAAAGGCATACAGATGTGACACAGTTTTGGTTGCACAAATAAGATTAGATTTCTTCTGAAAAATTTCCAAATTTGACCTTTCACCTCCACAGCCAGATACAATTCTGCTCCAACAACTATACTTCAAAAAGTACTTCATTGGCTGTAAATGGCTGGGATGGAAGCTGACAAAAAATAGCAGCATGTAAAGGCAAGATCTACTTTTTCACAGATTATAGTGAAATTAGTATTGCAACAGTACAATATTTTTGGTAGAAATATTACTAAGTAACACATTTTGAATAGGTAGCAGCATGTTTTTTCATTAGCACAGCAGTATTTAGTCAAATAAAAGGTTTTGGTCGCCCAGTGGTCCCATGTTTCCTTCTTAGTCGGAGAAAGCATAATAAACCAAAACTGGAAGCCTTTAGAAGTTGACTTGGTGGGTCTTGTCAAGTTTACATCACATTAGATTTAACATTAACCCAGTTACAAGGCAGTACCAAGCCAGTATTGAGTTCCCTGGGATCAAGTGGGATCAGGAATTTCAGTGAAGTCACCTGCTGATGAGTTTTCATAAGTATCAGTGGAGCAAATTCTCACTTTGTACTGAGACATGAAATCATAGAGCTCCTCTGGATGAGAAAGAAAACAATAGGACAAATATATTTTGCTAAATGATAGATACACTTACAGCTAAAAACCAAGTTTCCATCCATCATAAGGTCAGAAATGGGGACATTCCCTGCCTGTTACACAGTGTTCTACACCATCCATAACTCCTCAGATATTGAAGCAATGTCTGCTTGCTTCCACATTCCAGATAAACAGCGAGAGACAATTGCACTATGCGATGAAATGCCCATCCCCAACAAGGGAGAATCTAACTATCATTTTTGTCATTCAATGGCATTACTGTTGCTGAAAACCTTACTATCAACATCCTGGGAGATATAATTGACCAGAAACTGAACTGGATGGGCGGTTTAAATGCAGTAGCTCAGAAGCAGGTCAGAGGCAAGGTGTCTTACATTGAATAACTCACTGCCTGATTTGCCAGTGTCTATCTACCATCTACAAGGCACAAATCAGGAGTATGATGAATTTGTCTCCATTTGCTTCGATGGATACAGCTCCAATAGCACTCAAGAAGCTTGATTCCATCCAGCACAAAGCAGCTGACTTGACCAGCAGTTTACCGCAACATTCACTCCCCTCATGCATAGAGGCAACAGTGTTTGTTGTATAGAAGTTACACTACAGCAGTTCATAAATGCTTCATCAATAGTATGCAAAACTCATAACTTTACCAACTAGAAGCCTAAGGACAGTTAACACCTGTGAACACCACCACTTGCAAGGTACACACCATCCTAGCTTGGAATTATATCACTGGTTTTTTATACCTGCTGTATCAAAACCCGAGAACTCTAACCAGCACTCTGGGTGTCCCTAGACAAATATGCACTTTGTGGTTCAGGAAGGCACATCACCACCATCTTCTCCCGAGCAATGAGGGATGGGAAATGAATGTTGGTCTAGCCAGCGATGCCCGTATATCAAGAATTAATAAAAAAAAAGTCAACTCATTAGCCACCCATTTTTTACTGTCACTCAAAGTCAAAGAGCTACCAATTGGTGCCTCTACCTGTGGATTTCTTGTTTGTTGACAAACATTTCTCCCACCCAGACAGTGGAACTGACAGATCCATCAGTTTGCTAATATCTGTGCTGCTGACAGTCAAATTGGGACTGACATAGCTTTTCACAACAAACATCACTTTAACAATGTTGACTGAAGGATCTTCATCATATCCTTCTATATGTGAAGATCCACAGACGACAGGTTGTCCCGGAGTCTTATCACATGCGACATGAGAGAACAGTGAGATGTCATTTTCTGATTATGATTTCTAACCAAATGGGTTTTGATTCAAACAGCGAAGGGAAGAAACGTGAAGGGGAGGGGAAGGGCCTGTGGAGAAAGCAGAGGAAGAAGGAGAAAGATGGGAGAGGGAAGGGGGACAGGTTGGGGGCTGGAGAGTGGAAAACAAGTGATGAAGGGGCAGTGGAATAGAAAAGGGAAAATGAGAGAAGAGGAAGGGAGAACAGTGAGAATAAATGAAAATGAAGCAGGACTAGGAAAAAAGTGAGGGAACTGTGGGAGAGGGTTTAGGGTTAGAAAAGACAGGAATACATCAGCAGTGGCAAACATATAAATTTGAAGGGGGCTTCCTTTTCTTCAGCAGGTTTCAAGTGGCATGTGGGATAGCTGAATTTAAAATCCCTACAGTGCAGAAAGAACCATTCAGCCCATCAAGTCTACACCGACCCTCTGAACAGCATTCTACCCAATGCCCATAAGACTGCATTCTCCATGGTTAACCCAATTAATCTGCACATGCCTGGATACTATAGGGCAATTTTACCATGGTCAATCCACCTAACAAGCACAGCTTTGGACAGTGGGAGGAAAACGGACCGCCTAGAGGAAACCCACAGAGACACGGGGAGAATGTGCAAACTCCACACAGACAGTTACCCAGGACTGAAGTTAAACCCGGGTCCCTGGTGCTAATCACTGAGCCACGGTGCAGCCCCAGTGCATGTGATGATATGGCTAGAGGTTTCAGTAGCCATGGAGAATCCCGTTTATTCCTGATGGGCCAAGGCTGTCCCTGAGTGCAAAAGGCGGGAAAAAAATACATTTTTTGTTCAAAGTGGGTACAGGCATGAATGGGCTGGTTTGTCTGTTTCTTGGCACCAGGGAGTAGGCCAATGCCAGTGATGTTTTTTCCATATGCAAACTAAAGGTTACATAACAGATTCTGCTCCTCTGTGTACCCGCTTCCTACACCCAGCCCAATGAAACAATAACTTAAAAATAATATTTAAATGAGGAAGCAATAGCCTTCTGGTATTAATGCTACACTATTAAAACAGAAACTAAACTAATGTTTGGGAAGCTGGGTTTGAATCTTGTCATGGCAGAATTAAATTTTTTCAAAAAATCTGGAATTAAGAATCTACTGATGGCCATGAAACCATTATCGATTGTTGGAAAAACCCATCTAGTTCACTAACATCTTTCTGGGAGGGAAATTTGCTATCCTCACCTGCTCTGACCTACGTGTGACTCTAGGCCCACATCAATATGGTTAACTCTCAGTTGCCTTTTGAAATGGCCTAGCAGGCCGTTAAGTTATGCCAATCACTCCAAAGCCTCAAAGAAATGAAAACCAGGTGCATCGCCTGGCCTCAACCTAGACACGGGAAAAGACAACGGCAGAAACAGCCCTGTCGACCCTGCAGGGTCCTCCTCACTAACATCTGGGGGCTAGTGACAAAACTGGGGGAGCTGACCTTGTCATACTCATGGAATCACACCTTACAGACAATATCCCAGACACCACGATCACCATCCCTGGATATGTCCTATCTCACTGGCAGAAGTCGCAGCACAGTGATAGACAGTTACCCTGGGAGTCCTCAGCATTGACGCTGGACCTTATGAAGTCACGTGGCTTTAGGTTAAACATGGGCAAGGAAACCTCCTGCTGATTATCACATACCATCCTCCCTCAGCTGATGAATCAGTACTCCTCCAAGTTGAACAACACTTAGAGGAAGCACTGAGGATGGCAAGGGCACAAAATGTACTCTGGGGGGGGATTTCAATGTCCACCACCAAGTGTGGCTTGGAAACAATACTACTGATCAAGCTGGTTGGGTCCAAAACTATGAGGTGCCCGATAACAGCTAAAAGTAAATTGATGATATGCATTTGCCTACCATGGTGCAACAAGGCTGAGTGAACCCAACTTGTGGAGGATAGGTTGAACAGTCAAATGCGAGTTCAGCACAAGGTCTGTGACTTCTCAAAACCGGCCATTTCATGTGAACATATTCCCACTGGCAATGACAGTTGCTAAAGAAAAACTGGTGCAACAAAACAGAAATCTTTAATACGTTTAATGCAAACAAACTCAAACGAACCACTTCAACAAAAACATAGTTGGAGCCTCCAAGTTCCTGCCTTGCACTGTTAAACTGATTCACTTTGTTGAAATAACTTATCTGTAATTCAGAGTCATGATACAAGATAGATATTGATTTTTGTCACCTATTGCATCTTCACTTTTTTTTGGTAGTTTGCTCTCAATGACAATGCAATTAACTGCAGCATCAGAGATGAGGGGTGCTAAATTCGCTGGACACCAACCACAGATGCAGCAATCATGACCAGTGTTCGACATTTGCCAGTTGCTTCTGATGTGGATAGCAGGCCAATCTAGTGCTCCCTGCTAAATTATACAATTGCAATGTCCAATCTGTGGGGCAACACCTGGTCCAAAATAACAAGAGGATAGACCAGTTAAAGCAAGCCTGCATTTCTTAAACTCACAAACTTCCTGAAAGGGAGGCTGTCGCTAGACCGAGTACTGAAAGACATTTGACAACTGACCCTGATATGAAGAAGACCGTGAACGACAAACATAGAAAGACACTGGTTCTAAGACTAATGCTGCACTGGAGACTTAGGTACAAGAGATGTAGAGAAGGAACGATGTCCAACATCCACAGGGGGCCAAGAGGCCCTCCAGAAAATATTTCTGATGGAAATGGGACCTTACAACCATGACACTGTCAGTAGCAGAAGTCACACCCCAAAGACCTTGATGCAGTGTAATGACAAATACAATGGCTGCAGATGTGCTATCAAAGTCAATGATTGCATCTTCAAATACCATAATCGACTCACAGCACCAACAGCTCAAAGCACTACTCCCACATCTCTCCACTGTCAGGGCTCAGTCCTAACATTCTGAAAATTTTTTATTCACTTAGCATCGTTGCAAAATATTACTCACCAGATTTAGTCAATTCCTTAGAATCAGACAGCACCATCAGCAATTTCCATCCCTTTTGTATACTAGTATGTGTAGCTAATTTTCAAAAGTGGAGGATTCCAGATAATAGCAAATGACAGAATTAAAAGGCATTCCCCATCTTTCCCATGCAGATGGCCAAAAGGCCCTCCACTTCTTCCTGTCCCACAGGCTTGACCAGTCCCTCTCCGACACCCTCATCCACCTAGCTGAACTCGTCCTCACACTCAACAACTTCTCTTTCGATTCCTCGCACTTCCTACAGACAAAGGGGGTGGCCATGGGTACCTGCATGGACCCAAGCTATGCCTGCCTCTTTGTAGGTTCTGTGGAACAGTCCCTCTTTTGCACCTACACTGGCCCTAAACCCCACCTCTTCCTCTGTTACATTGATGACTGTATCGGCGCCACCTCGTGCTCCCAAGAGGAACTCGAACAGTTCATCCACTTCAACAACACGTTCCACCCCAACCTCAAGTTCAACTGGACTATCTCCAACACATCCCTCACCTTCTGGGAGCTCTCTGTTTCCATCTCAGGCAACCAGCTCGAAACCGATATCCATTTCAAGCCCACCGACTCCCACAGCTACCTAGAATACACCTCCTCCCATCCACCTTCCTGCAAAAATTCTATCCCCTATTTCCAATTCCTTCGACTCCACCACATCTGCTCCCAGGATGAGGCATTCCACTCCCATACATCTCAGATGTCCTCGTTCTACACCGACCGCAACATCCTCCCCGCAGTGGTCGAGAATGCCCTCGACCGTGTTTCCTGCATTTTCCTCAACTCATCCCTCACAGCCCGACCCTGCAAGAACTGCCAAAACAGAATCCCTCTCATCCTCACATACCACCCCACCAACCTCCGGATACAGCGCATCATCCTCCGACACTTCCGCCATCTACAAACCAACCCCACCACCAAAGACACTTTTCCATCCCCACCCTTGTCTGCCTTCCAGAGGGTCCACTCTCTCCAGGACTCCCTTGTCCGCTCCACACTCCCATTCAACCCCACCACACCCGGCACTTTCCCCTGCAACCGCAGGAAGTGCTAAACTGGCCCCTACACCTCCTCCCTCACCCCCATCCCAGGCCCCAAGAAGACTTTCCACATCAAGCAGATGTTCACCTGCATATCTGCCAATGTGGTATACTGCATCCGCTGTACCCATTGTGGCTTCCTCTACATCGGGGAAACAAAGCAAAGGCTTGGGGACCACTTTGCAGAACACCTACGCTCAGTTTGCAATAAACAACGGCACCTCCCAGTCGCAAACCATTTCCACTCCCCCTCCCATTCTTTAGATGACATGTCCATCCTGGGCCTCCTGCAGTGCCACAACAATGCCACCCGAAGGTTGCAGGAACAACAATTCATATTCCGCTTGGGAACCCTGCAGCGCAATGGTATCAATGTGGATTTCACAAGCTTCAAAATCTCCCCTCCCCCCACTGCATCCCAAAACCAGCCCAGCTCGTCCCCGCCTGCCTAACCTGTTCTTCTTCTCACCTATCCCCTCCTCCCACCTCAAGCCGCACCTCCATTTCCTCCCTAATCTCATCCTGCCCCCTTGACCTGTCTGTCCTCCCCAGACTGACCTATCCCATCCATATCTCCCCACCTACACTCACCTCCACGGGCTCCATCCCCACCCATTTAATTTGTCTGTCTCCTCTCCACCTGTCTTCTCCTCTATCCATCTTCGATCCGCCTCCCCCTCCCTCCCTACTTATTTCAGAACCCTCTCCCCATCCCCCTTTTCTGATGAAGGGTCTCAGCCCAAAACATCAGCTTTTGTACTCCTAAGATGCTACTTGGCCTGCTGTGTTCATCCAGCTTCACACTTTGTTATCTCAAATTAAAAGGAGACATCGGTTTTTGTGTGAAAAGAAATGGATCAGCACAGTTTTTGAGAAACTCACACAGGCACCTTACAAAGGAACAAGACAAGGACTGTATCCTCAGTCTCATTGGGAAGACTTGAGCAGTTCAGCCAGGAAGTGTTTTGTTTCTTATTCACCATACCTGACTGAACAATGGAACATATTGTTAATGGCCATAAGGAGACTGTGCTGTTTCACTTGCCCTTTTTATTGCTGTCTTGTCTTTCCTCTGAAGGAATGACGATGTTGAAGTTGCTGCCACCCAGCTATGCAACATTTTCTAAAGTTAGATGATTAATAGAGACTTCAAACATAAAAACGTTGGAAGCACACTTCACATAATTATGCATCAGCACTGAATATTTTCATTTGCCTTCAGGTAAGCCTGAACTGAAGGAACTCGAATGGATCTTACATATGTCCTAGACAACTTCATGGACAAATGAGGACATTCTTGAGAAAACAGATGTATAGAGATTTGATTTCAGGAAAGCTGACAGTTTGGGTGTATGTGATGCAAACAGGAGGAGAGTGAGAGATTATGCAGAATATACCAGGAAAATATCCACAAGGAAGACCCAAGATGACATGGCTGGACTACAGCAAAATATGGACTTGTGTCTCTACGCAACAGGTAGTGAGAGTAGGATAGAATAGAATTCAATAGAAAAAGATTTGTGGCCAAATCCTTAGTTTCAGGATAGTTGAAGGATAAGAAAAGTCAACACAAAAATGCATTAACTGTTAACTGCAGAAATTAATACAAGGTTTAATAAAACTTAAAAAGTGCAAAAAATAGCTTGTATCTCACTTTTTTCTTGCTTAATTACAAAGGTACTTAAGTACAAAATTCACCTTGTCCTCTGATGTACTACATGGGAATGAAAGATGTTATAACAGAGGAACCAAGGCTGGATTTTCTACTGCACAACAAAATTCTTGCGTTAGATCCAAAGTCGTACTTAGAAACAGCAAGATCAATGGCAATATTTTCCTGAAGGCACCTTCCTAACTTTTGCCTCTGAGTTTACTATCAAAGTCTGCAGTTCCACCACGAGAGGTGGGCATTCAAAACAGAGGTACCTTTGGAGAGGCGACAACTGAAATATTTTTTGAGAGGAGTACAGCAGTCCAACCCACCTCATCTGAGGTATCCCTTCCACAGCAATTTTTGGACACCAGGACTGGCTTTTCCTGCCCATGGTTTCCACTAGAGCATGAAGCTCTAACACACCCTCACCGCACTCAACATGCCCATTCCCATACCTGCTGGGACAGCCAAGAGAGGCAATGTGGAATGTCAATGAGCAATATAAATGGCCCCTAAATGGGAGTCTCAGTTACACAGTTGGTTACTCACTGCTTTCGTGAAACAGTTCCATCTTATCTTCTCAGTATACTATTCACTCTTGCTATACAAGCTCTGGGAAAATCCTTCCCTCTAAATCTGAAGGAACATCAATCACGTAACCCATTACTTTCCCAAACATTGGTCAATAATAAAGGAACACAGCCTTTTCAGTTAAGCAATAGCTACATTTGAGACCATTCACATTTGTTTAACGGGCATAAGAGTAAACCAAAATAAATAACTGTTTTCACTGGAAACCGCTCTTAAATTGCATTTGATTCGCCAGCTCTTTTATCCATATTTGTACTTCCCTTCTTGTAACTCAAAACTCAAATCATCACTGCATTTTTGTTCTCGAGGTAAAAATTGCTTCAGACTGAAATTTCATGAAAAAAAACCATCAGACAGCACCATTGGAGCAGCTACAATGTAAACAAAATGCCCTTTAAATGGCTGTTGGTCTCCATTGCGAACAATGTGTATAAACAAGGCAAATTCTCACAGAGTACGAGCAATAGAGTCTGAAGCGCACTCAGAGCCCTTAATCACTCAGAGCCACATACAGCCTCATTACTTGGCAGTCCACTTTCACTGAACATTTCTCTGTGCTTTCATCAGGAATTTTTCATATTTTTCCTGGAGTTTGTTTCATGTCCCACTGTCAGAAAGTCCTGCAGATAATAGTTTGTATGTTCATAGCACAGCAGCCCTCCTACATCTTTTTCATGAACATCCATTTCCCCAGGCATAAATGCCAACGGCAATGAAGATGCAAAATGGCCACTTGGATTCTATTATTTGTACATAGAACATGCACTGAAATAGCAATGACTAACCTGAGACTTCAGATTTTAAAAAGTGACAAATGTCAGCTCAGTAGCTACAGGACACAGATGACAGAATCCCTACAAAGTAGAAGCAGACCATTTGGCCCATCAGATCCACACTAACCCTCCAAAGAGCATTCCACCCTTCACTGTAGCCTTGCATTTCCCAAGGCCAAATCTACCTAACCTGCACAGAGAATCACAGCATTCCTACAGCGTGGAAACAAGCCATTCGGCCCAACAAGGGCACACTGACTCTCCGAACAGTATCCCACCCAGACTCAGCCACCTACCCTATCCCTCTAACCCTGTATTTCCCATGGCTAATCCAGCTGACCTATGCACCCCTGGACATCGTGGGCAATTTAGCTTAGTTAATCCACCTAACCTGCACATCTTTGGGCTGTGGGAGAAACCGGAGCAAGTCCAGAGCAAGACACAAGGACAATGTGCAAACTCAACACAGACAGTTGCCCAAGAGTGAAGCTGATCCCAGGTGCCAACTGGTGTGAGGCTGCAGAGCTAATCTCTGTGCCACTGTGCCACCCATGGGTCAAGCTATATAAAATAAAGGACACAATGCAAAACTAATTTAAAGATATTTGTTCCTGCACGATTTTTTGTGTCCTTTGTCAGCAGCAACTTAATTTACAAAGAATTCATATCCAATTAGGCAAGGGGAGAGTAAATAGTTCAAAAAATGTGCTTATGCATTTGTTGAGCAGATTAGGACTATTTTCATTAGAAAGAAGGAGATTGAGGGGGGACCTGATTGAGGTCTACAAAATCATGAGGAGTATAGACAGGGTGGATAGCAAGAAGCTTTCTCCCAGAGTGGGGGGCTCAATTACTCGGGGTCATGAGTTCAAAGTGAGAGGAGGCAAGTTTAAGGGAGATATGCGTGGAAAGTTCTTTACGCAGAGGGTGGTGGGTGCCTGGAACGCGTTGCCAGTGGAGGTGGTAGACGCAGACACATTGTCGTCTTTTAAGATATATTTGGACAGGTACATGGATGGGCAGGGAGCAAATGGACACAGACCCTTTGCAAATAGATGACAGGTTAGACAGAGGATCTTGATTAGCGCAGGCTTGGAGGGCCACAGGGCCTGTTCCTGTGCTGTAATTTTCTTTGCTCTTTGTTCTTTGCAAATCATTACTAAATTGATCTCAGCAGCAATTAGTAGAACTTTTAAATGATGAATAAATTCTGAACTTGTCTACAAATAATTGCAATAAAATAATACAAGATAGTATTATTTTCATAATGTCTCCATATTTCTCTAAATGTCAAGCAAGAAACTTGACTAGTAGATGATAGAAATTATAACTGAATGTTTAATAACAGTGTTATATTTATTTATTTTATATTGTTTATGATTTCTTTTCTCTTTCCTGGCAGAAAACAAATTCTTGACAAACACTGTGGCTATCCAGTCATTAATAAGCACTACTGACAATCCGACAAAACTTTCAATATTATTGGAACTTTCCTAATCTGGGAAAATAGATGAAACTAGCAGAAGTGGTTCTTCAGCAGGCTTTTGATAACATCCTACAAAAGACTGCAGTAAGCAAAATTCCAGGATGCACAAGAAAAACTGACGGTGCTAGGAATATTCAGCAGGGCAGAGTTAATGTCTGAGTCTTAAATGACTATTCTTCATGTCTCATCTTTATCTTCGCACAAGCTGCCAGACCCGCTGTGTTAGTCCAACACTTTTGTCTCTGTTTGACATCTCCAGCGTGCTCAGTATTTGGCTTTTATTACAGGATATTGGACGGCAGGCGATACACTTGAATTGATTGAGTATTGGTTAATGGGCAGAAAACAGGTAGCAAGAATAACCGGGTCATTCTCAGAAAGGCAGGCTGTGACTAATAGGCTACCACAAAGAAAAGTTTCTCTGAGGTAGTTGATCAGTCATGATCTGGCTGGATAGCACAGCAAGAATATGGGGCCAAATGGTCTTCTCCTGAACCTACTTACAAAGTTGCTCGTGATAATAGAGAGAAAAATAAACAAAGTTTGCATTTACATGGCACCTTTCCATGCTAAGAATGCTTCAAAGCATGTTTACTCCTGCAATGAACTCTATAACTACGGCAAGGACCTGTACGCAGTAAAGGCTCACAGAACTCAACTAGATGAAATGGTCGGTTTATTGTTACTTTTTGGTGGTGTTGCTAGAGAATGGAACGCTTGTCAGTAGATTGGGTAAATTCCCTGTTCCTCTTTTTCAACAGTGCCGGGGGTTCTATTACATGTTCTTCAGCCAATGCTTGAAAAGCATGAGGACAGCCAAGTACTTCAAAAAGCCTTTGATAAGGTTCCTCAGCAAAAAAAGCTGGCGCTGAAAGAGGTAACAAGGTGTACAGCTGGATGAGCACAGCAGGTCAAGCAGCATCAGAGGAGCAGGAAGGCTGGCGTTTCGGGCCTGGAAATGAGGTAAATGTTCAATGTAAAACCAAAGTGTGAATAAGGAACTGGAGAAGGAATATGCATTTTACAAGTGATGTCAGAATGGGGGAATGGCATTGAAAGATATTATCTAAATGGGGTAACATCTATACTGTTCCAAATCTACATAAGTGGAAGTAGAAATCCATACCAAAAGCAATCATATTAATGAACCCAGGTAACAGACAAGCTTCTACAGTTTAGTTTAGCTTCAATCTCATTTCTTCATCTTACATGATCTTTCCTATTTGTGATGACAGAATGACACCCAAGCTCAAGACTTACCAAGGCTCTAACTAGGAAACAAGTTTTCTTTTCTCTGGTAGCAGATCCCAAGAGCAGGTTGGGATTGCAGTTGGAGGCAGCCAGACCTGCAATTTTACACCACTAGCCATTTTGCTGGTTCAATGCGACAATTCCAATATCAAGTGCTGACTGAAGGCGGCTATCAGGGATAATTAGGGGCCTGTTCCAGCAAGAAGAAGAAACATTAGCTTGGACCCCTGGCATTTTAGGAAATTGGAATGCCCAGTAATCAAGTAGCCATTTAATCCCTCATTTTCAAGTTCCAAAATAAATCAGTGATAATATTTACTGGTTACATTTTAATCAAAGCGAGTGAAACATTGTCTGGTTAGTGGTTGTGTCCCGAATCTGTGGACCAGCAGTTCTGGGTTCAAGTCCCACCTGCTTCAGAGGTGTGTAATGACTTCTCTGAATAGGTTGATTAGAAAATATCAATGCTTCACCCATTGAGGGACCCTGCCTCATCTACTGCCACTGGAGCACAGGCATGGTTCATGGAGATTTAGTAGTTCCACAATCACAACCAGACAGCCAATGTCAGATACTTAAAGTACCACTGATTTCTTCATTAGAGGGTGACCCCCGAGTTGAGCAGCCCTCTGTTTCTGTCGAACACTGATCAGCTGCTTCCACCTCAGTCAGTGGGGCTGTGGTGCATCGGTGACTTGGTCCCAAGCCTGGAGAGTCACTTATCTGCACATTGAGCCAACTTTCTGACCAGTTACAGGACAGAACTCTTCAACATCTGGGAAGGTGCATCTCAAACACTCCACACAGTTTCGGGAACCAGCACTATTCCAAATGTTAGACACTAAAATAAAACAAAGGACTGAGGATGGTGGAGATCTGAAACATGACCAGGAATTGCTGGAGAAACTCAGCAGCTCTGGCAGCATCTTCAGGAAGAACGCAGAGTTACGTATTTCCAGTCTGGTGACACTTCATGAATAATTCTGATGAATAGTCACTGGACTCGAAACATTAACTCTGCTTTCTTTCCACAAATGCTGCCAGATCTGCTGAGTTTCTCCAGCAATTCCTGTTTTGTTTCAAATGTTTAACACCTGGGTCTGAACAGAGAATCTAGCTCCTAGCATTCAGTCAGAATCGAATTCACCAGCCCTAGGCTCTTTAAATACAGCCCACAAATAAATAACTTTAATTCCTTTGTTTTATCTTAGCCTGGAACATCGACAGACTCATTGCAAAGGGCTCAATTCTTCCTTTTGTGGCAACTAATTTTTTGAGCTAGATTCATACCTCACCAGTCAGTTATAGCCTGCAGCAATTTTTCTCACACGGTCTTCTGCTCTTCTCCTCAGTGATGCAACTAACCTTGAGGACTCCTGTCTCGTAGTATCCCTGACAGGAGAAGCAGAAGTGTTCACTTTTTTCTGGAGGTTTGTGCACTGGTGCCACTGTTAAACCCAAGTGCCTAACACTTCAGAAGGTGCAAGTTAGGAGCTGCCGCTCATGCTATGGTTCTTCACCATTAGCCTAAAGGCGATGGTTCAAAAAGGCAAGTAACTCCTCAATTCACCAATAAGGACCTGGGGGTACAGGTGGATGCAGTGATACAGAGCAGGCAGTGCTGTATGCTGCTGATCAGCAAAGAAGGAAATACCACCAGACTGAGTCAGACTGGGCATTGATAACAGCCCAGGTCAGTGCTGTGTCCTGGGTGAAGCACAAGCACGGCAATGCAGGGAAAAGGTTAAACTCCCTTCTGTGTTTTGCAAGAGTAAGTGTCATCATCATTTTCTCTCTGTCACCTCACACTCTCAGGACTACTATCCATTCAAACTCCAGAAAAGCGCACACAGCTTATTACGGCTCAGGGACTACAAGTCTCATTATTGCATAAATCATGTCTCCTCGCAGCTCACATTCACCTCGTCCTCCCAAACAACTAACGCTTCCTGCTCCCTGCATTTCCTGTTCACTCACTGAGGTCACCAGGCATATCTAAACATAAGGTATCAAACTGGTAAAGCTCTGGCACGGCACCATTTGCCCTGTAAGCAGTAGAAGCAGCATGTGATAGACAGGGTTAAAGCAATTCCACAACCTGCTGCAGCTAATAACTGCCCATGAGATGGAAATGTGTTACTGTCTTCATTTTCTAAAGTAGTCTATCTGCATGCATGAGGGTCCGTGGCAGGGGGCGGGGTTGGGGCGACAGAGCTAGCAGAAGACTGGCAAATATCCTTGCACTGTACTTGAATTACGGCATTGATTTAACTTGTTATTTTGATGATACAGTTTGTGGAAAATATGCTCAAAGTCTGATACCTTCAGGATAAATGACCATCTATAAAACCAGTTGTGACCCAAAAACACAGATTGATTTCACGGCTGCAAGATGTCTTGTTGTATTTACATTCAGAAGAAGTAATGAGTGATGATAAATGTTGCAAACAATGGCATAAGAGAATAAAATCTCTCTCTAGAAAACTCATTGGCACTCATTTATTATAACATCTGAGTCTGTATTACCATTATACATTGTTCTGCTTAAATTCACCTACGCCTGGCCGACTTTCACTTATAAAACAAAAACTGCATCTTCTGGTTCCTTTTTTCTCTATTCTTCTAAAATTGCATCTGTAAGTCTGTTGGGAGACAGCCTTAAGTAGTTCAAAGTTCAGCCATTCTGAATAGGTTGAGTCAACATGAGAAATGGTATCATTTTCAGACAGAGAAAAAGTCACAAAACAAAATCATGATTTACCAGGGTATTACTTTGCAGGCTTGAGGCATTTCAGTTCAAATTGGCCTGATACAAAATCAAACATATTCTCAAATCCCAATTCTCTTTTTAACTTCTTGCATTACCTCACACATAATTTTCCAACATTACCAGGCTGTCATAGGAATTCATTTGGTTAGTGCGACTGCACCAGTGTAGTTGTGCAAATAATCTGATCATTGTCTCTCAAAAATATCTGCTTAATATCACCGGTGAGTGGAACCAATGAGTCATTGAGTCATACAGCATAGAAACAGGCACTTCAACCTGCCATGTCTATGCCAGCCTACAAACACTAATCCCAATTGAAAGCCAAAAGCACTGCAGATGCTGTGAATCAGGAACAAAAACAAAGTTGCTGGAAAAGCTCAGCAGGTCTGGCAGCATCTGAGAAGGAAAAAAAAGAGTTAACGTTTCGGATCCATTGACCCTTCCTCAGAACACTAATCCCATTTACCTGCACTTGATCCATAGCCTACTGGGTCCTGGCATTTTAAGTTTTCATCCAGAGAGCATAGTCTCAAATAAAGGGACACCAATTTAAGACTGAGATGAGGAGGAATTTCTTCTCTCAGCAGGTTGTGAGAGTGTTCTAGCCACCAACAACTGTGGAACAGGGTCATTATGTATATTTCAGGCTGCAATAGATTAGATCGTTGATCAGCAGGGGAATCAAGGATTACAGGGAAAAGGCAGGAAAGTGGGCATGAAGAATGTTGGATCAGCCATGATTCTATAGAATGGCAGAGCAGGCTCAAGGGGTCGTGCAGCAGAGTCCTGTTCTTATTTCTCTTGGTCTTATCAATTCCAACAATTTCCCAACATTGCATGTTAATCTAACTGATCTATAGTTTCCTGCATTCTGCCTTCCTCTCTTTTGGAATAAGTGTATGATATTAGCACTTTTTCCAATCTGATGGAACCATTTGTGCATCTAAGGAATTTTGCAGCATTGCAAATAATGGATCTACTATCTCTGCTGGCATTTCCTTTAAGATTCTAGAATGTAGACCATTAGGCCCTGGAGAAATTTGTGCCATCAATCAACACAGTTTGTTCAATACTTTTTTCCCTATTACTACTATTGAGATAATTTTAGTTTCTTCCACAATGAAAACTGAGGCAAATATTGACTTTGTGTCTCTGTCATTTCTGTGTTCCCTGCTACAAACTCCCCAGACTCAACCTGCAAGGGACCAATATTCATTTTAGCTACTCTCCCTTTTTATATGTCTAAAGAAGCTTTTGTTACTTGCTTTATATTTTGCTTTGTTTTCTTTAGTAATTTATATTTGGTCTTTTCATGACTTTTTAAGTAACCCTTTAAGTGATCTTTAAATTTTTTCCAATCTTCCACCATGCCACTCACTTTTGCAATATGGTATGCCTTAGTTTATGCTTTTACGTCATATTTAACTTCTTTGCTTAGCCATGAATATTACCACGCCCCTACCATCTTATAATGGGAAAAGACATTAGAAGCTATTTCACAATGACCTTGACAGTCTTAGCAGAAAATAGTCAAGAAGGCTAGTGGAACTCGTATGTAGGATCACTAATTAGTGAAGTAATTTGTTTAACAAGCATAGTGCCATTATTGGATTTGAAAAACCATCAATTAGGAAATAGCATAACCATGCAATTATTAAACTCTTTTATACGTTGTGTTACTATTAACAATAGCAATTCAAATAACGTTGAACATGTAACAGGGTAATGGAAACTGGCACCACAGAATCCCTACTGTGTGGAAACAGGTCATTTGGCCCAACAAGTCCACACTGACACTCTGAAGAGCATCCCACCTAGGCCCACTCCCTTAACCCTAATTTCCCCATGTCTAACCCACCTAACCTAAACATTCCTGGGTACTATGGGCAATTTAGCATGGCCAATCCACCTACCCTGCACATCTTTGGACTGTAGGAGGAAACCGGAGCACCTGGAGAAAACCCACTGAGGCACAGGGGAGAATGCGCAAAGACCACACAGACAGTTGCCTGAGGCTGGAATTAAACCTTGGTCCCTGGTGCTGTGAGGCAGTAGTGCTAACCACAGGGGCACCATGCCACCCCTATTGTTTCACAGTGAAGGAAATTTGCATTATCCATTGAACTCTTTGAAAATATGGATATTGAGGACATCGTCGAAGTAAAATATTAGGATTTGCAAGAGTAGTGCAGAGCTTCAGCTCCTGGAACAGCCACACATGGTCTGGTTTGAAAAGTTCTGATGTGCAGGTGCCAGTGTAAGACTGGGATGGATAACGTCAGAAATCACATGGCACCAGGTTATAGTCCAACAGGTTTATTTGGAAACACAGGCTTTCAGAGCTTCAGTCCTTCTCAGGTGTTATTGAGAGAGGTAATATTAGACTTATAATTTATAAGAGATCAAAGGGTCATATCATTGATGAGGATGTACTAACCCGACCTAAGATGCTGTTAAATCTTTAGTCAGTTAGAAGGGTTTAATTAATTAATATGTATATGTAAATCCCTGAATAACCTTCAAGTCACAGTCGTGAGAGAACTGAAGGCTTTATTGGTGCAAAGAAGAGGTGACATTTTACATCAGACAATGCATGTTAGGCGTGAGGCCAATTTTAGAATCTGTTTGTGTTTTAGCTTGTAGTCAGGCTGGTTTCATTCCTAAAGTAGGAATTTATATAATGCCACATTGACTGGCTGTCTATAAGTTTTTCGGAAGAAGGGTGTCGTCCCGAAACGTCAGCTTTCCTGCTCCTCTAATGCTGCTTGGCCTGCTGTGTTCATCCAGCTTCACACAGTTTTATTTCTGCTTATAAACAGTGTTTTTTGAACAAAATAAAATGTTTCTGCAAAAATAAATTCACCCCATAGATTTGCGTTTGTGTCTGTGTCCGTGTGTGTGTGTCCGTGTGTGTGTGTGTGTGTGTGTGTGTGTGTGGCTGTGTCCGTGTGTGTCTGTGTCCGTGTGTGTGTGTGTGTGTGTGTGTGTGTGTGTGTGTGTCTGTGTCCGTGTGTGTGTGTGTGTGTGTGTGGCTGTGTCCGTGTGTGTGTGTCCGTGTGTGTGTGTGGCTGTGTCTGTGTGTGTGTGTGTGTCCGTGTGTGTTCGTGTCCGTGTGTGTGTGTGTGTGTGTCTGTGTCTGTGTGTGTGTGAGCATTTGTATGACTGTATATAGTGTGCTGGGGTCACCTGTAATGCGACATGAACCCAAGATCCCACTTCAGGCCACCCACATGAGTACCAAATTTGGTTGACAGCCTCTGTTTGGCCATTCTGTGTTGTTGTGAATTTCAAAGTCCACCTTGGAGGACGTTTATCTGAAGATCCAACACCGAATGCCCGTGACCACTGAAGTGTTCTCTTACTGGGAAGGAACATCCCTGTCTGGCCATTGTTGCATGTTGTCCGTTCATCTGCTGTTGTAGCATCTACATGGTTTCACCAGTACACCATACCTCAGGGCATCCCAAACGGACGTCAGCCGAGTCACATGAGTGTCTGCCGTGCATGTGGTGGGTGGTGTTCCCACGTGTGATGGTGGTGTCCATGTTGATGATCCGACATATCTTGCAGAGGTTACCATTGCTGTGTTGTTCAGTGTTATGGTCGATGTTGTCCTGAAGGCTGGGTAGCTTGCTGTGAACAATGGTCTGTTTAGAGTTTGGCGGTTGTTTGAAGACGGGAAGTGGAAGCGTGGGGAAGATCTTGGCAATGTGCTCATCTTCATCAATAATGTGCTGAAGGCTGCGAAGAACATAGTGTAGTCTCTCCACTCCCGGGAAGTACTAGGCAACGAAGGGTACCCTATCAGATGTATCCTGTGCCTGTTTTCTGAGGAGGTCATGACGGTTTTTCGACGCGGCTCGTCAGAACTGGTGATCTACAAGTTGAGCATCGTATCCTGTTCCTATGAGGGCATCCTTCAAAACCCTCAGGTGTCCATCTCATTCCTCCTCATGTAAATAAATTCTGTGTATGTGCAGGGCTTGTCCATAAGGGATGGCTGTTTTAATATATTTCGGATGAAGCTGGAGAAGTGCAGCATCATGAGGTTATCCCTGGGCTTTTGGTAGAGTGAGGTGCTGAGGTGTCTGTTCCTGATGGAAATGTGTGTGTCCAAGAATGAGACTGATTGTAAAGAGTAGTCTATGGTATCTTTGATAGTGGGATGAAGCTTGTTGATATCGCTATGTAGTCGCGTCAGTGATCCCCCACCATAAGTCCAAAGGAAGAAAAAGTCATCAATGTATCTGGTGTATAGCATTGGGCAGAGGTTCTGTGCAGCAAAGAAGTCTTGTGTGAACCTGTGCATGGAAGTGTTGGCATATTGGGGAGCAAATCTAGTCCCCATGGCTGTCCCATGTGTCTGGATGAAGAACCGCTTGTCGAAGGTGAAGACGTTGTGGTCAAGGCTAAAGTGGATGAGTTGTAGTTGTTTATCTCTGTCTATAAACCGTGCGTTTTTAACAAAATAAAATGTTTCCGCAAATACAAATTCAGTCCATAGATCCACATGTGTTTCTGTGTCCGTGTGTGTCCGGAAATCTGGAAACTGGCACTTTATGGTTTGGTGTATTTCAATTAGCTACAGTCTGCAGAAGCTTGGTATTGATGTTAGCTTGATACTTGATACTAGTGAGGAGGGAACTGCCTTATAATAGGATTGGTAGATTTGTTCCACCATTAATGCAGAGCTGTACTGTCACTTTTACATGGATCTGGCACTGGATAGCCAGAGCATCTGCCTGTTTCAGGTTGTAGGCTCCTTATAAGATAAAAATCAGGATCATGTGATGTATCTAAGATCTCAATTGCCATTTTAGGAAAGAGCTGGTTGGATATGTCAAAGGTGCCCTGAGTACATAAGCATTAAATTATTTCAGCTGCACCAGGAGACACAGAATTGGATTTTTTGGACATTGTGAAAATAATGTGTCTCTCCCAACCCAGGGAGAACTGCAGAACACCATGCTGGCAATACACCTCACCAGGGCTTCAATACAGGAAAATAAAAATCATACTGCATATTATAGAGGAGCTGGGGCACAACCAAGTTCTCAGAAATCATTCAGTTGTCTTAATATTTATTGAAATGCTGAGGAGAAAAGGAGAACGTGTCTAAAGCATAGTTAACTCTCAGCTGTTGTTGTACAGAGCTTGGAAGCCCTTCCATTGCACAAACTGCTGCATCCCACAAGTTCAACTAAAATTCTCACTGCACAACAATACAATAATCCAGAATTTACTTACATAGGGATCAAACAAATCCTGCACAAAAACCGGTCTTTGTATGATGTAAGTGTGTAGGGCCATTTGGCAATCTTAGAGGAACTACTCAGAGCGATAAATAATCAGATACAGGAAAAAAAATTGCTACAACAATGCCCACCAGTATCTTCTCAAAGCAACTAGCGACTGGCAGTGCAGATGATGAGTTTTAAAAATAACAAATAATTAACTCTAAGTAATAATACCAGACAAATGTCCACATTTAAAATTGCCCAATGGATCTGGAACTTGCCAGAGGAAGCAGCACAGAAGTGGCTCAAAATGCATCCACCTTTGGTTTTCCTCTACTGCTTTCTTCTGACTGTCAGGATAGTACGCCTGTGCTTCACTGCCTCACTCTCAATGAAGAAAACTGGCCTGTCAGGCTTATAAATCTACTCTGCCAGCATTAACTACATTACTGGATGCTTCAGATACTGTAGAAATAGTGGCAAGAATCATTGATTTAGAAGAGGAGGGCAGAAAAGGGAGATTAATTGAAGTGCAAATATTTTCTGTAAAAGTGAACTAAATGCACAAGCTTTTACTTATTCTACTTTCCTTCCACTATGGGGCAAGATTTTCTCTGATTTGTACTTATTTCATTAACACATTTCATTGGCACACAGTGCAGAATCACTTTTGTTTGGAGCGTAATTTCATTAAATTTTGTACAAACAAGCATTCCACCAGTCAGAATGCTCTAATCTTTGGAAATTCTGCTGTTCCCATCTTGTGAATTGTTACTTTGGAAGCTGAAAGAAAGTTATCCAGAACCCAGAGTTTTCTGGAGTCACACAGTTATGGTTAGCCCAGCTTTCAGTAAAGGCACCGGTAAATCATTTTTGGTCATAGCTGCTGATGCAAAGTTCAATTTTTTTAATGGTTTAATTATAAACCTCATCCTGCCATTACGGTATCTAATGAATGACAGGAAAGCCAACAGAGGAAGTGCAAAAGAGTTACACTAACACTGAAACAGAAAACTAACTGTGGTAGATCTTTTTAAATAGATTGCAAGATTTTGATGCAAGATATAACATTGGCACATCTACAATACACAATATCGAAGATTGAAAGTACTGGTTTTCATTCAAAATGTGAAAAGTCACCACAAAAGAGATTTAATGAGAAAACTAATCAATCATGAGGCACTATGAAGACCTTTCATTCTCTTTGCAGCATGAAAGACTTGTTTTGCGTATCCTGTGCTTTTTTAAAAAATTTAACTGGGCATGTGAACCAACATTTATTATCCATTTTGAATTGCTCTTAAAAACATGGGGCTGAGCTGCATTCTTGAAACGAAGTGGTCCTTTGTTGCAGGTAGAGCCACAAAACAGTTAGGAGTTCCAGATTTGGATCCAGCAACAATGAAGGAATAGTAACTCATTTCCAGGTCAGGATTGTTATTGGCTTGAAGGGGAACATGCAGGTGTTCCTGTATATCTGTTGCTGCTGTGGGTTAGGAAGGTGCTGTCTAAGGAGCCTTGGAGAATTTCTTCAGGGAAGCTGTCATGGAGGGAGTGAATGTTTGTGAATATTGTTCCAGTCAAGTTGGCTGCTTTGTACTCATTGGTGTCAAGTTTTTTGAATTTTTTGAATGCAGGCAAATGGGGAGTATTCCTTCACACTCCTGACTTGTGCCTTGTAGATGGCAAACAGACTTTGGGAATTCAGCTCAGTTTCTGTCAATTATATTGACAGTGGGTAATTCAGCAATGGTAATGCGACTGAATGTCATGCGGTGAGAGTCAGATTCCCACTTGTTGGATACAGTCATTGCCTGGAAATTTTGTGATGTGATTGTTACCTGCCAGTTGTCAGCCCAAACCTGGATATTGTCAGGTCTTAGTCCATTTAGACATGGTCTGCTTCAGTATCTGAGGAATCACAAATGGTGCTGAACATTGAGTAGTCATCAACAAATATCCCCACTTCTGGCCTTATGATGGTCATTGAGGAAGCACGAAGATGGTTGAGCCCAGGACACAACTCAGAAGAGCTCCTGTAATGATGCCCTGCTACTGAGATGACTGACCACCAATGATCTCAACCATCTTCCTTTTTGCCAGGTATGACTCCAACCTATGAAGAGCTGTTCCCCATGATTCTCATTGACTCTATCTTTGCTCAGGCTCCTTAATGTCACATTCAGTCAAATGCAGACTTGGAATGCAGATTGGAAATCTGGAAAGCACATACTGAAGAGAGCTTGGAGCAAACATTTACCTAGTGTTAAGTTAAAGAAAGGTTCTTCTGCTGAAGAAAATTCTGAAGGATTTAATTGTAAGAAGGAAAACTCACATATTGTGCAAAATTATGGAAACAATGAATGGTACCCCTTCTGAAAATCCAATCAGCAAACCTTTCACAGATAAAATGGAAGGCTGGGTTGAAGCTAAGAAGGAGGTTGACGTGACACACATTGTTCTTGATACAGAGATGATATTGTAAGTTGTGGCCCCCAAAAATTGAAGGAGACTGAAAAAATCTTTGAGGAATAGTATTTCATACAATTGGAAGAAGTCACTTAAGGCAATGCTGATTTAGCTTATGATCGTTTGCTTAAATTTTCTGAAAGTAGTCTTATTCCTTTATATAGATTATAAATTGTACATTCTACATTTCATTTTTATGCAGAAAAAGCAGAAGGCAAATCTGGAGGAGAGGGGTACAAAAATGGTGGTGTAGTGATAACATCATTGGATTAGTAATCCAGAAACCAAGGTTAATATTATGGGGATGTGGGTTTGAATGGTGAAATTCAAACTCAGTTACAAATCTAGAATGAATAAACTGACCCAATGATGCTGCAAACACTCTTGACTGGTATAAAAACCCACCTGTTTCACTGATGTCCTTCAGGGAAGCGAATCGGCCATCCTTACCTAGACTGACCTCCTTGTGACTTCAGACCGTCAGCCATGTAACTGACTTTTAATTTCTCTTTGGACAATTAAGTGTGGGTAATAAATAGCCAGTGATGCCTAATTCCATGGCTGAATAAAAAGATATGAGCTGATATGAGTGTTTTATTCAATAAAGCAATCAGGGTTTGTATTAGGATGTAATCTGCCACATCTTCAGGGTCAATTGTAAAACTTCTTTTAAAGTTTATGGTATAACGCTTCTAATGGCAAATATGACTCTCCAGTATCCAGCATTTCAGATTGATATTCCCATTCCCCCTGCATTCCAGAAAATAAAACAAAATTACTGAACTGTTTCACAGCCACACACGTGCAGCGTGCATTACTTGATGCTCCATTAACTATGTACCATTCATAGTTCTTTCACATGAATCTTCTGATCAATGGACACTTCAATAAGACATGTTATTGTTAAGTGAAATGAGGTGAGGGGGTTACTGCACTTGTGAAATGTGTTCAATTTAGAACCTGGTAAACATAGATCCAGGTGGGCCCAGTTAAGATGGAACTCAGCTTCCCAGAGAGATGATGGATTAACAATTGTTTTATTGGCAAGATGTTCATTTTCACACTCTTCATACACTGCTGTGTTATAACACAGTAATTCTACAGAGGGCTGTATAAAATACATTTTATCTAAAGTGTGTTCACACAGTAATCTAGTACGCATTTTTCAAAGTAATAGTATAGCAGACTTTAAGGTGCTAATCTTACCTATCTTCCATATTTTAACCTAACCCATGTCAAGTATCACCAAGATGATGATGATATGTCTCCTGACCTCTCAAACTGTCCACAAATCTGCCTATGATGAATAGTCCATACTAAACCTCACTTTGACATTACTACTTTCCTTGAGCGAGGGTGTCTAATCTGCCCTCAGCACCTTTCCCCGTAGCAGGGCAGAGATTGGCAATTCAAGATACAGTTCAATCACAACTACCTACTTGTAAATATATTGGCATGATCCTTAAACATGAACTAGAAACAGTTCAGTAAAGAAGAAGCATTTTTTGGCTGGACTTTGTTACTTCCAAATTATCCTACGATTTAAATACAATAAAACAAATACTGGATTCTCATAACATGATCGGGGCAGAGGAAGGATGTAACTAGGGCTGAAAAATATAAATGACACCAACGTAACAGAACAAATAGTGGTGATGGCATTAGCAGGGATGAGATTCTGGCACCACATTCACCATTTTAAACATTTGCTCCCTTCATCAGTGGCACACAGTGGCAGCAGTACATACCATGTACAACGTGTATTCCAATAAGTCCGCAAAGCTACTTCAACAGCACTTTCAAAACCTATGACATCATGACTCCTGCTCTCTGGAAGACTAAGGTCAGTTAATGCATGGGAACACCATTCAATATTAAGTTTTCCTCCAAGTCACACACCACGCTGACTTGGAACCAGACTGCCATTCATTCAATTCTCATGGGTTAAATTCTGGGAGCTCTTTTTTCATAATAGCATGATAGGTGTTCGGCACTGAACACACTGCAGTGATATAAGACGACAGCTCAGCACGCCTTTCTGAAGGTTAGAAAGAATGGGCAAAAATGCTGCCCTCATCAATCATGGCACATTTTCCAATTACAAATATAAAAAGGGAATGTATCCAATTTGAAACCAAATTGACATACCTCTACAATAAAACTAACTGCACATGCTCTGTTCACAATCTGTGGCAGACAATTGCTTAAATCAGTGAAATGTCTTGACTTTACAAAAATTAGTAACTATTATGGAATACCACTAAATGATCACCCAATTTCAACAACATTGTTATGCACTAATTTTAGATTATTTTGCCAAACAACTGAGTTCGATGTCACCATAATTAATCATCTTAACCAAATAAATATGCTCACAGGAAGCTTCAGTCAAGGACATACTGGATAACAAAATCTGTGGTGTTAATAAGGATACCTAATATCCCATTTATATTGCAGAGTGTTTCTGCTTTTTAAAAATGACTCTGTACTCTGCATTGCCAGAGAAAAAAAAACAGTAAACTGGTGAATGAGGCTCTGATCTGTCAAAATGGAGGCCGAGTAATGACCAATACATTCATTTCCATGTGTTACTTACATTTAAACTTTTTCTTCTCTCTGTGTTTGCGGCTAATGCACTCACTTTGACGCAGTTACATTGGAGGATAGAATTCAGGGCTTCAGTGGAGGTTAAGAAACAACTGTGATCAAGAACTGACACATTTATTTCCCAAGTGAACAATTTTCCAATGTCAGAGGGAAGTGTATATCAGCCAACAACATGAAAAGTGGACTGATGGACTATATAAAACAACAGTGACATTAGTTAATTTCAGCCAGCAACAAAATGGTGGAATACAGCATCTATTACAACAGCCATTGATATTCCAGTTACTGTTAGCTTTTGGACAAGCTTCGAAAACCACACAGTGATTCTTCACCATTCTGCCAAAAATAATTCTGTCACATTCACATTGCTATGCAGATTCTATAGGCAGGGAGCTTTCAGCATTTAGCTTTAGCACAAAAAAATTAATACAATAGGTCTTAGAGAGTTTTGAGAAGATTTGTAGCTCAGGTTGAGGTTCTGGATGTAAGTTTGCTTGCTGAGCTGGAAGGTTCGTTTTCAGACATTTCGTCACCATTCCAGGTAACATCATCAGTGAGCCTCCGGTGAAGCGCTGGTGTTATGTCCCGCTTTCTATTTATCTGTTTAGGTTTCCTTGGGTTGGTGATGTCATTTCCTGTGTTGGTGATGTCATTTCTTTTTCTCAGAGGGTGGTAGATGGGCTCCAAATCAATGTGTTTGTTGATGGAGTTCCGGTTGGAATGCCAAGCTTCCAGGAATTCTCGTGCGTGTCTCTGTTTGGCTTGTCCTAGGATGGATGTGTTGTCCAAATCAAAGTGGTGTCCTTCCTCATCTGTATGTAAGGATACCAGTGATAGTGGGTCATGTCTTTTTGTGACTAGTTGATGTTCATGTATCCTGGTGGCTAGCTTTCTGCCTGTTTGTCCAATGTAGTGCTTGTCACAGTTTCCTTACATACAGATGATGAAGGACACCACTTTGATTGGGACAACACATCCACCCTAGGACAAGCCAAACAGAGACACGCATGAGAATTCCTAGAAGCATGGCATTCCAACCGGAACTCCATCAACAAGCACATTGATTTGGAGCCCATCTACCACCCTCTGAGAAAAAGAATAGGAAATGACAACACCAACACAGGAAATGACATCACCAACCCAAGGAAACCTAAACACATAAATAGAAAGTGGGACATAACACCAGCGCTTCACCGGAGGCTCACTGATAATGTTACCTAGAATGGTGACGAAATGTCTGAAAATGAACTTTCCAGCTCAGCGAGCAAACTTACATCCACACAATAGGTCTGTCTGGTCTTTATGACATTCAGCTTTCACCTCAACAGTACCAATGATTTGAAAAAAAAAGTCTCTTCAAATTATAGCTGACTTTGAGAGCTAACATTACTGATTAATGTTTTTTAGCATCGTTCTGGAGAAAGAATTTGTAAATATAGCAACAAACTAGCAAAAAAATCAGCATCTGAAATTTGGGGGATTTGAATGTATTCTATCCACCATAATTCAGTAACAAGTTTGCCTAAGTGAAACGTATAATCAGAATCCAACCTGTTAGCTCACAAGTAACATGTGACATTATGACAAGGGTAAACGTCCCCACATCAACCTTCTCAACCTATCTGCAACCCCCGACATGATTAACTACATCACCCTCCTCCAACTAGATCTGACATACTTGTCCCATTTCCAATTCCGCCCAAAACAAAGAATCAACTGTTCTGAGGAAGGACCACCGGCCTGAAATGTTACGCCTGTTTTCTCCTTCACAGATGCTGCCAGACCTGCTGAGCTTTTCCACCAACTTTGTTTTTGTTCCTGATTTACAGCATCCACAGCTCTTTCAGTTTTTATAAAGAATCAACTATCGTGGCTTCCCTTTCCACTGTCACTTCTCATGTCCTTTAAGGATCCATAGTTGGCCTTTAGTCTAATTTCTTCTTATAAAATGTTGGCCCACAACAGTCTCATCTGAAAACAAAGTACACAGCCCTATCACAATAGCACTTCTCTTGACTCCCCACGATCTTTAAATTTCCCAGACTGCTTTTTGCTCAACATCCAGTACTGGATGAGGATAAAAGTCCTCCATGTGAATATTGGGAAGCCTGGGTCTAAGTTCTTCAGCTCCCAGCACAAATGTTGTTCCCTGGACACAGATTCTATCCCTCACCCTGAAAACAGTATGAGGCTAAACAAGAAGCTTTACAAGTTTGGTGCCATGCCCTCAAGCTGAATTTCTGACCATGTATCCATGGCATCAGGCAAACTGTTTCTTCCTGTCCAATATTGCTCAATGCCACACCGTGCCACAACTTTTTGGCTAATGGAAACGTCAACAAGCATTTGTTACTTGTGGATTTAACTATATCAATCCACTCTTCACTCTCCTCCCATTTTCCATTCTCCATATCTCAAGGTTTTTCAAAATTCTGTTGCGCAAATCCTAAATCTAAGCAGGTCAATATTTTTCACTATCCCTGACAGTACTGACCAAGACTGTCTCAATTTTAAAATTCTAATCCTGATTTTAATACCATCCAATGACTTCGCCCCTCCATACGTCCACAATCTCCTGTCCTGCAACTGTGCAAGATGTTAACCACACCCCCCGCCTCCAATTTTGAAACTAAAACAGAAATTGCTGGAGAAAGTCTGCAGGTCTGGCAGCATCTGTGGACAGAAAGCAGAATCAGTGATTTGGATCCGGTGACTCTTCTTCAGAACTCAAAAACTGAAGGTTGCTGGACCCAAAACTTTAACTCTGGTTTCTCTTCACAGATGCTGCCAGATCTGTTGAGTTATTTTCAGCAGTCCCTGTTTTTGTTTCAGATTTCCAACATCCACAGTTTGTTGTTTTATATATTTCTCCTATAATTATGAATTTCTGTCCATTTTCGTGTTAATAACTTCACTATTGATGGCTGTCCCTTCAACAGACTCAAAGCTGAGTTCCAGAATTCCTTCTCAAAACCTCCCCAGTTCCCTACCATTCTTTTCTCCTTTGGGATTGTAACTAGGCAGCTACATAAATCAAAATATGCATGTGCCATGTTTTCAGGTGGCTTTATGATTTGGCATTGTTGTTCAAGAACTTTAATGCACACATAGTTCTTATTAAGAAATTGGCTGCCATTATGATCTTTTGATGATTCAATAACCAAAAGACCTTGCAGAACACATGTCTAAATTTATGATGGAAGTTGTTGGAAAGAAAAGCCAACTGTCAGTAATAAAGATAGAGAATGAGCATCCATGAATCTTTATGGTTTCAAAGAAACAGTTAAGTAAAAAGCCCGACTAACAATGACTTTCAATGGGTCTGAGATTGACACAACTTTACATGTTACTTTCACTCCTCGAAAAGAGGTGTATCATGGGAACTTCTCACGTCAAAGAACAGGAAGCCGTTAATTATGGCACTACTTTGATGAATTGGCCCTTTCATTCATTCTTTGGTTCACCACATGCAAGCACATGTACAGCAAAAATTCATTCACACCATTTTTGATTAGATTCTGCACTTGTAATTTAAATAATTTCCAGCCGATGGAAGTGTTGCAAATATGCGGTGCAGCCACAAACTTTCTTTTAATTATCTTTCTCTTCCCCTGAGAAACTTGTCTGTGCAATGTAAATTTCCTCCTTCATGCCTAACCTACTGACTTGTCCATTCAAAGAATTTTTGCTTTTTCAACAAAAAATCATAGTTATGTTGGCAATGTGAACTGCTGTCCCTGCAAATCATTTCTGTTGAGATCTGATGAACAGGAAAGCACAAGTTTGCATTTCTTCTGAAACACAGAGAGACAGAGAGACAGAGAGAGACAGAGAGGGTTATAGCTTCTGTTGAACCTTCCTTACACTACAGCTGAGATTAATCATCAGGCGAAAGACCATATCTCCTGCTGAGGCTGTTATCTGTTCATCTACCACACATGATTCCTTCTGTTCACACTGACAGAAACAGCTGGGCGAGGTGACAGTGTCAGGCCAGCTATTGGCATTGTCAGCCTCCCCTGAAACTGTGGTAATTTTCTTTTAATTCTTTCATGTAAATTTTCTTTTGACAACCAAGGGTAAATTAGATTTCTCTGCTAAACAACGCAAGCATATAACACAGCAGAAGGTTTTAAAACCCCTGCCACTGACTTGAGAGTGTCAGTTGTGCCTCACTCGGTAGCTTTCTGGTCTCTGTGTTACAAGGTTCCCTCCTCGAGGTTTGACCACAAAAACCAAGGCTGACACGCAAGTGCAGCAATGGTGCCAGTACTGGTTTGAACACTAACATCTGGTGACAGTGAGAACATTGACTTTACCACCCATTAGATGGGAAAATCAGCAACACAATGAAGAATTAAAGAGTATAAAGCAAAGAACAAGACTGCAGGTGAAAGATTCACTGTCTATAGTTAGGAACTAGAATCAGGGTCCCTTTGTGTACGAGGAGATAATATTGATCTCACGTAGAACCAGGTAAATTAATGAACATCTAAAATGGAAAGGGTCCAGTTTTCACGAGGGATAAAAATGATTGTAGGCTAAAGTTGGAAAGCTTTGTTTCCCATTGGAAAGTAACCGAAAACCAAGCACAATACAGGCCAGAATTCAAAGTGGGTTCACAAGGGCTATTCAACAAATCTTCGGTACACAAGATAAAAAGGTTTTGAATACAATGAATAAGGAGGGTTAGGATCCTTCATGGACCCTGGATAAACACAAAGTATGGTGGAAAAGACAGACAAAAGGAAAGAAGTGACTAACTAAATTATGCCTGTGTTATCTCAATTTGTACCAACCGACAAACTGGGGAAGTTAATAAAATGTGAGGCTGGATGAACACAGCAGGCCAAGCAGCATCTCAGGAGCACTGGCCTGCTGTGTTCATCCAGCCTCACATTTTATTATCTTGGAATCTCCAGCATCTGCAGTTCCCATTATCTCTGAAACTGGGGAAGTTAGCTGACTTTGGGGAAGGGGAATTGTTAAAGGAGCAAGACTTTGCATTCAACGCACCCACCTTCACCAAAAGGTGCCCAGGAGCCCCCGTAAAGTGACTTTTCCCTTAGGACAATATTAATTCGGGTGAAATAAACTTGGGAACGAAGGAGATTAGGTCTAGAAGTACAGACACTGGGGCAGCTATAGTTCAGAATTCAGCTTGGGAGCTCAGTATGAGTCACTGGTGATGTCAGCCACAGTGATATCTGTCCCTCCCTCTGGGTAGGAAAGAACTAAACAATGTGAAAGCTGCACCCATAGAGACAAGATATAGACAGGTGTCCGATCCCAATAATCCTGGAAAAAAACCTAATCTTGACCATAACTATACAACAGTCTTCCAGTCTGAATGAAAATAAAATGCTACGAGAAAGCCATGCTCTTCTTCAGCTTGTTGCAGCAATAGTGGGTTTTGGAGGGAATTAGCAGTTGTGAAAGACATCTACAACATGCATATGATGGATGAACATGTGTTCGCACAAGCAAAATGCCCCCGAACAGTACTAGGCCATATGTTCGGTAAATTATCCAAGAAGGATCATGAATAATGGCAGCAGTGACAGTCTAGCAGAGATATGATGTGTTTAAAGAGCACAGTACAAGGGCCATGGAATGGCCAAATGGGACAATAATAGGGGTCACCTAAAATCTGTGAGAAATATCCTGTGAATATGTCGAAAGAAAGTGCACAGCACACAGCCACAGATTGGGGAATGTCTCTGGGTAGTGATCATGGAACAATCCTACAATGGGCTAGTGAGACCCACATTAAACAAATGGAGCGCTCCCTAAGGACTAGTACAGCAATGGGATAAACATCAACATTTTCAAATGAGGGCATCAAGTCCATCCTGTGTTTTATCCATAGTAAGAGTTACAATGTGTGATGGCCTGTGGACAGAATAAAAGAGGAAGGACTGAGTACAGTTATTGTGAAAAACATGGCCGTGAGCAGAGGGATTGTCTTGGGAGGGGAACAGTAGGAAAAGTAGGGCTTGTTCCCGTCAGGTCTGACAGCAGGCGAACTGTATGGATTTAACTACTGAGCAGGTCCTGGAGGTGATGATTGCCAGGAAAGACAAATGGGTCACATTAGCTCCAGGAGGTGGTGAGGGACAGGATGCCGAATATTAAGGACAGTATTGTTAGGGGCCTACGGCTAAGAAATGTTATTAATGAAGGTTCCCCAGAGTCAATCACTAACCAACCACAGCCATACAAAAGGGGATGGGGACAATGTGTAGGCCACCATAAATAGGACTGCAGAAATGTAGAAACAGACCCTTTAGAGATTTCCAGTGACAAATACCGGGCTGACTGACAGTACTCTGTTAAAGTGGAAGACAGAAATAGTGACAGAGGGGTGAGAGAGGGAAGCTACAAAGGGCCACCTCCACAACTGATTTGTCCACCTGTCTGGCCAGTCCTCAAACCAAACAAAACACAATGAACCAAAACAGAAGTTGCTGGAAAAGCTCAGCAGTTCTAGCAGCATTTTTGAAGGAGGAAACAGAGTTAATGTTTCGGGTCCAGTGACCCTTCCTCAGAACTGATGGTGACTGGGAAAACATCAGTTTATATGCTGAAAATAGGGAGGTGGGTGGGGGAAGGAGTAGAACATAGAACATAGAACATAGAACATTACAGCACCGTACAGGCCCTTCGGCCCTTGATGTTGTGCCGACCTGTCATACTGATCTCAAGCCCATCTAACCTACACTATTCCATGTACGTCCATATCCTTATCCAATGACGACTTAAATGTACCTGAAGTTGGCGAATCTACTACCGTTGCAGGCAAAGCATTCCATTCCCTTACTACTCTCTGAGTAAAGAAACTACCTCTGACATCTGTCCTATATTTTTCACCCCTCAATTTAAAGCTATGCCCCCTCGTGCTCACCTTTTTCCTCCCAGGAAAAAGGCTCTCCCTCTCCACCCTATCTAACCCTATGATTATTTTATATGTTTCAATTAAGTCACCTCTCAACCTTCTTCTCTCAAATGAAAACAGCCTCAAGTCCCTCAGTCTTTCCTCGTAAGACCTTCCCTCCATATGAGGCAACATCCCAGTAAGTCTCCTCTGCACCCTTTCCAAAGCTTCCACATCCTTCTTATAATGCGGTGACCAGAACTGTACACAATACTCCAAGTGCGGCCGCACCGGAGTTTTGTACAGCTTCACCATAATCTCTTGGTTCCAGAACTCGATCCCTCTATTAATAAAAGCTAAGACACTGTATGCCTTCTTAACAGCCCTGTCAACCTGGGTGGCAACTTTCAAGGATCTGTGTACATGGACACCGAGATCTCTCTGTTCATCCACACTACGAAGAATCTTACCATTAGCCCTGTACTTTGCCTTCCGGTTACTCCTACCAAAGTGCATCACCTCACACTTGTCTGCATTAAACTCCATTTGCCACCTCTCAGCCCAGCTCTGCAGCTTATCTATGTCTCTCTGTAACCTACAGCATCCTTCGTCACTATCCACAACTCCACCAACCTTAGTGTCGTCTGCAAATTTACTAACCTATCCTTCTACGCCCTCATCCAGGTCATTTATAAAAATGACAAACAGCAGTGGACCCAACACCGACCCTTGTGGTACACCACTAGTAACTGGTCTCCAGGATGAACATTTCTCATCAACTACCACCCGCTGTCTTCTTTCAGCAAGCCAATTTCTGATCCAAACTGCTATATCTCCCACAATTCCATTCCTCCGCATTTTGTACAATAGCCTATTGTGGGGAACCTTACCAAACGCCTTGCTGAAAACCATATACACCACATCAACTGGTTTACTCTCATCTACCTGTTTGGTCACCTGCTCAAAGAACTCACGAAGGTTTGTGAGGCACGACCTTCTCTTCACAAAACCGTGCTGATTATCCCTAATCATTTTATTCTTTTCTAGATTATTATAAATCCTATTCTTTTTAACCTTTTCCAACACTTTACCAACAACTCTGGTAAGGCTCACTGGTCTATAATTACCAGGGTTGTCTCTACTCCCCTTCTTGAAAAGGGGAACCACATTTGCTATCCACCAGTCATCTGGCACTATTCCTGTAGACAATGACGAGTTAAAGATCAATGCCAAAGGCTCAGCAATCTCCTTCCTGGCTTCCCAGAGGATCCGAGTATAAATCCCATCCGGCCCGGGGACTTATCTGTCTTCACCCTCTGTCGGATTTCTAATACCCCTTCCTTGTGAACCTCAATCCCACCTAGTCTAGTAGCCAGTATCTCAGTATTCTCTTCGACAACATTGTCGTTTTCTACAGTGAATACTGTTGAAAAGTATTCATTTAGTGCTTCCCCTATCTCATCTGACTCCACACACAACTTACTACTACTATCCTTGATTGGCCCTAATCTTACTTTTGTCATTCTTTTATTCCTTAAATACCTACAGAAAGCCTTAGGGTTTACCCTGATCCTATCCGCCAACAACTTCTCATGTCTCCTCCTTGTTCTTCTGAGCTCTCTCTTTATGTCTTTCCTGGCTACCTCGTAGCCCTCAAGCGCCCTAACCGAGCCTTCACTTCTCATCCTAACATAAGCCTTCTTCTTCCTCTTGACCAGAGATTCCACCTCCTTCATAAACCACGGCTCCCGCGCTCTACAGCTTCCTCCCTGCCTGACAGGTACATACTTATCTCGGACACACAGGAGCTTTTCCTTGAATAAGCTCCACATTTCTAATGTGTCCATCCCCTGCAGTTTCCTTCCCCATCCTATGCTCCCTAAATCTTGCCTAATCTCATCGTAATTGCCTTTCCCCCAGCTATAACTCTTGCCCAGTGGTATACACCTATCCCTTTCCATCACTGAAGTAAACATAACAGAATTGTGATCGCTATCACCAAAGTGCTCACCTACTTCCAAATCTAACACCTGGCCAGGCTCATTACCCAGTACCAAATCTAATGTGGCTTCGCCCCTTGTTGGCCTATCTACATACTGTGTCAGGAAGCCCTCCTGCACACTCTGGACAAAAACTGACCCATCTATAGTACTCAAACTATAGCGTCCCCAGTCAATATTTGGAAAGTTGAAGTCCCCCATGACAACTACCCTGTCTCTCTCACTCCTATCAAGAATTATCTTTGCTATCCTTTCCTCTACATCTCTGGAACTATTTGGAGGCCTATAGAAAACTCCAAACAGGGTGACCTTTCCTTTCCTGTTTCTAACCTCAGCCCATACTACCTCAGTTGACGAGTCCCCAAGCATCCTTTCTGCAACTGTAATACTGTCCTTGACCAACAATGCCACACCTCCCCCCCTTTTACCATCATCTCTGTTCTTACTGAAACATCTAAATCCTGGAACCTGCAACACCATTCCTGTCCCTGCTCTATCCATGTCTCTGAAATGGCCACAACATCAAAGTCCCAGGTACTAACCCATGCTGCAAGATTACCCACCTTATTCCGAATGCTCCTGGCATTGAAGTAGACACACTTCAAACCAACAGTAAACAATAGGATAGAGCCCAAAGTGAGAGAAAGACAGTTGGACAGACAAAGGAGTTGCTAACGATTATGCTGGGAGGATGAATAGTTGTTAATGGGGACTGTTAGTGGCTAACAACAGGGAGTGTGTATTGGCAGGCTATGTGGTAGCAAGGCCTGGTGTGTGGAGAGGGGCTGGAACATGGGAGAGATTAGGCCCTAAAATTATTGAACACCATCAGTTCTGAGAAAAAGTCACTGGAGCCGAGACGTTAACTCTGTTTTCTCATTCACAGATGCTACCAGACCAGCTTTTCACGCAGCTTCGTTTTTGTTCCTAATTTACAGCATCCGCAGTTCTTTCTGTTTTTACCAAACGTACTGAATATGTCTTTGTGGGTTATGTAGAAAATTCCAGTCTACTCAGATCCCTTCCAACAACACTTTCTCCAATACATCAATGACATAATTGGTGCTGCTTCCCTCTGTGGTCACTTTTAGTATCTGGGACAGACCATCCACCAAGGACACCAGTCAATGTCAGATAATCAACATGCCACAGTCACTAACACACCCTGACTCTTTGCTGGAGCCCATGCAGCAGCTGATGAAGGAAGGACCTGACTGCAGCATCTGGTGGGGGCCAGGAAAAGGTATAAGACAGATTATGGCTAATGATGGGATAGTGTAGGGGAAGGGGCTTTGATTAGTTCACAGGTCAGCGCAACATCAAGGGCCGAAGGGCCTGTTCTGCGCTGTATTGTTCTATGTCCTATGTTCTAAACAGGGGCTGGTCAGAGCACTAGCCCTGGGTATGCTGGATAAGGATTTAACGTTCCATTTGTCCTGTAATAATGATGAAGTGGGCCATTACAATGAGGACCTGGTGCAGTGGCATGGTGAATGGAGACATTGATGGCTTTTTGCTCCACCAGCAGTGGCTATGAACCTTCTGTGTTCTGTGGTAACACTGGATAATTCCAACTGGGAAGAGTGGGTGAGTGGTGATGACTAGGCAAGTAGTACTGCACAGCCTTGGTGGTATTCTTAAACATAGGCAAATTAATATCAGTAGCAGAAAACAGAAAGTCCACGTGGCAGGCTGTTTAGATTCCCAAAAACAGGCCCATACAAATAGTTGAGGATGTAGGAGCCTGCCCTACAGAAGGGATGTGGTCAGTGTGAGAAGCCCCTCATTATGAAATATTGGATGAAGACAAGGAAAGATAGGGAGTTAAGGTAATTTCTTTCAGAAGGTAAGTGAAAGAAATGTTTGTAGATGGTCTGGAAGGTCTGGTGCAACACTAAATGATCGGAGAGGAGAGTTGAAAGAGAAATAAAGCATCTTCAATAGTATCATTGTGCACAGTCATCACAGTATTGAGGTTATCCCATCAGGACACGGTAGTGAATTGGGCTGACACAAGTTACTTTGCCTTGATAATAAAATGTGAGGCTGGATGAACACAGCAGGCCCAGCAGCATCTCAGGAGCACAAAAGCTGACGTTTCGGGCCTAGACCCTTCATCAGAGAGGGGGATGGGGGGAGGGAACTGGAATAAATAGGGAGAGAGGGGGAGGCGGACCGAAGATGAAGAGTAAAGAAGATAGGTGGAGAGGGTGTAGGTGGGGAGGTAGGGAGGGGATAGGTCAGTCCAGGGAAGACGGACAGGTCAAGGAGGTGGGATGAGGTTAGTAGGTAGCTGGGGGTGCGGCTTGGGGTGGGAGGAGGGATGGGTGAGAGGAAGAACCGGTTAGGGAGGCAGAGACAGGTTGGACTGGTTTTGGGATGCAGTGGGTGGGGGGGAAGAGCTGGGCTGGTTGTCTGATGCAGTGGGGGGAGGGGACGAACTGGGCTGGTTTAGGGATGCAGTAGGAGAAGGGGAGATTTTGAAACTGGTGAAGTCCACATTGATATCATATGGCTGCAGGGTTCCCAGGCGGAATATGAGTTGCTGTTCCTGCAACCTTCGGGTGGCATCATTGTGGCACTGCAGGAGGCCCATGATGGACATGTCATCTAGAGAATGGGAGGGGGAGTGGAAATGGTTTGCGACTGGGAGGTGCAGTTGTTTGTTGCGGACTGAGCGGAGGTGTTCTGCAAAGCGGTCCCCAAGCCTCCGCTTGGTTTCCCCAATGTAGAGGAAGCCGCACCGGGTACAGTGGATGCAGTATACCACATTGGCAATAAAATGTGAGGCTGGATGAACACAGCAGGCCAAGCAGCATCCCAGGAGCACAAAAGCTGACGTTTCGGGCCTAGACCCTTCATCAGAGAGGGGGATGGGGGGAGGGAACTGGAATAAATAGGGAGAGAGGGGGAGGCGGACCAAAGATGGAGAGTAAAGAAGATAGGTGGAGAGGGTGTAGGTGGGGAGGTAGGGAGGGGATAGGTCAGTCCAGGGAAGACGGACAGGTCAAGGACGTGGGATGAGGTTAGTAGGTAGCTGGGGGTGCGGCTTGGGGTGGGAGGAAGGGATGGGTGAGAGGAAGAACCGGTTAGGGAGGCAGAGACAGGTTGGACTGGTTTTGGGATGCAGTGGGTGGGGGGGAAGAGCTGGGCTGGTTGTGTGGTGCAGTGGGGGGAGGGGATGAACTGGGCTGGTTTAGGGATGCAGTAGGGGAAGGGGAGATTTTGAAACTGGTGAAGTCTACATTGATACCATATGGCTGCAGGGTTCCCAGGCGGAATATGAGTTGCTGTTCCTGCAACCTTCGGGTGGCATCATTGTGGCAGTGCAGGAGGCCCATGATGGACATGTCATCAAGAGAATGGGAGGGGGAGTGGAAATGGTTTGCGACTGGGAGGTGCAGTTGTTTGTTGCGAACTGAGCGGAAGTGTTCTGCAAAGCGGTCCCCAAGCCTCCGCTTGGTTTCCCCAATGTAGAGGAAGCCGCACCGGGTACAGTGGATGCAGTATACCAGATTGGCAGATGTGCAGGTGAACCTCTGCTTAATGTGGAATGTCATCTTGGGGCCTGGGGTGGGGGTGAGGGAGGAGGTGTGGGGACAGGTGTAGCATTTCCTGCGATTGCAGGGGAAGGTGCCGGGTGTGGTGGGGTTGGAGGGCAGTGTGGAGCGAACAAGGGAGTCACCGAGAGAGTGGTCTCTCCGGAAAGCAGACAGGGGAGGGGATGGAAAAATGTCTTGGGTGGTGGGGTCGGATTGTAAATGGCGGAAGTGTCGGAGGATAATGCGTTGAATCCGGAGGTTGGTAGGGTGGTGTGTGAGAACGAGGGGGATCCTCTTGGGGCGGTTGTGGCGGGGGCAGGGTGTGAGGGATGTGTCGCGGGAAATGCGGGAGACGCGGTCAAGGTCAAGGGCGTTCGCGGGAAATGCGGTGCGGCTTCCTCTACATTGGGGAAACCAAGCGGAGGCTTGGGGGCCGCTTTGCAGAACACCTCAAGATCAGTCATTTTTCAGTATCAACACTACACCATTAGAGGTGCCTTTTTTTTTGGATGAGTGGCAAAAATGATACCCCATACGCCAGTTCAGCTAAATGTAACATATGTCATGGGTTCATTGCAATATTTGTCCGTCAGTCAGCATTACAAAAATGGAATAAGTGGTCTATATCACATTGCCGTTTGTGGGCATTTGCTGGATATTAGCTAAATACCCTGTTTCCTTCATTGTAAAATGACTACACTTCAAACGTAGTTCACTGGCTGTAAAGTGGTTTGAGACATCTGGCAGTTGTGAAAAATGCTATAAGAATTAAAGACCATTTTATTCTGGCAAGTTGCTGAAACTAGGAGGTATTAATTTTGTAGTGAGAGAAACCAGGCATCTTAGATCTGAGCAAACAAGGTTAAGCAACTGGGCGTCTCAGTAACCCATCAGATTGAAGGATTGTGAAAAGAATATCACAAGTGCTGAGAAGGAAATGTAAGTTAGAGTGGATGAATTCAAATTCAAATCAGAGGCAGAGTTTTTTTTAAATGTAGAAGGAAAGGAAGATTGGATTAAGACAAAAAAAACAGAAAAAATGGTGTTTTGACCTTTAAAGCAAAGTTCGACGAGGACATGAAGGAGAATATAATCGGAGGATGTGAGAGTTAAAGTAGATTGGATTGAAGGAGGTTGGGCAGGGCTTTACATGCACTATAAACAATGGTATAGGCCCAACAGCTTGCATAGGCTGTTTAGATTTTTATCACAGTCTTGATATTTATTTGGGGCCATGAGAGAATAACGTGGAAATTGGAGGCCAGTTCACGCTGGAAAGTGGTCACAGAGGTGAAGTGTGTTGGAGATTGAAGGAGAGAAGAATACTAGCAGGTCTTACCTGAGGTATAGTTTCTTGACCAAGAGGGGAATCAAGGCTTCCATGGAGAATACGCAGGAAAATGGATGTGTTGAATGCCAGTTCAGCTACAACATTATTGAATGGCAGGGTCAAGGGGCCAAACAGTCCACTGTTCATATTTCTTATGGTCTTATGATCTTATAGGTGGGTCTCAGGAGTTGGCTTATTGGGTATTGGGAGAAACACACCTTTTCCTGCTGGCCCATTACAGTGCTGTAAGGGGTTGAAGATTAGCACAACTCACTTCCATTTTCGAAAATAGTTCCTCAAGATCTAAGAAGCCAAGACAACAAGAGTTAAAAATAAAAGTCACATTCAAAGAGTTTCTCTAAAAATATTACAGACTGCCCTGCCTCCTGGGGACAGATTAATCACGTGTATCCCACCCCCCTCCCATCCTGTTCGAAATAAAACTGTTGAGAGGACAGGTTGAATATTGCTTGGTTCAGGTTTGCAATTTAGAGCAGCTCTTCCTCTCCTCCACCCTTAACCCTTGGGTGTTAACACTCCCTCGACCCATTCCAAACATCATCACCACCCAAAATAACTTTCTGCATCATGATGCAAGTGTTTCTTTCATTGGAAAGCATTCGTGGAACTTAAACTATGTGCTAATTTGTATTATTCCAACTGAAAGTTTCTTCCAAGTGAATATGACACTGAAAAAAACGCATCATTTCCTCAATTTGTACAAATAAACATGTTCAATGAGGTGAAAAAAAGATCAATATGTGTTTTCCTAAGAAGTGATTTTGAAGTTGTTTACAGCAGGAATTCAATATAATTCTGAAATGAGTTCACTGATGGTGTTCACATTTAAATGCAAAATGAGCCAATTGTTAGAAGAGAACACATTTAAAATGCTACTGCCTGTAACCAAAAAAATGCAGTGCCAACAGGACGCAAATGCAAAGACATATGGAATACACTGCTGGCAAAGTAAACAAGTAGAAGTCTCCTTTTCCTGTCGGTTGTGTTGCCTGTGATAGCGGCCCAGTGCAGTGTGTGGAGGCAGCCAGCAATCAGGCCACATGGAGGCCCCCCCCCCCCCCCCCCCGCCACTTCGTTGGTCTGCTGCAGAAAGCCTTTGGAGACAGACTGTGATGCTTTTCTCCTTACCTTTGCTTCCGTTTTTTTTTTACCTTTGGTCCCGCTGTGTAGCTGTGATGTTACTTTCTTTTTCCCTTCACTTCTCTATTCTGTAACTGAGGATTGTACCGAGGTACATTTGTACCTAATATGGCGCTGTACTGATATGAATATATGTGACAATAAAATCAATTCAATTCATTGAACTCAAATGAATTTGAACAGTTTTAACCCTAGTCTTGGTGGACAAAGGCTCACAGGACAAAACATCTGCAAATTAACTCGAAATAGCAGCTACTCTCAGGGAGATTATAATCTGCGGAAAGTGATGTTTGAGAAGGAAAACTATATTGACTCTAAGTTTCTCACCAATTTCTACCTTTGAGCATAACTGAGGAATTCCTCACAACTGCTCCATTGCAATGTCATCAAATGCTTGGCAGAAATTGCCTTTATACATGTAGATATATTTCTGCTGTATGTGTAGCAGCAAAGTAGGAGGAAATTTCCAGTCACGTGCATTTTGCTGGTTGTAAATGATCATATGACTTTGAGAATTCTTTTGCAGTTTTGGAAAAAAAATCTACTAACTTTACCTTTACAGGGTCAGCAAAATGACTGATGTCTTAATTCCTTCTTTTGTTTTTTCTCTTCTTGTTCCACTCATCATGGAATCCCTCGACATAGTTGCTTGAAAATTAGCAAAAGTGTCCTTGAGCGATGAACGTTTATATCTTCTCCTCCCTCCTCCAATGCCTTCATCTCAATTTCCTCACTCTCCACCTCACCCTCTGTGCATCGGCACTGGCCTTAGGCTAAAGCCTCCCCTTGAAAGCACATTTGATACTGAAAATGTGTTGTCTAAAGAGTCAAACTTGGACAAGCAAGTTTCTGCTCCTTCAATCAGGTAGCTCAAGAGTTTTGATAAAACTGTTACCAGGAACCAGCTCCTCAACTCCCCTAATTGACTATTCAATTATTTCAAGAAAACACTAGAAATGTAAACAATTCATGTAAATGAATTCCTTCAAAAAGTATTATGTTCATTATATGTACATACGTTATCAGGTAGAGAATGTGTTTCTCATTTCTCAACCCCTGAAGGTAATACAATATCACACCTTAAAAAGAATTTTAAAGCAAACACAACCAATCCTAAAGTTAATCATCTTACATTTCCTTTTGAAAGTATCAAATTCCTTTATTTCTAAGGCTGCGCTGGGAGCACTCATTGGCTATGCCTTAGGTCAGTGAATATTAACTTCATTCACACTTGGCTGGGAATTGGCTGGTGTCAACAATAGAAGCCCTGCTGTCTCTGCTATGGGGGGAGTTAGCCAAGACCTGACAGAAAGCTGCCACTGAAGAAGATGGATGATGAAGCTGGCTGACCTTGGCCCTGCATACAGCTGCTCTCTTCCAACAAAAGAACTCTCCAACTTTCTCAACTGCCTTCGTCATTATTGGTGCTAACTAGCTCAGACATCTTCATCGATTGAGCTCTACACCTTTTAAGTTTAAGAGCTTCAAATAACTAAATCCGACAGAGATGTCTCCTTTTTTTAAAGTCACTAACTGCAGTCTCCTGTATTTGTTGAAGCTAGGAATCTGAATGTCATACGGCTGAGCTACACTGCCTCATCATTTCTCAGGACTTTACACTCCGAAAAGGTGGACTTAAATGATGAATGACAATTAGTGTTTGAAACCTTTTTCACTTGAGAATTCCATACTCTGTGGAGCCTTTCAAAAAAATCATCTGTAACAAGATTATTTGAGGAGGTTCAAGAATATCGAAAAGAAATTTGATGTTTTCCATTGATGACCAAAATTGTTAGTGCTTATCTTGTGTTCAGGCTTTATGCATCCACTGGCATATTGACAATACTAGTTCGGAACTAGAAGCAAAGACTAGACATAGAAGAGAAATCACAAGTTACCATTATCGGCCTGAAAATGCTACTTTTGATACTGGTACCAGCAGAAAAATCTTTGCACGAACTGACAACTAAAGGAGAGAAAGGGGTTCATCAAAAAAGAATCACATCAATATTTGGTTGTTGCGATTAACTGAGCAAACGACAGTAAATTCAAATAATAAATAAAATACTGGCCTCAAGGATACTTTTCTTATGTTCAGTCTTTCACTAAAAGGTTGAGACAGAATTTTTGTTCATAAAATGTGAGGCTAGATGAACACAGCAGGCCCAGCAGCATCTCAGGAGCATAAAAGCTGACGTTTCGGGCTGAGACCCTTCATCAGAGAGGGGGATGGGGTGAGGGTTCTGGAATAAATAGGGAGAGAGGGGGAGGCGGACCGAAGATGGAGAGAAAAGAAGATAGGTGGAGAGGAGAGTATAGCTGGGGAGGTAGGGAGGGGATAGGTCAGTCCAGGGAAGACGGACAGGTCAAGGAGGTGGGATGAGGTTAGTAGGTAGGAGATGGAGGTGTGGCTTGGGGGTGGGAGGAAGGGATGGGTGAGAGGAAGAACAGGTTAGGGAGGCAGAGACAGGCTGGACTGGTTTTGGGATGCAGTGGGTGGAGGGGAAGAGCTGGGCTCGTTGTGTGGTGCAATGGGGGGGAGGGAACAAACTGGGCTAGTTTTGGGATGCGGTGGGGGAAGGGGAGATTTTGAAGCTGGTGAAGTCCACATTGATGCCATTGGGCTGCAGGGTTCCCAAGCAGAATATGAGTTGCTGTTCCTGCAACCTTCGGGTGGCATCATTGTGGCACTGCAGGAGGCCCATGATGGACATGTCATCTAAAGAATGGGAGGGGGAGTGGAAATGGTTCGCGACTGGGAGGTGCAGTTGTTTATTGCGAACCGAGCTGAGGTGTTCTGCAAAGCGGTCACCAAGCCTCCGCTTGGTTTCTCCAATGTAGAGGAAGCCACACCGGGTACAGTGGATGCAGTATACCACATTGGCAGATGTGCAGGTGAACCTCTGCTTAATGTGGAATGTCATCTTGGGGCCTGGGATAGGGGTGATGGAGGAGGTGTGGGGGCAAGTGTAGCATTTCCTGCGGTTGCAGGGGAAGGTGCCGGGTGTGGTGGGGTTGGAGGGCAGTGTGGAGCGAACAAGGGAGTCACAGAGAGAGTGGTCTCTCCGGAAAGCAGACAAGGGTGGGGATGGAAAAATGTCTTGGGCGGTGGGGTCGGATTGTAGATGGCGGAAGTGTCGGAGGATGATGCGTTGTATCCGGAGGTTGGTGGGGTGGTTTGTGAGAACGAGGGGGATCCTATTTGGGCGGTCGTGGCGGGGGTGGGGTGTGAGGGATGAGTTGCAGGAAATGCAGGAGATGCGATCAAGGCCGTTCTCGACCACTGTGGGCGGAAAGTTGCGGTCCTTGAAGAACTTGGACATCTGGGATGTGCGGGAATGGAATGCCTCATCCTGGGAGCAGATGTGGTGGAGGCGGAGGAATTGGGAATAGGGGATGGAATTTTTGCGGGAGGGTGGGTGGGAGGAGGTGTATTCTAGGTAGCTGTGGGAGTCGGTGGGCTTGAAATGGACATCAGTTACAAGCTGGTTGCCTGAGATGGAGACTGAGAGGTCCAGGAAGGTGAGGGATGTGCTGGAGATGGCCCAGGTGAACTGCAGGTTGGGGTGGAAGGTGTTGGTGAAGTGGATGAACTGTTCGAGCTCCTCTGGGGAGCAAGAGGCGGCGCCGATACAGTCATCAATGTAATGGAGGACGAGGTGGGGTTTGGGGCCTGCGTGGGTGCGGAAGAGGGACTGTTCCACGTAGCCTACAAAGAGGCAGGCATAGCTGGGGCCCATGCGGGTGCCCATGGCCACCCCCTTTGTCTGTAGGAAATGGGAGGAATTGAAAGAGAAGTTGTTGAGGGTGAAGACAAGTTCAGCTAGGCGGATAAGGGTGTCGGCGGAGGGGGACTGGTCGGGCCTGCGGGACAGGAAGAAGCGGAGGACCTTGAGGCCATCTGCATGTGGAATACAGGTGTATAGGGACTGGACGTCCATGGTGAAAATGAGGTGTTGGCGGCCAGGGACTTGGAAGTTCTGGAGGAGGTGGAGGGCGTGGGTGGTGTCACGGACGTAGGTAGGGAGTTCCTGGACCAAAGGGGAGAAAATGGAGTCCAGATAGGTGGAGATGAGTTCGGTGGTGCAGGAACAGGCTGAGACAATGGGTCGACCAGGGCAGGCAGGTTTGTGGATTTTGGGAAGGAGATAGAAACGGGCCGTGCGGGGTTGGGGAATAATGAGGTTGCAGGCTATGGGTGGGAGGTCCCCTGAGGTGATGAGGTCATGAATGGTGTTGGAGATGATGGTTTGGTGCTCGGGGGTGGGGTCATGATCAAGGGGGCGGTCGGAGGAGGTGTTGGAGAGTTGGCGTTTGGCCTCGGCGATGTAGAGGTCAGTGCGCCATACTACCACTGCACCACCCTTGTCTGCGGGTTTGATGTGAGGTTGGGTTTGGAGCGGAGGGAGCAGAGGGCTGCCCGTTCTGCAGGGGAGAGGTTGGCGTGGGTGAGAGGGGTGGAGAGGTTGTGGCGGTTAATTTCTCGATGGCAGTTGGAGATGAAGAGGTTGAGGGAGGGTAGGAGGCCTGGAGTTGGTGTCCAGGAGGAGGACTTGTGTTGGAAGCGGGCGAAGGGGTCAGTGGAGGGAGGGTTAGGCTCCCGGTTGAAGAAGTAAGCGTGGAGGCGAAGGCGGCGGAAAAACTGCTCTGTGTCCAACCGTGACTGGTATTCATTGATGTGTGGAACAGCAACTGATATTCCGCTTGGGAACCCTGCAACCCAATGGTATCAATGTGGACTTCACCAGCTTCAAAATCTCCCCTTCCCCCACCACATCCCAAAACCAGCCCAGTTCGTCCCCTCCCCCCAGTGCACCACAAAACCAGCCCAGCCTGTCTCTGCCTCCCTAACCTGTTCTTCCTCTCACCCATCCCTTCCTCCCACCCCAAGCCACACCTCCATCTCCTACTTACTAACCTCATCCCACCTCCTTGACCTGTCCGTCTTCCCTGGACTGACCTATCCCCTCCCTACCTCCCCAGCTATACTCTCCTCTCCACCTAACTTCTTTTCTCTCCATCTTCGGTCCACCTCCCCCTCTCTCCCTATTTATTCCAGAACCCTCACCCCATCCCCCTCTCTGATGAAGGGTCTCAGCCCAAAACGTCAGCTTTTGTGCTCCTGAGATGCTGCTGGGCCTGCTGTGTTCATCCAGCCTCACATTTTATTATCTTGGATTCTCCAGCATCTGCAGTTTCCATTATCACAGAATTTTTGTGTTTTCTGAAAACAGGACCAAATATTGTTCGCTGCCAGTTAAGAGACGTTCACCCTTTGCAAGCTGCTGATGTTTCTTACCATGTTAAATTTACACAAACACTAGCTTGTAAATATTTTCCACTGACAAATTTATTACTCCAGAATCCTATATGCTCTACATTCGGTTGCACCTCGGGATACGTTCATGAGTTTAATGTTATTCTTTGGGTATTATATAGAAAAGTAGAATGGTTCATTACAGTAACTGGATAACACATGGCAGGACAAAAACCTCCATCTTGTACTGAATGATCTCTTCACAAACAATTTTTTGAATGGCTACTTTCTCTGTTTGGTCATCCTGCACGATACTTGACAAAGGTGTTGAGCCACACAATATGCTTCTAATGCATTATCTAAGGAGATTTCAATGCAACACACTTTTCTGATTTTACTGCTTTGTTCACGAAAACAGCTATTCTTTCACTTAGTTTAGATAGTGCGACAGAGCCAAATCATTGTTCAAGATTATTTCTGTATAAAGCAATAATATCATGCTCCAAGATCTTGTCAGAAGTGCAAATCATAATGGTTCATAAATCGAGAGCTTAAGTACCTCCTAAATACCAAGAATGAATGTTCACTCACCCCTACCCCATACATTCCGTCAGGATTCTCACCATGATCATACCAGGGCTAAGGTGGATAAAATACAAGGACAGGCTACAATAGTTGACTTGTATTTCTTTCAGTATAGAAAATTAAGAGATGATAATTGACAATTTTAAGATGATTAAAAGATTTGATTGGGAATATAAAGAGTTTTTTTTCCTTTATTGTGAGAGTCCAAAGCAAGAGGGCATAACATTAAAATGAGAGCCAGATCATTCAGGGGTGATGTTGGGAAACACTTTTACACAATCTGGCATTCTCTTCGACAAAACTATAGAATTAAAACTTCAACATTACAGTCAGTAGATTTTTGTTATGTAACTAAACCAGGCTATGTGGAACTAAGCAGGGTAGATAACATCAAGATGCAGATCAGAAACAATTTATTGAATGGCAGAAGAGGCTAGAGAGTGTGAATGGCCTATCCTTATGATCCTCTTATGCACTTAACACATGACAGGAAATATGCAAACTGATGGGAGGCAAGCTGGTTAAGTGTTCCCACTTCTTTGGAAAGGTTATTGACATTAATGCAAATGAATTACCCTATAAACAATCCACAGACTATCCACAGGCACTCACATTAGCCTTCTGTTAAAATGTAAATCACAAGTTAATGTTGGATTTGGTAACTAAACAATTATGCCTCTAATTGTGCGGTAATTCCCTCCTGGTAGCATACAATGGTAGTTGGTTCAGAAAATCACTTACAATCCTGCTTTTCAATACTTCCTCTATCTAACTTTGATGGTTGTGCAGCTTCCTGATGTTCTAACTCCACGATGTTGTGCCTGGGAGCACATGCATGGGGCTCGGAGTAAACTACCAGTGCATTCTCTCAAGTAAGGATGGCTGCATCCTTCAAGGGCAAGAAAGAAAAAAACTTCATTGGTATAGTATCTCTCAGAAAATCCCAACGATCTTCAGCTACTTAAATACTTTTCAATAACCATCCTGCTGTAAATCAGAAATACAACAGCCACACACTTCACAACAAGCTTGCATATTGCTAGGCAATAACAACAATATAGTATGTTGTAATCCTATTGATTGACAGATAAATATTGGCCAGGATACTGAAATAATTCCTCTGCACTTTTAAAACACAGCAATGTGTTCCTTTACATCCATCTGAAAAGGCAGATGTAGCCTCAGTTTAACATCACTTCACAATGATAGGACCTCCAATAGTTTGAATTCACGTTGTACTTTTCTGGAATTTCAGTCCACATTTTTGCAACCAACTCCTGATTTGAACCTACAAACTTCTGAGTTGACAGTGTGATGAACTGAACTACAGCTTCATAAGGAAGGAAACAGGAGATAATAGTTTTTTGTCACAGTTTCTTACTTTCAGAAGCTGTTATTAATAAGTAATTATCAAAAGGGAGTGCTCATGACGTAAGTAACTGGTTACACATTTGGGAAAGAAAAACGGTTTGCATCAACTGTAACAAAGGGATTCCATGTAGCACTTGACTCAACAGTAGATTTCAGGCCACTGTGAACATAAAATGCAACAGAAGCTTACTTTTCTTTTTCCAATGTCTCAATGGTAGCAATAGTAGTGGAATTTCACCCAATTGATCACATTTAATATATCAGCGGATTTCCAACCATTTGGGAACATCAAAAACTGTGAAATTCTGCCTTTTCAGCAAGGTCCAACTAGGTGGAATTCCACTGAGTTCACAATTTCTAACAAAAGCAATATATTTCAAGGAACTTTTCAAAAGTATCAAAGAAACTCTTACCTGCTGTCACAGCTTTTGAAGCCTTTCAACCCCTATGTTGTTTATTTCACAGCAGCCACCATGAAGAATAAGTGCCACCGCTGCTGGTTATAAGTCAGGTTGATGTAAATCGTACTGCATCCCCATTTCCTTATATTGCCTTAAAGACCCTTTCAGTTTACAGAACAGGGGAACAAAGTCATACTTTGGAAAGTTCTTCTAAAGTGCAAAGAGTAATTCTATGTGAAAGGGGTTGACAGAAGACAAGAAGCGGTGAAAGATGAGCTGGCCCCTTTCCATGGACTGTGATGAATGAGCTGATCACAACAGGTTTTGGTGAAAGCTGTAGCTGAGCTCAGTGGAGACTGCTAGGGTGACATGACTGGCAGGCCATCTCATTTACTCGCAACTCATTTCCGTTTAATATTTTATGCAGCATGTTTAAAGTTGTATTAATTCCATCCTCAAATCCATTTACTCTTCAGTCATTTGCTTCAAAAAATAAAACAGTTTGTGACCAAAATGCTGATCAAAATATACTGATATTCTCTGAACCTCTTATAGCTCCATGCAAGAAGAAAAATATACTCCTGCAAAATAATATTTGACCGCAGAGATTTATAATCCACTATGATGATCAACAAATATTTATTTTATTATTTTTAAGTCACACTAATGAGGGTCACTAGATCTTCCTACTTAATTATGCCAGCCATATTGTGCCTGACCGTCTACACAGATATCAAAAGTTTGCTTTCCTCATACTTGCATTAATATATAAACTACATGAAGGTTTTGAGCATGCTTTTCATAACGTTGTCTATTATAAATTTGCTCCAAGATGTACACCATTGTGCTGCCAGGTTATACAAAGCCAATTTTCACTTCCTTGCCTCAAAATACACACAGATTGCAAGCCTTACAGTTTCTTTTTAAGTGCACCGCATGCCTTTCTGCTCATCTCACCACATTACCTCAAGCAAGCTATCAGTTCTCATGCCTCTGTCAGAGGCCATTATAAGATGGGTAAAAGGTTGACTCCTTCCTAATTTTCCCCTTCCATCTCGGAGGAAGAACACGGTGTTTGCCCTCTTTTTCCCAAGCAACCCATGATTTGGTTTCCAAATGCTTCATGATTCAGAACACATTGTGAGAGAATTATAGGCATTGCCAATCTGTCACAGGGCAAGTTCCCAGCCTGCAGCAGTCAACTGTTGATGTTTTCCTTTGAATAAATTCAGGAGTCACAAGTGAAAATTGTGGCTTTGGCTGCTTGCTGCCTCTGACCTGATTCTTTTGGGAAGATGCCACAACATGGTCAATGTCATCTTCCACTTGACAGTTTAAATAGCATCCAGACTTAAGAATGTGCTGCTCGTTTCAGGAAGAAAAGTTACACTATTGATCTGTGTAAAACATTGAAGGGATTGATCTCAGTTTTTGTAACACTGACTCCCTGCATTATTGGTCCAGAGGGAAGATTTAGCTCAGTCAGACAAACCAGGAAAGTAAATTTTCTCCATGATATTGCATTTCAGACAGTTCAACAAAGATAGTCAAAAATAAACGCTTCCTATTTATTGTCAGTTATATATTGATCCTGATTTTTAGTCTGTGAAAACAAAATTGCTGTGTAATTTTTCTCACTTCTTCAAAGATAGCAAACAACATGGTTTGACAATTGCTCAACAACTCATTCTGAAATGAAATAGATAAATGACTCACATAGCCAACCCTTAGGTCCAATTCATTACTGCCACGTTTTCAACATCACCTGGGCAGAATGCAAACAAGAATTTTAACCAGGGAAGAGTGAACAGTTCTAATAGAACCCACCAAAATTGAATTCCATGAAAGCAAATCAAAATGGGACAGACTGATTTGCTGTCATACTATTATATTTTCTGCCTGATTTTCCTCACTGTGCAAATAAAGATGAAAATCTACCCCAATATGTCTTTCATATCATTCTTTCATAAGGCTTTTTATTCACAAGTTTTTCATACATCGTGAATGTAAACTAAATTCAAGCCAACATAGTATTGCGAATGAGTTATTTATTCAAACTGGTTGAATTCAGTTGGACCCATGAGGTCTGTAATGTGTGACACATCTTAGAATCATTCGAGGCATCACTTTATTTGTCTTACACCTCACGCATAAATGGTCCAACAAATTCTATACTGGCCCACGCATGTAAAACAATCTGCAAAAATCAGCTTGTACATCTAAAACACTAAATTAATCTGTAATTACAATGTCACACTGCAGAAAAATCCAAACAATTGATTTGACATTAGCTAGTGACTGGATCTAATGGATGTTGAACTTGAGTGTACTGAGGTACTCTGCCAGTGGTATAACGATAGATGTAGGCATATGGTGGATCCTCCTAGGCAAATGGGTTAGTTGGTATCTGCTGCACTGGGGGCACACACCAGGCACTCACTTGTAATGTGGTCGGACTGAGATGCAAGAAACAATAGCCACTGCCGCCACTGTCACCCGCATCAACTAGAGTATTTTTAAAAATTACGTTGTTACTTCCTTCTCAAAGTTCCAAGACATAATTCCAACATGACTTCAACCTTGATATGTTCATTTCCACCCATTAGAAAGCCAGTACACCTTTCCTCACTATCAGTGCTTCTGCATCTGAATGTATTAGGGATCTCTGTAAGACTAACAAAGTCAAGTCGCTTGTATATGGAGAGTTCTTACCCTCAGTGACACTTTCTCCATGTAAGGACTCTCAGTTGGAGTGATTAGTATCTCTGGGCAGAATCTTATCAGGGTCCAGCTGCTGTGGGGTTTGGAGAGATTTATGGCAGAATTGCAACAGATGTCCAGTGAGGCCCATCGCAACACCACGAGTGGTTCAGTCATTTTGGGGGATTATAACTTGCTAAATGCCTCAATAATGGCACAACTCTTATCTCGCTGATATCCAGATTCCTATCTTTCCAGATGTGCTCAACAAGCTAAACATTGAGAAATCAGAGTGGGTACCTACTGATTTCAGCTCACCGCTGGCTGCGCAAAGCCATTCATGCTACTCAGCAACAAACAACAACTCAGCGCATGATCTCTAGGCAACCGGCACAAGCACCCCTTGGCTATGGACATTGGTATTCAACATGTGCCAACCCCTCACAACCGTCATGGCATAACTCGGATTCACTTGCAGGACACTTAGAAAGTACAGACCTGCATTGCAGGGCACATTGATAGCTGGCAATGGAATGCTGCTGCACAGACATTAACTCCCACAGGCAGGTACTCAGTTTATGGATTGGCTCAGACTGCACCTCAAGTCCGTTTGCTTACTCACTTAGCACCGGCTCATTTATCACTTACTTGTATGCTCACAAAATCTACACCTTGTCTTGACACATCATGCTATCAGTACAGCCATTTTGACATGCTGTTTTGCACAGACATGCAGTCAGGCCGCATGCCATGCTCATTAATAGGAATTTGTCTGGGGTCCAGTGGGTGGAGGGCAGTCTTCATAAATGGCACACAGTGGTGTCAACTTCCTGCATGCCCCTGCTGTCTATGCATCAAACGCACTGCACAATTATTCAACCACAAAGCTATATTGAAAACTGGGTAGGAGCTGATCCACAGGTCATCAAGGGGAGACTGTTGCCTGTCAGGGCATCTCAGCATCATCAGTTATAAGCACAGCTCACACATAATCCAGTGGCTTGGCTACAGTCAATCATTCAGGTTTAGGCTAGTCACAGTTATAGAGCCTGTCTGGCTACAGTCTGGGACCGGGCATGCATCAGTTTCAACATCTCAGGGGAATTATGTATCATCAGTCTTGGAGCTGTGGGATGGGTTTTCACATGTCAGGGACAGGTGGAAATTGCCTGCTCGAATAATGGGAGGTAAAGGAGGGCGTGGAGAAATGGGCGGTGGTGTTACCTGGCCACTAGGCTGAGATCGGTGCTGATGGTGCCCGCCGCAAGCTGTGCTCCTTGCAACTACGTGCAATTCTCTCAATGAGAAATACAACTGGAAAATGGCTGGGTGCTCATGTTGGGTGAAACTGCAATCTCTATCCATTTTGGGGGCTGTAACTAAAAGCTCACGTTCAGAATTATCCAGTTACTGGCCTGTGCGTGAATATTCCACAAGTGGGCAATGAGTCTACAGTGGACGCTGGAAACTCAGCAGAAATGAATTAAAGATGGTGTTTAGATGGAAGATAGCAATGTACAGGTAAATGGTGTGATATGGTGTTGAAACAGCGACTAGTGAGACAGAATGTGGTTGTATATGTAAGGGTATGACAGCCATGTACCGTGAGCCATGGTTAGAGGCAACGCTAGTGTGCCAATGCTTGTCTGGCACTCTGTGGCCTTTCAAAGATGAGGCTGGCGTGAGGGATGCCAATCTTTTGGAGAATATGCTGAGTACTGAGTTGTTCTGGAGGTAGAATCGAATGTAAGGATTGCGTGGCGGAAGTAGGTAGCTAATAAGGTGATTTTGATAAGATGGAGCAGGAAGTTCTGCTGTAGGCTTTTTGGTGACAAACCCTCCAACAGACTTGAGGCACATGACCAAAAAAAAACTCATATTGAGCCAAAAATGAACTTAAGATTCAGCCCACTGTTCAAATGCCTGAAAGATAATTTATCTCAGTAATTGTGGGAAAGTAGGTTGCCAAATTTGCTTAGAAAGTTTCAAAGTAGGGTCTTGGCAATGAAACACTTTGGACATCCTGAAGTCAACAAAGTTCTGTGTATATGTAAGCTTATCCTTTCTTTCAAAGTGACGTTTAAACAATAACTTATTCAACATTAATTTCATTAAATCTAACAAGTATGAAATTTCAACACGGTCTATAATGATCATTGGAACAGGATAAACTGTAATTTGTCACACTGTGAGATTGTCTTTACCTGTATTAAATCAAAGTTTACTTGCATCAATGTGTTTGCAATCCAATCAATGAGATACCCTGTTGCCACAGCAAAAAACATTTACAGCTTCTGACGAAAACATACTGACTGATAAGAACATAGTAATACAAAAGCTACTGAAATAGCAGTATAGCTTTAATCGCAACGTGTCACCTGCAGTGCCAATGTGGCAAACAATATCTCAATGAAACAACATCAGAGAAAAACAAACTGACTCCTGTACAGGCTCAATGGCTAAATGCAACAGTCTGAATGACAATGAGACATGCAATCTGGAAAGAATCTGCACTTGATTCATGATCATTGATGATTAATAGCAACATTGCAATTTAATTCTGTGTTCCCAGGCTAGGAAGAAGGAAAAGGGTAACATCCAGCTCCATTCTAGCTCCTTAATGTTGTCCTTATCACTGATAGATTCAAGTTCAGGTCATTATTAAAAGAGTGTAAAGAAAACAATATGAAACTCTGCTCAGCTGAATCTTTTTCCAATATTGTCAAAGTTTTACAAAACCAAAGGTCATATCTTACTTTTATATATCCACGGGATATGAGATCACTATCTAGGCCAACATTTATTGTTCATCCCAGCTGGAGTTGAGAAGCTGTTGGCGAGCAGCCTTCTGAACAGCTGCAGTCCATTTGCCGTAGGCACCCCCACAATGCTGTTAGGTAAAGAGTTCAGCATTTTGACCCAGTGACAGAACAGCACTCTGTTTCCAGGCAGGATGGTGGGTGGCTTAGAAGGGGATGTATCTGCTGGCCTTGTCCTTCGAGAAAATAACAGTCATAGATTTGGAAGGTGCTGTGTAAGGAGTCTCAGAGAATTTCTGCAGGTCCATCTTGTGGATGGTATACACCACTATGACAGAATTTTGTTGATGGAAAGACTAAATATTTGAGGATCTGGTTGCTTTATCCTGTGTGGTGTCTAGTTTCTTGAGTGTTGCTGGAGCTCTATTCATCCAGACAATTGGAAAGTATTCCATCACATTCCTGACGTGTGCCTTGTGAGTGGTGAACCGGATTTTGGGAGTCTAGAGGTGAGTTGCTCACCATAGGATTCCTAGCCTCTGACCTGCTCTTATTGCCACAGTATTTGGGGAGGCAAAGACCTGGTGGTACTGTTACTATACTAGTAATTCAGGTTCAAGTGCAGTGATGCTTCTTTGAAATGGACATATCTGAAGGATTGTGAATGGTGCTGAACATTGCAGTCAGCTGTGAACATTCCCCACTTCTGACCTTACGATGAAGGGAAGGTCATTAATGAAGCAGCTGAAAATGTAAAGGCCGAGGACACTGTGGAGTTGTCCTGGAGCTGAGGATGAATGGCTGCTGTTGATCGCAAGCATCTTCCATTGTGCCAATTATGACTGCAACCAATGGCTAGCTTCCCTCTGATTCCCATTGGCTCTATTTTGTTAGGGCTCCTTGCTGCCATACATGGTCAAATGCAGCATTGATGCCAAAAAGACAGTCGCTCTCACCTCACCACTGGAAATCAGCTCTTCGGTTCACGTTTGAACCAACTTTGTAATGAGGTCAGGTTCTGTGTGGGCCTCGCAGAACACAAATTGGGCTTCATTAAGCAGGTTATTGCTGAGCTGGTGCTTCTTGATAGCACCGTTAATGACAACTTCTATCACTTTATGGATGATCGAGAGTATACAGATGGGTGGTAATTGACTGGGTTGCATTTTCACTGCTTTGTGTGTACAGGACCTATCTGAGTATTTTCTCACATTGGCTGGTAAATGCAATATAGTAGCTGTACTGGATCAGGTTGGCTGGAGAGCACAGCTAGTTCTGCAACACCAGTCTTTAATACTATTGCTGAAATGTTGTCGGGGCACATAGTCTTTACAGTAACCAGAGTCTCCTGTCTTTGCAACTCAATGAGATATATTTTCTTTTAGCAATATATGTGGACTAAACAGAGGTTGCTGGAAAAGCTCAGCAAGTCTGGCAGCATCTGTGAAGAGAAAGCAGAGTTAACATTTTGGGTCAAGTGACCTGTCTTCAGAACTGATGATAGCTGGGAAAATGTTGGTTTATATGCGCAAGATAGAATGGGGGAAGGAGTAAAGAGTAAATGATAGGTGGGGATAGAGATCAAAGAGATTGTGTCTTGGTCAGAAAAGGCAATAGCGCTCTCTGGAGAAACGTTCTCAAGCCTCACAATACACTGACAGGAAATAACTTCTCCTAATCTCCATCCTAAATGAGAGAACCCTTCTGATTAAACCATGACATTGAGTCCGAATCTCTCCCATAAGAGAAAACATCCTTTGAGCATCCATCCTGCTAAGTCCTCTCAGCATCTTCCTTGTCTCAGTAAGACGATTGTTTATTCTTCTGAGCACAAATACAACCCAGCTTGGCCAGACATCCTCTTAGGATAAAGTCCTCATTCAGGTATCAGACAACTGTACCTTCACAGAAGAATGTTTGAAGAACTTATTGAAAGGACTCCTTGTCCGAAAAAATGTAAAATTGGATTCTTTTGCACTGTGGCATACATCGCACGGGGAACAAAATGGTGTTTTAGGAAACAAGCAAGGCACAAAGCAGAGAGTGCACTTAACACACCATATCAGAGGAACCAGTAAAACACCTGACCTCATTGTGATCATAAGAAAACACACAAGATGAGGGAAATCTAGAAAAACACTGGACAATTCAGCTGTCTGCACAGCACAATGAGCTCAATGTTTAACCTTCTCTACTCCCAGAAAGTGCAACCACCTCATTCCCACAGAACAGTCAGGCAGTGATATTTCCAATTTTAGGTTGTTTTTCTTAAGAACTTGAGAAGTTTCAAATCAGAAACAGCTGATAACAGACTTGTAATTCAAGTTGATGTAAGCCCAAATAGGAAGGCAACTATAACACAACATCATAACAAAACAATTGCAGAATGTGTTTATAAACTTTAAGGGAATTGTAAAATGTACTTTAATTGGAAATGTCATTACTAAAGAACAGTGTATAATTTATGATCAGAAAGAGACTGCAAAAGTCATTTAAGGGAATAGAGTCGTTTATATTTAATAATAGTATACCTATATATCATATCAAACTAAAGAGAGGGAGTTTTGACAAGCCTGAATGTAATCCCAGAATGTCCCCGTCTCTAATAATTAGATAAGTTCAGGATAAGGGCCCTGCAGCTTTTCAATTAGGAGAGCTTTGCTGTTTTTATGGAGCTTTTTTTCCCTCAGAGTTTATAAGTTTCTTTTTCCTGAGTTAAAGTATTCTCTTGAAGTACAACTTTCAAAAGGCTCTTTACCTTACAACAGCATACTCCTCACCCCTGCTGCTGCACAGGAATGATTCATAACTTATTTGATTCTACAAAAACCTTGAGGGGAGGGGGGCTGTCAATGTTACATTCTTCAGGGAGGAAAAAAAATCAAAGGAGAACACTGACATCTCACTAATCGTGATCTACAAAAGCTCTGAAGCACATTATACAAGGAAAACATTGGGTTGTTGGACAAATGGAAAAAAAGTGGCAACTTAAAACTCTGCAGATCCTTCCACTGAGATAAAATAAAAAGTTTCATAGTTTATGAATGAAAAAATAAATATGCCAGTGTTTGTTCATTTAAACTGGTCTTTTCATTTTAAAAATGTACTTTTCACCTCCTGTTATGCATAAAGGTAAAGATGGCAAGCCCCTGTCTCAGCCTTAGACAGACACTTGTTGTTACACAGTACCGATGCTTCACAATGTTGCACACACCTTGAAACAATGTCTTCAACGAAGAAAATGTCATGTTCAACACAGAAGTATCAACATACTGTGTGAGCTCCAGGTGAGGTATATTTGAATATGTGAAAACAGATCTGCTCCAGAAACTTGGTTAAAAACTGCAGCTTACTGCCTTCCCCGTGCTCCCTGCCCCAACCTTACCAATCAATGTATATTGTAGTAACAGTTACATTTGTCTTACTGCAGTATGTTTCTTTAAAAGGAAAGCAGCTCATTGTTAATCTAGGCCAAATGGAACAAGATCACACGGCTCTGATTCCACACTCCTGCAGCTATGAACATTTTGAAAGATCTTTAAGAACTTTGCTGGGTGAAAACATCCATTTGACAGGGAAGATTAAATAGATCACAATGATGCCTGAATTTATTAAGTAATATAATTGGATTCACTGTCATAAACCTTCGTATAGTTTGGTGTAGCAATCATCTTATGAACACTCATTTATTTCCTTTCCAACAGACCTAAAAGAGGTTTATCATTCCCCTGTCAGTGCTTTTATGCGTTTCCAAATGTTAACAAGATTACTGAGAGAAAGAATTGCTGTAAACAACATATTGGCTTAGTTCCAAAATAGCATATTCTACAAATGATTGTCTTGGATTGATGCCAAAGATGGAAAGTGCACTTGCACATTACACAATAGTATAGTCAAGTGCAAAGACAACATTCCTCAGCAATAATACTAATGTCAACAAAGCTGTGGTTTTAAATTAACGGCTGTGGATTATTAAAATCATCTACACAAAAATCCAATTAGTGCACACAGCTTCTTTATTTTTTATCCAATTACTCCCCTCCACTCTTAAAGGTGTTGACTCAAACTGCAATTCCATTCAGTACCATTGCACAGGAACGGGAAGCCCTCCCTTGCTTCCAGCTTTACCAATACTTGTACGCAAGCCTAGACACTGAGTCTGAACAGACAAGCGCAATCCTTTCCTCTGATGGTATGAAGTCCATAGCTGGAAATGTTCCAGCGATCTTAAACTAGTTGATCATTCTTAATCCAAAATACGGTTGTTCTCACACTGCTGCCCCACTGAAATTAGTGAACATAGTGCAAACCACAGGTCAGCCTTGGAGACTTCAAAATGTATGCAGTTCAGTAACAAACCAAGCAGGGCAGTTAAAAGACCAATCAAAGAAGTTCACCCAAAAAGAGAATACTTTTGCTCTTTTTAGAAGCAATGTCAAAGAAAAGTGGAGAGATGTGACTATATTTGGCATCAGCAATTTTTAAGAATAAGTGAATCTGTTGAGTCAGCAAATTAAAATTGAAGTGAGTAACTTTGATAATAAGATACTAGGTCAAGGGAAAAAAAAATAAACTAAGAATGCTCAGTTCCTTGCACACTAAGCGAGTATCACTGCTTAATCTCAAAATCTTGCTTGATTACATTATTGAAAATGTTTAGAGTACCACAATCAGGTTCTTACATTGTAACTCACCCACAACAGAACAGTACATGAGAGATTTTTGTCCACTGCACTGAAATGAGGACTTCAGCAAGATGCAGCTGGAACGGTGGTTCCAGCGGCACAATATTATGGAAGGACATTTCATGGTAGCTGTTGTTGGCATTGTTGTCTCTGGACATATTATTTCAAGCACAGATCAGAAAACATTAACCCGACAGAAACAAAATCATCGTAAAACTAAGCAAAGCAGAGCAGCCTCAGCATTTTACTTTTATCTTTAAAACTAGGTTGGCATATTTAATTGATTTTATTTTAAATGATAGTGTACTTAAAATAAGTTCATCCTCATGTACCATATAATGCAGGCACGTCTGACTAAACTCAATGAGGCATGTTATTTGGGAGCTCTGTATGCGCTACATGCTGCATTTAATGTGCAAAATGTAAGGAATGTTTGGCTAAATAGCCTGGAATTTCTTGAACAGTTGCAGGGCAGTTATGGCATAAAGGTAGAACTATGCCATTTTCTGAGGAAATGCACCAGTGATTGATTTAGTGGGTTACATGTTGAATCATGACTGCATAAGTTTCCTTGGTCAATTCAGCAGTTTAAATTAGGAGCACCAAAAATCAACATGGATAAAAGTAGCTGTTGTTTCACTGTCACCCTCTCGACACTAAAACCAGCTATTCCTCTTGTTTCACACAATTCTTAAAAGTCTCTTCTTCATGAGACTTGCTCCGTATTTGTCACATCTTTAAAAGCTATATTATTTTCTATGCATCTGCATGTACCATTAGAAAGAGATGAGTGACTCTAAATATTTTGCGGTATTGAACGTAAAATTGATGGTTTGTTGGTTTTGGATTTAACTGACATAAAACCACTAAAATAAAGAGAGTGTCAAAGAAAGAAGACAACATGTAGAATCCCTACAGTGTGGAAACAAGCCCTTTGGCCCAACAAGTCCACAATGACCCTCAGAACATTCCACCTAGACCCATCCCCCTGTAACCCACTTAATCTCCACATCCCTGAACATTATGGGCAATTTAGCATGGCCAATCCATCTAGCCTGCACATCTCTGGCTCAGTAGTTAGCACTGCTGCCTCACAGTGCCAGAGACCCGGGTTCAATTCCACCCTAAGGCGACTGTCTGTGTGAAGTTTGCATGTTTTCCCTGTATCTGTGTGGGTGTCCTCCGGGTGCTTCAGTTTCCTCCCACAGTTCAAAGATGTGCAGAGTGGGTGGATTGGCCATGCTAAATTGCCCGTAGTGCTCAGGGATGTGTAGATTAGATGAGCTATAGGGGGATGAGTCTGGTGGGATGCTCTGAGGGTCGGTGTGGACTTGTTGGGCTGAAGGGTCTGTTTCTATTCTGTGGGGATTCTGTGAATCGATGAATCTTTGGACTGTGGGAGGAAACCGGAGCAGCCGGAAGAAACCCACGCAGACATGGGGAGAACGTGCAAACTCCACACAGACAGTTGCCCAAGGGCGGAATCAAACCCAGGTCCCTGGTGCTGTGAGGCAGCAGTGCTAACCACTGAGCAACCGAGCTGCCCTGTTCCACACTTTCTTCAGGTTCCACTTTCTTATGGTGAGATTAGTCTTGTCTTTAACATTTGGTATGTACTGATGCACCCATCAGGAAATTTTAACTTAAGTTTCTGATGGCATCAATTGTGGCAAGATTTCTACATGGATGATGGAATATCTTGTTTTCTCTATGATAAGCATTTTCTCTTCATCCCTTACTAGCCAATACTCTCTATCATTAACAAAGCACAAAGTAGCTGATTGGATCCCAGAAAATCAATTTTTTGTTAGCAACATTGGTCCCAATCTTCCAACCTTCCATGGGCATCAATAAGGTGTGTGGACCATCAACAGCAGCAGAACTGTATTGCAGCACACTCTGTGGCCTCATGGCCCAGCACATGCCTCACTTAACCATTACCATCGAGCCAGGGGATCAACCCTGGCTCAATGGAGAGTGGAGCAGAGCATACCAGGAGCGGCATGAGGGGTGCATAAAAATGAGGTGTCAACCTGATGAAGCTACCAGCCAGGCCTACTTGCACACCAAACAGCAACATCAGCAAGCGACAGACAAAGTTAAGCGATCTCTCAACTAATGGATCATATCTAAGCTCTAAATCCTGCCACATTCAATTATGAATGGTCATGAACAGTTAAACAATTCACTGCAGGAGGAAACTCCATAGATCTCCCTGTCCTCAATGATGGATTTGATGAACAAATTAGTGCAAAAGATTAGGTTAAAGCATTCACAGCAACCTTCAGCTGGAAGTGCCAAGTGGATAATCCATCTCAACTTCCTCCAGTAATTCCCATCATCACCAATGCCAGTCTTCAGCCAATTCAATTCATGACAAATGGTATCAAGAATTGGTTGCAGGCACTGCATAGTGAGGAGGCAATGGGCTCTGACAACATTCTGGTAATAATACTGGAGACTTTTGCTCTACACCTTGCTTCCACCCTAGCCAAACTCCAGTACGGTTATAACACTGGCATCTATCTGACAAAGTAGAGTAGTGTCCAGGTATGTCCTGTACACAAAAAGCAGGATAAATCCAACCCATCCAAGTACCATCCCTTCAGTCTACTCTTGATCATCAATAATGTGATGGAAGGTGTCTTCACCAATGTTATGAAGCAGTACCTGCTCAGTAATAACATGCTCACTGATACCCAGTTTGGGTTCTGCCTGACCCACTGAACTCTATAAGTGAGGTGACATTGGCATGAAGGTCACATTCAATTGAGCATGGCATCAAGGAACCCCGACAAAACTGGAATCAATGCATATCGGGGGAAAACTTTCCACTGCTTGGAGCCATAGTTGGCACATAGGAAGGTGACTGTGGTTGTTGGAGGTCAGTCATCTCAGCTCCAGGACATCTCTACAGGAGTTCTTCAGGATAGCATCCTCAGCCCAACCATTTTCACCTGCATTAATAACCTTCCCTCCATCAGAGGCTTCGAAGTTAGGATGTTCACTGATGATTGCACAGTGTTCAGCACCATTCACAACTCCTCAGACACTGAAGCAGTCAGTGTCCAAATGCAACAAGAACTGGACAATATTTAGGCTTGTGCTGACAAGTTGCAAGGAATACTTGTGCCACACGGGCACCAGGCTATGACTATCACTAATAAGAGACAATCAAACCACTGACCCTTGACATTCAACGGCGTTACCATCACTGAATCCCCAGCAATCCTGGTGGTTACCGTTGACCAGAAACTCAACTTGATTTGTCATATAAATACAATGGACAGAAGAGCATGTCAGAGGCTAGAAATAGCGTGGTGAGTAAATCACTTTCTGACTGCCCAAAGCTTGTCCATCATCTCCAAGGCACAAGTCTGGAGTGTGACGGAACACTCCCCACATGCCTGGGTAACTGCAGCACCACATCCATAAACATCAACTCCCTCCACCACTGACATGCAGTAGCTGCAGTGTGTACCATTCGCTAAAATTCAGTAACGATCCTTAGATAGCACCTTCCAAGCCCATAACCAACTCCATCTAGAAGGTCAAGGGCAGCAAATATAAGGGAACACTAGAATTTGCAACTTTCACTTCAAGCCACTCACCCATCCTAACTTGTAAATATATTTGCTCACTGTCACTGTGTCAAAATCCTGGAATTTCCTCCCAAAGGACATTGTGGGTCTACCTTTCGCATATGGACAGCAGCAGTTTAAGCAGGTAGCTCATCACTACCTTCTCAAGGGCGAGTAGTCTTTGACAATAAATGATGGACAACCAGCAATGCCCAGGACCCACAACAGAATTTTTAAATTAAGTATTTGTGAGTACAATTCTGCATATCATAAATGCATGAGAAAGATCCATACACATCAGCACTCTCCTCAGTAATACAGCCAAGACTAACAATGTGTAAAGCTGCCTGGGTTAGATTTAAAATAGGTCTCACTATTGAAGAGTCAAGCAGGAGAGCTGATTTTTTTTTTCAAAATGAAGCATTTACAAAGAGCGCGGTCACATCTTCAAGAGCCGAGTTGGGACAATTCCAAAGCAGTTCACATGTAATTTGTTTCACACGCTGTGACCACTGTTATACAGCCGTTCTATACACCACTCATGTGGTCTTCAGATGAACTGAGTGACTTGTTGATTGTTTTCAGTGATGTTGACTGAGGAAACAATCTCTCTCAGAGATCACTTTGAGAATCCCATGACATCCTTCAAACTCATTTTATGAGGATTTAACATATGCCCTGATCATTGTTTAATCTAACACATCTTCAAAACAGGAATTGGCCATTCAGTCCACTCAGCCCTGACTATTATTTTTCCATTATCTCACCGTTGTTTACTGTGCAGAATTAACTCCCGTTCAATGGATCATTTTAGCCCCTTCAGAACACAATAAACTTTATTTACAAAATATGATTATTTTAGGATTCGGATGAGCATGAAGCTTCTAGCTTATTTTCAGCCTGATCTCCCCACCCTTCTCCCCATCTGAAGATTAGTTCCAGACCTTGTGTTCGCCAATGCCAAGTCTGAAATCTGACACCCATAATCCCAACATACCCAAATATGAGGAACATAGATCATTTATAAAGGGAGAAATTTTTCATCTTAGTGGAGGAATCAATATTCACTGGGCGCAGTTTTACACTGGGAAACAAGAGGTTTAGAGGGGATTTAAAGAAATATTTTTTCACACAGAGGGTTGTGCGAACTGTATCTCACTGCCTAAAATCATGGTAGAGGCAGTACCATCAAAAAATATTTACATGATTGCTTGAAGTGATATATAAGGATACAGGCCAAGTGCTGGAAAATGTGATTAGAAAAGATAGATGCTTGATGATTGGCGCAGACATGATGAGATGAAGGGTCTTTTGATGCTGTAAAATCTCTATGACTATAATTTTTTTTACTTTAAAATGTTTTTTTAATTCTAATATTGTTTTTCTTCAATTGCCATCCACACACAAATGTAATATGGCCCTTATTGCTACCACTTGATCCATGAAGAAACCACTAAACTAAAATATAGTACTGCGGTGCTGGAAGTCTGAAACAGCAGCATCTTTAGAGAGAAGTCAGAGGTAACATTTCAAGTCCAGTTATCCTTCTTCAGGAAGAAGGGTCACTGGACTTGAAACATTGACTGTTCTTTCTTTCCACTGAAGCTTTTTGTGATATTGAATATGGCACAAATACAAGCAGGAGGCCCAAGTATATTTTTCCTGTTTTTCTCAAAATAATGCCATGGATATTTTTATATGTTTACCTGCATAGGCAGAACAGCACTCAGTTTAACACCTCTGCCAACAGTCACCATGTTGACAGCACAGTTCAGTTCTGATTTGGAGTGTGAGCCTACATTTTGTGTTTAAGTCTCAACACTTAGGCTTGAACACAGATAACATTCTTACTCAGAGACAAGAGTGCTGCCAATTTAACTATGACTGATACTGAAGTCAACTGAGATCCTAATATGACGATTGCTCAGGCCTCCTGACAATAACTTTGAATGGAGACAACAAAAATTTCATTAATTTAGCATTCCCTTTGGGCACAAGGTGTGAATCTTTGCCTGCCATTATTCCAAAGAAGATTCAACAAGAAAAGGAATTTACTGCAAGCAACTGTGGGGCAAATAAAAAAAAACTTGTTGGAAGGTATTCCTGATGGAAACTAATGGCTCCTGTAAGATCAAACACTGTGTTTCTTTCTGTAGTTAAATACATTTCTACAACTTGTACACATTACATTCATAAGGCTTAAAGGATTTTTGGTTAAATCCGTGGACAGCCGAGGATGCATCTTTTCTGAGTATGCACAGACCACTAAAATGTGACCAAAATCCTAATGCGAATGCATAACCCATCAAGTGTCGCGACATTAATGTATTGACTAGCGCTTGCACAGAAACACTGCTATAGCAAAGATTCTTAAAATAAAGCATAATTGTTTCAGCTAATGGTTTAGGAAATACTTACTTTTTTGGAATGATTACACATAATCCCTGACTTAGAAAAGCAAACAGATTTTTCTGAAGAAGCATGTGTTGAATCCACAGTTGCAGCACTGTAGTAGCAAATATAGATGATGATTATTTTCATTTTACCAGTATTGCTGTTATCTAGACATTATTGGAAATTTCTTCACCTTTCTAAGCAACTTATATCTGCAGTGCCTCAATATTACATTTTTACAGCTTCAGCAATGAGTTAAAAAAGCTAATCTTTGAAAGAGTTCCATTCAACCTTGATCTGTGATGAAGATTACTTTATATATATTGTATATTTTCCTTAGAGCAGAGAAGATTGAATAGGGACCTGAGTGAGTTGTACAAAAATATGAGGAACATAGATAATTTATAAAGGGAGAAATTTTTCATCTTAGTAGAGGAATCAATATTCACAGGGCGCAGTTTTACACTGGGAAACAAGAGGTTTAGAGGGGATTTAAAGAAATATTTTTTCACACAGAGGGTTGTGCGAACTGTAACTCACTGCCTAAAATCATGGTAGAGGCAGTACCATCAAAAAATATTTACATGATTGCTTGAAGTGATATATAATTATACAGGCCAAGTGCTGGAAAATGTGATTAGAAAAGATAGGTGCTTGATGATTGGTGCAGACATGATGAGGTGAAGCTGTATGATGCTGTAAAATCTCTATGACTATAATTTTTTATACTTTAAAATGTTCTTTTAATTCTAATATTGTTTTTCTTCATTTCTATCCACACATAGCTGTAATATTGCCCTTACACTTAGAGCTTGGGGATTGAAGCAATCATACAATTCTCTACAAACAATCAGGAGCAGTGTAATCCAAGAAAGTTTGATGCCAACTGACTGCTTTCAGAATTAACCACCACACTACCCTCTTCCTGATCCAACACCATAATACTCTTGGGTGTTCCATTTAGTCATGGCCAGGAAATAACAGAAATTGTTTCACTAAAGCAAATGGATCAATGCAACATCCAGACCTAGAGCTATCATCCACAAGGAAGCTCATGTAATGAATTAATTACTTCAGCCATTTTAGTATTGGTTTAGGGACAATATTCAACTGTCTAAAAGCTCAAGGTTGATTCTTAGAAAATTACCTTGTTTAAGTTAGGGCCCAATCATTATTATTTTTAAAATGCAATCATATATAAACTGTTTTGGAAAATTATAGGAACATCATTTAGATGCAAAATGAAGCACTTACCTTCACACTCATCTCCTCTCTGCTGAAATCCTGCTTTGCAGATGCACTTGCCAATGGGCACCAACCACTCACCCTCTGCACTGCAGTGCATCTTGGGAGGGTTTTCTGTTTCCTCTTCTGCATCACTGACACAGGTTCCACGCACCTCCACCAGGGATGAAAATTCAGACCCTGTCACCGTGTCGGGGAATACCGCCAAATTTTCCACAATTGACCAACATTTCTTATAGTAAACACGTACCGACACCAGGGCAATGCAGGCACCCACATCCTGGAAAGCCAAGTAGAATCCTTTTCTCGACAAAGGCCCGATTTCTCGCACCTCTGTGTTAAGTTTCATTACACGTTCCCCAAGGTCCCCTTGAGTAAAACTTTCATCAGCTGCAATAGTATCTATTTTGAGGTACTGACTCTCCTTAATGTTCCAGCCAGCATCTGAGTCACTTTCAAAGTAATACAGATTAAATGTCTCTTTACATGTCCCCAAGACTCCTGGAATGCTATTACAATCCCTCAGGGTAAACTTCACCTCCACAAATATCCTCTGAGCATTGCCTCTTGCAATCCAGTTAGTCCGCAGCCAGTTGTTCTGATTAGGTTCCATTACTCTGCACACCTGGTACGTGCGGATAGGAATGTAGTTCTCATCTACGCCACTGATCTCTTCCCACTGAAAGGCAACAGTACAAGATATAACCTTCTCATAGTATGACAATAATCTGAAATCAAAATACAACATCCCTTTTTATTTTTAAAAGCTGTATTTTGAAACATTACAAATAAAATTCACACAGGCGTCTTTGTAAGGCATCAAAGTGGATATTGCAATGTGAACTTCTGTAAATCTTTTCTTGCCTGCCATAAACCGGCAAATGTTTTAGATGTGGGCAAGTTAAAAGTATTAGATTTGCAAGTTTTACCACCAATATGATGTAAAAGGTTTCTGAAGTGGAGTAATTACAAAAAAGCTTCCAGATAAAAATGATATATGCCAAACCACCCAACAATAACTCTAACTTCTAACAAAAGAAAGTAATACCAACAATGAGCTATTTTTACACTCTCCCCATGGGATAGTGCTGTGTACTGAAAGACGCAGTAAGATGAATCTATCTAAAGGAGAATGATCAACTGTCCAATGACAAAAGCAACGTACTATGGATGCTGGAAGTCTGAAATAAAGACAAAAATTCCTGGGAACACTCAACAGGTCAGCCACCATCTGTGGAGAGAAATACTTAACATTCTAGGTTCCCTAAGATTCGACTGAGATCTGTTTTTATTTGGGCCTCCATGAACAAGAGATTAGAAATGTAGTTTTGGAGCTCAACATTCCCTAGATGATTTTCCTGAAAGAAATTTTAATAGATGGAATATCCTGCAGTGTTTGTGCCAAATTCCTAACCTGATTTCTAGATCAGAATGTTTTACACACCAGGACCACGTTTCTTTTAATATGACCCCAAAATCTCTAGACCATGCACATTCAGCCAAAACTTTTGTGCAAATTAAAAGAAGAATTTTCTGTCTACTACGTCAAGTGGTTCTCGCTCCCTTTAATCAAGCAGATACTTTTTCCCTCCATATCAAAAGTTTATTGTATCCATTTCCAAAAAGGACTGCTAACAGATTCTCAATGCTACAGCACTATCAGTTGAGAGATGCATTGAACAGGAAATGTCCCCAGCAACAGCTAGGTGAAATTACCCCAAAACTGCTACTCCATTTGGCCCAGGGAGGAAATAAGTTGGATCTCCAGACAATGCCGAGTTAGCTGGTCACCTGTTTGGTTGTCTGCAATATCATCAAACAGGATTTACAGTTGATCTTAATACCTCTAGTCAAAGGTGAAACTAATTATACTGGGTTGCTATGCAAAGCTCTATGCTAGAAATGCATGTGTAGACGTTAAAGAACAAGGTTAACTTTAATTAGCATTTGGCACACAGTTTACCAATGGGTGTTGCTGATGCTTAATGTACACTGAGCCTATCAGTAAATGGGATCATGCAATTTTACTATATGGCTATTTGCTTGGTAAAATAGCATTGTTGACTTCACCCTGCACTGAAAGAAAGTCAGGGAAGGAATTGAAGCACAGCTGTGGCTGTGAAAGATTGGGAAGGGTGGAGCTCAAAATCTAGAAATCCTTCAGTATCTGTTTGGTTGCTTTGATCTTCAGCCTCCACCAGGGGCAGCCTAAAGTCCCTGGAACTCAGGGGTCTCAGAGCAGACCTCAGCATCACCTTTCTTCAACAGAAATCTCAGTAATCACGCAACGCAGAAAGCGAGGTGGGATATCAATAAAGTCTTTTTTCACCTTAGTAAAATGCTAGGTTTGAACTTGTGCCAAACTCACTTATTAACACGTCCAAATAACTTCTGGAACAAAGCAGTGGAGTCAGCAATAGGACAATATACAGCCATTTTTCTTTCCTCATATCTTTGAAGAGCACCTCAGGCCAGATGTTCCAAGGTGGTAATTCTACCATGGCTGGATATTCCACAGTCTTTAAAACAAAATTCTAAAATTTTTGACACAGAAATGGACTTTTTTTACTGTCCAATTTTAAAGTATATTCATATGGATTAAATCCTGATTGATTAATGTATGAAATTTAACAAGCACAAGGTTTATTAACTTCTCTCTGACAGCAGCCTGAAAAATCTTCAGAATTATTTTTCCACGCATACGTAGGAAACAAAGAGGTCAAAGGACACTTTAATTTTAATCATGTCCCAAACAATCACTTCAGGTATTTTCTGAGTGACTGAGATCAACATTGATGAGCATATGGTTTGCATATGTACAGAGCTCTTCATTACTCTTCTGAATCACATTGAAAGAAGAATGGTGCAAGTGCATGAACCACACACTTTGAAACACTGAGCCCTACTGGAAAAAGTGTGTCTTACAAAATGAGAAGAAATAGAACACTTAGTCTCAAAGTTAAGCTTTGTAGCTTATAGCTATACCAACAGAGAAACTAATTTATGAATCACTGCATAATCAAACTCTCCCAATCCTAGGATATGTCTTACCAAAAATTTTATTGATGTTTGTGCCCAGCAATAAAAAGATCATTTCACATTATTTGTGCAGTGTCTGATTTTACATCCAATTTTGCCTATCCTAATGCCAGAATCTTACATTTCCCTTTGTTTTTAACATTAGGTACACAATACACATGACCAGTTGAAAAAGGTTATTACATATACATGTAAGAAACTGAAGAATCCCTTTTTAACAAAGGTCTAATTATCAGTTTCCAGTTTAATAAATTCACAACTGACTAGCTGAAAATCAGCATTTTGTGAAAATGTACAACAGCTGGTATGGTGACTAAATTAAAATTTATGCAATATCGTCAAGCAGGAAATGTACTTGTAGGAAAGAATTATGGTAACACAAATTGACAAAATAATTTGTAAAATTTTATAACCTATTAATTATTTAGGGAAGTGAGAGATGCAATTTTAAGGTTAATTATCATTAATATAACAAAAGAAATGAAGCAGTTAATACATAAAATATCCTTTTCACTAATTTTTTTATTGGTGAAGTCACAACATATTATTGCCTGATGAGCTTTAGTTGTATTTTTACATTCAATATCCCACACCAGACTATCGTGCTGCTCTCTCATTACAGAAAGAGAGCGTGAGAGACAGCTGGTGGCGGATCAGAGACAACTGATGGTGGTTTAACCTGAGGGTTGCCTTGTCTCAAGCAAGAGCAGAGCTTGAGAAGGACAGTCCTTCATGGTGAACTCAGCCAGTCCAAGAATTGGGCTGCATATCAAACCAGCCAACTGAGCGAACCAATTCCCACAACACACCCCCCTACCCCCACATTTGATATCATACAAATTCACTTTCTTCGTGTCCCAAATATTACATTCAGTGGTCTGTTAGTCATGCAGGCGTAATCCACGTTTTATCGTTACTTAGCTTCTGTAGGATTCCTGTTTGATTACTTCCTTTTTCATAAACCATTGTAATGGAATGCCTTATTTGGTACAGCATTTACTGTTAGACAGTGAATATTATTTGAATGAGCACTAAGCTGAATTATAAAGGGAAGCAGACAAGCCGAGAACAATGACAGCACTAAGTAATACCTGTTGGTAGTGCATGAAATAGTTGCATTAAGGGCTGTCATATGAACCAGAGAAAGCAGAGAGGAATGTTCTGACTAAAACACAGCTTAAAAAGACAAGCTCAGACAACAAAGCCATTCAATACAACCACCTTTTGCTAAAATAGAGTCCCTTTTATCTGATTGCCATGAAGATAAACTGAAACCTTTCTGAAGAGCAAAGTAACAATCTCTTCTAAATCCCATTTATGAAAAGCCCCCTGTAATGGTGCAGACGACTTCTGGAATGTCCAAAGCATTGATATTCATTTACTGCAGACAAACACTTGGTTCCTGAAGTCCTTCTGCAGATTCTATATCACAAGGTTGGCATGACTCTCAAAAGAGCCTCTGCTGGATACCTGACTGCAGGGTACACAAACCAAGTGAAAATTTTGCTTTATTATGTTGTAGTGCCAGGTGAATTAACTGTGTGTTGCATAGTTTTGCTCTGATTTCTCAAAAACAGTCAAGGATAACATATCTCATTCAAGTAGAGAACATCAAAACTTTAAAACACGATTGCTATAAGGAAAACAAAGTTGAAAATTAAAGTGCTGAAAGTACTTTGGAATAGCAAGAAGCTTTTACTTGTGCATGGTGTAATCAGTTGGTACATTGCTTTTCCATCTCTGAAACCTGGATCTAAATATAAACTAAATTGATTAAAATTGTTTTTTTTCGCTCCTACAAGCATTTTTAATGGTATAGCTTTGGTTGAATGTGAGCAGTCACTAAATGATGTGGGCACAGAGCATAAAACGTTCTCTGTCCAGGAAATTAACTACGAGAAATTGCAAAGGTGGTTGGCATGAGAAATGAAATATTTTACTGGGTGAAACTGGTGCAGTATATTGCCTGGCACAGACACCTATCTTATAATTTATCTGGAACAAAAACAGAAATTGTTGGGAAAGCTTAGCAGGTCTGGCAGTATTTATGGAGAGAAATCAATTAACATTTCAGGTCCAGTGACCCTTCCGCAGAACTGAGTTCTGGGGAAGTGTTACTGGAACCGAAACATTAATTCAGAAAATGTAAACACAGATTTGAGTTCTAGGACAAGGTCAAAGGACCTATAACATCAACTCTGATTTCTCTCCACAGACGCTGCCAGACATGCTGGGCTTTCCCAGATATTTCCATTTTTGTTTCTGATTTACAGAAGCTGTATTTATTCCAATTTTAATAATTAACCTGGGTTTAGAATGGTTGCTGCTGACATTCGACAAAGAAATGAAAAAAAATCCATTTCTAGTATTGAAATAATTTATCTTAACAGGGACAAAAGTCATATTCATGAATGGCAATTAAAAAAAATAAATTGTGCGGGTCTGATCTCACTGATCATCATTAAAGACCATTACTCTTTTGTTTTTTACATTTTTTTTCTTTTGTTGATGCTTTAAACAGTTGCAAAAATGAATTGTTGTCTAACTTGCAGCATATTTATATGCTCACTCCTGCGATTTCCATTCTTGTTGGTTTAATTCATTAGCAGTGGGGCATCACATTTGTATCAAGATAAATTAAATAATTTGACTTTCTTTCTCTGTGCAATTTTCAAAGTAGCCATACATAGAAAGCCAGCACTCACAACCACAGAAATTCTTCAGTGTTAGCAATTTATAGATCTTGATTTAATTAAAATTATTTGAGTTTGTTTGAGATTTTGCATTAGGAATTTATGCTTTGTGACTTACATGGACTTGGTTCAAATGTACTCAACCTCTGGTCCTAACAAGGTGAGATGTGCAATGTTGTATCATGCAAAAAAACTTCCAGGGAGGTGTAAAGTTTTTTAAAAAAGTAATGGGATGGGAAAATAAAGCATTTTACCAACATCAGACATTCACAATATCTTTACAGTATCCAGAATTATGCATTATAGAAGAATTTCACCTGGGATTGTGTGTGCAAGAAATGCACTACAATTATTCAGTTGTTTGCATCAAGAGAATCAACACATTATTGAAGCAAAGATAGTTTTGTTCAAATTGGCAAGAAGTGTTTTCTGCAAATAGTCTCTCTTTCAGTATCTAATTCATCATTTATATGGTAATTTACAAAGCACAACACTTATCAATTCAAGTGCATTCCAAATCTATTATTAGCCAATAAACACCACTTGCTCCTATCTCTTACTGTTGCCATAACAAACTGTGCATTTGGTCAAGGGTAAAATTGAAATGTTCCCAGACCAACTCTCAGCTGGCGGTGCATATAGGACATAATTCAACCAAAGCTAAAAAAAAATTGAGGATAAAGTCTAAACAACCTGCATCTACAGTCCAATTATATATAGGCAACTTGTAACTGAAATGCCTATCAAATCTATGATCTAGAACGTATTGGAAAATGTTCAATTTCTTTCAGTGTCCCTCCACATTTTCCCATGTTGTACATTTGCCCAGTTTGTCAATAATTATATTGGCCAATTTCAACATTTCTTCCACATTTTTAATACTACATATAATTGATTAGATTTATGTTAATGGATTAGTCTAAAAAGTACTGTCCTCTCAAAGTTACAGCAAAATTTCCCACAACCAATTCAAAGATGCACATTAATTTCTGTCATAATGGATATTTCAAAGGATCAATCAACAGATCACACGGGAGATAAGAACGATGTTGGTGTTAATGTGTGTATTGGAAATCAATTGACTGCCTTTTATTAAATTTCCATTTGTCCCAGATCAAGGCGTTTGAACTCAGTACGTCCGAAGCGAGTGATTTACGACGGACGGCTGCACCTTGGACAATATTACATCCTCGTTTAGTTTAGTTTAAGAACTTTAAAACAATCGATCTTCTCGCTAACTGAGGTGGGGGCTTTGGACACAAATGATCATCTGTAATGAAATGCACCGAAGCTCTCTGGAAATTCAGAGACACCTTTTGGGTTTAGGTTAGGGCTCTGTTTACTTGGCAAACATTTCAAAAGAGCTGAGAAACGTGAAGCCTTACCCCATCAGAAGGAAACGAGATCCACTCCAGCTCCGTCTGTTGTGCTTTGGAATCCAGCAAAATAACTGCCAGAGAGAAAGGGAGAAAAAATCATACGGAAAGTGTCAGCTACTTTCTTGAACAGAAAATGGGTTTACTCTCGATCAACTTGTACAATAATATGTACAAACTGATATATCTCTTTGAAACATACGGTGGACGACCACGAACAATATTTTGGTTCAACAAGGACAATGCAAATTATTACTTTAAAGGATAGTGTTTAATTTCAAATTGAGTATGCATTGTTTGCATTCCGTGAGGGCTTTTCTTACATTCGAAAGAGCCATCTCTCTCGCTTTCAATCTGTTTATTATTTTCAAATGAACTAAAAGCTGTGTATCTTACGTGTGGATGTGCGCTAAACACCAGTGACCCATATTGCGATCTAGCTCCCGGGAGAAGATGGAAATCTACCATCTCAGCTACGCTGCGTATGTCTGACCATTCGGACGTATTCACAGGAAGACGAGTGGGAAGTGTATTGGTTTCAATCGAGACAGCTCTCCCCCGAACTTTTCCCTCACCGACAAGAATTCACTGTCAATTCTGCTTCTAAGAATAGTTCTGTTTTCTTTTCACGGACACCATTACAGGAGGTGATCCGCAATGTGTCCGAGCCACATTCCTCATTGAAATACATTGTCAATACAGTACAGTTACAAGGCAGTTAGAAATTGGGTCGGAACAAACTTTTCAAAAGCGACTGTTTTAATGTCACGTTAAACGGGCTCGCAAATCGGCAAACAAAATTTGTAACATTTAAAGTGGAGCAAGAAAGTAGCTAGTTATTATGGAGATGGCTTTCCCCTGTATCTCTTAAAAAATCACACAAAATATTGATGAATATCGATTCCGAGCCCCTGCCTCCCACTTCCTTTTCCAATAATTCGGTCCCGCTCTTTCTTGAAGAGTTAATATCGACTTAACTTTTACCAGTCTCTCTCTCTCTCTCTCTGGCTGATCAATGCAGAGGTGACAAGGTTGCTTTCAGAAATTGACAGGAAATTAACAAGGTAATCTTTCCACCAACGCTGGATTTTGTGGAGAGGGGTTTTATATTTTATTTGAAGGGTTTGGGGTGATGGCTAGCTAAGGGAGAGGTCACTGCCTGGTTTCAGAGAGAGAGTGAGAAGCAGCAGTCCGCCTCCAAGCGACAGGTACCTGGCACAGTCCGGCTTCCAAAAGCAATGCAAGCGCCGCTCGCAAAACATGCCCAGAAGCAAACTACAAAACTCACAATCGGAAATCAATCCTACATGCTTAAATCTCAGTTTCACTTTTTAACCACCTACGAGCGGGAGAAGCGGCTAATAAAACATAAAGAGTTACGCTGAACGACAAATGGGTGGCAAAACGTTTCAAAGACGGGTAAGACAATGTGTGATCCGGGCGAGGGATGTGCGTTCATTTATCGGGAGTACACATTTCATTCTAACTTGCTGAGATTGTAAGAGATGTTTCACTTGGTCTCCCAACACCGGCAGCGCCCGGAACGTCGTGCACTCTCTGATTTCGCTGCACCAACTTTACATAAGTTTCTCCAGCTTTTTGAGCGGAAACATTTCGTTACTGAAAGAAGGCGACACGTTTGCCGCATGACCGACGGTGGCGGGGCGGGGTGCAAAAGGCTGGTTTGAACGGATTTGGACGAAGACATGTCGTGGATTGGGCCTGATGTGACTGACATGTTGTCAGCAATAGGACTGGCAGGCCATTCCCAGGCAATTCTGTCCCTCAGCAACGCACAAACTCAAAAAAGTCCAAACTAAACAAACAGAAATGGCTGGGGGAAACAAAAAAAACAAAATCTCAGTAGGTCTGGCAGCATCTGTGGAGACAAAGCAGGGTTAACGTTTTGGACCCAATCACCCTGTAGAACTAGATTGTACTGAAATGTCAAAACTAACGTGCTCCCACTGTATTTAGCAGCTCTCGATTTTTGATTAGAAATGCGCTGTATCATGAAAGGAAGAGATGTCACCTCACATCGACAGAGCGGATGAAATTGCACTCCAGGACCTTGTTTAAAAAGTTTGTTTTATTAGAGTACAGCTTCCAGCATTGACGGCCTGGAGGTGCTCTGTTCGAAATAGAAACTCCGGGTTTTGGCACATCCAAAAGTGCCCTCCCGTTCCTTTCTGTTCACCCGTTTGAAATGCCTATTGCAAACTCGAAGAGGCAAAATTTGCCGTTTACCATTCAGAGGGGGGTTCCATCTTTCGCGTGGATTCCTGGATGCGGCTGAGAAACAATCTGTCAGTGTACCGCAGTCTGGGGTGAGTCAGGCTAACCTCAGGACGATACCGCTCTCCTTCCCCATCGACCAGCGGACCCACTGCAATGGGCAGCGAGCGCACACGCCGATGGAACAAGAATGAGTTACAACTGTGAAGTGTCCGTCAAAGGCTAATGATAATTTCAGCCACTTTGTCCAGTAAAACTGGTTTATGTTTTTATACGTCACCCCCACCACCAACCCCCCAACCCCCCCCCCCCCCCCCATGTCGTTCCCTTAACCTGTACTGCACTAAAATCAAGAGGCGACGGAATTTCTATCAGGATCTTTAAGTGTGGCTCATGTTCCCAGGACATGCCTGCATCAAATGTGGCCAGCGATAATAATCGCCATGAAACTCGGACCTCAGTGGATGCTCCCGCTCGCAGAGAGAGGGACTGGAGCTGGGAGTTTGAAGGGAAAGAGTGAGAGCTTTGCCACTTGGGCTGTCCCGTTTCCAGAGTGGCGGATCGGTCTCGGAAGCAGTATGTTCGGGGGGAGAAAGGGGATTTTTCCTACCACCAATATCATCCACCACCAATTCCCAACACCACCCACACTCCCCCCCCCCCCCCCCACCGCCGCCGCCAAACCTCCCCTCCGTTACTCACCTTCTCTTGCAGCCTGCGTCAGATGGGCAAGGATGCTACTGAGCAAAGAAATGCAGCCGCAGATAATCCAGAGAGCGCGGCTGAGCTTGGGGCTCATGGTGACACCGGTGGCTGTTTTGGTTTTATTTCTGAACAGCTTTCTCTGTGTGTCTGTTGTTGTTGCAGCAAACTCCGCCGTATCCTCTAGGCTTTATGTACCAGGCTCTGCCGGCGAGCTTCACTTCCACACACTCAAATAGCGGGCAGCGCTGCCTTGGCGGGGCGGAGAGCCGGGGACAGCCGTCACGTCAATCAGCCAGACCCGGCAGAGACTGACAGGAATAGCAGCCAAACAGCAGACAGTCCTCCCAGACAGGGACCGGCCCGAAGGAAGGGCTACACCCACCAATCCGAGTGTGATAGAGGAGGGCTTTACACTCTCCAATTGGGCGAACCCCATATAAAGTAGCGTACGAAAGGGACACTGAGTAGGGATTTTTTTGTTGTTTGTTTCGTGGCAAAACTGTAGGAGAGAAAATGCTTGCAGCGATAGTGGAGACACCTGTGAAAGGTTCAATCCGTTCACAAAAATATGGAGCCATAGTTCACCCGACTGAAAAGTCACCTCACAGTTTGCAGGGTGTCAACAAAACTGAAGCGGGAATAGACACAAAACAGACACTTCCAGGAGTCAGTGCAAGGACTGTGCGGAATAAATCAGGGAAAGGGAGATAGTAAACAGTTGTGGCGGTGAAATAGTGCACTGAGTGAGAATCGGCTAAGGAGGCATGCTAGTTATATTAACAGCGTGAAGTTACTCCTGGCAGCCTGTGAGAATGAAGAGGCGATGGATTCGTGTTTTTAAAAGATTTTTTTTCCCTGAAGTATGAGGACTCGGGTTGCAATACGGTCAGTCTACTCAGCTACGCCCTTCTCCCCATCCCGCATTCCTTATCGTGGACGGTAACCGTCAGTGTCATTCTCGATCATTGCATCCCGTCTTTATAATACTGAGCTTAACTCCAACATTGATGCTGAGATCACAGACTGTGCAGTAAACTTTCAACCATTCTGATCTGTGTGGCTCTGTACCACAACAGTTCCGCACTACTCATCGAAGAAGCCCAACGGTTACACATCCGAGGTTGAATGAACCCTGTTGCCGATTCTTCCTTTTGATTGGTTCCAAATATAATTGTTAGTAGGGAAAATCTTAAATTCGGTTTTTGGAGTGGTTTCATGTTTGATGACCGATATGGAAAAATAAAGTCTTTATCCCTTTCTCAATCAAAGTGTTGGAAAATTCCTGTTTAAAGACTCGCTTTTTTAAAAATACATCTTAACGTGTTCAATTGATTCCAGTTCAAATCATTGACAGGCTGTAACCCTAGGAAACAAAGTTGAAACGGAAGGGTTTCGTCTCACAGGTGACCAGGATAGAGGGCAGTGTAGCCCCTACAGTAGGTTTCTATGAAAGCCCAGCCAAGGCATGATAGAAATTTGAAATTGTCATGGGAATTCTTAAAGCAGTATAAGCAGTTTTCTGCTTCATCTTTGATAGAATTTTTTTTCGCAAGGAGCGATTTTGTTTTGCCTGATCTGGGGTGTCGATTTTAAAACCATCTCTACAGACATAGAGAAGGGCGTGAGGGTCTCAAATATTAGAATCACCGAGGAATTGGTCCTGAGCAAATTGACAGAGCTGAGGACTGATGACTCCTCAAATGTACGTCAGAATAGTCTTATACAAGTAACAAATACTTGAGTTTGTTTGCTGGATAGAGTCAAACTTTTTTTTCATACGGTACTCCACAGAACCAAACTGCTTTAGTGACTATATATGAAGATATTTTTATGAATAAATTGTATTTTTGAATCCTGAAATGTTTGTGTGCTCTTTACATGCTTAATCCATCAGAGAGGGTTCGTGCCCGAGAGGGGTGAATATTCCAGGCAATGGAGACCTGCAGGTGAAAGCCTCCCTGTATATTTTCCACGTCACCCCGTTTCCTGTTCTGATCAGTATGCCAGTCATGCACATCTGCAACCAGTTCAAACTGACCTCATGAGGCAAGGTAAATTGAGACAAGAGTGAGGCCATTTTCATTGGGAACTGGACCTTTAGGCCTTTCACCATGAGGACAGATTACCTGAAGGTACTGGAAATACAGAGGGGCTAGAGCGTGCACTCATACTTGGGAGGAGTTTTGCTAAGGCGAGGCAGAAACTGGGGTTTTAGGAGCATTGCTTCCTCTCCATTGCAGGGAAAAACCTGGTCATCAGGCATGAGGCACTCTCTCTGTTAGAAGTCGTGCAGGTCTGTCGCATTCCCAGAACCTGCACTGTTACAGTCACCCGAGCCATCTTCCATTTGGATTAAAATGGACTGTATTCGCAGGGACACCATGTATAAAACTTTGGATAATATGGAGAAAAACATGTCCAACACCGCCCTCATCCTGATGGCCACTTTTATGTGTGGCTGCATCAAGCTGTGTGTAGGCCCTCAGAACACAAACACTAAGTGTCATACCGAGCTTCTACCAGTCCCCAGTATAATGAAGGATACAACTGGCTTTGTTGCCGCAGAATGCTCCAAGTAGTTGAACTGTAGTATATCACCTATCTCTTGTGAAATAATTTGCAAAGAAAAGCACCTTTGATCACAAGTCCATCAGGAAGTGGTGAGAATGTAGCATCCTCGAGACCCTGTGGAAAATGGGGAGAGTGGATTTTGTCGAGTTGTTCCCTGAGCAGAGTGTCAAAGTTACTTGGCAGAAAGCCTCATCACCAGAACTTTCCAACATGCGCCAAGACATTGCATAGCTGGTGGTGAGAAGGGCAATTCCTGTGAGACCCTTCATATACACCTGGACTCTGCACCACCACATACTACCCTCAAAGTGGTGGGAGTAGTGAGGCAGTGGGTGAACAGAGACTTCCACACATCTCCTGCTGGAATGTGATCACACAGTGTGGAGCTGGAGGAACACAGGAGGCCAGGTAGCATCAGAGGAGCAGGAAAGCTGACGTTTCGGGTCAGGACCCTTCTTCATTTCTGACTCCAGCATTGATAGTTCTTACATTCCTGCTGGAATGTGCCTTGCAAAGTCTAGAGCTTGGAGAAAGATGCGGTGATTTTTGTCGAGGCCCATCCCGAGCAGCTCCATGATACAGGACTCTGTGCTCTATGGTCTGTTTCCTGTGACGCACACTGAGACAAACATCGACTGTGCCTGGGAACCATCAACTCGGTGAAAGATGCTCTTTGGTCTAGTCAAAACCTGCTGGTATTCCAGAGCAAAGAGTTAACATTGACTGAGTGTTGCAGACTGGCACATTCCAAGGTCCAGGATGATGTTCTGAGGGACAAACTAAAGCTTAGGGTAGATGCTACCAAGATGCAGTGGGGAAAGACCCGCATTTAAGTTCTTTCTGATGAAGTTAGTGGGGGAAACTCCAATTATAGAATCCTCTCGATGCCTCAAATATATGTAGATATAATCTTGCACAAGGAAGAAATGCCTTTGGTTTGTTTGTTGGATCAAATTCATATTGGTTTGTTTCATCATATGTGTACAGAACAAAACTGCTTTGGTGACTATATATGTATATACAATTATTTTTTATGAATAAAATATATTTTTGAAATGAAAGACTCCTGAATCCTGATGGACTTCATCCTAATGTCTTAACAGAAATGGAAAGTGAGATACTTGATGCATTGGTTTTAATTACCAAAATTTCCTTTTGGAGAAGGTAGCATGAGATTGGAAGATAGCAAATGTAATTCCTCTGTTCAAAAGGAGAGAGAAATAGAAAGTCAGAAATGACACATCACTTAACATCTGTCATAAGAAAGATTTTAGAAGCTATTATTAAAGACATTGCAACAAGAAGGTTAGAAAAATTAAGTTCCTGGAGTAGAGTGACATGCTTTTATGAAAGGGGAATCATGTTTAACAAACTTTATTGGAGTTCTTCAGAGAAATAACCTGTTCCATGGATAAAAGAGAACCTGTGAATGTATTGGACTTAGATTTCCAGAAGGCACTTGATAAGATATCACATTAAAGATTCTTGCGCAAAGTAATCGCTCATGATTTAGGATGTAACAGACTGCCGTGGATAAAAGTTTGGCTGGCTAACAGGAAACAGAAAACAGCCATAAGTGGGCCTTTTTCTTTTTGGCAAGAAATTATGAGTGGTGTGCTATCGAGATCAGTGCCTCAATATTTTATAATTCAAATGAATGGCTTGGACAAAGAGACTGAAATTCTGATTGCCAAATTTACTGACAATTCCAAGAAAGGTAGGAAAGTGCATTGTGAAGACAATAATAGAGACTAGAAATAGATGTAGGAGGATTAAGTTATTGGACAAAGATGTGGCAAGTGACAGAAAGAATAATAAAAGAAGCATATTATTTGAAGAGTGAAAGATTGCAGACATGTGAGATGGAGGCGAACCTGAATACCCATGTGTATGAAACACAAAAGATTCATATGCAAGTACAACAAGGAATTAGCAAAGCTAATGTAGTGTCATCATTATAAGGGGAATTGAATACAAACATGGTGAGTGAGGGGCACAGAAAGTTATGCTTCAGTTAGACAAGACATCTGAGAGATCATGGTCTGTAATATTCAAGTATTGGTCTCCTTACTTTAGGAATGATGCAAATGCATTGGAAGCAGTTCAGAGATGATTTATTAGACCAATACTTGGAATAAGCAAGTTGTCTTATAATGGAAGGCTTGTCTGGCTAGATTTTACCAACTGGAGTTTAGAAGAGTTTGAGGCAGATTCAATGATACATAAATATCCTGAGAGGTCTGAGATTGGATGTGTGGAGGATGTTTCTTGCTTTGTGGGTCACTCTTTAAAGATCAGGGTTCACCCATTTAAGAGAAAAGCAAAGATAATTATTTTCTCATAGAGGAATGAGTCTCTGGAACTCTTTTGCAGGTTGTGATGGAAAATCAGTCTTTGAATATTTTAACGCAGAGATAGATAGATTCTTGTTAAGCCAGAGGATAAAAGATTATTCAGTGAATGTTGAACAATCAGACCAGACATAATCATACTGAATAGCAGATAGTTAAGATAGGTGATGTGGTATTATTGGTAGACTATTAATCCAGAGACCCAAGGAATGTTCCTTGGACCTGGATACAGATCCCGCCATGGCAGATAGTGGAAATAGAATTCAATACTAATCTGGATATAAGAGCCTAATGATGACCATGAAACCATTGTTGATTGCCACAAAAATCCTGCCTGATTTATTGATGTCCTTTAGGGAAGGAAACTGCCATCCTCACCTGGTCTGGCCAACGTGTTACTCCAGACCCACAGCAATGTGGTTGACTCTCAACTGCCCTCTGGGCAATTAGGGATGAGCAATAAATACTGGCCTAGCAAGTAATACCCTCATCCTGTGAATGACTAAACAAAAAATGTCCAATGGACCACTCTTGCTCCTAATTCATTGGTTCATAGACAATAGATATTTTCTGTGGTCTCTCTTGTGTTGGGAAGGGGAGGTTGAAGCCCTCTGATAATTAAAATCAAAACGCAAACCCCCCAATCTGTTATGAGCGGAGTAGAAGCCCCCTTCTAATAATTAAACACAACACACCCAGAGAAACTCACTACCTTGTCTAATCTATTGAAAAGGATTGGTTAAATGAAAGAAAATCCATGATATACAAACTATTATCAACAAGTAACAATTTATTTATTTAACCATAACAAATCAAACAATTCCCCTTAACTACCACCCATCTAAATTTCTAAAGTAGAGTTGTAGCTCGGGTTATGTATGCTGTGGTTGGTTCTCACTGAGCTGGTTCATTAGTTTACAAATTGTTCATTACGCTGTTGGATAACATCATCTGTGCAGCCTCCAATGAAGCATTGTTGTATTTTCCTGCTTGTTATTTAAACTCTGAGGTTTGTTGGAGTTGATTGTCTCATTTCCAGTTTTTCTTTGCAGTGGTGTATATATAGGGTCTAAATCTATGTGTTTACTGACGATCCTCTTGGTGGAGACCCAGGCCTCTAGAATTCCTGTGTTTGTCTCTATTTAGCCTGTCCTAGGGTCCTGACATTGTCCCATCTGAACTGGTGGTTCTCCTGTCTGTGTGTATGGAGACAAGTGAGTATTTGTCATGTATTTTTGTTGCTAGTTGGTGTTCATGTATCCTCGTAGCCACGTTCCTTCCTGTCTGTCCAATGTAATGTTTGTCACAGTCTTTACATGGAACCTTGTATATTACATTGGTTCTGATGATAGTGGGTAAGAAGTCTTTGGTTCTTGTTAGCAATTGGTGTAGCATTGATACAGGTTTGTGTGATACTCTGGCACCCGGCGGCCAGAGGAATCTTATGGTCAGTTCAGATACGTTCTTGATGAACGGCAACATGATAAGTGTGTCGAGATGTATTGTAACTTCCTGTTGTTTGTGTAACAGACATCGTTGGACCCAGCTGTTCAGGTATCCATCGTCTCTAATTATTAGGTGGAGGTATTTTTCTTCAATTTGGCATAGTTAAGGGTTGCTGCAGTGTGGTGTGGCTTTACACAACTGTATTTCTGGATGTTGACGTGGTTACTGCTGAGAATTACGATTTGATCCGTGGGCATGGGGCTTTCTGTATACTTTGGTCAGAAATTCCCCCTTTAATCCTACATTTTGCCATCACATCCAGGAATGGGAGCTGTTCGTTCTTTTCTTCTTCTCTGGTGAATTTGATGCAGTTGAAAATGCTGCTTATATGTAAGTGTGTGTCTTCTAGTTTAGCCCATTTGATACTGGAACAGAAACAAGCATGGAAATTTTAGAGGCCTTGTTCTCCACCAAGAAGGCCATCAATAAACGCGGAGAATTAGACCCTATATAAACACCACTGCAAAAGAGAAAACGGAAATGAGGCCATCAAGTCAAATGGGCCCCAGAGTTTAAATAACAAGTGGGAACACACAACAATGCTTCATCAGAGGCTGCACTGATGATGTTACCCAGCAGGGTAATGAAACATCTGTAAACTAATGAACCAGTTTGGCTAGTGAGCCAACCACAGCAACTACAAACTATTTCGGAACAGAACAAAATTCTAATTGCATATTGTTCCAATAGATATAAGTTTTACTTATAAAAACCCAACTAATATTAAAAATAAATTAAAACTTAAACTCTCAAAAGTACAGCCAGGTTAAGTCTTCTGGAATGTTCATTGCCTTCTCCACTAATCCTTCTGTTAGGAATGCTTTCTCTTTGAATTCTTCTATCAGGAAATTTATAATGCCATGGTGCCTTTATGAATAGATATTGCTTTCCCAGAGAGCTTAGAGATATCTGTGAGAACCAGATATCAGTCTTCAGATAGCACTTCGTTCTCACACCAATTTTCAAAAACCCTCTTCTTATATACCCCTGATTACCTGTCAATTTTGTTACAATAGGATTGGCTCAAGGTTGTTAAAACCATCAGATTTAAATTCAGTTGGTTTTCAATCTCCAAATGCTTGGTTTAAGTTAATTGGCTGATCTTCAAGTTAGTTGCCAAAACATCAAAACAAGCCTTAAGGCTTCCAATCACACAACCAACCGATACATGGCTCAATATCAGAACTTTTTGCACCTCTTCAGCTGCTTATAAACACATTTTCATTTAACCTCCAAGCTTAGAAAAGCACATCACCTCTTGAAGGGGCTACACACTCTTCCCCCATTATTTTAACAAACAAATTCTAACTCCCTGCCTTCTAAGTCACAAATACTCCACATAAATTTGCAACACTTGTCTTTTCTTAGAAAAAACCCTCTCAAGAACTCTGTTCCAGTCATAAAAGGATTTATGCTGGAATTTAATTCCATATAAGGCAATGGCCCTTCGTCAATTGTTCATTCTTCATGCATGAGCTGAGAGAGCAACTGTGATAGACTGGTCACTCACGGGAACACTACAAATAGATCCTTATCCAGTGTTTGGCCAAGGGCCACACATCCAAGCTTTTCACTTGAGGTTTCCTGGCAATTAGAAGGAGGACCACTGGTCTATTTTTCACTTTTGTTGCTTGTGTATGCTGCTGTCCATTCTAGTGGGTGAGCTAGTTGAGAATAATAGGATTGGGTAGACATCTAGCATAGATTTATTAGAATAAAATATGGACAGTTGAAACAGTGAAGCCTTTCACAGAGGAGATAATTTGGCTTCAAACTAGAAATATTTCTAGGGGATAGAAAGAATGGCATCCAAAGGTGAGTATTCTTGCACAACTAAATTTATAGCGATTAATCAACATGGAATATGGAGGCTTAGATTAAAAGCTGATAAGGAAGAGAAACATACTAAATGCAGAAAGTACAGACAAGTTCTGAAAGAGAATTTCGGAGTGAAGAGAACATATATGGAGTTGGTCATCGGACAGAATGAAAAGAAAGCCCAAAATATTTCATAATGATACAAACCTGGAAATGAGTGTGAGGCTAGATAGAGATTAAACTGGATGACTTTTGTTGTGCTTGAAGTCTTAGTATTTGTCTTCTCCAGGAAAGAGGATGCTTTACTAATGTCACAGTAAAACTGATGTGGTAGGGAAGTCAAATTTGGCAAGAATAAAAGAGGTACTTAAAACTTTACTAATTCTCAAGTTTGAAATGTGATCCATTCTAGATGAGCTTCTTTAGAAGTAACGTTAAAGATTAAATCTTCCAATCTTTGTTAAATATAGGAATGGTGCCAGAAGATGATAGAATTGTAAGTGTTACATCTCAGTTCAAAAAAAGGCAAATGGAAAAAAGCTGGTACTATAGGCCAGTCAGCTGTGGTGTGAAAACTTTAGATATAAGTTATGATAGTTGGAAAAAATATGGGTTATGAATGTTGCAATATGTGCCAGCTGTGTCAAGTTGTGTTTGTCTTGTTAGCTGCCACAATCCTCTTTTTTCTGGCAAGGTGGTACAGCATGATAGAGAAACATTGTTAAGGCAATCGAATGAAAAGAGGATCTTGTCTTAAACAAGGGGTAGTTTAATGCATGATAGCAATCAGTTACGAGTTATGTTAGTAGGATAAATATTGTCATTAAATCTAGGAAGGATAAAAGGTTTGTCTACTTTGAATTTCCAACACAGAAATGAGGCCAACATTTGGATTGCAATCCAATTGGAAAAAATCTAGGCTGACAGCTTCTCATGAATAGTCAGCAGCCTGAACCTCTATCACTGTTCCTCTCCCCACAGATGCTGAAATACCTGTTAAGTATTACTGGAATTCTCATTGTTATTATAAAGGACCAGGTTATACTTTAGTCTCTTGCAAACATTTTATACTAACCTTCTCAAGAATAGGTGACCTTTATATTATTTTGCAATATGTACATACCGTTTACATAGATAACTATTTGTCTTTGCCATGGCTTTCTTCCCTTTTTTATACTACTGCTGCCATCAGCAAAAACTATTAGCAAAATGCTATTGCAGTTTTGTCTTAGTGACTGAAACTGGGTAAAGAGTTTCAATTCTGACTACAGTCAGCCAGGCTAAGTGAAATACTCCATACCTATAGGAATAGGGCCTAAATATTAGCATATCTGCCAACTTTTGATATCCTCCGGGGACCTTCAATCTGAAGCAAAATTGGAGGGCGTCTGTTGAATTCCTCAACATTCCACATCGCTGGAGAAGCCTGGTCCCGTTCAGAAGTAATTGATGACGGAAAACCTCACTGTATAACATATGTGAAGTAGGTTTCGGAAATGGAAGTTCACTTTTAGCGTTTAAGCGGTATCTTTGGACTACCGTCCTCAATCAGAGGACAAATGTATGTCACATAATTTGTGGAAAGTACATTCAACCATTTCCTGAAAGAAAAAAAGTCAAATATGCAATAATGCTTCGATAATGATGCAACGGTGTCCTTTTTAATCAAATTCTTCTCTGTCATAGCGAGTTCATTAGTATGGTGTTATCAAGCACTAATTTCCTATTCTCTTTTACAGACCACAATCTGTTTCGTGTTTTAACGGTCTATTTAATACCATGCATTGTTTATTGAAGCTAAAACCTGCCTCGTCACTACAGATAACTTGAATACAAATGGAATTTCCAATGGTTCTGTGGAAATATCAGTCTGAATGTTATTCAGTAATCAACATTATAATGAACCTGAAATGTAAAGATGTCAGGAAAAGAAATAACTGCATCAAACAGTGAAAAAATGGGGCTGCAAATAGCCAAAAATGTTGCTTTAATGAATTTGTTTATTTCAGCTCAGCAGGCCTGGCAGCATCTGTGGAGGAGAAAACAGAGTTAACATTTCAGGTCCGGTGACCCTTCCGCAGAACTGATGGTGGCTGGGAAAACATCAGTTTAAATGCAGAAAATAGGGAGGTGGGTGGGGTAGGGAGTAAACGATGGGATAGGGCCCAAAGAGAGAAAAAGACAGCTGGACAGACAAAGGAGTTGCTAATGATCAGGCTGGGAGGGTGAATAGTTATTAATGGGGACTGTTAGTGACCAGCAACAGGGGGTGTGTAGTGGCAGACTATGTGGTAATAAGGCCTGGTGTGTGGGGTGTGGGACTGGGACATGGGGGAGTTTAGGCCTTAAAATTATTGAACTCAATATTGAGTCTGGAGGGCTGTAGTGTCCGTGAGCAGAAGATGAGGTGTTGTTCCTCCAGCTTGCACTTCACTGGAAGTGAAGCCCAGCACAAGCTGGAAGAACAACACCTCATCTTCTGCTCACGGACACTACAGTCTTCCAGACTCAATATTGAGTTCAATAATTTTAGGGCCTAAACTCCCCCATGTCCCAGTCCCGCACTCCACACACCAAGCCTTATTACCACATAGTCTGCCACTACACACCCCCTGTTGCTGGTCATTAACAGTCCCCATTAATAACCATTCACCCTTCCAGCCTGATCATTAGCAACTCCTTTGTCTGTCCAGCTATCTTTTTCTCTCTTTGGGCCCTATCCCATCGTTTACTCCCTACCCCACTCACCTCCCTATTTTCTGCGTATAAACTGACGTTTTCCCAGCCACCATCAGTTCTGAGGAAGGGTCACTTACCCAAAACATTAACTCTTTTTTCTCCTCCACAGATGCTGCCAGATCTGCTGAGCTTTTCCAGATTTACAGCATCCTGATTTGTTCCTGATTTACAGCATCCACAGTTCTTTTGGTTCTTGTTTATTTCAGCATCTGTTTGGGAAGTGGGATTAGAAAGACAAATGATGGCTTTAACATAGGAAAAGGAAATAGATAGGAGAAGAAAATCAAATAATAATTATTCTATAAGTGTCAATTTTAGATTTGAGTAGAATGTTTCTCAAATGGATGATATAAGATAGATTTTATAATGATAATATCGGTACATTTTAAATTTACAGAATAATATATACTACAGTAATCTGCATAGTTTATTTTTCCAGTGTTTTCTTCCAACCTTAAATGTACCTCAATGTGACATCTTGTGCAGATGAAAAACTCAGGAACAAGAGATTTATATCATGATCTTTGAAGTTAATGGCCAATATTTATTAGAATGTTTTGCCATTATTTCTAAAATGATAATTTTTCCAGTTTAAAAAAATTGTCATAGCTATGTGCATATTAATTGTTATCCTTGGCAAATTTCATGCTTTTCTATGAAGTATAATTTCTTACAAGGTCACACCACAACATAAGTGACATTTGAAGAAGGTAAATTCTCTACAGCGACAGTGTTAGAGATACGGATTAATCTCCTAGCAAGTTTCGTAAAGGCTATTAGTTTAAATATAAATAATACGTGCAACTCCCAATTGTATTAATTAAGCTCAACGGTCCACTAGATTATTAACAAACAGTTTCTTATTAGATATATTATATATATGTCATCAATTTTCTTTTCTCATCAAACTAAGAATCCCACTCGTGAGAAATGCTTGTGTTTCTTCTTGTATCCATCAGCTTGTGCGAATATTTATTGGAATATCACTGGTTTGTTGCCCATTGTGATGGAAAATCAACAACAGCATGCTCACAATTTTCCAGTATGTGCTGCCATTGGAAGCTCAGAAAATCATCACCCTATGTCAGTACTTAGAACTTCCTTGACAAATTTATGAGAGGGAAGGTGGAGAACAGTGATGCCTCTGTGCCCCACAAACACACCTTAATCACCAGTGCACCTGTTTGATATTCCAATTTTTCATACCTCAGCAGTACTTATGGTGTCTTGGAGAAGACTGATTCTACATTAGAAGCAATCTCAGTGATGTGGACCTAAATGTACTCAGAACTGAGTTGTAATTGCTCAAACTTTAAAAGCCAGCAGGGGGAATAGACTTCCATCCTTTCGGTGTAGGCTAATTTAAAGCAGAATCCAAAATCTGAAAGGAATAACATATACCTAAATAGTCCCACTAGCATATTTTAATATCTTTGTCAATTACTATGTAATTTGAACAATTTGAAATAAATAAGTGGGTGATCATTGTACATAAAATTACTTAAATGAGAATGATTAATTACCCTTTATCGCTTAATAAAAAAGTAAAAGCAAAGAAACTAATACTGATTAAATTATCAATAGTTTTGTAAAATGAGTGTGTATATTTGCTGACGAAATAATAGAATCAAAGAATTCATTACATTTTGAGAGGATCATGTTGTTTATCTTTCCATTTCTCTCACAAGACGTTGTTTGTCACACATTCTCAAACAATTACATGTGTCAAATATAATCATTGGCATTTTCTTCTTAATTGCCTCCTATTAATTTTGTTTAATTTACCATGACCGATACAGCTTAATGACTCATTCTGTGCTGTGACCATTTTACGGTTTGAATGATGCATCAAAAATGTCATTGATCCCAGCTCATGGTCAAATTTGTCTTCCATGTCTTGTGTTTTTCCACCTGTGTGATGGGGTTAAAAAGCACCAATAAAAACGTGGATGCAATAAAATGTTTTTCCTTATTTAGCTGAATAGTGAAGAAGCACAATAATTACACCTGGGTTGAGACTGCTGTGCCTCATTAATCAGCAGCTTCAAATTTCACAGTGAGCCCCTTACATTGAAAATATAATTGCACAATGAGAAGACACAAGCAGAAAATTAACTAGCTTCACATGGGATTGAAATTTTAATTTTAGCCATCTGGAGTAGATATCTATTGTATGTAGCTAGTACTACATATTTCAGGAATGAAAATGGTTGAATATCTGGTCAGTCCCAAAGAGACTAAGAAACGTATGTCAATCTTGAACATTGTGTTCACCTTCAAATCATTGGACTGATCAAAAGCCTAAAAAGGCACAAAACACTGCAGCCACCAAAAATGAAAAAGAAATTGAAGGTTAACTTTGAGATAAAATATTCAAAGTAATATTTCTAGTAAGATATACAATGTGCAACTGATGCTCAAAACCTGCATTAACCTTAAGCATCAAAATTAATAGGTTTGATTTATACCTGATGGATCAATGTTAAACTTAAATACATATGGTGGACAATGGCTTTAGCCATCCACCAACAGGCCTGACTGGATGTCATAAGGTGCTACTGAATTCACCCTCACATCTCCCACGTTTCTTTGGGCACAGATATTAGCACTGCTGCCTCACAGCGCCAGGGACCCAGATTTAATTCCACCCTTGGGCAACCGTCTGTGCGGAGTTTGCACATTGTCCTTATATCTGTGTGGGTTTCTTCCAGACATTCCGGTTTCCTCCCACAGTTCAAAGATATGCATATTAGGTTGATTGTTCATGCTGAATTGCCCACAATAACCAGAAATGTGTAGATTAGGTGGGTTAGCCACGGTAAATGCAGGATTATAGGGATAGAGTAAGGGGGTGGGTCTGGATGGGATGGTCCACAGAGGTCGGTGTGGACTTGATGGGCCAAATGGCCTTCTCCCACACTGAAGGGATTCTGTGATTTTGTGATTTTCTTCCTAAACCTGTTTCTCTATCAGCCTCACCTTTACCTCCAGTAATAAGTATGAAGAGCTCATGGATTTAATTGTGACTGAGATTGAGACCATTACATCATCTCCATCCTGTCTCCTAGTATACCAGGCTAAACGCCACTAATGCCCTTCCCTGCATTAACCTTTAACTTATCATATTTTTCTACCTTATTGATGCCCTCTCAAGCTTACCTTGTCCATGATACCCATCTCTTACTCCTTTGAAATTACTCCCACAAAGTTTCTGACCACCCATTTTCCATACCTAACTTCTTTGTTATCTGAAATTGTTAACAGTCCTTAAGGTGATGCTAAATTCTCTTCATATTTCCATCTAGGCAAAAGTAACCTTTGACCATGACATCCTTGCAAATGAGAGCCCCCATCTTCGAGTCCATGCCTGTTTCACTGTGATGTCCATTCTCAAATGACTCAGATAGGCTTTCTGCCTCTGCCACAGTAGAAACAGCTCTGACCAAAATCACAATGGCCTCAAATAAATATGACAAAGGTTTTCCATGCCTCTTTGTCTGTCTTAATCTTTGAATGTGGTCCCATCAACTCCTTCCAATACTTCTTCACTGTGGCCCAGCTCATGGAATTGTATTCAGTTGGTTCCATTCTTATCTCATTGTAACCAGAGAATATGTTCACATGGCATCTTTTATTGGTCCTGTGCAGTTGCCTCTTCTGTTCCACAAGGATTTAATATCGGCAGCCTCTTATTTATCAATAACTTTCCACCCTCAGTAACATCATCCTAAAAAGCAGCATCAGTTTTCAAAGGAGCACCAGTCATATCCAGCCCTACCTATCTGCAACTCCTTTTAATCCCTTCACTGTCTCTACATTATCAAGCTACTTGACCGGATTCCAGTAATTGATTAGCACAGTTTTTCTCTCATTAAATATTGAAAAGATTAAATCCATTTTCTGGGACAAATTTTCAATAATTTGAAAAATTAAAATTGGACTACTTAATGGGTGTTCAACAGAAACTCAACTGGGCTCATCATGTAAATACATTGACTACAAGAGCAGGTCAGATGCGAGGTACACTGCAAAGAGTAACTTATTTACTAATTCCCCTAAAGCTCTCCACGGCTCTACATGGCAAAAATCAGAACTACAATGAAGTGCCCCTCACTTGTCAGGATCAGTACAGCACCAACATCTCTTAAAAACCACACAGCCCGCTTGATAGGCACCACACACACAAGCATCCTCACCCTCCACCACTGATGCTCAATCGCGGCTGTGTATGCTATCTCAAGATGCACTGCTAACACCAACAGCCATTCGACAGCACCTTCCAAACCCATGATGACTTCCATCTGGAAGGTTGATGGCAGCAGGTAAATGGGAACACTTGCACCTAACAACTCCCCTACAATCCACTTAGAATTCTAATTGGAAATATACTGCCATTCCTTCACTGCTACTGGGTCAAAATGCTGGGTTGGGATTGGGGGTCTATCTTCAGAATCTGGACTGCAGCGGCTCAAGAAGGCAGCTCACTACCACCTTCTCAAATATAACTAGGGATGGATAATAAATATTGGCCAGCCTGTGACACCTACATCCCATGAGTGAATAAAAATAAAGAGCATTGCTGCGGTCATGAATGTGGACAATAAGATACAGCCACAAAACTGGAAACAGAGCCATAAATCTGTATTAAAGTTATGAACAATGCAAACAAGTTTATATCCCAGACGTCTGCTGCAGAAGAAGAATACTAAAATCAGCAAGGCATTTCAGAGATGAGAAGTGTTGTTAATAAATCAGAATGTTTTAATTGTCAGAAGAGTGGGAACAGACCATTTGATCGGGGGGAGAAAAGGGCTGGAGTCATCTCATTATGAATAGAAAAGATCTCAAAACCTACATTTTGTTTAGATTTGGCAGGAGCTTTCTCAAAATGAAGAAAGTAAAAAATGCAGTAATCCTCCATTTTGATTCTAATACTGCAGAATGTTCAAGCTTTCAAATATTTTAAAACCCTTTGCTAGGATAAAACTTTTGAGTACAGAATTTTAAACAATTTTAAAGTACATGCACTTTACAAGAGAAAAATGATCCCAGGACTGGAAGCAGTACAGTGCTATGAAACAACCATTAAGTATAGTTTAAAACTTAATTGAAAGAATTCGATATAGTTCAACTGCAATACAGACTTAGTAAAACTAGCAAATGAAGAAAAAGCTGCAATGACACTAGCAAGCTGTACAGTTGTTTAAAATAAAGTTGTGTTCTCGAGTATAAGAAGATAAGCTTGCAGAATATCAGAATTTAAAATATTGAAAATGTACAGATTTAGAATGCTTTCAGCAATAAATTCAATTAACATTTAAAACAGAAATTGAAAAAGACACCAGATCTTCTAAGAGATTCAACATCAGTGGTGGCTGTAACAGTACACAATGTTGGAATTTGAGGAGAAAACAATTTCTGATATATAGCATCACTTCAAATTGAATACCAAATCAGAAGGAAAACAAGTTAATACATGATATTCAGTAGGCCTAGAGTTGATGATGTAATAATTGCCAGAAAATTAAAGACGATACAAGCTCTTTTGATGATGTTACAAAAGCTTTTGACAATTATTTTAGGTTAAGAATAGACAGAATTCTGGAATGGGTAAGATTTAACAGAAAAGCTGAACACCCAGGAGAATCTGTACAGAATTTCATTATTGACCTTTGCAGATTAATTGACACCTGTGGATATCGAGTCTTACAATAACTGATAGCATTGTTGTCAGAACTTTGATTCTATTTTTCAGATTTATTACAGACCAAGGAAGATTTGACTGAGAAAAAAGCCATCCAAATGATTTTGTAAGTAAGTACCAAGAGAGAGAATCTGATCCAACTCTTTTATTGACATCTGCTGACTAGCTTCATTCCTACAGCCCTCCACATTCAGATTCACTGTTGTTTCTCCCTATCCACCTCACCAAAATACACCAATGGGTCCCAACTCTTAATATTCAATCACCACCTGCCTTGTACCCAATGCCTCTATAATTGTGAATTTTCTCTCTTCATTCTAGTCTTTTCTTTTCCTTCCACTTCCCATGGTCAATCTATTTAAGTTGAAATTTATTCCTTTTGTTTGCAGACATCACATTTTTGTTTCAATTCTTTCAATTAGCCTTGCTTTCATGTTGCACTCTGATTTATTTTATTGTTCCTTTTATGTTGACCCCTTATAGTGATTGGAATCAGGACTAGGTGGATCTCATTGACTATGAGATCTGTGATTGGGGTTGCTAACCTGGGTGAACCAGGGAACCCTGGCTGACAGATATAAACATGAGATTCACAAGGTCTCCTCAGCCTAGAGATTGGTTTGAGCGAGCTTGTCAGAACCCATGTATTGTACACAAGTAAATTAAGGGTGACTTGGTGACAGGATACCAGCCTTTGTGCACTTATTTCACCTCTATTTTGAGTTACTCGCCTGGGTCAGTCTTGCTTGTGTGAGCAATTGTGGTTAACTTGTTTGGGTAGGCTAGTGGTCCTGGTCAGCCTTCACCCCTAACACTGTGTAATCTGTTAAATTATTGAAATTTGATTTCTTTCCTCCTCCTTTATTTTGAGTTGTGGACCAAAATCGGAGAAGGTCTGCTTTAGACAAAGGACTACGGAGGGAGATGTTGCACTTTTAAAACACAAGTTGCTGAAACTCATTGTGAGTTGTATTTACACTGTTGCTTTGTGCAAGTCATGGGGGAAGATGCTCGAGACACTTTAGTACTGTGGTCAGGGCAAGTTTTGATAGGTTTTTCAATTGAGACCAGCTGTGTGGGTCAGGACTTATCAGCATGACAATAACTCTGATTGACTCCTGCACAGCTACGCAGCCATTACATAAACAGTACAGGAGCAGCAAGTCTCCAACATGTAGAAAAGACAGGGTTGCGCTCTCTCTGTGCAACAAGGTAACTAAGAACTGAAAGCTAGTTAGTAATTCCATGACAATGTTTGCTCTAAGCCGTTGCCTCTAACTAGTGACTGAATAGTTCGTATGCCAACTGCCCAATCTCCTCAGCAAATAACTGGAAAGGACCCAGAAATAAGGATATAAGAGAACTGAAAGATTTGGGAAAAGCAAAAGGGACATTGCAACAAATCCTATGGGTCTTGTGCTATTGATTAGTATTTCCCTAATTTTATTTCCTCACCCATATGCCAGTCTGCTTGTGAAGGTATAAGTTTAAGAGGGGTTAGAGTCGAGGTAAACATATTTATACATTGAAAATTCATGTTTATGTTTGTGTGTGGTTAGAATTATAATAAAATAATAGTTGTGTTAAGTACAGAAATCTGGTCAGTGTTTTCAGTTGACCTGAGTCCTTCAAACAAGGAGATTAGAGACTTTGAGTAATTGGATTGTGAAAACATTGGAGTTGTGGAGCTCAAGTTTCCCAATTGGGCTGTGACAGCACATCTAGTATACATGGTCAGGTTTGTGACCACATCCATTTCTCATTTTACAGAACTGCGTCTGTGAATCTAATCCCAGGAGACTGGTGTTTTGATGAGTACATGTGACCTGCTAATGAACGCAAAAGACCTTTTCTGCCCAAGCTGACTCACCTAAGAATTTAATACCAAAACATTAACCAACCATCAGGACATTGACATTTTGGTTCCTGCCCATTTAATTCACCTGCTCACACGTCTAAAAGCCCATAGCTCTATGTACCATTGCACAATGGAGTAATTAAGGGGAGAGGTGCTTGGGAGCAATATTACATAAGGTAATGAAGTCTAATCAGAGGTAATCTGAAGATCTGTTCACTCTGATATATAACAACAATTAAATTGAATGTCACACAGTCTGGGGCAGTTGGCAATAGTTCAAGGAGACAGCAACTGGAGTTTGGCCCAGTCTCCCCAGGAAGATTGCACGTGTCTCACCTACCTCTTGTTAGTGATAGCTAATGTGCCTAAATGTTAATGTCATCGATATGTGATTATTAGCATGGAAACAACATCCTGTTTTCTAAGACAAGAATCCCTTTTGCTAAGACTATTTGAAAGCTCCTAGATTAGCAGAGGAAGGAGGCTTGGTGCCAGTACTCTATCCCAACCGCAAGTCATTGTTACCTAGGCCATCTCATCAGTGAGATGACAAGTTGTTGTTCGTTATGCATGTTGAATTTTCTCTGCAATTTTATCCAGAAACAAGCACAATTTATGTACAAATAAATCATGTACCCTCAAAATTGGCATATGTATAAAACAACCGATTCTCATTTATTTCATACATTCGTCTATCGACCTTTCCGCCTGGACAGACCCAAGTCCAAAGAACTGGCCCTCCACTCAGATACAAAGCCTTGTAGGTGTAATTGCTGTACTGCATTTGTTGAGAGGTTTGCTTAAAACAACTACTAGATTGTCAAGCACAGCTGGAAGTAAAGTAATTTTTCTGACATTTCTTTGCAAATTTTTGAGAATTTTAAGAACATTATCATTGGTACCTGCTCTATTTTTTTCCTGCTTCTTTAATTGCATTCTTATGCCATCAGTGTAAGTCATGTTAAAAACTGAAAATCTTCACAGATTGCAGGCTCTTAACATGCTGTGCCTAACGTTCACTAATTTTGGTTGACTGAGTTGAAATGTTAATTTTGTACTTAAAGGAGAAAAATATGTGCACATTCTGCATTTCACTATGGCTCCAGTTGCTTCTATTATAGAACGTTCATTCTTGCCATTTAGTCTTGTTCTAACGAGATTTCAAAATATTAAATGTAAAAGTTCACCATCAAATACCAAAATTATGCAGCAATTTTTCTTTTGGCCATGTGATGCAAGTGTTACTTGCTAGGTCAGCATTTATTGCCCATCCCGAATTATTCAGACGGTAGTCAAGAGTCCACCACATTGTTGGGGATCTGGAGTCACATGTAGGCCAGACGGGGCAAGGACAGCAGGTAACTTCCCAAAATGTTACCTGAGTTTCTGGATTAATGGTCTAGGGATAATACCGTTATGTTGTTGCCTCTCCTGATATGCAGAAGCTCCAGCCTATTTACCCTCGAGTCAGTGATGGATCATTAGCTGTGATTTCCTTTGCTGAATAAACAATGGCCGTGTTCGTAAAGACATGATATCAAAACGAGACCAACATGTCGACTATGTCTGTGAAATAAGGGCCTTTGCAAATGAGACCACAAGTTGAAAAGGGTCAGAATTGAAGCATGGGGAATTCTTAGTGTTTCCTGGAGTTTAGCTAGAAAGGGTGTGGAAAAAGCAGAGGACAAAAGAAATTTTCAGATTGTGGGAGTGAGCCAAGGTGAAGGAAGAAAAAATATAGTCAACACATGTCATTGATAATTAAAATAATGTGCCACAGATCTTGGAGTTGTAAATTGGAAACAGAAAGTGCTGGAGAAACCCAGCAGGTCAGCTAGCATCTCTGGAGAAATAGAGTTAATATTGAATCCAGTATAGCGCTTCTTCGGAATATTATTCATCTGTGCTATCTGAGGAAAGAACAACCATTCAAGAGTGAACCTCTGGACACAATGTTCAATCCAGAAGAGAGAGATACCCTGGCTGTAGTAATTTCTCTCTTGTAATGGATTGTAGCCTAACATAATGAGCAACATTTTCAGGAATTTTGATTGTATTTTGAAACCAGAGGAATGAGGCTAGAGTGGATGTAATTTCTGTTGTTGTTCCCATAATATAATTTCCAGGTTAGGAGCTATAATACATAAAAATCACACAACATTTATGGTATGAATGAACTTTCTGTTGTTTTCATAAATGGCGCCATGGCAAGCTTACTGAACTTACACTATGCAATAAAATATTGTGATTAGGCCTGTTGGGAGCATTGGTGGATTATCTGTGAAATGGAAATGGTCAAGGTTGGATAGTATTTAATGGTAATGTTAAACTGATCTCCTGGGGCTTGAAATTTCTCCGTATTATTTTTGACCCAGATCAAATCCCTAACAGGATAACGACCTTGTTAAAACATTGTGCACAGGAATTTGATCTAAATGTGTTACCCAACATGCTTAAAATAGTACATAGAGAAATTTCAACCTCTTGATGCCATGTTTTGATCTTAATATAAGGTCATAGAATAATATCATGAATATTATCACTGTTAAGGTTTTACCTGTAGCTTACCAACATCTTCAAAAGATTCATTTAATTGGTAGTTTAAACTAGAAAGGGATCATTAGAACAGAAAATGGTTTCAAATACATTTTCTCATTCTGAGCTTTGTTACACAGAAGTCTGCTCACATCCATCCTTACGAATGGGGCACTGTCCTGTCCATTCTGCTTTACCCAATCTTGATTATTATGATTTTAAAATCATGAATTGGCTTTGCTGTTATTGGATTATTGATGACAGACAATATAGGTCATTCTCATAAAAAGACTGAAGTACAGACAACACATTATCACAGTGACAAATGTGTCTGCATTTGCTGAAAGAACAAAGCAACGTGTTCTGTACAGTAAGTATTACCCAAGAGCGATTTTAAAAAATTCATTCATGGGATGTAGGTATCATTGGGTGGGCCAGGATTTATTGCCCATGCCTCATTGCCCAGAAAGCAGATAAGTGTCAAACACATTGCTGTGGTTCTGGAATCACATGCAGGCCAGACCAGGAAAGGATGGCAGATTTCCTTCCCTGAAGGACATTAGTGACCCATCTGAGCTTTTCCTGACAATTGGCAATGATTTCATGGTCATCATTAGACTCTTAATTCTAGATTATTATCGAATTCAAATTCCACCATTTGACATGGCGGGATTCAAACCCAGGTCCCCAGAACATTAGAGATAATGGGAACTGCAGATGCTGGAGATTCCAAGATAATAAAATGTGAGGCTGGATGAACACAGCAGGCCAAGCAGCATCTCAGGAGCACAAAAGCTGACGTTTCGGGCCTAGACCCTTCATCAGAGAGGGGGATGGGGGGAGGGAACTGGAATAAATAGGGAGAGAGGGGGAGGCGGACCGAAGATGGAGAGTAAAGAAGATAGGTGGAGAGGGTGTAGGTGGGGAGGTAGGGAGGGGATAGGTCAGTCCAGGGAAGACGGACAGGTCAAGGAGGTGGGATGAGGTTAGTAGGTAGCTGGGGGTGCGGCTTGGGGTGGGAGGAAGGGATGGGTGAGAGGAAGAACCGGTTAGGGAGGCAGAGACAGGTTGGACTGGTTTTGGGATGCAGTGGGTGGGGGGGGAGAGCTGGGCTGGTTGTGTGGTGCAGTGGGGGGAGGGGATGAACTGGGCTGGTTTAGGGATGCAGTGGGGGAAGGGGAGATTTTGAAACTGGTGAAGTCCACATTGATACCATATGGCTGCAGGGTTCCCAGGCGGAATATGAGTTGCTGTTCCTGCAACCTTCGGGTGGCATCATTGTGGCAGTGCAGGAGGCCCATGATGGACATGTCATCAAGAGAATGGGAGGGGGAGTGGAAATGGTTTGCGACTGGGAGGTGCAGTTGTTTGTTGCGAACTGAGCGGAGGTGTTCTGCAAAGCGGTCCCCAAGCCTCCGCTTGGTTTCCCCAATGTAGAGGAAGCCGCACCGGGTACAGTGGATGCAGTATACCACATTGGCAGATGTGCAGGTGAACCTCTGCTTAATGTGGAATGTCATCTTGGGGCCTGGGATGGGGGTGAGGGAGGAGGTGTGGGGACAAGTGTAGCATTTCCTGCGGTTGCAGGGGAAGGTGCCGGGTGTGGTGGGGTTGGAGGGCAGTGTGGAGCGAACAAGGGAGTCACGGAGAGAGTGGTCTCGCCTGAAGGCAGACAAGGGTGGGGATGGAAAAATGTCTTGGGTGGTGGGGTCGGATTGTAGATGGCGGAAGTGTTGGAGGATGATGTGTTGTATCTGGAGGTTGGTAGGGTGGTGTGTGAGAACGAGGGGGATCCGCTTTGGGCGGTTGTGGCGGGGGCGGGCTGTGAGGGATGTGTTGCAGGAAATACGGGAGATGCGGTCAAGGGCGTTCCCGACCACTGCGGGGGGAATGCTGCGGTCCTTGAAGAACTTGGACATCTGGGATGTGCAGGAGTGGAATGCCTCATCGTGGGAGCAGATACGGCAGAGGCGGAGGAATTGGGAATAGGGGATGGAATTTTTGCAGGAGGGTGGGTGGGAGGAGGTGTATTCTAGGTAGCTGTGGGAGTTGGTGGGCTTGAAATGGACATCAGTAACTAGCTGGTTGCCTGAGATGGAGACTGAGAGGTCCAGGAAGGTGTGGGATGTGTGGAGATGTCCCAGGTGAACTTGAGGTTGGGGTGGAAGGTGTTGTGGAAGTGGATGAACTGTTCGAGCTCTTCACCATCCCCCCAGACCTCCCACTGACTGAGGACGAACGGTCAGTCCAAAGCAAGGGGCTCACCTTTGTCCCCCTACAACCACACAGCAGGAACTCCCTTTTTGATGCAATGTTGTTGGTCCTACAGTGAATGTGGCAGCTTCACCAAGTTTGTGCACATGCAGTGGCCAGGGCTATGGTGGACCACATGGTTGACCTGCTGAAGATACAGTTCCACTGCTTGGCTTAGCCTGGGAATTGGCCCTCCCCAGTAGAACCTGGATTGAGTGTGCTGCATCATCCTGGCCAATGCTCCCTCTAGAGGGCGCAGCTGCTGGGAAGTCTGAGCGGGTCCATCATGTGCTGATGAATGGCTTCTGCTTCTGGGAGCAGCTGCCACATATGGATGTTGGAGTTCTATTCAGCGGCAAAAAAAACTTCAAACAATGTTGATCCTGATGTGGTGATGTCATGATGATATGATAGATGCAGTACATAATTAGAGCAGGCAATGAGGCAATATGATGGATGCTGAGGAACTGGGAGAATGAGCAGTTTTTGGGAGGGGGATGAGGACATTGAGCTGGAGGAAGCTTTCCTTGTGCATGACAGGGCTCACTTGCATTGGGTGCTACAAGCTAGACAGGGTGATGAACATTCGGTTCCAGTAGAGGAGACCTGGATGCAACAGACTTTCCATACATTGTGTTGGTCAGAATTCCAGCTGTTGGTTACATTGTAGGTATTAACTGCAGCCTATACTAATTTTGTTTGCTTTCACTTTTTTTTGCTGGCTATGAATAAAAGATCATATTTGGAATTGTCTGATTGTTTGCCTGTATGTGATGTTACCCCGTTAGGCAATGACAAGATGTGGGTCTTCAGTGGATATTGGCTGCAGAATAATGGTTTAGACAGGATGTAGCTAAGAACAGGGACACTGTGTGGCTCGGTGTCTAAACAGTGAGTAGGGTGAGAGAAAGGAGTTTGCATGTTCAAGAAAATGCCAGTCATGCCAGGGAGGAGTCATGAGCAGCATGGTTTTGTGGCTGCTGTGTCATTACTTTGGCGGTGAGTGACAATGCCAGATTACCAATGCAAGCACAGATCCACAACAGGCTTTTAAAGATGATTTGTACACAAGGGAGGCTTGTCTTTCAGAACATCTAAACTGAATTGTAAGTCGTTCTGGGAACAGTGTGTAATAAGAAGGGATGAGAATCAGGCAAGAGCCTGCCATAGGAATGGTATAGGTAGCTCATGAGATGAGTTTGGTAAGAAAAAATGAAGAACTTATTTGGCCTTGCAGTAAAGAAACCTAATAAACTTAGCAAAACTGGCACATAACCAAAAATACATTTTAGCTGATTATTTTGATATTTCCTAACCAATCAGATTGAATGGATGTGAACATAGTTAACACGAAGCAAACCTAACTTTTGAATTTAAAGTGACATACACATAATTGTTTCTTATGCATTTGAATATTTGAGTCTAATGACTAATCTACACTCACTGTTTTTTTTGGTTAAGCCTCTGTGTGAACTCAGAACAGACACCATTCAGGCACCCAGAACAATGCTCAAGGAAGTGATGGTCAGCGCATCTACTTCTGAAAGTCCCAAAATTACCCTGGTTGTTGAGGGAGAAAGGGATGGAAATAAATGCAGAAGCAAGAGGATACAAGCTGTCTACGAGGGAGGAGAGTTAAAGAAAATGGCTTCAATGGGGTTTTGGTAGTGAGAAGAAAAATTCAAGAAGGTTGCGGGGAGAACAGGATTGTAAGAGGATTGCATATAGAAAGAGGCTGCAAGTGGCTTGTGGTGAGAGAATGCAGCTGCAAGACACATGCAAGGGGTAAGGAGATTGTAGGAGTGGTATAGGAATGGAGGTACAAAGTGGTGAGAGAGAGGCCGAGACCAATTTTAAATCTTTCAATAAAATGAATGCTTAGCCAAATAAGAATTGATAAAATTTTAACTCACAGAAGTAATAGATTCCTTGGAAATAAAAGTGGAATCTCTTGCTTAAGGCTGCACAAGAAGATGTACCTTGGGAAAAAAGGTGGATCTTACTGCAATGAACATGTTAATTATTAAAGTCAAATCTGGGATTGAGATCAGAGTTGCAGTAAAATGGGCGATAATTTCCATGTTAGAATGTTCAACTTTGTGCAAATGTAGTGAAAATACATTATCTGTGGAGAACATCATTTGTGGGAGGTGAGATTAGGTGATGGCTTTTTGTACAACTGTCAGTTATTTTGAAAGATAAAGCTTGTTGTCGACTTATTCCTACTGGCTTGTACCAAGTTAAATACTATGGTATGTTTTTTCCTTGTGCATTAGAACACTGACAGAATGGTATATACTACTGTGAAGGATGATAAATGCTGGAGTAGGGAGTTGATGCTTCAGTAATATTAGGCATTGTGGTGAGACTGAATCTGGAGTACTGTGTATAGTATTGATCAATGTACTTATGGAAGAATGTTAATGCATTGGAAGCAGTTCAGAGAAGATTTACTGAACCAAAATGTGGAATGAGCAGATTGCCTTATGTGGAAAGGCTAAACAGGCTAGGCCTGTATCCCCTGGAGTTTAGACGAGCCAGAGACAACTTAATTGAAATACATAAAAGATTTTGAGGGGGTCAAGATCGAGCAGATGACAAAAGGATGTTTTGTCTTGTGGGAGAATCTAGAACTAGGGGTCACAATTTAAAAATTAAGGAGTCACCCATTTAAGATAGAGGAATATTCTTTCCTCTGAGGATTGAGTGCCTTTGGAAATACCATCCTAAAAAAGGTAATGGATGCAAAATCCTTAAATATTTTTAAGACAGAGGTAGATAGAATGTTGATTACCAAGGGGATAAAAGATTTTAGTGGACATGCAGGAATGTAGAGTTGAGATTAAAAATCAGTTCGTCCGCAATCACATTGAATGATGGAGCAGGCTCAAAAAACTATAGGGTCCACTCGTTTGTATAAATTATACTTTGAAGTCAAATGATGTATTGATTATAATTGAGGATATAGATCAATTATTCTATTTCTGTTTCTGAGATCAAAATTCTCATATGTCAACACAACTACAAAAAAAAGCTACATTATCTAATAACTGAGTTAGTGAGAGCGACAGACTCTCCATCAGAAATCAAAAAAGTAATCATCAAGGCAATCTCAAGAGCTCTTGTAAAGGGAAAAATAAGACCTGACCTCGAAGCTGGAGCTAAGATGAGCTGCAACAATTTGAATTTGAATTCTAACGAAGGGGAAAGAAAATTCTAAGAACTGAAGAAAGAAAGGCAGCACCGAGAATGGAGGGAAGAAAGAGTTCCAGGCAAGTGAGAATGAAATAAGTTGAGAGAGACAAGCTGGAGGAAAAAAAAGTGCAGCCAGAGAAAACAGAACAGCTCTGAATCAATAAAAGGAAGGAACTGGATAGGAAAAGTGAAAAACCACCTCAAGTGCTTCCACTGTGAAATACCTGGGTATGTCAAAGAAAATTGGTAGTTTCAGTGACCCTCAGAAACTCATGCTGCAAAACTAGCGTCTGCAGCATTTAGTGTGATCAGTGTCTGCTCAGACATGACTGGACCAGAACGGCTGTCACAAGGTTGTATCAAAACAAATGGGGATTACTCACTGTTTTTAAACAGCCAGAGTTGAAACCAACACACTAAGACACTGGCTGTGCACAGATCATGCTAGTGGTGAGAATAAAACAAAAATCTTCCACCTGGAAGCAAATTCAACTCTGATGTGCTGATAAAATGTCTCATAGGAAAGAATATGCAAGTTTCACTGCTTAAAGTTGACTTAAGAGAGTAAACTTGTAATGATATCTACTGTAGACATGTATTTGAGCTGTTGGGGAATAGGTGATGCAGAGGCGACATAAATTTCGAAGTATGTTGCAGGTTTAAAAAAGCTTTACAGTATCTGTGCAATTCCTAAATGTATGCTATTTGATTTTAGATTTCTTCATTTCATTATCCCCAGATTCTAGCTCAACACATCTTGTCACCCATTTCACAACTGCTGTTTGCTAAGTGGAACTCTACCTCCAAGTTTTTTCTATTCCTTTTAATTCTAAAGACTGGGCTTGTAGTTTTCCATAGAATAGGACAGAACAGCCTGTGAAAACATTCATTTCAAATCTGGATATTTTTAACATCTAAGATGCTAAAGACTAGAATGATTTTTCAGGCAATCAGTAATAAAAAAATGACAAACATAAAAATACAAGCCATAAGCTTAAAAAGAGAGGAAGGTGTCTAGGCTCTATAAAAATAAGAAAGTAAAGGCTGTTTTCTTTAAAGTGTCAGAATCCTTGAGTTGAGAGAGTGTAAGCAGAGTCCCAAATATTTAACAAAGTGTGGGGCTGGATGAACACAGCAGGCCAAGCAGCATATTAGGAGCACAAAAGCCTAGGCCAAAAACGTCAGCTTTTGTGCTCCTGAGATGCTGCTTGGCCTCCTGTGTTCATCCAGCTCCACACTTTGTTATCTTGGATTCTCCAGCATCTGCAATTCCCATTATCTCTCCCAAATATTCAACCTTTGTCCTGTTTATCCTGTTTCCTGTCTATTCAGGAATGAAGAAGTTTGTTGGTACCCTTAACTTCTCAATGAACAGTTATTTTCCCAAGTTGATTTTCTTCACTGATGCTGGTTTCCGAGATTGAGACAGAAAGAAAACTCATGGTCTCTTTGTTGTTATCAGCCCATATTGCTTTCTTTGTCTCTCTCTTTGCTGCTCAATTGCAAGCAACTGAAATATTGTTAATTAGTATATTCTAAGTCTCACTCTGTTTTCTTTTTCCAAATTGAATCCTCTGCAGGCCACTTTGCATTTCCCAAAGTGAATTTATCATGAATGTTTGAATAAAATAAAACTTGCAATTTTTTTAAACACCTCACTGAATTGCAATGCCTCGACTAAAATCATATTTCTGATGCAGCTGGTGCTTTATATTCCATGAGGATCACCTGGGCTTATCACATGATCACAACAGCTATTTTATGTCAGACATTCATTTATAAATTTTTTTTTTGTCCAAAAAGTCCCATATTAGATTCAAAGATGAAAGTTGATAGTCCAATTTTACTATGACCAAACCATAGGATAGCCTCTGGGAGAAGCTAACTTGTTGCTACTCTGGTGATCTTTAGGCTACGGTCACTCTACAAAAACGAGTTTGTTTTGGAGAGAGTAGGAACTGCAGATGCTGGAGAATCTGAGATAACAAGGTAAAGAGCTGGATGAACACAGTAGGCCTAGCAGCATCAGAGGAGCAGGAAAGCTGACGTTTTGGGCCTAGACTATTCTTCAGAAAATTTTCAGGAGGGTCTAGGCCCAAAACGTCAGCTTTCCTGCTCCTATGACGCTGCTTGGTCTGCTGTGTTCATCCAGCTCTACACCTTGTTATCTGAGCTTGTATTAGTCTTGCTTCGTGTCTCTTGGCAGATAACAATGCCTCCTACCATGTGTTAATGTGGTTAATTCGTCTTCAGCTATCGTAACCTGTGCTTTTATTATGTAATAAATCTGTTACTCAAGAAAATGCCTCTTCTACTGAGACTTACTCATGTTTATTCTCCTCACTAATATTAGGAAGCATTATCGTATTACTGGAGGCAAGATTGGTGTAGCTTTCTAGCCAACATCTTCTTACATCTTTTACAGGTAAGCAACTAGTAAAATTCCCCATTACGATGACGTGCCAGCCACCTGCATCTCTTTCAACTCTGACCACCACTCCAACAGTGCTGTTCCCTCTTGGCTGTGTCTGGCCATGTGCACTGTGCTGGTTTTAGATGCACAAAGCAGTGCGCATTTGCAGACGGTAGCAAGAGGAGAGAAATCAAGGACACATGGCAACTTGGAGAGACCACACTGGGGATGTAGAAGGCAAGGGCAAATTTCAGGATAGCCCCATGCAATCTGGTGCTGTTGGTTACCCAGCCAGAAGAGGCTACTCACTCACAGTGTACCATCACAGCACTAATGCAGACAATGACCAGCTCAGACACTCACTTCAATAGGTCCAGCCTAGAAAAAAGTTCTATTTTCAGTTCATGAATTGCACATCACAAGTAGAGATGATGGGAACAGGGACAGAGGTAGACAGCTTGCATTGGAGGACACCTTAGCTACATTTAGATACTGACTCTTGGGTCTAATGGATATGAAGCATGATTTGAAGGAACAGGAAAGAACATGTGAAGCAGTGGCAGCCATTCAAGCTGCACTGTGTCGCTTGCAGAGAGACTGGAAGAGCCTGCTTTGGTCATAGGTGACACAATGAAAAGAGTTGCTCCCCGCACGGGGCATCAATTGCAGCAAACACATAAATGAAAGCAAATTTACCTTCAATGATTTGCATGCTTCAAGTGCCACCTTAAACAAGATGTATGAAACCCGAGTCTTGAGCATTTATCACTGATCTTCAGCAAAGTATTCTCAAGTCTATTCATGGCAAGATTTTGGGATGGCCTGTGAAATGGATGATGGCAAGAGGTAGAATCAAAATGGGAAGTTGATTCAAAGGCTTTCTATTTCACACCCATTGGTCTCATTTCTCATTCAGTTGTCTCCATGCTGCCATTCTGTTCCTGCAGCTCCAGGTGATTCTCTAGCAGGGGGCACAAACACCAAAATGCACACAACATTAGTGAGTTTTGAGAAGATTTGTAGCTCAGGTAGAGGTTCTGGGTGTGAGTTTGCTCACTGAGCTGGAATGTTAGTTTTCAGACGTTTCGTCACCTTTTTTTATGTGAAAAAATATACTTTATTCGTAAGATGTACAAAAAGTAAAACATATTTACATACCTACCGAGTCATGCAAGCCGCTCCGGGTTACCCAGGGGGTACGTACACCAACTAAAGGAAAAAAACAAAGAAGAAAAAAAACAAAGCAAAGAAAACACCCCGGCAGTCGTCACCCCGCACAGTCCCCGTTGGCCCCCTGACCAGTTGGGGAAGGTGCCACCTGGGCCCAGTTGCCAGATACGGTTCTTTTTTAAATTCTGGACGAGGGGTTTCATAAGGTGGTCTTTCCCCACCGCGCCTTGGCGGCGGCTGCCCCAAGCTTTAGCGCGTCCCTCAGCACGTAGTCCTGGACCTTGGAATGCGCCAGTCTGCAACATTCAGTCGGGGTCAGTTCTTTCAGCTGGCAGACCAGCTAGGTGCGGGCCGACCAAAGAGCGTCTTTCACCGCATTGATGGTCCTCCAAGCGCAGTTGATGTTGGTCTCGGTGTGCGTCCCCGGAAACAGCCCGTAGAGCACGGAGTCCCGCGTCACGGAGCTGCTCGGGACGAACCTCAACAAATACCACTGCATCCCCCTACAGACCTCCTGCGCATAGGCACACTCCAGAAGGAGGTGATCGACAGTCTCGTCCCCCCCGCAGCCGCCTCAAGGGCAGCGTGCGGTGGCGCAGAGATTCCGGGCATGCATAAAGGATCTCACTGGCAGAGCCCCTCTCACCGTCAGCCAAGCAATGTCCTTGTGCTTGTTTGAAAGTTCTGGCGATGAGGCATTCTGCCAAACGACTTTGGCAGTCTGCGTGGGGAACCACACGACGGGATCCACCCTCTCCTTTTCCTGAAGGGTCCTGAGGATACTACGTGCTGACCACTGCCTGACGGCCTTGTGGTCAAAGGTGTTTCCTTTCAAAAATTTCTCCACGAAGGACAGGTGGTACGGAACGGTCCAAGTACTCGGAGCGTTCCGCGGCAACGAGGCCAGGCCTAGCCTTCACAACACCGGGGACAGGTAGAACCTCAGAGTAGTGACACTTGGTGTTTGCGTACTGAGGATCTACGCACAGCTTGATGCAGCCACACACAAAGGTAGCCGTCAGGGCGAGGGTGGCGTTCGGTACACCCTTTCCCCCATTTCCCAGGTCTTTGTACATGGTATCTCTGCGGACCCGGTCCATCCTCGACCCCCAAATGAAGTGGAAGATGGCCCGGGTGACCGCAGCGGCGCAGGTCCAGGGATTAGGCCAGGCCTGCGCCACATACAACAGTACCGAAAGACCCTCGCACCTGACAACCAGGTTCTTACCCGCGATGGAGAGGGACCAGAGCGTCCACCTGCTCAGCTTCTGCTTCAATTTGGTGATATGCTCCTCCCAAGTCTTAGTGCATGCCCCAGCTCCACAAAAACAAACACTCAGCACCTTCAGGTAGTCTGTCCTGACGGTGAAGGGGATGAAGGAGCGGTCGTCCCAGTTCCCGAAGAACATGACCTCGCTCTTACCCCTATTGACTTTGGCACCCGAGGCCAGTTCAAACTGGCCGCAGATGTCCAATAGTCTAGTCACCGACTGACGATCGGTGCAGAAGACGGCGACATCGCCCATGTACAGGGAGGTCTTGACCTGAAGGCCTCCGCTGCCTGGGATAGTCACGCCCTTCAGGCTCACGTCCTTCCTGATGGAGGCGGCGAAGGGCTCCACACAGCACACGAACAAGGCAGGAGAGAGCGGGCAGCCCTGCCTGACTCCAGATCTAACAGGAAAACTGTCTGATTCCCACCCGTTGATCGAGACTGCGCTAACGATGTTGGCGTAGAGCAGCCGGATCCAATTGCGGATGCCCTCCCCGAACCCCAATTTGGAGAGGACGTCCCTCATGTAAGCATGAGAGACCCTGTCGAAGGCCTTCTCCTGGTCCAGGCTGACGAGGCAGGTGCCCACCCGCCTGTCCTGTACGTAGGTGATCGTATCCCTGATGAGCGCGAGGCCCAGAGCGATCTTCCTGCCCGGCACAGCACAGGTTTGGTCAGGGTGAATCACTGACTCCAGGACAGACCTGACCCGGTTGGCAATGACCTTGGCCAGGATTTTGTAGTCCACGTTCAAAAGTGAAATGGGACGCCAATTCTTATTTTCTTCCCTCTCCCCCTTCCTCTTCTAAATGAGGGTGATGATGCCCTTCCTCATGGACTTGCACATTTCCCCTGCCCAAAGCGCACTATCGTACACCTCCAGCAGGTCCTGGCCGACCAGGCCCCACAGAGTGGAATACAGCTCGACCGGTAAGCCGTCGCTTCCGGGAGCCCTATTCCTCTGCAAGGACTTGAGGGCTCTGGCCAGCTCGTCCAGGAATATCGGCCGGTCCAGACACTCCCTCGTGCCGTCGTCTAAGACCTCCGTGATAGACGACAGGAACGACTCGGAGGCCGTGCTGTCCGTGGGCTTCGTGTCGTACAGCCCGGCATAGAAGGATCTGCTGATCCTCAAAACGTCGGGCCGAGACGACGTCACCGAGCCGTCGTCCTCCTTCAGCCGGCTAAGCACAGAGCTCTCTTTGTGCACCTTCTGAAAGAAGAAACGCGAGCACGTCTCGTCCTGCTCCACGGAGCGGACCCTGGACCGGAAGATTATCCTGGAGGCCTCCGCGGCGAAGAGCGAGGCTTGCTGGCCCCTCACCTCGCGGAGGTCCTCCATGACATCGACCCCCATCAACTGCAGAAGGAGCAGGTTCTGCACCCTTTTCTGGAGTCGCGACAGCTTTCCCCGCCTCTCGCTTGCCTTCTGAACACCCTTGAGGACAAAGAACCTCTTGATGTTCTCCTTCACCATCTCCCACCAGTCGACTGGAGACTCAAAGAGGGGTTTCACGGTTCTCCAACCGGCGTACTCCCTCTTCAGCTCCTCGACGTTCTCTGGGGTCAACAGAGTCGTGTTGAGCTTACACGTCCCCTTGCCGGCCGGCTGGCCGTCCTGTAAGTGACAGTCGGCCAACAGGAGGCAGTGGTCAGAGAAGAACAACGGCTCGACACCGGTGGACCTGACCGAGAACGTCCGTGACACAAACAGGAAGTCTATCCTTGAGTGGATAGACCCGTCTGGCCGCGACCAGGTGTACCTCTGCTGCGCTCCGTCTGCAGGGGTGCTGAAGACGTCGAGCAGCTTGGCGTCCTTCACCGTGCCCATCAGGAATCTGGATGTGACGTCCAGTTGAATCCCCCCACCCGCTGTCCCCACGCCGGATCTTCAATCTGCATCAATGATGCAGTTGAAGTCTCCGCCTAGGATGACCGGCCTGGACGTGGCCAGCAGGGGTGGAAGCCGCTGCAGGACGGCCAACCGCTCACTCCCTACAACTGGGGCGTACACGTTGATCAGCCTCAGGGGAGCATTCTTGTAGGTGATGTCAGCCACTAGGAGGCGCCCCCCCCCACCACCTCCTGAACTTGAGAGATGGTGAAGTTGCGCCCCCGCAGCAGAATAGCCAGGCCCGAGGAGCGACAGTCGTTACCCCCCGACCAGATCAAAGGCCCACAGGTCCAGGCGCCAGACCATTTCCCGTACCTGCCGAGGTGCGGTATCCCGCACTCCTGCAGAAACAGGAGGTCCGCCTTGATAGTGGTCAGGTAGGCCAACGTGGACACACATCTCGCGGTTGACTTGACGCTGCGCACATTAATGCTCGCAATTCGTACCCCCATTGTGGGCAGTGACCGCAGTACCCTCCCCAAGTCCAAGGTCCAGCCCCTCCATCTGTCCCTTCATGCCCATTGCCCGGGCTAACTGCTGGTCGCTCTCCGGGCTCAGGAAACCGTCCGTGCTGCCTTCCGGGTGGCATCCCCCCGTCAGGGGTGCGGAGGCAGGAGGCTCCGGCTCCGGGTCAGGCTGGGGACGTGCTGTTTCCTCCTTCCCGCCTGGAAGTTCCGGGGGGCCCTCCAGCGCTCCAGCGGCACTTGACTGGGTGTCGGAGTGAGCCTCAGGACACCTCCCATCACCTGGAAGCGGGGTGCTGCTTTCCTTCCCCCTCGAGACCTTCAATTTCTGCTTCGGGTGGGCCCTCTCCGAATCCTCCTCGTCAGAGGAGCTCTTCTCGCCCCCCTGTAGCTGCCTCTTCCTGCCTGATTGTTGCGGTTCCTGGGCCCGTCGACGCACCTTCCTCCTCGCTTTCCGGACTGTTGTCCACTCCCCTGGGTCGCCTGTCGCCGCCTCCATTGGCTCCGGGTTGTCGGGGGGGATCGGAGCCTGCAGGGGTGCTTTGCTGGCCTCGGGCCCATCCTGCAGGGCTGGGCCCTGCTGCACGGCCTGGCCCTCCTGCACATTAGTGGGGTCCTTGCTGGGCCCTGGTGCCTTCCTCTCCTCCGGGGGGGCTGGCCCCGCATTTCCCCTGCCGGCGACCTGGGCGTAGGTGGTAACCTGCCGCGGGCATGCCCTATAGAAGTGGCCCGCTTCCCCGCAAAGGTTGCAGCTTCTCTCTCGTGGGCAATCCTTTGCAAGGTGTCCCTCCTCCCTGCAGTTCCTGCAGATGGTGACTTTGCAGTCGGCCGCCATGTGACCTGACCTACCACAGGCATGGCAGACTTTAGGTTGCCCTGCATAGGTCAGGTAGCCCCTGCTCCCGCCGATCGCGAAGCTGGACGGTGGGTGTGCGACATTCCCGTCTGCGCCCATCCTCAGCGTCACCTTGACCTGCCTCTTACTCGTCCTGATGCCAAAGGGGTCCACGATGTCAGTTAGGTCCCCTTCCACCTTCACATACCTTCCGAGGAAGGTCAGGACATCAACTGCTGGCACATGCGGGTTGTACATGTGCACAGTCACCATACGGCTCCTCTGTGCTGGCATCACAAACAGTGGGACAGCGGTCAATACAGAGAGGGGGCCCTCACCTCCTTTCTCCTTGAAAACCTCCAGGAAGCGCTCGCAAAGCTTGGCACTCCGGAAGGTCACATCGTAAAAACCCCCTCCGGGGAAATCCTGCAGGCAGTAAATGTCTGCAGCAGCAAACCTACAACAGTCCAACAGGACTCTCTTCACGAAGAAGGTGCGGTCCACAGGTGCACCTTCATCCACCTTCTTTACAGAAACACGGATGGTGTTCCGGACCCCCTGACCTGGGGCACGAGCACTTGCCGCAGCCATCGTTGCAGGTTGGCTGCTCCCCTGAACCAGCGTTAGGCCGAAGCCAGCATTAAGATCCACTGGTCGCAAGGGTGCACAGCCAACCCGACGTCCTCCTTTCACCTCCAAGACAGCACTCTCGTCCTCTCAGTCCACAAGAGAGTGGGTCTTTATTGTGTTCGAGATGTAAGCTGGTTCACTGAGCTGTAAGGTTTGTCCCCAGATGTTTTGTCACCATTCCAGGTAACATCAACAGTGAGCCTCCGGCAAAGCGCTGGTGTTATGTCCCGCTTTCTATTTATCTGGTTAGATTTCCTTGGGTTGGTGATGTCATTTCCTGCATTGGTGATGTCATTTCCTGTTCTTTTTCCTATGGGGATGGTAGATTGGCTCCAAATCAATGTGTTTGTTGATGGAGTTCCGGTTGGAATGCCAAGCTTCTAGGAATTCCAACCGGAACTCCATAGACAAACACATTGATTTGGTGACCATCCACCATCCTCTGAGAAAAAGAACAGGAAATGACATCACCAACACAGGAAATGACATCACCAACCCAACGAAACCTAACCAGATAAATAGAAAGCGGGACATAACACCAGCGCTTTGCCGGAGGCTCACTGATGATGTTACCTAGAATGGTGACGAAACATCTGGGAACAAACCTTACAGCTCAGTGAACCAGCTTACGTCTGGAACACAATAAAGACCCACTCTCTTGTGGACCAAGAGGAGGAGAGTGCTATCTTGGAGGTGAAAGGAGGACGTCGGGTTGGCTGTGCACCCTTGCGACCAGTGGATCTTAATGCTGGCTTCGGCCTAACGCTGGTTCAGGGGAGCAGCCAACCTGCAACGATGGCTACGGAGAGTGCTCGTGCCCCAGGTCAGGGGGTCCGGAACACCATCCGTGTTTCTGTAAAGAAGGTGGATGAAGGTGTACCTGTGGACCGCACCTTCTTCGTGAAGAGAGTCCTGTTGGACTGTTGTGGGTTCGCTGCTGCGGACATTTACTGCCTGCAGGATTTCCCTGGAGGAGGTTTTTAAGACGTGACCTTCCGGAGTGCCAAGCTTTGCGAGCGCTTCCTGGAGGTTTTCAAGGAGAAAGGAGGTGAGGGCCCCCTCTCTGTATTGACCGCTATCCCACTGTTTGTGATGCCAGCACAGAGGAGCCGTATGGTGACTGTACACATGTACAACCCGCATGTGCCAGCAGTTGATCACCTGACCTTCCTCGGAAGGTATGTGAAGGTGGAAGGGGACCTAACTGACATCGTGGACCCCTTTGGCATCTGGACAAGTAAGAGGTAGGTCAAGGTGCCGCTGAGGATGGGCGCAGACGGGAATGTCGCACACCCACCGTCCAGCTTTGCGATCGGCGGGAGAAGGGGCTACCTGACCTATGCAGGGCAACCTAAAGTCTGCCATGCCTGTGGTAGGTCAGGTCACATGGCGGCCGACTGCAAAGCCACCATCTGCAGGGAGGAGGGACACCTTGCAAAGGATTGCCTACGAGAGAGAAGCTGCAACCTTTGCGGGGAAGCGGGCCACTCCTATAGGGCATGCCCGCAGCGGGGTGCCACCTACGCCCAGGTCACCGGCAGGGGAAATGCGGGGCCAGCACCCCCCGGAGGAGAGGAAGGCACCAGGGCCCAGCAAGGATCCCACTAATGTGCAGGAAGGCCAGGCCGTGCAGGATGGGCCCAAGGCCAGCAAAGCACCCCTGCAGGCTCCGATTTTTTTCCCCCCGCCCCCCGACAACCCGGAGCCAATGGAGGCGGCGACAGGCGACCCAGGGGAGTGGACAACAGTCCGGAAAGCGAGGAGAAAGGTGCGTCGACGGGCCCAGGAACCGCAACAATCAGGCGGGAAGAGGCAGCTACAGGGGGGCTATAAGAGCTCCTCTGACAAGGAGGATTCGGAGAGGGCCCACCCGAAGCAGAAGTTAAAGGTCTCGAGGGGGAAGGAAAGCAGCACCCCGCTTCCAGGTGATGGGAGGCGTCCTGAGGCCCACTCCGACACCCAGTCAAGTGCCGCTGGAGCACTGGAGGGCCCCCCGGAACTTCCAGGCGGGAAGGAGGAAACAGCGCGTCCCCAGCCTGACCCGGAGCCGGAGCCTCCTGCCTCCGCACCCCTGACGGGGGGATGCCACCCGGAAGGCAGCACGGACGGTTTCCTGAGCCCGGAGAGCGACCAGCAGTTAGCCCGGGCAATGGGCATGAAGGGACAGATGAAGGGGCTGGACCTTGGACTTGGGGAGGGTACTGCGGTCACTGCCCACAATGGGGGTACGATTTGCGAGCATTAATGTGCGCAGCGTCAAGTCAACCGCGAGATGTGTGTCCACGTTGGCCTACCTGACCACTATCAAGGCGGACCTCCTGTTTCTGCAGGAGTGCGGGATACCGCATCTCGGCAGGTACGGGAAATGGTCCGGCGCCTGGACCTGTGGGCCTTCGATCTGGTCGGGGGGTAACGACTGTCGCTCCTCGGGCCCGGCTATTCTGCTGCGGAGGCGCAACTTCACCATCTCTCAAGTTCAGGGGGTGGTGGGGGGGGCGCCTCCTAGTGGCTGACATCACCTATAGGAATGCTCCCCTGAGGCTGATCAACGTGTACGCCCCAGCGGTACGGAGTGAGCGGTTGGCCGTCCTGCAGCGGCTTCCACCCCTGCTGGCACGTCCAGGCCGGTCATCCTAGGCAGAGACTTCAACTGCATCATCGATGCAGATGGAAGATCCGGAGTGGGGACAGCGAGTGGGGGGATTCAACTGGACGTCACGTCCAGATTCCTGATGGGCACGGTGAAGGACGCCAAGCTGCTCGACGTCTTCAGCACCCCTGCAGACGGAGCGCAGCGGAGGTACACCTGGTCGCGGCCAGACGGGTCTATCCGCTCAAGGATAGACTTCCTGTTTGTGTCACGGACGTTCTCGGTCAGGTCCACCGGTGTCGAGCCGGTGTTCTTCTCTGACCACTGCCTCCTGTTGGCCGACTGTCACTTACAGGACGACCAGCCGGTCGGCAAGGGGACATGTAAGCACAACACGACTCTGTTGACCCTAGAGAACGTCGAGGAGCTTAAGAGGGAGTACGCCGGTTGGAGAACCGTGAAACCCCTCTTTGAGTCTCCAGGCGACTGGTGGGAGACGGTGAAGGAGAACATCAAGAGGCTCTTTGTCCTCAAGGGTGTTCAGAAGGCAAGAGAGAGGCAGGGAAAGCTGTTGCGACTCCAGAAAAGGGTGCAGAACCTGCTCCTTCTGCAGTTGATGGGGGTCGATGTCATGGAGGACCTCCGCGAGGTGAGGGGCCAGCAAGCCTCGCTCTTCGCCGCGGAGGCCTCCAGGATAATCTTCCGGTCCAGGGTCCGCTCCGTGGAGCAGGACGAGACGTGCTCGCGTTTCTTCTTTCAGAAGGTGCACAAAGAGAGCTCTGTGCTTAGCCGGCTGAAGGAGGACGACGGCTCGGTGACGTCGTCGCGGCCCGACATTTTGAGGATCAGCAGATCATTCTATTCCGGACTGTATGACACGAAGCCCACAGACAGCACGGCCTCCGAGTCGTTCCTGTCGTCTATCACGGAGGTCTTAGACGACGGCACGAGGGAGTGTCTGGACCGGCCGATATCCCTGGACGAGCTGGCCAGAGCCCTCCAGTCCTTGTAGAGGAATAGGGCTCCCGGAAGCGACGGCTTACCGGTCGAGCTGTATTCCACTCTGTGGGGCCTGGTCGGCCAGGACCTGCTGGAGGTGTACGATAGTGCGCTTTGGGCAGGGGAAATGTGCAAGTCCATGAGGAAGGGCATCATCACCCTCATTTACAAGAGGAAGGGGGAGAGGGAAGAAAATAAGAATTGGCGTCCCATTTTACTTTTGAACGTGGACTACAAAATCCTGGCCAAGGTCATTGCCAACCGGGTCAGGTCTGTCCTGGAGTCAGTGATTCACCCTGACCAACCTGTGCTGTGCCGGGCAGGAAGATCGCTGAGAGCCTCGCGCTCATCAGGGATACGATCGCCTACGTACAGGACAGGCGGGTGGACACCTGCCTCGTCGGCCTGGACCAGGAGAAGGCCTTCGACAGGGTCTCTCATGCTTACATGAGGGACGTCCTCTCCAAATTGGGGTTCGGGGAGGGCATCCGCAATTGGATCCGGCTGCTCTACGCCAACATCGTTAGCGCAGTCTCGATCAACGGGTGGGAATCAGACAGTTTTCCTGTCAGATCTGGAGTCAGGCAGGGCTGCCCGCTCTCTCCTGCCTTGTTCGTGTGCTGTGTGGAGCCCTTCGCCGCATCCATCAGGGAGGACGTGAGCCTGAAGGGCGTGACTATCCCAGGCAGCGGAGGCCTTCAGGTCAAGACCTCCCTGTACATGGGTGATGTCGCCGTCTTCTGCACCGATCGTCAGTCAGTGACTAGACTATTGGACATCTGCGGCTAGTTTGAACTGGCCTCGGGTGCCAAAGTCAATAGGGGTAAGAGCGAGGTCATGTTCTTCGGGAACTGGGACGACCGCTCCTTCATCCCCTTCACCGTCAGGATAGACTACCTGAAGGTGCTGGGTGTTTGTTTTTGTGGAGCTGGGGCATGCGCTAAGACTTGGGAGGAGCGTATCGCCAAATTGAAGCAGAAGCTGGGCAGGTGGACGCTCCGGTCCCCCTCCATCGCGGGTAAGAACCTGGTTGTCAGGTGCGAGGGTCTTTCGGTACTGTTGTATGTGGCGCAGGCCTGGCCTAATCCCTGGACCTGCGCCGCTGCGGTCACCCGGGCCATCTTCCACTTCATTTGGGGGTCGAGGATGGACCGGGTCTGCAGAGATACCATGTACAAAGACCTGGGAAATGGGGTAAAGGGCGTACCGAACGCCACCCTCGCCCTGATGGCTACCTTTGTGTGCGGCTGCATCAAGCTGTGCGTAGATCCTCAGTAGGCAAACACCAAGTGTCACTACTTACTGAGGTTCTACCTGTCCCCGGTGCTGCGAAGGCTGGGCCTGGCCTCGTTGCCGCGGAACACTCCGAGTAGTTGGACCGTTCCGTACCACCTGTCCTTCGTGGAGAAATTTTTGAAAGGAAACACCTTTGACCACAAGGCCGTCAGGCAGTGGTCAGCACGTAGTATCCTCAGGACCCTTCGGGAAAAGGAGAGGGTGGATCCCGTCGTGTGGTTCCCCACGCAGACTGTCAAAGTCGTTTGGCAGAATGCCTCATCACCAGAACTTTCAAACAAGCACAAGGTCATTGCTTGGCTGGCGGTGAGAGGGGCTCTGCCAGTGAGATCCTTTATGCACACCCGGAATCTCTGCACCACCGCACGCTGCCCTTGAGGCGGCTGCGGGGGGGACGAGACTGTCGATCACCTCCTTCTGGAGTGTGCCTATGCGCATGAGGTCTGGAGGGGGATGCAGTGGTATTTGTTGAGGTTCGTCCCGAGCAGCTCCGTGACGCGGGACTCCGTGCTCTACGGGCTGTTTCCGGGGACGCACACCGAGACCAACATCAACTGCGCCTGGAGGACCATCAATGCGGTGAAAGACGCTCTTTGGTCTGCCCGCAACTTGCTGGTCTGCCAGCTGAAAGAACTGACCCCGACTGAGAGTTGCAGACTGGCGCACTCCAAGGTCCAGGGCTACGTGCTGAGGGACGTGCTAAAGCTTGGGCAGCTGCCGCCAAGGCGCGGTGGGGAAAGACCACAGTATGAAACCCCTTGTCCAGAATAGAAAAAAGTGCCCTATCTGGTAACTGGGCCCAGCTGGCGCCTTCCCCAACTGGTCAGGGGGCCAACGGGGACTGTGCGGGGAGAAGACTGCCGGGGTATTTTCTTTGCTTTGTTTTTTTCTCCTTTAGTTGGTGTACGTACCCCCTGGGTAACCCAAAGCGGCTTGCATGACTTGGTAGGTGTGTCAATATGATTTATTTTTTGTACATCTTATTTTTTAAGTATATTTTTCCAAATTTAAAAAAAAGTCACAACACGTCTGAAAGCTAACCTTCCAGCTCAGCGAGCAAACTCACATCCAGTAAACAACATTGGTCAAGACGCCACCACAATCTGAGGAGTGATCTGAGTCACTTTCTTCAGGTTTTGCTTGAGCCACAGGGATTTCCCTATGTAGTAAATGTACTGTAAGAGAAGGATCACAGGATCATTATAACACCAAGAAGGACCATTCAGCCCCTTGTATCTGGCATTTCAGATCAGAAATTAATCTCATTTTAATACTCAGCATTCACCTCACAGTCTTCCTTTTTCAGATAATAATTCAGCTCTCTCCTGAATGTCTCAAATGAACCTTTCATCACCACACTGTCAAGTAGTACATTCCAAACAATCACTGCAATATTCTCCTAAAGCTTTGTTGTCCCTTTTACAAATACCATTACTCTGTGCCCTCTTGTTACGCACTCACTTCCCTCTGCATAAAATTGCCACCTGCATCATACTCCCAAGTTGGCACTGAGGCCACCTCACACTCCAGAATTGTCACAGTCTGTGCTCCCAGACTATGCAATTGCCAAACCTGTCTTTCAGCAGAGAAGCTCATGACTCACTGCCAATTTGCAACTGTAAACTCAGCTTCCTAATACTTATTTATTTTAATTTAATTGATTGATAACTGCCACAGCCAGGTATTTTCTCTTTTAAATCAATTTTTAAACTAGTTTGCAGTTTAAAAGCTGTAAGTCAGAGCCTGTCTATTAATCTAAATAATAGGTTGAGAAAAACAAACCAGAGAGATTCTCACCTGCACCAAATTCCCAAGTTAATCCTCATACCTCGTTGCACTCAGGCCTCGTAGTTCTCAGTGCTCCCATGTTCTCACACATGTGGTTGTCATTTGGATTTCATTGTACTACTCATGGGCTGAGTTCCACATTGGTGATATCAATCATGTATTAAGTGAGTATTCTTGTCTCTGAGCACCAGTCAATGAGCTGCTTCAAGGTGTAAAGAGATTTGTGAGGTTGGACTGCCAGAGATTGAAAGCAGTCAGAAAACTACTAGGGAATCTTGAACAATCTGTATACGTATCTTTTTATGTTTGAACACCAGCTTCACACTAATGTAATAGAAACCCTGACAGAGCAAGAACATTCCTCAATTATTGGAGGTGTCTGGGTTACATACTTGCTCTTGATGATAGACTGCACCTATTAGAAGCCAGGCAGGACTGCAATCCTGCTACTCCCTTTGGTAATAACCTTGAGATTTTTGCTGGCTCAAGAAAACAACAGCCACTTCTCTCGTGTGTTTGAGAGATCTGATTCTGTGATCTTCCAAGTGTCTCTTGCAGAGCTCTCGAAACAAAGTTGAGGGCAGTTGCCACTCTCGGCCTCCAGTAAAATGTGGCCACTGGACCTAGTTGTCAACAAACCATGAATCAGAATTCTGCAAATGTTTGTACCACCTAATGTGAGACCTTAAACTTCCTGAGACATTAGTATTCCAGAAGTCCTTGAAACTGATCCTCTGACTGTACCCATTTTGTTGTGGTCAAGGAGTGACTATGCAAGTGGCATCTCTTTATGGTGGCCCTCACTCCTGTGGAGTCACAAAGCCGGGAGAAGATTTTTATTGCAGCTCCTTCTTCTGCTTTTGGCCACGTTGCTTGCGTTTTTTTTTTCTGATTCAGTTTCTGCAAATAATTTTGACAGACTTCTTAGATGTCATCTGATAATTCAATGTAAATCAACACACTTTATATATATTTTGATCTGAGATCACAGCTGCAAATACTAGCCTTCAAAGTTGTGAAAGTAACAGAAGTTAAAGCCTTTCTCTCAAGCAGGAAATAAATCAGCCTTCAGGTTTCAGCCCTTATATCAGAGCGGCTTGCATGACTCGGTAGGTGTATAAATATGATTTATTTTTTGTACATCTTATGAATTAAGTATATATTTTTCCAAATAAAATAAAAGCCCTCAAGTAGCAATAGGTTCTCATCTTGCTTTCACTGGTAAATTCTTAAGAAGACTGGTAAACTTAACCAAATTAGTTAAAACAGTTAAATTCCAAAATAACCAGTTTAATAAACCATTAATTATGATATTAACATAGTGCCCTCTCCTAAAGGTGTTGATCACATGCAGTTTAATACATTGCAATCAAATTGAGGAGCTATTAGGTTGGAACGGACCTCTGCTCTACTGTCATTTTCTCACTTTTGTTAGGTCTTCCACCAATCCCAAATCCATGACCTCCTGTAAGGTAAAACTCAGCCCAAACATTCAGACATAATGACAGGTAATATTGTCCTCTCAACCCTGTTTTACCTGTGAAAGCTTTTGTTGCACAAAATTTGAATAAGCGGGAAATTGTACTCTTCGTGTGCTTTGGTATGCTGCATTTGCTGTCACTCTCTGCATTGTTTTGAGTGAAGAATTGCACACTTTAATAGCAGCACTATTTATTTATTTATATTTATAATAAATTTATACTTGGTGGGGAAAAAAAAGACATATTGAGAATTTTTTTCAAAAAATGCAATTAAATCCTTGAAGAATTTATTAGCGACCAGCTTTTGTCACTAGCTTGTAGAACAGGCAAAAAAAAAATTCTGAAAGCTTTAATGATACATGAAATTCAATCAACTGAAACAAATCATAAATGAGAAACCACACACTGTTGACACCTACTTAACATTTTGCTTTGTACTGACAGTAACTGGGAATGGTATCCAGATTAGTTGTGCGCTGCATGATAGTAACCTAATTGTGTAGCTGTTAACAGTTCAGCATATTGACTGCAAAATTAAACTCTCAAGAGCCTATAATTTCAGTACTCCAATTGTGCCTTCAGGTGAAGAATGGTATCCATGACACATATATGTACAGCCTGCGCTACACAATTTTAGTGAGGGCATTAACGAAAGCATCAGGAAACTGTGCTGGAAGTCTGCAGGGTAGTCTGATAACAGTTAGCATGTAGCACACACTTGATAGCAATAGTGTCATTTACAGCGATAATGCTCCAGCTACACCTCCTCTTCACTGTTACAGTTGAATGTACTTTCAACAACCGGAAGGAGCACTCCCAACAACATTATTTAAAGGAATCACTAACTACTTTGAGAGCAGTTGATGATTGATTTCTGAGGAAGGGTAACAAGACTCAAAAGATTAACTCTGTCTTTCTTCCATTGATGGCCCCAGACATCCTGAGTTTCTTCAACAATTCCTGTTTTCGATTTTGTTTTTGTTTGTTTGTGTTCTTCTGGGTCTAGTTGGTCATACCAACCTGTTCATTGGCTTTCCCTCTTATTAAACAATGATGAAAATTTGCAGGGTAATGGAGTCACATGTCGTAAAGTTGCTCACTCCACTTGCTCACAAATGGGTACTTTACCGATCATCCCCTTTGGCCTGTAACCCATCAGTGAGAATGAGGAAAGGAAACACAGAGCGGGGCTGGGCTGCTCACAAGGCAGGAACAGGAGAAAGAGGAAGAGGCAGGTTCTTGGCTAGAACCCTTTATGGTTAGCATCGTGGCTCAGTGATTAGCACTGCTGCCTCACAACGCCAGGAACCCAGGTTTGATTCCACCCCCAGATGACTATCTGTGTGGAGTTTGCACATTGTCCCTGTGTCTGTGTGGGTTTCCATTGGGTGCTCTGGTTTCCTCCCACAGTCCAAAGATGTGCAGGCTGGGTGAATCGGCCATGCTAAATTGCCTGCAGTGTTCAGGAATTAGTAGGTTAAGTATGTTAGCCTCAGGTAATGCAGAGATACAGGGAATGCGTAGGGAGATGGGTCTGGGTGGGATGCTCTTTGGATGGTTGGCGTGGGCATGTCGAGTTGAATGGCCTGTTTCCGCACTGCAGGGAGTCAACAATGTTGAGTGAGTGGGAAAACGTTTGGCAGATCGAACATAACATGGAATAATCTGAACTTGCCCATTTTGGCAGAAGGAACAGAACTTTGGGGTTAAGAGAGATATGGGTGTCTCTAAAAATGAAAACAAAATCTGCGTGCAAATATAAACCTTCAGGAAGGCCTATGGAATATCGTCAGTTACATGGGGTGAATGGAATTAAACGTAGGGAAGTTTTGTCACAGTTATACACGATATTTTTGAGACCACAGCCACAGTACTATTTATAGTTATCATCTCCATGTTTAAGGAAGGGCGAAATATGGCAGAAGCAACTCTGAGAAGGTTCACCTTACTGATATCAGGAATGAATGGTTTTATCATATAAAGGAAGGTCAGATTGGATGACCCATTGGAGTTTAGAGGTGATCTTATTGAAATATATAAGATCCTGAGGGAAATTGAAAGGGTGGATGTTGGAAGGATATTTCTTCTGGAGAATGAACAGGGTACAGTTTAAAAATTAGGGAGCTCTCATTTAAGTCTGAGATTAAGGGGCTTGACTTTTTACCTCAGAAGGACGCAAGTCTTTGGAACTCTCTTCCAAATGCTGAAAAGATGGCACAAATGAAGACTTCTCTCCCCATTGAATCTGTTGGTTTCAAAGAGGCTTTCCAGTCTTATCCCATCTTCCAACTTGTGGTCCATATTCTTCGCAGATCTAGTGCTTCATGTATATCTCAAAGGATTTTCCAAAATGCAGCACAGGCCTCTGTCCTAACCATCCTTTCAGGCAGCGCAATCCAGAGCTCCCCCAGTCCAAAGGTGGAAATGTGAAGTGCGAGATTAAAAAGAGACCCGTGATACATTAAAATGTCATTAAATAACACACTCACAATGCTTAGCTCAGGTAATGGCACTGAGGGAAATTTAGAGGGTAGCATAGAGGTGATCCAATGAGCATAGGCTGCCACAGCCAGGACGAGGTCCGGTCATACAAGCCCTGCTGCAGGCAATTCAACAAAGGGCTTTGATAAGGCGCACCATGAAATGCCGAGTTGGATCCCAAATTGACTCAGAGACAGAACACAAAGGTTAAAGGTCAATTAGAAGGTTAAAGTTGTAAATTTGGGGATAACAACATTGCAAGAAAATTCAGGACAAATGGTAGGACACTGAGATTATAAAAAAATATAGTGAACTTAGAGTACAAGCCCAGGTTTCCAAGTAAATAATGTCGTTAAGAAAGCATTGCCTTTATTAGCAAAGGCAAAGAATATAAAAACAGGGAGGTTGTGATGGAACTATATAAAACATCGCTGTGCTGTTAGAATGCTGAATGCAATTCTGCTTACTGAACTACAGAAAAAAATTGATCATCCTCAAGATGGTGCAGAGGAGATTTGCAGGGCTGAAAATGACTGAGAAGGCCTCAAGACGGTGTAGAGGAGATTTGTGGGACTGAGAATAACTGGGAAGTTTGAGTTTTGGGGGCAGGCTGAATAGACAAGGAACAAAAACAAAGTTCCAGATAAAGGTAGCAAATTTGGCACCATCCATGGGAAATGAAACAGATTTGGCAGGCTGAGGAGAGGAGTTATAGAAACATGTCAAATTATGAGGAGGCCTATATTGAGTAGATACTTAGTTAAAGATACAGTAGAAGTAGAGTTGGGGAAATGGTTTAGAAGGTTTAGAGAGATTCAAGAGGAAATGTTTTATTCAAAGCCATCTTGGGGATCATAAACTCTGGAGAGGGCAGTTAAGGCAGAAAGCCTTCATTGCATTTAAAAAGGTTTTGGATAGACAATTGAAATACTGTAATTATAAGTCTGCAGAGCAAGACTTGGAAAGTATCATGAAGCTCAATAAGATGTCAGCTGGTGCAGACATGATGAGAGATGAATGGCCCCTTTCACTGCTGTAAATTTCTATGATTCTCTATGTTTCTATGAATCACACCCTCGAAAGCCCAACAAGGCTTTTCCATATTGGTTATTAAGGCAGAGGAAATGTTGCTGAAGCAACAACATGTTTTGCTTGATCTTTTATTTAGCACCATGACGCACTATTTGAATCAGTCTGTGTGTCGTTGTGTTGCCGGGCCACTAGACATTCACTTCTATGAAATGCAGACCACAGTTGCCCATGAACTATACATTCCCACAGTGCTTGTGATGCAGCATTTCATTTAGATTTGGCATACACAAATGTGCACGTTTAATGGCACCCTGAATCATGGGAAGCCCATTATCCTGGCAAAACCATACACAAGTTCTATCAGCTTCACTCTGCTCAGAGAGAACACAATATACTCTCCTCTTCTGATTACCACATGGCAGTTGTAACCCATAACAGCTGTGGAAGGCAAACTGTTGGGTTACAGATGATGTTTGCCTTTGAAACAATGAACTGGTTGACATAATCAGGTAGATCGAGCAGAAATCAAACAAAAACAAAAGCAAAATCATGAATTGTTGTGGAAACTCAGGAGGTCTGGGAGCAGCAATGAAGGGAAGACAAAGTTAATATTTTGAGTCCTGTTATCCTTCTTAAGAAATTAATCGTCAACTATTCTCAAAGTAATTGGTGATTCTTTAAAAAGTGGTGTTGGGAGTACACTTTCCTGCTGTTCAAAGTACATTCAACTGTAACAGTTATGAGGAGGTGTTAGCTAGAACATTATCGCTATAAATGACACTATTGCTGTCAAGTGCATACTACTATATTTCTTTCTGGGTTCTTTAGGTACTGTTCACAAATACTTTGTTACCTATTTTTGTATGATCAGCCAATTTAGCAAATACATTCAGTCTCATCATCGAAGACTTTGATGTAAGTTATAAACAATTGAAGCCCCAACATTGATTCCTCTGACACACTAGTTATCACATCTTGCCAACCCAAAAATGATCATCTGCTTCCTATTAGCCCACCAACCCTCAATCCATGTTAGTATGTTACTCACTACACCATGAATCTTATTTTTTATAGTAACTGTTGATCTATCATTTATTCAAATACCTCCTGGAATTTTAACTACATCCAGTGATTCTTTTTTATAAGCCTTGCTTGTTACTTTGTGAAAGAGCTCTAATGAATTTTTCAAACATATTTCACTTTCACAAATTGTCTAATTGCATTCAGGTTTTTTAAGTATCCTGCAATAACATCCCTCATAACTTTGCCCATATTGTCAAGTAGAAGCTTGTAGTGTAGCTATACTGAAACAGTTTGACTGGAGGTGCAGCTTGTTCTACAGTACAACACTCCTGTACTATTGTCAGAATGTTATCAGGCCCTATGGCCTTTGCAGTCTACAGTGCCTTCAGCCCTTTCTTGATGTTGCATGAAGTGAATTGAATTGGCTGAAGACTCGCATCTGTGATGCTGGGGATCTCAGGTAGAGGTTGAATGTAATCCAGTTAAGTCATAATTAATAGGAATTATGGTAAATGTGTAATAGGGCTCTGGAACATTGAACAGTGTATGATCCAAGTCGTGCCCCAACCCTAAGCCCTAACCCTATTGCAGTTATGGCACTTATGCATTCACTAATATTTACCACTTGTGTAGGCTGTTCACAATGATACCGTGGATAGTAACCTACCAAATGCTTCAATTTCCTTCTCAGAGTTTGTCTGTTGTTTGTCCTGATCCACTGTCAATTCAAAACACTCCTCCTCCTTACAGCCTCCGCACCAAAGCCTCCAGAGTTTGGAATGAGCCCTGTGCCATGTTATGTTTATCCCCACATCAGAGCTATTTCTACAATTAATTCTGTAAACTACTGAAGCCAAGATGAACATCCTCTTTAAGAGGAACAAATTTGCTTTCCATAGTCCAGGCAAAATTAAACGCTGGTTGCTAACCCTGCAGGATTTTGTGAACCCTACTAAAGTGTGCAGTCACTCAGCAGTAAGCTTGTTTTCGCACTAACTTCACGTAAATGAAGAAGCAGCACAATATTAGTGTACTACCTGTATCACAACTAACTTCCTTTCTTCAATTGCTTATTATGGTTTCTCCTGAACATTTCCAGGAATTATCCCGTGTCTTCACTCACCACTGCGCCTCCCCACATATCATTTGATCTTGATTTAAAGCTTCTGCAGTACAATACCAAATGCAAGTGACTAAAGATGTACCATCCCTGAAAAAAAGTGGGCTCATTTTACAAATATTGCTCCCAATGGGTCAATAGATTTATAAAATGAGCCATTATAGTAAGACATTATGATCAGTAAGTCCCCAAACAAGTCACTTGGTTTTGTCAAATTTATTTTGCTTTGTTACAGTTAAAATTTTTTTTTGGAAACTGTGGGAAATGTGACCGTTTAAACTTTGTTCCTATCTGGCCAGTTCATGTCTGATTTTGATAAATCTTTCAGAATGCATCCTAATGACATATTCTTTACAAACTTCTAACCTGCTAGTAATCAACTGCAGCCAAGGATATGAAGATGAAATATTTAGAGCAGTAGCATTTTCTCCTGAAAAGAGCAGGCCAACTCTCGCAGGCAAAGCCATTGGAGAAACTTGTTTTAACTTTTCTTTTGATACACAGTTTATAATATAGCATTCGAACCACTTACGCATGAAATACCAGAAAGGAAGATTGTCTTACTTGGTACCTTGGGGTTCCCTCCCGAGGGATCGTTGTACAGAGTGATTGGAATGGCTTGACACAAGGCCAACGGTGCTGGCTTCACCTGAAGGAGCTCAATTACCAATAGAAAATCTTTTATGGACTTGAAGAATATATTCAATGATAAGGACACTTAACAAGTCATTCAACAAATAAATAAAAATGTGTATGAAAGTGGAGTCCTGCAGATCTGAAGTAAAAACAGAAGTCTGACAGCATCTGAGATAATGGGAACTGCAGACGCTGGAGGATCCAAGATAACAAAGTGTGAAGCTGGATGAACACAGCAGGCCAAGCAGCATCCCAGGAGCACAAAAGCTTACGATTTGGGTCCGAAAGTAAGACAATCTTCCTTTCTGGCACTTCTTGCATAAGTGGTTCTAATGCTATATTATAAAACTGTGTATCAAAAGAAAAGTTAAAACAAGTTTCTCCAATGGCTTTGCCTGCGAGAGTTGGCCTGCTCTTTTCAGGAGACAATGCCACTGCTCTAAGTATTTCATCTTCATATCCTTGGCTGCAGTTGATTACTCGCAGGTTAGAGCTTTTGTGCTCCTAAGATGCTGCTTGGCTTGCTGTGTTCATCCAGCTTCACACTTTGTTATCTTAGTCTGACAGCATCTGTCATGTTTGATACATTAGTTCCAACATGAGTTACTGGACTCAAAACATTAACTTTGTTTCTCTTTCCATGGATATTGCCAGATCTGCTGAGTTTCTCCAGCAATTTCTGCTTTGATTTCAGGTTTCAAGCGTCCGTAGTACTTGCTTTAGTAGCCTGTGGAAGTTGAAGTCAGTTTTTGGCAATGAAAAAATGTGCTTGTCACTAATTGATTCCATAGCTTTTGGTATGTAACCCCTTTCAAGGCACTCTAATGCTTTGCAATTATGCTAATAAAACAACAGGACAAACATTCTAGGTGTAACTTAACACTACATTATTTGGCACATTGTTAACTGGAAAGTGCTTTATTCAACAAATGATTTTCACAAAAAATCATCTGCATAATATTCATTGCAATCTCACACGTCCTTGATACTTTCAATAGTCAAAATGACATCTCTAACTTCATCACAAAAAGGTGTGTAACAGATGGGAGAAACCTAAAACTGGAGCCAGGCCCTGAAATTATTTTCTCTTAACCAGAAACAACTTTCCAAATTCCAGGCCTGCACCCTAGAGGCGTAGAACAGAGTGAAGTATGAGATTTCTCTATCTGGATAGATAGACAATTTTGTCACTATTGCCCAAGCAAATACTGAAACAGAACACCAAGACAGAAATATTTACAGCAGCATAGTGGCAACCTAATTGGTTAACAATTCGGAAAGGATAAGTTCAGTTCTTATCAGTGAAAGCTGTAAATTGAATTTATTAAGGGTTGGTGCCAGAAAATTATGAAGAAAGCAATTGTAAAATACCAATTGATTCACTGATATTTTTAGTGCAGTGTAAAGGCTTAAATTTTCTGTCTAGTCTACATGAAGTTTCATACGAATGGTTGCCTCATAACATCCTCATAATGTCATTGTGTGATAAACCACTTAGTTATGAAATAAACCAAGATAACTAGGACAACAAATGTGACTTTGGATGTGTTGCTAAGCAGTGAGATTATAAACAAAAGCATGTGCTGGATATTGATATGAAAATCACAGTGGATGCCTAGGATCATAGAATCCTGACAATGTGGAAAGAGGTCATTTAGCCCATTGAATCTGCACCAATGCTCCAAAGAGTATCCTACCCAAATGCACTATCTCCGTAACCCTGGCCATAACCGACATAGCCTGTGCTTCCCTTAACACTATGGATAATTTAGCATGGCTAATCTACCTAACCTACACATCTTTGGACCTGGCAGCTTCAGCTGGTCACTTGCATCTTCAAACTCCATCTTCATCAGGAATAACCAATATTCCAGGGGCAACTCCACCATCCATGGGGGTTGGCATCAGACATATACCAGTCTCATCACATTGATACAGCACATGTTGATGCCAGGCCACTTAGCATGCAGGAACCGGTACCCATCGCATGGATTGGACCAGGGTGCATCTCAGGACTCATCGCCTGATTTCTTTGTGCTCATTCATTTTGTGCCTACTTGACTCACAACACCTCTGCCTTTCCTTTTTTTGATTTAGTGCTTAAAATCTCATGGCACTTCTGTTTTGCCATGTCATTTAGTACGGACACAGAGCCAAGTAATTTTTCATGTTTGTCAGCAGTGACTAGTCGGCGGGTTCAACGTGTTACTATTTCATATCATATAACATCCATATTACATCTGCACCATATGCCAGTCACGTCTGCTACAAACACACTGCCTGTGCATCAATGAAAAGGCCATGCAATGCCTTCAAATTTGGGGGAGTAGTCCATAAGCAGGTTGGGTAGACAGGCTCAGTTAGCATGTAGCAACACAGTAAGTCAAGGACATCATCCAGTCTTAATCCAGAGGATTTGACATGGTCAGAAAGTCACTTGGTGCAGGATAACAAAGTGTGAAGCTGGATGAACACAGCAGGCCAAGCAGCATCTCAGGAGCACAAAAGCTGATGTTTTGGTCCTAGACCCTTCATCAGAGAAAGGGATGGGGAGAGGGTTCTGAAATAAATAGGGAGAGAGGAGGAGGTGGACCGAAGATGGACGGAGGAAAAGACAGGTGGAGAGGAGAGTATAGGTGGGGAGGTAGGGAGGGGATAGGTCAGTCCGGGGAGGATGAAGGGTCTAGGCCCAAAATGTCAGCTTTTGTGCTCCTGAGATGCTGCTTGGCCTGCTGTGTACATCCAGCTTCACATTTTGTTGTCTTGGGTTCTCCAGCATCTGCAGTTCCCATTATCTCAAGTCACTTGGTGCAGTCGAGTCAGGGATTCTTTATGGCTGCAGTCAAGGACGTCCACAGCAGTAGAAAGTATTTTATTGGATGTAAAGTGTTTTGAGCTGTTCGGTAGTTATGCGAAGTGCTATGTAAATGCCAGTATCTTTCCTGTACCAGTTTAAAGAGAAAATGCTGCAAATATGTTGTTTTGAAAGTAAACATCAAGTTGACTTGTTCGCACACGTGCAGGCCAGTAGCATGCAATGAACTTTCCTCACTCATTGATATTGACTAACTGGGGCATTGGAAAAACCCATTTTCCTGTACATTCTTGTGCCGTTTTCCTGTTCGGTTGAACATTGGTAAGTGTTTCAACCGAAGTTGGCTCATGGTGAATTTTCAAACAACACTTGGCTTTTTTGGTTTCTAGATAAACATTCTCAACATGCCCTGCTACAAACAAAAGGTGAATAATCAAAAAAGGACAAATAGTTCTTAACAGTAATTAAAAAGAAATGACCCACTCCTCTACCTGAATAATTAAGGGGTGGATTTTACTGGGGGCTGACTATCCACATTAATCAGAAAACTGATTGCCCCACAGCAATAATATATTGGGACAGAATGGGACTTCCACCTTCATCCAGTTTGGTTTTTGTCACTTGAATTGCATCATGGCCACATGAGAAGCATCCTTAGAAAATGATTAGCATGTATGCCATGGTTCTGGTAGTTCTGAAGATTTTGGACAGCCCTGTCTCGCAGTCTATAACAGTGAGGACAATGAGGTCGTAGGCTATGCTTTGGGAACTGAAGTTTCAGGGATGGATGTAGATGGTTTCAAGGCAGAACCATGATCTTGGGGCAGGGTAGAAACCTGCCTTTGATAGGCACAGAGGGCCTCCTTGAAAGGGTAAAGTTTAGAAGGTTGAGGGGAGATCTAATAGAAACTTGCAAAATAATGTATGGCTTAGAAAGGGTGGACGCTGGGAAGTTGTTTCCATTTGGCGGGGAGACTAGGACCCGTGGGCACAGCCTTAGAATTAGAGGGGGTCAATTTAAAACAGAAATGAGGAGACATTTCTTCAGCTGGAGAGTGGTGGGCCTGTGGAATTCATTGCCACGGAGTGCAGTGGAGGCCGGACGTTAGATGCCTTCAAGGCAGAGGTCGATAAATTCTTGATCTCACAAGGAATCAAGGGCTACGGGGAGAGTGCAGGGAAGTGGAGTTGAAATGCTCATCAGCCGTGATTTAAATGGCGGAGTGGACTCAACGGGCCGAATGGCCTTACTTCCACTCCTATGTCTTATGGTCTTATGGTAAAACCCCCAGACGTGTGCAGTAGTAGCCTGTGTAGTGAAGATGTTGGGCTATCGTTTCCTGTTGTGCATATTCTAAAATGAGACTTGTAATGAGGCCCTTCATTAATTAGCAATATAAAAATCTCAATAAGTCCAAGGGTGGGTGGGCTACCTGATGCCTTACCTATCTCTGCAACTACTTTCTGTTTAGTAATGTTATTGCGTACTCTGGAGCAGGTGGGGCTTAAACCCGGGCCTTCTGGCTAAGAATTAGTGATGCTACCACTGTACTACGAACACTTACCAATCTCCTTTAAGATAAAAAGACAGTTTAGATGTGGAACCTTCCCTTTTTATTTCATGAGTCCCCCTACTTGCAAATACACAGGTTGGGTAGAAAGTGTATCCAGTTGTCAACACCTTTGACTTGAAGATTACAGGTCACAACTTAAAAGAATGCACATGAGACAATATGTAAAAGCATTGATAATTGTGAGAAGATTAGGTATAACTTCAAGAGGAGATAGGTTGATGAAGTTAGCAAAAATATGTGTAGTGTTTAGTAGGAATATAGCAAGAAGAAAGGCAGAGGAAGCTCCATGAAACAAAGGACACATTTCCAGGAACAATACAGGGACAGAGAGATGGAGGCTTCTGTGTAGAAATGCTTGAAGGAAGCAGCTTATAAAACTAATTCAAAAAGCTTACACAATCTTGTTCCTCCAGGCAGAACATTTGAGATACAGAGGATTTAAGACAATTGGAATTAACTGCCTGAGAGTTTGATGGAGGCAGAGACCAACATTGCTTTCAGAAGGGAAATTGACTCAGGGATACAGAGAAAGGTCAGGCTTCTAGGATTAGCTCAGCTGTTCTTGCAGAGACCTGGCATAAACTGAATGTCCCTCTTTGATGTTACTGTCATTCTCTGATAAGTTTTTCTTTATGTTCACTGTAGTTGAGTGTGCATGCCATGAGTCCATGAAATCACTAGCGATCATATGCATTCCGTTTTGCATATATTATCAATTGATTTGGTTACATTGAAGCTCTTCCACTAAGTATGCCTGAGCAAACTGTGTATGTATGCACTAAACCCAGACAGGAAACAGCATGAGGAATTCATCTCGAAATCCGCCTTCTCTCTCAAAACTCAATTTCTTGGTGACAGCTCATTTGAACCACATTGGCAGCAATAATCCTACCATCCAGAAATTAGGTCCCATTATTTACCATGCAAAAAGTGAAAGATCATTTTCAATATGACAATGTTTGTGATAGTTTCAACATTTATATAACATCTTTAGTGAAGTTAAACCTGGAAAGGTGCTTCAAAGGAACATCAAACTAAAATTGACACCAAGCCATTATGACAGGTGCTAAAAGTATGGTTAATGAGAGAGGTTTTAAGAAGCTGCTTAAATGGAGGATACATAAGGATACATAACTGACAATGTGGGAGTTACACATGCACACACACATATATATCTTTCTCCATTTTCCAGCAAATGTGTGTGTGTGTGTGTCTGTGTGTGTGTGTGTGTGTGTGTGTGTGTGTGTGTGTGTGTGTCTGTGTGTGTGTGTGTGTGTGTGTGTGTGTGTGTGTGTGTGTGTGTGTGTGAGAACTGCTCTCCTTATGTGATATAACATAACAGGTGGCCTCATATAATTGAGACACAACTGACATCTGATCGTACTCTTGCTGGGAAGAAATTGAACTTGTGTACGTATAAGCCTGAGCTTGAAACGTCAGAATGATTGTGCGAATAGAGTATACAGGCTGTCTGAGTGTGCTGTCAGCAAGAAATATGTCACAAGGTTGAGATGACATTGGTAAATCACTTAACCTGCACCCTGATGAAGCATCATCCTAACCATTTGCGAAATTACTGTTCACAATTTGGTTTGGTCAAAACATATATCATTGAGAAAACATACTGCTCTTTCCTTGAACTTCATTCCCTAACTACATATTATATGGCACTCATGCATAAATAATTGATATTGCACTACAGATATGATTTATGCTACGCTACTGATTCACCATGGACCAAAGGTTTTAACAGGGCAAGTGCTGGCCTGTTCCTGAGCTTCTCTCAAAAGACTGTCCTTTTCTACACAGAAGTGCCAATAGAACACCTGTCAACTGAGATCCATGTAGAATACGAAAGGATTTGTCAAAAATATAAATGTTCACTATATGGCCGAACGAAACACTCTAAAATTATGGTGGTATATTTTATTTCTTTATCAGAGGATGTGTTAATAAATCTGAGATATGATCAAATGAAATTATGGGTATTTTGTAACTTAATGGCATGATACTTGTATGAAAAAGATACAGCAAGAAAACTGTGTATGTGTGTGCAACAAAGGAGGGGACTGATTAAAGTGCCACTTTATGGACAAGTTGGGTGAGGGTTTGATTTTTAGTATACTAATGAAAATACAGTCAAACAATATGGTGAAGACATTATCAGAAATTATCAGAGGTTTTTTTCGAATTATAGGATAGTATTTGAATTTAATCTGTTCTGGCTCTTTCAACAAGCAAAATTAGTCTTGCTCCTTTGCTCTTTCTCTGTATTCTAGAAAATGTTTCTCCTTCAACTACTTAGTCAAATCCTTTTTAAAGGCTGTGATTGAATCCATTAGAAGTGCAATACAAATCCTATTGATTCATTGAACAAAATCATTTTTCCCATGTCACTTTCAGTTATTTTGTCAAACATGTTAAAATTTGTTCCTTCTGGTTGTCAATCCTTCTGTCTTGGGAAAATGTTTCACTTTATTTGTTCTATGAAAAGCTTTCATGATTTTAAACATTTAGACTCATGCACAATGTGTTACATGCATTCATTTAATTGTGTTTAAGACAGAAGTTTTTAAACAATATCCAACTGGGAGATATGGCCTCTAAACTGTAACTATTGGCACTGTAAGGTTGATTCACTTTGCTCCTCAAAAGAAATAATGAATGCAGTATATTGAAACTTGGCTCGGAAAAAGGAAAATGTTTTATGTATCTATAAATGCATGAACCAATTCTTTTACGTAGCCTCTGGGATTTCATTGTCTGCAGGTAGCGCATAGAACTAAAAGGCTGAACAACCATATGAGGCTTAAATAAACTATTTTGCAATATTAAAGAGGTCCAATATATGGCAGATGTTTTCTGTTTGCTTTTTGTTGATATTCTCTTTTTCTTATGGTAGTGGAATATCGCTGCTTAGACCTTTATGCACTTGGTTACAGACTTCCTTGACAGGAACACTGGACTTCCTCCTGAGATGTGCCATTGGAGGATTCTTTCCAAAGCTTCTCCAACCATCTTATGTGTAAACTGGAGACTGATGAAGATAGATAATGTATCGTTTGGTCTAAATTTTGCAATATGAGATTCTTTTGTGTGATTTTGCAGTAATCCAATTTACATAGGTTTCCTTCTAATTTTAGGTTTTACTTGTTCTGTCTCTTTAGTTAGTTTTCACTTCATATTCCATTCAAATTTTGCACGTTCCCTAATTTCACTTAGCAAGAAGAGTTTGTGAAATGATCCAGCCTGTGTAATTATCTTTAGAACAGCTTGAGTTTAGTCAGTGTATCGTTTGAATGATTCAAGCCTAAAATTATATGCCAATTATTGTCATAACCAAACATTCTCACAGAAATTTTCTATAATACTTCTTTTTCACATGATGCATTTTTTTGATGTAATACCACTAACACATGGCATTAGACAAGAGAACATAGCACAATGGCAACTGTTGCATGTGTTGCAATGCAAACCACTACCAGCTTGTGGTTTACTAGCATCATACTTTTCCTTGACTGAGTCTAAGCATCTACTTGGTTCATTGCGGTGGAGGAAAACCACTAATGGGCCTAAATAAGAAGACTCACTTGTCTTAAATATAATGTAGTTAATGCACGATAGCAATCAGTTACAAATTATATTCACAGGTTACTCATTGTTGCAAAGACTAGGAGAAGACTTAAGACAACAGGTCCATCATCTCTGAGATCCTAAAATATTCTGCTTTCTCCACCCAAGTCTTAATGGCATCATCAGATTTTATGGAACTTAATACAGTCTCCAACTTTAATCCTTTCAGGCCATTAGCTTACACAAAAGCAGTGTTACTGAAAAAAAATAATTCAGAGACCTTGGCTCGTCGCCTGGAGGCATTAGATCAAATTCCATACAGTGGCTCGGTGAATTTCAATGATTAAGTGATTAAGTTATTAATAAATGTAGAATAAAAAGCTAGTGTCATTAATAATAAGCATGAAAATACCAGATTGTCATAAAAACTCATCTGGTTTACTAATGTCTTTTGGGGAGGCAATCTGCTATTTTTACTTACTCTGGCCAACATACGACTCCAGACCCACAGCTACACATAATTAACTCCAGCAAGCCACTCAGTCATATCTAACAGCTGCAGAAAAAAAACACGTGACTAAAGCTATTCAGGGTGGTTACTCACCGTAAGGTTTCAAGGGAAATTAAGATGGGCAATAAATGCTGAGCTGTCAGCTACATCCACATTCCAAGAATGAATGGAACCTGTTACCAGAATTTCTGATTTATTTTATAGGTGGCAAAATACAATCACAAGTACTATAATACTAAAGCATGTAATACTGTATTTGTCAGAAACAAACAATATTTTATTTAATTTTGAAATTTTAAAACCCTGCAGCAAACAGATCTAAATTCCATTCGTAATTGAAGGTTGCAGTAAAGTTAAACAATCTGCTGCTTCGTATTCCAATTGAATTTGCTAACTAATCATTGGCTGAATTAGTGGGTTTAACAGAATGGGCAATTTCTTCTTCTGACAAAACTAAAATGTTGAGAATTTGATCAAAATGCATGCCTACTTTTTGTATCCTACCTGCCAGAAAATAACAGTAAATGAGAGAATTTCTTCTGTATTTTTTCGAGACAGCAAGCAGGATGCTCAGCTGTATATCCAAACCAGTGGGTGTGAGTTTGAGAAAGTCCCAATCAACCTATATAGTGATCTATTCTGGTAACACAGGGTGGAATCTAATAGAGTTATAAATGATGCAGGTTACGGCGACGTTTGTGGCAGAGTGGGTGAGAGATCTAGTACAGCCTATCATGAAACTGGAAGTAAATCATAACATCTTTTATGCATTTGCCAAATGGCAAGGTAAGTTTTTCCGCTAAGTAGCGGCGGGTGGCCAAATAAAGGGGATTATAGCTTGTTAAGCATCTTATTAATGTTGTAACTCACCTCATTAATATTCCACTTCCTATATTAACAAGCTTGATATCAAATATTCTCGACATGAATGTCAGCGTGGGGTCCTGATGACTTCAGCTCACCACTTGTTACGAGGAGCCGACATGTTGCTCAGGACTTGACCCATAGTCACCCAGCACATGTATTCCTCATCCACAAACATTGGCATGGGATATTTGCCAAGTCCTCGTGACCATCATGGTATATATCCTATCCACTTACAGACTGCTTTGGAAGCACAGGCTTGCAGTGAGTTGAAAAACTGCATCAGGGACAGTTTGGGCACACAGAGGAGCATCTAACTCATGGATCGATTATATTTCAGGGCAGCTGGCTTGTTCATTTTGTGCTCACTCAACTAACACCTATCTGCAAGCTCGCAGCATCCATGCCTTGCCCTGTTAACATTTGGCTCTGGCTAAAGTGCCAATGTGCGAACAGTACTGCTACATTGACACAATGCTTTGTGCAGGCACACAGGCTGCTTGTCATGCTTGTCAATAGGGATCTCTCTGTGCAGGGGAGTGACATCTTGATGTATGGCGCACCAAGACATCATTTAAACACTTCCAGCTTGTGCCAGTAACCTGTATGGAAAACACACTGCACATTGATTCAACCAAGCGGCTATGTCAGAAAATGCATGCTGGCTGGTCCTCAGTCCACTCAAGAGGACACTGCAGTCAGCCACAGATTGCTGGTACTGTCAGCCACAGGCACAGATCACACACTGTTTTTGCTACAGTCAGTCATCCACTTGGGAATTTTCAAGCCAGGGGAACTATCTAACTGCAGTCTGCACAGTGAGCAATGGTCTGCCCTGTTGGGTCAGCCAGGGGAGTCATGCATTGCTAATTGGCGAACTGCAATGACAGGGGTCTGGTCATTTGCGTCCAGGCCCTGCACATTGAAGTAACTCAGAGGCCTGGATACCTACAGCTTAGTCCTCAGGGTCCATGATTATTATGGAGGGTGCAAGGGGGTATCAGTAGGAGCAGCTCAGGGTTGGGGAGTGTGGGTGTGAAATCACTGTCGAAAGGGGTACAGGAGACAAGACTGGGTGGAGGAGTAAAGCAGAGGCCTTTGAAGAGATTGAAACAAGTGCAATGACAAGACTAGTCTAAAAATATAGAGGGGTACATGGAACAGCATCAGAGGCATGGTAGGCTACAGAAGGGGGCTCTTAGCAATGGCCACCATGATGGCCTTAGCATGGTGAGTGTGGAGGAGTGGGACGGGCATTGTTAAGATGCCTTATAGATGGTGGACAGGCTTTGAGGAGTCAGGTGATTTATTTACTGCAGATTTCTGAGACTCTGGTCTGCTTTTGTCGCCATAGTATTTGCATGGCTGGTCCAGTTCAGCTTCTGGTTAATGGTAACCCTCTGGGATACTGAGAGTTGGTGTTCAGCAAGAGTAATGCCATTGAATATTGAGAAGTGGTAGTTTGATTCTCTCCTGTTGAAGATGGTCATTGCCCAGCACTTGAATGATGCATATGATAATTGTCGCTTGTCAGCATAAGCTTGAATGTTGCCCAGGTCTTGATTTGTTTGGCCAAGGACTGCCTTCAGTTGAAGAATGGCAGATGGTGTTTAACATCATACAATCAACAGTGACAATACTCATTTCTGACCTTAGGGTGCAAGGAATGTCATTAATGAATCAGTTAAGGTTGTTGGGACTAAGATGTTACCCTGAGCAACACCTATGATGATGTCTTGCTGCTGAAATGATTAACCTCCAATAACAATCATCTTCCTTTGTGCCTGGTATAATTCTTACCAGTGGAGAATTTCCCCCCATTATTCATTCAATTACCTCGGCTGTAATTGGCTTCTAGAACTTTCTTTTTTGGAATTGGTTTAGCTCAGTTGGCTGGACGGTCTATTTGCAAAGCAGTGTGAAGCCAACAGGCAGAAGTTACCATGAAGGGCCCTCCTCCTCAACCTCATCCCTCACCTGAGGTATGGTAGCCCTCAAGTTAAATCAGCACCAGTCATCTCTCTCTCAAAAGAGAGAGCACCGCCATGGTCTGGTAACAGTATGACAACTAGATACGAGATTTTCTTTTTATAAACTTCTAAACACTTTCAGAAGAATCATTAGTTTTCCATCCACCCAGCTTCCAACAGTTTTCTGTTTTGTTTTCTAAATTACTGGGGAATTTTTCCACAGGCCTGACATTTTGGAGATTATAAAACTAAAAACACTCTTTCACTCTACATGTGAACCTACACGTTCCACCTGACATTTCTGGACTCCTATCACTAAGCAATAGCAGTCTGTTTTATATTTCTACCTTTGGGTATAAGACACTGAACTATTCACCCCAAGCCACATGGGATCCAGGGAGAGCTAGCCAATTGAATAAAAAATTGGTTTGAAGGTATGAGACAGTCAGTGGTGGTAGACGCTTGTTGTTCAAACACTAGGCCTGTGACCAGTGTGTTCCTCACGGATCAGTGCTTGTTCACTGTTGTTTGTCGTTTATATAAATGATTGGGATGAGAATACAGCAAGCATGGTTAGTAAGTTTGCGGATGACACCAAAATGGGTGTATGGTGTACAGTGAAAAAATTATCTAAGTGTACAAGCGGATCTTGATCAACTGGGCCAATGGGCCAAAGAATGGCAGATAGAATTTAATTCAGATAAATGTCAGGTCTTTCACTTTGGTAAGGTATACAGGACAGGACTTAAACAGTTAATGGTGTGGCCCTGGGGAATGCTGTTGAACAGAGAGGCCTAGGGATTCAGGTTGATGATTGAAAATGTCATCACAGGTAGACAGGGTTGTGAAGAAGATGTTTGGCATGCTTGCCTTAGTTGCTCAGACCATTCAGTATAGGAGTTGGGACATTATATTGTGGCTATACAGGACTTTGGTGAGGCCAATTTAGAATACTACGTACATTTTCAGTTGCCCTGCTGTAGGAAAGATATTATTAAATTAGAAAGGGTGCAAGAAAGATTTACAAGGATGCTACAGGACTAGAGGGTTTGAGTTATAAGGGGAGGCTAGACAGGCTGGGGCTTTGTTCCAAACCAAGGAGTTGAGGGGCGACCTTATACAGGTTTATGAAATCATGAGGGGCATAGATAAGGTGAATAAAAAAATACTAGGGTAGGGAATTTGTAACCTAGAGGCTATAGTCTTAAGGCGTGAGGGGTAAGGCTTAAAAGGGACCTGAGGAACAACTTTTTCACACAAAGAGTAATGTGCATTTAAAATGAACTGCCAGAGGAAGTGGTAGATGTATTAACTGATACAGTTACAACATTTAAAAGACATTTGGATAAGTACATGAATAGGAAAGGATAAGAGGGCCAAAGCAGGCAAATGGGACTTGTTTAGTTTGAGAAGCCTGGTCAGCATGGATGAGTTGGACCAAAGACTTTGTTTCTGTGGTGTATGACTCTATTCCCTATGGTTGCACTCCAAGTCTTTAAAATCTAATTTAAAATGCATGTAGTGTATTAAAAAACTTCAGACACCTCAGCACCACTTACAGACAAATCTGAAATGAAAGTAAAGCCCTGTCCTTCTTTTCCTAGCGCACACAATAAATAAATCCAGTTCATACTTTAGCTAGACATAAATTAGCTCTTTAGAATTCAAGATTCTAAATAATAACAAATCATGGACTGATACTGCATTGTAATGGCGTCAGGAACTGAGTAGAGCCAGTAGGAAGTAAGACCCCAACACCCCACCTCCCCCACACAGGATTTTGCTAACAATCACTTCGATGATGGTAATGCTATTGAACATCAAGAGGCAATGACAAAATTTCTTCTTTTTGGAAATTGGTTGGCCTGGTACTTGCGTGATGTGTCACTTGTGCCTACTTCAATGCTCACAGCATCCTTCACTAGCGTTATTGAGCTATCTTCCCCAGACAAAGGTTAGATATTCACAGAAGTGTTCGATCAGACATGAAGGTCTTAAAAGGTGGAACAGGCTTGATGGGCTGAATGGCCCCTTCCAGGCCCTGTATTCCACAGCACATCTGACTTGCATTATTCTTTAGCACAGCCACAAAGCCAGGCAACCTGACAAAGTGGTACAGTGGTCAGCACTGCTGCCTCACAGCACCACGGAACTGTGTTTGATTCCAGCCTTGGGTGACTATCTGTGTAGACTTTGCACATTCTCCCCATGTCTACATGGGTTTCCTATGGGTGCTTTGGCTTCCTCCCACAGTCCAAAGATGTGCAGGTTAGGTGGATTGGTTGTGCTAAATTGCCCATAGTCCTGGGATGCGCAGGCTAAGTACATTAGCCATGAGAAATGCAGGATTACAGGGACAGGATGGGGATGGTGGGTCTGGGTGGGATGCTCTTTGGTGGGTCAGTGCAGACTCAATGGGCTGAATGACCTCTTTCTACACTGTTCAATGATGTTGTGGCATGGTTGCCGGCAGACATTAGTGAAAGTGTTGGACACAATTCTAAATGTCATCATGTCTGCCAAATCCTAGCTGCAGGCACTTCTGATCGCAGCATCAGGAATTAATTAATGATGACTATGATGAATAAACAATGTATTTTGGCCCAGAAGGATTTCCCCTTGTTGTCAAAGTTGCAAGCACATTCCAAGTTCCAATTAACTGCTACACATAATGTAAAAGCTACTCACATCACATCTTGGAGTATAAAACATCACATCATTCTAAAAATAGCTAAAACCTGTATTTTCAAAGTTTTAATTGCAGCCAGACCAATATTCACTCACATAATTGATGAGGAAAAATAATATATATTTACAACCGTGATAATGTACGAACAGTTAGGTGTCGCCTCTACTATCCGTTCCCTCAGATGATCTTCTTCCTTATCATCTCAGTGCAGTGCCAGCTTCCACAGCTGGGCCGGTGGGGGTTTGGGGTGGGGCGGGGGGCGGTGGGTGTGCGGTGTGGAGCAGAGTTCAGCTTTACACTGAAGTCCTTTGGCATTGGAGTTTTGACGAGGCAATCTGGGTGGCATTTGTGACTAGAGGGCCCAGAGATGAAACTCAACTAAAGTTACTCTTAGCCAATTTCTGGTAAGACTGGCCCTAATGAAAATGCGCTATGGAATATACCTACAAAACAAAGTGAAAGGGTGTGTACTACAGACAAGAATATAAGGCCAATTTAAGTTGAAAGATCTAAGAATCCTTGAGTTGTGAGAACAAACCAAGTCCTGATGACTGTTTGGTTAATATCGTGTTTCTTCATCAATAACAAAGTTTCCAGATACCCTTGTGTTCACAGTGAATCACTGTATTCCCAAGTAGCAATTTCATTGGAACTTCAGGGTTGAAGTGTGTGTGTGTGTGTGTGTGTGTGTGTGTGAGAGAGAGAGAGAGACAGAGAGAGAGAGAGAGACAGAGAGAGAGAGAGTTTCAGTTTCTTGATGTTCCTGCTTCATATTTCTTTTTTGATCTGTTTACTGCTCAAAAACTTGTGCCTGAAATACCCTTTATTAATTCTAGTATCTGACATCGTTTCAGATATCCCAGCTGGATGGTCTGTACGTGGCTTCCATCCCAATGTATAACTTCCAGAAAGTTGTGAATCAAACAGGAAATTCAAAACAGGTATTCAGTGTCTTTCATAACAGTTTTAATTTCAGCTCAGACTGATTCTCATTTACTGCTGTTTTCTGGAGCTTATTTCAACCTGTTTGGTGTTTACTTTAATATTTTTCCCTACAGATGTCATTTCATTCTATGAAGATCTTGGGTATTAAAAGTGGATAATGGAAGCTGAATATCGATTACCATTATTATAATATTTAATTGTTCACTACAGTTCAAAACAAAACAAAAGCCGTTCTTATTTCCATACCAGATTTATTGGAGCTATTATGTAATTAAGTTCTATAATAAAAACAAAATAAATAGGCCGCAACTGTGGAGAGAGAAATAGACAAATGCCCTTAAATTGGAACCGTACACAACAGTCAAAATGCAGCCTGTTCAAGATCCTATACAAACTTATTATTATTATTATTATTATTATTATTATTTTATAATATCTTATTCTCCTAAGTTGTATATTCCTGAAAATAAATTCCATGCTATGTTAAAGATTTAAAGCAGTATGTTGAGTTCAGGTGCTGCTTTTAATGGTTTGTTCACGTTCCCAAGATCTTTTTGCCCCTCTATTTCATTTAGTGCTTTTTAACATTTCCTATGCTGTAGATGATGTTTGGTTTTGCATACCAAAATACTTCATCTGGAATTGCGTATTACAATTAATTCTTGGCCAGCATCCCATCATCTACCCTTCATATATATAAGCTCATTCAAAACTCTGCTGGCCATACGCTCTCTTAAACTAAATTCAGTTTTCCCCTCACCCTTGATTGTGCAATGCTTTAATTTTAGAATTTGCATCCTTGTTTTCAAACCCCTCCATCGGGTCTTGGAGATCCCCAACTCTGTAACTTCTTCCAGCTTTAACCCTTCTGCACTCCACCAGAGATGGCCTCCTTTGTATCACTGATTTTAATTACTTTACCATTGGCGACTCTGCCCTCAGGAATAAAGGCATCAAGATATAGAATTCTCTCCATAAATCTCACCACCCTTATTACACTTTCCTCCTGTAGAACACTCCATAAATCTTTGGCCAAGCTTTTGGTCATCTGCCCTAACATCTCCTACGTGACTCACTGCCCAATTTTGCTTTATCATCATCCTATGAAACACATTGCAACATTTTACTGTGGTAAAGATACAATTTAGTTATAACTTGTTATCGATTCAAATTTACAATTATTAAAATTTGTTTTCCACTTTATTGCCCATTCTGTAAGTTTTCCAATGCCTTCTTATGTTTGTTGCATTTTTCCTCAGTGTTTATTGTACCTGTAGTTTGATATCATTTACAAATGTTATCGTTGAGTTATTTATTCCAAAATGTAAATCATCAGTGGAACCTATGGATAATAGTGATCTCAGCCATGGTCTATGTGGAACACCTCTTTCTTCATTAGTTACATTGATTCTTTGAATATTTGAATCAATGTAACTAACTTTAGACCCGACACCCTGCTTTCTAATTTTTGCCAAATCATGATCCATTTAGCTATTTATTACCTCACTCCAAATGCCCTAACTTTGTGTGATATCTTTCTAAAGATGTTTCAAACAACCAAGTATATGACATCTTAAGAATGTAGGTAAAATTATTTTTAAATTACATTAAATCATGGGTATGATTGCAAAACTGCCAATTAACTGGATTTTAATAAAATAACCTAGATGTGATACTCCTATTTCACAGACAAATGCACTATTACTGCAACAAATGAACGGATCTAAATCATATTTTTTAATCAGTGAAATATTAATACCAAAATAACAGAGTATGCTATGCTATTTACATATATATTTTGTGATTTATACTACGTGTTCAAACAGATAAAATTGAATAATGTCACAACCAAGGATGGATAGATATTCATCTACATTTGAAGAAGGAGGAAGACAGTTTTCCAAGAGATTTAGCGATGATGAAATCTATTATAGATTATGTACTGAACATGATTGTGCAGTACAATTATGTGTGAATGTCATCTAAGTCCTGGCCTCTCTACTATCTACGTGTTTTATGATATAAATTATGATCCCCATAAAATGAAATGAAAAGTACTAATTTTGGCAGCTCCAAGTGGAGCTAAAAATATATTAACTGCAGATGGTTACCATTCATCTTTGTCAAATAATATTGTCAGATAATTGACAAAGCAGTGACAGAATTAAAAGGGCTGGGTGTATATTGTATATGTTATGATGTTATTGATTGTGGGTTTGGTCATGTATTTTGTGATTGTGAAATGCCTACTCTAATGATAAAAATGTCTATTAAATTTGACTCCTTTTTACAAGTTCTAGTGATAGAATTCTAAACACAACTCTCAATGTGGTGAAGACAGAATTTCCTCATTTAGTATGGATGGCAGGGAATAATAAGGTTATGATTCGTTCACAGAGTTCAAACAGTATCATACATTGCAAGATCAAAGGGTAGTAGAAAATGATGCATTTTGAACATATCTATTTCATTTTATAATTTTGAATTTTGAAGTAATGTAATATTAACTCCAGGGAACTATACTCTTCCTATTTGCTATTAATGGTCATTTAATTTAATTTCAAATTCAGTATTATTTCAAGCGTTGGTTGAATGCTGTTTGGAGCACTTCTTTAGATGTGGCTTTTGTAAAGTGTGGCATAATGTTTTAACTTGGAGATTGAAAGAACATTTCATATTCACATTGGCCAGATAGTTCTATTTTACAACCAGTCATTAATCAACATTCCTATATGACTGAGATTACCTTGAGTATTGAAGTTTGGGCAGTTCTGCATTGATAATTCATACCCACTGGGAACTGGATTGAGACAGGCTGAACTCATTTAACCTATCACCCTTAGCTGCTATCAAATACAAGAGAGGAATTTTATTTTCTTCCATCAGATGGATTTGAATTTAGGTCCCAGAGAAGGACAAAAAAATGTTCTAACCTAAGCCAATGCATCATCGAGTAGACCACGAAAATAATAGCACAAAGTTTAGAAAATTTGGCAGGTCTCACTATTTGTTAAAAATATTTGTGATATGGTGTTTGTGACTTATAGATGTTTTAATACAATTTATTTCTGATTTTGTGTCTTTGAGTGCTAAACTGTTGCATATCAATTATCGAGGTGTTTGAAGGGATTTAATGGTTAACTTTTAAATATTTCTGTAACCACAGGGATTTCTTTTAAAACACAGTGTGACCAAAACACTCCCTGGAGTGTAATTGGTTTTGGTTGACAATGAGGGAGTTTTATGAGTGAAAAACATAATCAGTTGTGTATTATTCTTCAGTTTAGTGGGTCAGGGTTTGTTTTTTTTTATTGTGGAAACACCCATTTCTTGGGAAAATCTTAGTTTAAGTTTGGCAGTTCTGCAAAGTTCTTGGCTGAAACTGGATGAACAGTTGTTCCTGAAAAAAGGAGGATAGTTTAGGATTATTTATTTCAGTTTATTATCATTGAATCATAGAGTTATAGAATCCTACAGTATGGAAACAGAAACCTTTGGCCCAACCAGTCTATGCCAAACATTACCCCAAACTAAACTAATCCCACCTGTCTGCTCCTGGCTCACATCCCTCTAAACCTTTCCTATTCAAGTACTTACTATGTGTCTTTTAAATGTTGTAACTGTACCCACATGCACCATTTCCTCAGGTAGTTCATTCCACATGTGAATCACTCTCTGTATAGAAAATTTGCTCCTCATGTCTTTTTTAAATTTCCCCACTCTCACCTTAAAATATGTCCCCTAGCCTTGAAATTCCCATTATAGGGAAAATACACCAATAACAATTCCATCCATACTCCTCAGGATTTTATAAACATCTGTAAGGTCACCTTTCAATCTCCTATGCTCCAACAAAAAAAGTCCCAGACTATCTAGCCTTTTTCATAACTCAAACCTTCCATACCTGGTAACATCCTGGTAAATCTCTTTTGAATTTTCTCCAGCTTATCCTTCCTATAACAGAGTGACCAGAAATGGACAATCCTATTTCATCTTCATTTTTGTGTGTACTAAACTTCTGCTTTATTGTTAAATCCTCCCTGAATCTGCAGCATTACATGTTTGTGTTCCAGTGAAAGACCACCATGTCAAAACCAAGAATTGCAATATATGGCCTACCAAAGCCAGATTTCAGTCAGGGAGCTGACATTTGTGTGGCACGGTGGCTCAGTGGTTAGCACTGCAGCCTCACAGCACCAGGGGCCCGGGTTTGATTCCAGCCTCAGGCGACTGTGTGCTCGGAGTTTGCACATTCTCCCTGTGTCTGTGTGGCTTTCGTCCAGGTGCTCTGGTTTCCTCCCACAGTCTAAAGATGTGCAGGCTAGGCGGATTGGCCATGCTAAATTGCCCATAGTGTTCAGGGGCATGTGGGTTATAGGGGATGGGTCTGGATGGGATGCTTTGAGGGATAATGTGGACTTGTTGGGCTGAAGGTCCTGTTTCCACACTGTAGGGAATCTAAATTGTATTCAGCTTGGTAAAAGGAGTAACTCTGACAAATTGAATTCCAGCACAGTTACTAAGCCATAGAAAAGAAGAGATTTCTGGGTAAAATAGGCCAAGATGACAAAGTTATGTTCTTCCTATGATGCTAATTACAGATGATGTTATGTCTCAGATCTTGATTTAAAATTAGGAGTTTTATGTGCTCTGATAAAGCATCTCCATCCTCATGCAGCTTCTTCATTATCTACAAGATGTTAGGAAGAGTTCAAAACAACGTAACAATTCTAATATACAGTTATGTGTTGGTTGCCCAGGCAGTGGACCATCCCTATGAACTTCATACATGGCCTTTTTGTTGGGGCACTGCATGTCACATAGTCTGGTGGACCCTGTGTGTAGCTATCATCTGCAGAGACTTCTCTGAGCTATAAACCCGTATTGTTCCTTATATTGTGTGCCAGCGAGAGCGATAAATCCAGCCACAAGTGGGATGTTGGTAGCAGTGGCCGCTTTAAGATGTTGGAGGCAGATGGAGGAGGAAAAACTCAGTAGCAGGAAGCTGTAGAAGCCAAGTAACACCCACCTAGGCAGAAGTCACAGTTGAAAGGCCCCTTAAAAAGCACTGGGAACACAGGAGGGACTTTGACCTTTGAATCCATTTCCTAGGAGGAGCGAGGTGCAGTATCGATGCAGGTTGTGCAAATCTCTGGGGGGATCTCTCAACTGTGCACCACAGATGCATCAGAAATATGACCAATTGCATCTATACAGGATCATACTGGTTCATTTTTGTCCGCATGATGAGGATAGAGTTGCAGCCAGGTGACATGTGGCACTGACAGGACCATATTCGCAACACTGTGGAATTTTTCAATTGGAAGGGATTTCATTTCTTTAGTCTGCAATCACCTTTCCATTTCTTGAAGATATGTTCCCACTACCCCAGCAGCTGCAAATGACTCCTACATCCTGGAACGCTCTCATGTACCTGTTGCATTTAAGAGCCAAGATGCCTTACAAAATTGGTTACTGGGGATAAGGGATACCCACTGCAACCATGGCTTATGACACCATTGTACTATACCCAGGCTGATGCAGAGTGGACAGAGAATGCTGCATCATCCTGGAATGCTATACTCTACATAATTTGTGCAGATGATGAGGTAATGTGAAGAACTGGGGGAACGGGGCATTCTCCCCAGGAGGCGGATATGGACATTGGGGAGGAGACAGTCCTCCTTGTGCATAACAGATCTTAGCTGCACCAGGTATTACAAGCCAAACAGGACCTCACTGATTCCCAATTCCAGTAGATGAGTGCCGGGTGCTGCAGAAAATCATAAATTACAAAATATCCATTTGTCAGTATACAAGCTTTTGGTTTGTATTGAGGGGATGAAGTGCAGCCTCGACTGGTTTTGTTTGTGTTCACTTTTTTAATGATTATAAATAAAAGCTCATCTTTGAAAATGTCCAGTTCCTTTACTGACTATGACAGTTCCAAACAGGACAGTGATTAGATGTTCATCTGCAATCGGCTTTGGGGTACAAAGTAGCAATACTTAGAGATGGCTACAAGATGGGATGTGGTTAAGAATAGGAAAGCTGATTAGTTTACAGACAACAACTGGGGCAAGAAAGTGAAGGTGCCTGTGCAAAGGAGTGCAGCCACGACCATTAAAAATGATTTGTTGAAAACGTCTCACAACAGTGCCCACTTCTGAAGACCAAGGGCACCACATTCTCAAATTAACATTTCCAATGCTCTTAGCTTCCAAACCTGGTTGAGAACAAAAGTGTTCCTTCAGACTTATAAGTAGATGTTATTGAATAACAGCAGGATGATAGTGTTAACATTAATCTTGTATATTTTGTTCACAGCCAAGCAGAGAAGATCAAGATACACCAGGTGATGAGCAGCTGCAACAGTTCAAAGGTATTCATCAGCATGTGACCTGAATACATTCATCAAGTGCATGAGCTGATAAGTTTGTTCTGGCCACTTACAGAGGAATTAGAACTCTTCAAGAATGTACTCTTCAAGATAAATGCCGAGACATTCTATAGCATGTACATATAAGTGATATGGGTACAGGAGAAAGGCCAAGCTCTGACGGAATGTTATCTCTCCATGGATGCTACCTGACTGCTATGGTCTCCAACATTTTTTGTTTTCAGAAAAGTCATGAGATTGATGCGCCAATCCATAAATTGGCCAGGTATTAATAAGGGCTTCGATCAATTAAATAAGCCTTGTGAAACATATCAATTCCAATAACCTGAACAATCAAGAGAACCCTCCTTCCACATGAGCCATAGTGCAAGATCATGATTAATATTTTATGATTATGATTGAGGACACAATTATATTCTGAGACTGGCTTCTTCACCAAACTCTCTTTTGTGCAGTGAGTCAAAGGTACACCTAGTGCAACAGTTATTGACACATTAGCTACTATATTCAGTAAGTTTGGGGCATCTGAGCACATTCTGTCTGACAATAGTCTACAGAACACAAGTGCACACTTCCAATATGCGCAAAAGATGTAAAGTTCAGCATATTGTCTCTTCTCCTCACTCATCTCAGTAAAACACCCTGTTCATACTGTAAAATCCATAATCATTAAATGTAGCGTTACTTGCCAAAATTTTTGCCTTGCAATGTGAAATCTATGTGCTGCTCCTTGAGGCAATGTTAACACTGGCAGCTCTTATGATTTGGTGATAAATTCAGACAGTTCTTTCCTCCTACGCTCTCACCACTGAAGCACATGTGCATGATACATTATTGCCGAGAAAGAAGAAAATCATTTCAAGAGCATGATCAGTGAGCATGCAGATGGTTATTTCAACTTGAGCCAGATAAAATGCAGGAGTTTATTATTTTGATTTCAACACATGGATTTGTGGCAGTTACTATGTTGTTCCATCCAGCCTGGATCATGTGTTATTGTATTAGTCAATTCCTGTGAAGTAATAGGTGGCATGTTTGAATTGCATATCATGAACCATTCATCACACAGGATGCTGATTTGGAGGCTGAAAATATTATGTGAGACAATAACCACACACCCACAACAAATGATGCATATTAATTCACAAATGAAGCTGGCCCACTGGGCTGTGATAACTGTAAGAACTAGATCTGGTTATGCTGTATGTCCACAATGTATTATCTGAATGTATAGAGACAAAATATCTGATTGTACCCTTGTAAATGTCAATGCAAAATGTTCCCATTTTTAATAAGGAAAAGGGACAATGTTATATTACACCATAGATTACAGGCCTGACAAGCTTGTAAAAACTTCAGGACAATTACACAATATCACATCGACATTCTGGTATATGGGTATGTGGCCTCACTTTCAGACACACTCTCTGTGTAGTGGAATCACTATAGTGTGTTCAGTCAATCAGCTATTCTTATACAATGTACTGTCTAAAAGTCATTTCTCTCAACAGGTTAAAATACTGTTTCTTTAAAACGCATCTGGTTATGGTCAGTGGAGAGGTGGGAAATCTCCCCTGTCCATGTCATAATGCATTTAGTACTTGTGAAATATTTGCTGGCCGCAGATTACCGTTGATGATCTGTCCTTCCTGAATTTACAGACTCCTAAAGTAGATTCCTACTTTTTATTGGCACATGGAAATATAATTACACAAAGATCACTGAAATCCAACACGACTTGTACTTGTTCTTTATCAGACCAAATCTGTAAACATATCGAAATGAAATTACAGAGACTTTGAATGGAAATCCTTGTTGAAACTCACTCACTGTGCAAGTCTGAAATGTAGGTGAATTTGTGAGGTCTTCTACTGTTTTGAAAGTCCTGTTGTGTCTACAGGTTTTTGAGATGAACTCCACTTGTTACAAAATGCCGGATGATGTGGTACTAATGATTCTCACCTGTTATTCACAAAGTAATTTGATTCAGATAGATCCTGAATTTCACCATTTCCTCCTTGGCATGCACTGAAGCCTGGTTTCATGCTGTTAACTGCTTTCACAGTTTGAATCCAAATCTTTTGGCTTTGATTGCTTACACCTACTTCCAAAAAGAAGATAAATATAAATTTATTTTGACTTGTACATTCCAAAGCCAATGAAGTAAGAGCAGCATTTCTCGTTGAAATTATGTGGGTTTTCATTTCATCCTTTGTGATTTGGACAACATGAGTATCTGTAAGTGATTATAAGCAGTTATTTCATCTGCCTGTTCAGATGATACCATAAACCACAAGAGCTAAGCTTGAGTGCATTATAACTGCCATTTGAATTCTGAGATGAGATTAATCATTTGAAATCACTTCGATGTAGCCAATGCACTCTGATATTGATTTGGTAGCGTTCTGTTTGATTTCAATTCTGCCAGGATTGATTCTTTCAATGGCAAAGATATTTCACACAGGTGAGTTATTACTACATACATACAGAGAAAGTCAGGTTTGAGTTCGGGCCTCTTGGCTCACAGTTAGTGGCACTACATTACTACACTCCCACAAGAATCCCCTCTCTGATCAGTTGACACGAACACGTCAATGAAGGATTAGCAACTGTCCCTGTAAAAAATAACTCAACCAGCATGTGATAATGGGAACTGCGGATGCTGGAGAATCCAAGATAAAAAAGTGTGGAGCTGGATGAACACAGCAGGCCCAGCAGCATCTCAGGAGCACAAAGGCTGACATTTCGGGCCTAGACCCTTCATTAGAGAGGGGGATGGGGAGAGGGAACTGGAATAAATAGGGAGAGAGGGGGAGGCGGACCGAAGATGGAGAGAAAAGAAAATAGGTGGAGAGGACAGTATAGGTGGGGAGGTAGGGAGGGGTAGGTCAGTCCGGGGAGGACGGACAGGTTAAGGAGGTGGGATGAGGTTAGTAGGCAGGAAATGGAGGTGCGGCTTGAGGTGGGAGGAAGGGATGGGTGAGAGGAAGAACAGGTTAGGGAGGCGGAGACAGGCTGGGCTGGTTTTGTGATGCAGTGGGGGAAGGGGAGATTTGGAAGCTTGTGAAGTCCACATTGATACCATTGGGCTGCAGGGTTCCCAAGCGAAATATGAGTTGCTGTTCCTGCAACCTTCGGGTGGCATCATTGTGGTACTGCAGGAGGCCCATGATCGACATGTCGTCTGAGGAATGGGAGGAGGAGTTAAAATGGTTCGCGACTGGGAGGTGCAGTTGTTTATTGTGAACCGAGCGGAGGTGTTCTGCAAAGCGGTCCGGGTTTCCCCAATGTAGAGGAAGCCACACCGGGTACAATGGATACAGTATACCAGATTGGCAGATGTGCAGGTGAACATCTGCTTAATATGGAAATTCATCTTGGGGCCTGGGATAGGGGTGAGGGAGGAGGTGTGGGGGCAAGTGTAGCACTTCCTGCGGTTGCAGGGGAAGGTGCCGGGTGTGGTGGGGTTGGAGGGGAGTGTGGAATGGACAAGGGAGTCATGGAGAGAGTGGTCTCTACGGAAGGCAGACAGGGGTGGGGATGGAAAAATGTTTTGGGTGGTGGGATCGGATTGTAGATGGTGGAAGTGTTGGAGGACGATGCGTTGTATCCGGAGGTTGGTGGGGTGGTATGTGAATCAGCATGTATGTAATTGGCTGTCAATTACTCATGCTCTGAATGTGTAAACAGCATGAACCCATTCAACAAGACTTTTTCTGTTTCATGACATTGAATGACATTATGAATGCAAATTTCAAAATTTCACAAGTAACTGCAAACAAGGGAATTTTTCGCAAATTCAATCATGAGTTGAGATTTTCCTCTTTTGTAACTTTGAACTGTTTGGAAGGGTGGGACAACCCTTCAGCTGACAAAATGGTTTTCAACAAACTTCAGGTTGTTCAACTAATCCAAAAATGAAAAAAAGGGATATGCTGGCTTTGGAGACAGTTTTTAAAAAAAGATTTATTGGGCTGGTTTCTGGGTTGAAGGCGTTTACTTATCAAGAACAAATAAGCAGAAAGGCCTTTATTAAAAAGAGTTCAAGAAGAACCAAGGATGATCTTATTGAAACACACAAGGTTCTGAGGGGGCTTGACAGAGTGTTTGTTGAGAAGATGTTTCCACAACTGGAGGATCCTCAAGCTAAGAAACATAGTCACAGAATAAGGAGACACTTGTTTCAAACTGAAATGCGAAATAACTTATTCTCTGTGTTTAATGAATGTTTGGAATTCTTTACCTCGGAAAGTTATGGAGGTTAAAGCACTGAAAGTAGTTAAAGAGGAGGTATAAATTGTTTGGCTGAGAATATAGAAAACATTATTAGCAAGATTGTGGTCAACACCAAGATTGGTAGAACAGAAGAAAGGTTTTCTAAGATTACAAAGGGATCTTGATCAAATAGGTCAAGCGGTTGAAAAATGGCAGATGGAGTTCAATCTGGATAAATGTGAGGTGCTGTATTTTGGCACAACAACAGGGATAGTGCTCATGTATTAATGGTAGGGCTTTGGGTAGTGTTGTAGGGCAGAGGGACCTAGGGGTTCAGGTACATAATCCTTTGAAGTTTGTGTCACGTATAGACAGGTTTAAAAAAGCATTTAGCATGCTTGCCTTCATTGCTCAATACTCTGTCAAGCCCCCTCAGAACCTTGTGTGTTTCAATAAGATCATCCTTGGTTCTTCTTGAACTCTTTTTAATAAAAGTAGTTACGAAGTCATGTTGATGTTATAAGGGACATTGGGAAGGCCTTTTCTGAATTGTGCCCAGTTCTAGGCACCCAGTTATAGGAAGGATATTACTAAGCTTGAGAGGGTTCAGAGGAGATTTACCAGGATGTTGCTGGGTATGGAATGTTTGAGTTATTCGGGAGCATAGGAGGTTGAGAAATGACCTTATAGAAGATTATAAAATTGAAAGGGGTATAAATTGGGTTAATGGTAAATGTCTTTTCCCTAAGATGGGGGATTTCAAGACTAGGGAGCACAATTTTAAGGTGAGATGAGAGAGATTTAAAAAAGATATGACGGTAGTTTTTTTACACATATGGGTGGTTCATGTGTGGAGTAAACTTGCTGAAGAAGTCCCGGATGTGGGCACAGTTACAATGTTGAAAAGACCTTTGGATAAGTACATGAATAGGAGAGGTTTGGAGGGATGTTGACAAAAAACAGGCAGGTGGGATTAGATTAGTTTGGGATTATGTTCAGCATAGAGTGGATGGACCAAAGGGTCTGTTTCCGTGCTATATGAGTCTATGACTCTCTTTATCAGTAAATATCAGAAAGTTCATAGTTGTGCTGAGCTGGCATGAAAGAGGAGGTGAGGTCTGGAGGCTGATCAGCCATGGTCATCTTGAATGGTGGGGGGCCAAATGGCCTACTGCCGCTCCTGTTTCTTATATTCATATTCTTTTAAGAATCTGGTACTGGCACATGGCAGGAAATTCAACCACCACCAAGGGAACTGAGGGGATAAGTTGAATGAAAAATCCCTGTTGTTGGTGCAAGTATCTGTTCCTGTGCAAATGTGTTTGCTTTTCTTTGAGTTGACATTGTAAGTTTGACCAAACCTAACAACTCTTATCCTGCTGTTGGATGCAGGAATTCATTGCATTTAATTTAAACAAGGCAGTTATGTCAGAAAATAGGATTACTATTGTAACACACACATCACTGGTTTGTTTGAGTTGCTCACTCATATCTGCAGAGAGGTTTAAGGTTTTCAGTGGTAATAAAACCAAAGAATTGTTTCAGTGATTAAACCAGATGGTGAAATGGCAGAACCAGTGACCATCCAGTTATTAATCGTTCCTCCAGGATCTATGTAACTCATTTAGCAATGGCCCAAACATGATGTTGCCGGATTTGTCAAAACAAGACATTTTATCACCACAATGTAAATAAGACATTTCTTTTCTGTTGGTAACTACTAATTATTTCTAACCTACTTATAATGACTTCTTTTCCGTTTCTAGTCTTTTATCATCTGCAGATGGTGCAGAATGCATTGATCAACACTGGTGGTACTCACCATTGTCAGTGTAAAATCATAAAACTGAACAAAGTTACTCCATTATATGTAAGAAGCTCAGATATTGAGGAGTGATTACATGACAGTAATTTCATCCTGGGGTTTAAATAACAGTTATAAAATGCATGAGCATCTCCTTTTTGATTTATGATGATGTCTGGAACTTAACCAGAATAGTGCCTGATAATGCCTTTCAGGTAACTAGTCTTCTCTAAACGAGTGCTATTGAAATACACTTTTACAGTTGAATGCATCTTTCATTTGAATTATCAGGAGCTAGGGTTTTCTTTGCCTCTGTAGTCATTTATTCATGTCTTTGATGCAGGCAGATCAAATATTTTTGTGAATTTTCACTAAAGATGAGTCGGGACTTGAAATTATTGGCTGTTTCTAGAGAACTCAAGTGGACATCTGAAAACTGACATTTGCTCTCACAGCCTTGCAACAGAATTTCCAAAGCCTGATTTGAGATCAGTACTTTATATCACTACAGAAAACTCTACAGGTGATGCTGATAAAGGGGACCCATTCAACTGAGAACATACCCTTACTTTGACTCAACGGCAACACTGAAAATTTTTTTTCTGATTATCGCACTGAGATAGTTGAGGCAGAATTGGGCTCCTGCCTTCAGTGGAGGTAAAGGCCAGAATTGAATGATTGACACTGGAACAACAGAGAGGGTGATTGGCAAGGTTGGGTTGGCTCAGTGGTCTAAGTGAAGGGAACAGAGGACTGTTTTTCTAAAAAAAATGCTTAAATTGTTTGACGCTTTGATCTGCATTTTTCTGGAGGGTATGACCTGACTTAAAACCCCCCACCTACCATCAATTCCTCCCACTTCCTACAGACAAAGTGGGTGGCCATGGGTACCCACATGGGCCCAAGCTATGCCTGCCTCTTTGTAGCTTATGTGGAAAAATCCCTCTTCCGTACCTACACTGGCCCTAATCCCCATCTCTTCTGTTACATTCATGGCTGTATCGGCACCGCCTTGTGCTCCAACGAGGAGTTCTAACAGTTTATCCACTGCACCAACACCTTCCACCCCAACCTTAAGTTCACCTGGACTATCTCGAAGACCTCACTCACTTTCCTGGACCTCTCTGTCTCCGTCTCAGGCAACCACTTAGAAACTGATATCCGTTTCAAGCCCACCGACTCCCACAGCTACCTAGAATACACCTCCATCCACCCAGCTTCCTGCAAAAGTGCCATCGCCTTTTCCCAATTTCTTCGCCTCTGCCGCATCTGCTCCCAGGATGAGGCATTCCACTCCCATACAACTCAGATGTCCTCATTTTTCAAGGACTGCAACTTCCCACGCTCAGTGGTCGAGAACGCTCTTGATCGTGTCTCCCTCACTTCCCGCAATTCATCCCTCACACCTCGTCCCTGCAATAACAACCAAAAAAGAATTCCCCTCATCCACATGTACCACCCCATCAACCTCCGGATCCAACGCATCATCCTCCAAGAGTTCTGCCATCTGCAATCCGATGCCACCACCAAAGACATTTTCCCACCCCACCCTGGTCTGCTTTCTGGAGGGACCACTCTCTCCATGACTCCCTTGACTGGTCCACACTCCCCTCCAGCCCCACCACAGCTGGCACCACACCTGGCACTTTTCCCTGCAACCGCAGGAAGTGCTACACCTGCCCCCACACCTCCTCCCTCACCCACATCCCAGGCCCCAAGAAGACTTTCCATGCCAAGCAGAGGTTCACCTGCACATCTGCTAATGTGGTATACTGTATCCGCTGTACCTGTTGTGCCCTCCTTTACATTGGGGAAACCAAACGGAGGCTTGGGGACCGCTTTGCAGAACACCTACGCTCCGTTCGCAATAAGCAACTGCACCTCCCAGTCACGAACCATTTTGACTTCCCCTCCCATTCCTCAGATGACATGTCCATCCCGGACCTCCTGCAGTACCACAACGATGCCACCCGAAGGTTGCAGAAACAGCAACTCATACTCCGCTTGGGAACACTGCAGCCCAATGGTATCAATGTGGAATTCACAAGCTTCAAAATCTCCCCTCCCCCTACTGCATCCCAAAACCAGCTCAGCTCGTCACCGCCTCCCTAACCTGGTCTTCCTCTCACCCATTCCCTGCTCCCACCTCAAGCCACACCCCTACTTCCTACCTACTAACCTCATCCCACCCCTTTGACATGTCCATCCTCCCTGGACTCCCTATCTCCCCCCTACCTCCGCACCTACACTCACCTTACTGGCTCCATCCCTGCCTCTTTAATTTATCTGTCTCCTCTCCATCTATCTTCTCCTCTGTCCATCTTCGATCTGCTTCCCCATCTCTCCCTATTTATTTCAGAACCCTCTTCCCCTCCCACATTTCTGATGAAGGTCTAGGCCTGAAACGTCAACTTTTCTGCCCCTAAGATGCTGCTTGGCTTGCTGTGTTCATCCAGCTCTACACGTTGTTATCTCGGATTCTCCAGCATCTGCTATTCCTATTATCTCTGATACCATCACAGTTGGTGTTTTTAGAATTTTTGGGGACTTGGGGGAATGTCGCTTAAGGATCCACATACACCATTTATAGTATGGTTTGGGAGGCCTTTGTTCCATGACTCTCTAAACCTTGGCGCAGATGTAAGAACATATGACCATCATTTGGTCAAAATTTGTATTTTTGTGCAGGACTAAGCAATAATGCTGTTACATGCTTTAAAGTGAAAGAAATTTTCTCCCCTTTACCATTTTAATAATATTTTTACTCGTATTTCTTCAAGTGGGGACAATTTCTCAAGTTTCAGGAGACTTGAGGTAATAAGGAGTACCAGATAGATCTTTAACCTCTAAAGTAGACAATTCTCAGGCAAAAATATAATGGTGCACAAGCACGTTGTAAATGCAGGAACCAATCCCCTCAATATTCAAAGATGGTTTCATTTTTAAAAACCTTTAGTTTTATTCCTACCACACTGCAATACATATATGCTGCATTAACTCTAAGCATTTAAACACTCAATATTTTGTCCAACTCAGTCTGTTTTCTCCCGCCACCGAATGCCTCTATTATTCTTCTTCAAAGTCACAACAATGCATTGACAATTACTTTCTCTCGCCCTGCCATGTGAATAATTTTCAAATTAAATAGCTGCAATGATAAGGTCTATCCAAAAAGTCCGGTATTTTTATCTTCAAATTTTTCCAAAAACTTTAAAGGATTATGATTGGTATATATTCCTGTCTCAGACACATTATTGGCAATACAAATGTTAAAATGTTGCAAGACCAACACAAAGCTTAAAAACTCCTTCTCAATTGTGGAATAGTTCTGTTGATGATTATTCAATTTTCTGGAAAACTACTAATAGGTCTTTCTATCTTCTCATCGTCTTCTTGCCTGAGTATATCACCAACACCCATATCACTTACATTGATAGCCACTCTGAATGGCTTTGTGTAAGTAAATGTGGCTAACACAGGACAGTGGTTAATGCTACTTTCAGGCTGTCAAGTGCCTTCTGACATTTCTCTGTCCACTGAAATTTTCCGCACTTCCTCACCAGTCAGTCAGGGGAGCAACCACACTGTTAAAATTCACCATGAACTTCTGATAAAAAAATACCCTGTCCCAGGAATTGTAGTATTTCCCTCTTTATTGAAGCTATGGGAAACTCCTCAATAAGTTTTGTTTTCACATCCCGCGAGGCGATCTTTCCATGTCCAATGACATGACCCAGGAACATAGTTGGACTTTTACAAACTCAATCTTAGCCAAGTTTATCATAAAACCCGCCTCCCGGAGTTGATCAAACAATACTGATAGATGCTCCAAATGTTCTTTTCATGGATAGGATAGAATCCCCACAGTGTGGAAACAGGCCATTCAGCCCAACAAGTCCACACCAACCCCCTGACAACTTACCACCCAGACCCAGCTCCCTACATTTCCCATGGCTAGCGCAATTGACATGCATATCCATGGACACTATGGGCAATTTAGGATGGCCAATCCACCTAAGCTGCACATCTTTGGACTGTGGGAGGAAACTGGAGCACTGGGGAGAAACCCACGCAGGCACAGGGAGAACGTACAAACTCTACACAGATAGTCGCCCAAGGAGAGAATCAGACTCATGACTCTGGCACTGTGAGGCAGTTTTGCTAGCCACTGTGCCACCCCATGTGTGACTAAAAAGTGCCAGATTGTCGATGTGCACTGCACAATTGGGTAATGTCAAAATGACTTTATGGCTTAGACTTTGAAAAGTGGTTGGTGCATTTTTCAAACCAAATGGCATGCCTTTAAGCTGGTACAGTCCATTTGGTGTCAAGAAAACCGAAATTTCCTTTGCTGTTTTGAATAAACATATCTGCCAACATCCTCTGAGTAAGTCCAACTTTGAAATGCAAGGTGCTTGTCCCATTTTCTCAATGCAATCTTTCAAACGTGGGATAGGATATGAATCAGATTTTGTAACAGCATTGACTTTGCAATAGTCCACACTTAATCATTGGGTACCATCTGGTTTTGGCACCATTACCATGTGAGCTCTATTCACTGCAACTCACTTCAATTATATTATCTTTGAACAAACGTTCAATCTCTTTTCTAACCTGTAACTTCAGAGCGTATAGTATATTAGGATATTGCTTAACTGGAACAGCATTTCCTCTATCTACATTATGTGTAATATGACTAGTATTTCCCAGCTTATATCCACATTTGTCTCCATGTGATTGTAATAATTCTTTCAGGACATTCCAATTTTCCTCCGGAAGGCTATTTTTCACTTTATGTCAATTTTTGAGAACTTCCTCATTGTCTAATTTAACTTGAGGGATGTCCAATTCAGAATCATCAGAACTTGGTCCTTCACTCTGGCATACACTCAGATTCTTCTGTGTGCACTTTTTGCTATAACTGCCTCAGCTTTTCACCTTTTTGATGTTGTTCAGTTAATTTTTCTGAACAAAAGATATCCACCTTGTCCTACATCTCTTGCTTTTTATTTTCTCAACCATTGGAGCAAACATAGTTTCTGATAATTGAACTTTAATTTCCTTATTCTTACTCCTTGATTTCTCCTCCTGTTTCCACATGTGGCTTTGTGACCTTGTTACCATACAGCCAGAAAAAAGCCCAGATTATATGACCTGGAACACCTCAATTGCCTGATTTCCCACTGTCTTCTCGACTACTGTATGCATCACTCCCACCTGTGATCCAGGCTTTAGTATTACCAAGGAAAAACTGTACTTTTAGTGCTGAAAATTTCTTTATTACTCCTTACACTACTTTTCACCATTGTTCACCAGACTCTCTAACTTCACTTTATGTAACGGAACCCTGCTTTTCTCACCATGAGTTACACATTTGAGCAGTTTTTCTGGCAATACACTTTCTGAATTACATATCTCCTCATCTTTCACTATCAAAGATAGACCTGCTCCTATATCTCTTAAAATCTTAATTTCTTTACCTGCTTTCCTGGCAAACATAAGTAAACCTTACCCACACGAATAAATTCTTTAAGGAGATCTGGCAGTTCTTTCTCAAACAATCCCTGACCAGATTGTACATTCTTCTGCAGCATTTTAGCTACTACTGTGCTTTCCTTTACCACTTCCTCAAAGCTCACTTGCTGTCCCTGTTTTCCCACATTTGTATTCCCAGCAATTTTTCTAAACCACCTGCACTGCAACTCCATGTAACCTGCTTAATTACAGTGAAAACACCAGAACGTTGAACTTCTCTTTCCCACTTATGGCTTTCCTTTCTACCGTGTGCTGAACTATTTTTACTATCTTAATGACATCACTTTTTCTGATACCACCTGAAGATTTCTCTTTTCCTCAATTTCTAACCTTCATAGATTGAAATTGATGTCGGAAGCCAAACTTTGATTTATAAACCAACCCATAATGACTGGCCATTTCGATCCTAATCTTGCAGTCTTAACTTTCTGCTCTTCCACAGGAGTTCTCAATACTTCAGGAAGTGAATTTTTGAACTCCTCCAAAATAATTGTCTCTCATAATTACTTTGTTGATCCTTTCAAACTCAATGTACATTTGACCAGCTTTGCTTCTTAGATTCCTAAAATGTTGTCTGTAGGCTTCAGTTACTAGCTCATATGCACTTAAAATGGATTTTTTTTCACCTCCTCATATTCCCGAGAAACCTCCTCTGATAGTGATACAAATACCTCACTAGCTCTACCTACCAACTTTGTTTGGATCAACAATACACACATAGTCACCCACCATTTCACCTGTTTAGCCACTTTGTCAAATGAAATAAAAACATCTTTTACATCCTTCTCATCGAACTTAGACAACGATGGGACATTTTTGTTTTAAACCATGTGGAAACAGGCCTTCAGCCCAACAAGTCCACACCAACTCTCAGAGCATCCCACTCAGACCCATTCCACTACAACCCACCTAATCTACACTATGGGCAATTTAGCATGGCCAATCGACCTAGCCTGCACATCTTTGGACTGTGGGGGGAAGCCGGAGCACCCAGATGAAACCCACGCAGACACGGGGAGAATGTGCAAACTCCACATGGACAGTCGCTCGATGCTGGAATTGAAGCTGAGTCCTTGGTGCCGTGAGACAGCAACGCCAACCACTGAGCCACCAAGCAGCCTGACCTTAAATAGATGCCCGCCGGATGTTGGGCTATGATGGGATTGCTTTCCAGCACTGTCCTTGTCACTACTCCTACCTTCACCTTCTACTTCTTCCATTTTAATTCGACTTTGAATTTTCAGTTCCAACCTCTGAAGTTCAAAAACTCTCTGTTTCTCCCTTTCTTCTGCCAGGACCTTCCTTTCCTATTTTCTTTTCTGCGCTTTTAATTATAATTCAAACTGTTTCATTTCCCTTTCATGTTCAATGAAACCAATGCCATTTCTGGCAATCATGAAGTTCGCATTATTGCCGCAATTACCTCTCTTTTCACATGGACAAAGGCGACTCCAACTCCAGCCAATTCCAAAAGTTCTGCCTTGCTCATTTTCTATAAAACACCAGAAGTCACTGCTTGAACCCCCAGGAAACTTAGTGACTGAAAGGGCCATTACTACACAGGACACACCCGATTCAAACAAACCAAATTCAACATCCGTAAAGAGAACAACAATACTCATGAATCCAACCTGGAATTAAAGGCTTTGATCGTGACAAGAGACACCAATTTTTTGTAGACCAGACCTGACCTCCTCAAAATATTTTAAGAAGATAGTCTAGACCCTAACTTTTTCTTATTTTAAAGGTATATGTAAGGTGTTGCATTCCAGATGGAATTCAATTGGTCAGACTTGAAACAAAACATATTTTATTTGTACGCTACAATTAAAATGAAGTCAAAATAAAAAAGGAAAGAATTGAATTAAGTGTAACTCCATCAAAATGCCTAACAAAATAATATATGTACACACACACACACACACACACACACACGCACACACACACACACACACACACACACACACAAATATATAAACAAAACCACTACTATTTAACTGGTCCAATATAGTAATGTCTTAAACACAAATGGCAAAGGCAAATTTAGTTTGATAGAAAGTCTCACATGCAGCTCTACCAGCAGGAAGAATACCCCAGTTTTTAGCTATAACAGAGAGAGGAATAAGAGCTTTCAGACCCTAGCAACTGCTGAAAATCTAAAGCTAAAAATTCTGGTTCTGTGGGAGCTAGACTCGCCCATTCAGACAGCTTCTATTGTTCCATTTTTTAAAAAAAACCAAGGCCTCACAAGCTGTTTAAATTATTTATTTTGGAGCAGAATGCTCAGTATGTCTGTCTCAAGTTTTCTTCATAAAATAAGTTCAAAAAACATCTTTTAAAGCCATAGTATCATGAATAAACAGTGGAAAATAACACTACTTGCTATTTTAGATAACAAAGTGTGGAGCTGGATGAACACAGCAGGCCAAGCAGCATCTCAGGAGCACAGGAGACTAAGGAGCTCCTGAGATGCTGCTTGGCTTGCTGTGTTCATCCAGCTCCACACTTTGTTATCTTGGATTCTCCAGCATCTGCAGTTCCCATTATCTTTGATACTACTTGCTATTTTGTTGACTTCCCTTATTGCTTTTTCCATGTATTGTTTTCAAAGAAATAGTGACCATTAAAGTAAAAATACCCTTTGTTTGAATAACGAAATACTTAAAAATGACTGCTTGTGTCATCTCTGTAAGAGTAATTTTTTTCCCCAGGAAATGGCAGTTCTGAAGGACACTGTCAACAGTCTCTCCTCAACACTGAATGAGAACACAGCTCTCTTCAATTTCATGTATTAACATTCAAGTTGGGTGCTTCCCTTTTATGATCCCCTTCACTCCAAATCACCAATGTTCACTAATCAAAATCAATTAAATTTCGATGAAAATAATTTGTTGCGTTATTTTGCCACAGAAGGGTTACATGAAGGTTTGCATTTACTGAAGCTCATTTTGAGCAGTGTTCTAGAGTATAGTGCCGGAATCCATTCTGTTTCACCAGTTCGGAGTATCACTTTACTGTTGTTGCAGCTGTGTGGCATTAACTACTGACTGCTTCCAGTTCTGTGATCACTGAAGTGTGTCAGGCCACACACTCAACTAAGTGTGAGCTCCAGCATACAGAAAAGAACCTATCTTTCCTTTTGGCTTGATTGAGTCTGATAAATCTCACTGCTAGCTCCAATTATCTGGCTATCACTCAGTGCACAGACTCATTAACCTCCTCTCAGCCTCTTTGTGCCACATTGTATCCTCCACTGGCCTAGACTATGCCAACAATATTATTGCCTCTCGCAAAAGTGCAGGAATTCCTAATTTGTCTCATAACCTATTTCATTGGTTGACTACATATGCAAGAATATTCCTCTACATTCTTTTTCTTCATAAATCTCATATTTCAGAAATATCAAATATTTCAACCCACACCGTATTTTGAACTCATGTTCTTGTTGACATTCTTGCTGATTGAAGCTTGTTGTGTGGTCCAAAGACAGAAAAAAAAAATCAGTGCAATGTAAAAAGCCAGCTGTGCAGATGAGATTTTTGGATTATGAAGTATTCAACTTTGGAAGAATTAACAATGTTGCTTCATCAGTTCCAAAATCCTCATGGTAATGCTGCGAGACCACCAAGAAATCTGTTGGATTGGGATTTGTAGAAATTTAGGTAAAGTAAACATCTGTACTGATGCTGGTACTGGATTCTTCTGCTGGAGCAATCGAGGACAATATTTCTCTGCCCGGCTTCATGTAGTATCTGTAAATGGTTCAATAAAGTGAAAAATTGGAAGTTAATTGTGGACTCTAATTCCGTATTTGAACAGTGTTACACCTGAACTTCCTGCTATTTGCACGTAGCTATTAAAAGCCACAATTATGTAAATCACACACAGATGAACATCAAAGAGTCTTTACACTTAGATTTCTTCATCATTGCTGGGCGCAGACAAGTGGCAGATTGCAGCATTAATTTAGCGGGTGCTACTGACACATAACCACAACGAGGATGAATTTCCTTGTTTACATAGCTATTAGAGTAATCATAGCATAAATCTTGTGTAGGTTGGGTATAGTTAAATGGAGTACGTAGGAGCTGAAAGTAAATGTTCTCAAAGACATTTCATCTTTCGGTTTGGAGACAACAATATGAACAGGGGTCTTGGCTCATTCCTTCAACTGCCATATAAGCACAACTCATAAATCTTTGTTTTAACATTTTGAGCATTATGCCGACAACAGGAAATCCTGCATTAAACAGTAAGACAAAACAGCAGGGATATGGCACAAAGAGGAGGAGACAAAACCTACATTTAGTGGTTTAGACTATCAAGACTCTGTCCTGCTTAAAACCATGCAACCCTTCCCTCAATCCCTTAGGAATCATGTAAAAGGCCCTGTACATGGCTCTCCTCCTTTGCCACTCATTGTTCAGCATCATGCTCCAAGCATGCATTGGTCAGTCTTCGGGCTGTCCCGAACGTTTATATCTACACAGGCTGGAATTTTATCCCCTGACCTCAGTGTTAACTGAAGGGCCAAGCCTGCCTGTGTTTGACCTGCCCACTCAGTGCCATTCAACAGCTTCCAGGACTTTACTTGGCTCAAGGTGTGATTTTCACTAATGCTGTGGAGATGATGTTTCACCCCTGAGGGTACCCAACGAGTCAAATGATTCCTCAGCTTGGGTGTTCCTGTCACTAAAGAAATGTCTCAGAAATAGAGCAAGGGTGATCCATAAATGGAAGTTAATTGGCCAGTTGAAGGTGTAAACTAGCCCTCGGAGGTCCAATCTCCTGACAATTCCCACTTCTGCACCACAGATAAAATACACATAGAACAGGTAGCTGACAAGCATATACCATTACCTCAGTGTCAAATTTTACATCCACTGCAGTCTGCTATTCCTACCTGGGACAATGGTACAAGCAGCTGCTGTTGAGTGTCAGAAGTGGAGGTGGTGGATATTTGAAGATATAGTGCCAATGATGCAACCTGCTTTGTCTTAAATGGTGTTAAACTTCTCAAGTGTTATTGGAGATGCTCTCGCCCAGATTAAATGGGGAGTAATCCATCACACTCCTGATTTGTGACATGTTGATGTTAGACAGTCTTGTTGGAATGAGCTAATTGCCACAATATCCCTGGTCTCTGGCCTGATCTTACGGCCACAATATTTAGATGGTTAATAAAATGTGAGGCTAGATGAACACAGCAGGCCAAGCAGCATCTCAGGAGCACAAAAGCTGACGTTTCGGGCCTAGACCCTTCATCCAACGTCAGCTTTTGTGCTCCTGAGATGCTGCTTGGCCTGCTGTGTTCATCCAGCCTCACATTTTATTATCTTGGAATTCTCCAGCATCTGCAGTTCCCATTATCTCTGATAATATTTAGATGGTTAGTTCAGTTCAGTTTCTGGTCAATGATAACTCTGAGGATGCTGACAATTTGGGAGTCAATGCCATTAAATGGGAAGGACCAATTGTTAGAAGCTCTCTTGTTATAGAAAGTCATTTCCTGCCACTTCCATGGCCTGAATGTTACGCACCACATGTCAGCCAAACTTGGATATTGTTTAAGACTTGCTGCATTTGGACATTGACTGGTTCAGTCATTAAATGTGCAGCCTTCTGCTGCTCCTAGTGGTTGGCAGCACCTAAGGGATGTTCAATATTGAGTTGCTTAATCTGTTAGAATTCTATTCCATTCAGCATGGTAATAATGAGAAATTCTACACAACAGGATGATGTTTATCATCTGAAGGCGGGAATCTTTTCCATAAGGACAATGTGGTGATCACATCTATCAGGGATGGATGCTTCTGTAATAGATACATCCTAGGATGGTGACAGCGAGCACGAGGGGGCATAGGCTTTAAATTGAGGGGTGAAAGATATAGGACAGATGTCAGAGGTTGTTTCTTTACTCAGAGAGTAGTAAGGGAATGGAACGCTTTGCCTGCAACGGAGGTAGATTCGCCAACTTTAGGTACATTTAAGTCGTCATTGGATAAGCATATGGACGTACATGGAATAGTGTAGGTTAGATGGGCTTGAGATCGGTATGACAGGTCGGCACAACATCGAGGGCCGAAGGGCCTGTACTGTGCTGTAATGTTCTATGTTCTATAAGGATGATGTCAAGCAGAATTTTCATTCTTTTTGGTTCACTGACCACTTGTCACAGATTCAATCCAGCAGTTGTATCCTTTAGGACTTCACCAACTGGGTCAATAAGAGTGCCACCTTGCATAATATTTTATTATAAGCAACAAAGGCCCCATTCAAAGCTCATTCTGTGCACCTGCCGCCCTCAGTGTTTCCTTAAAGTGGTGTACAACATGGAAGAGTAATGATTCTTCAGCTACAGGGAGGCAGTAAGATAATAATTAGCAGGAAGTTTCCTTGCCCATGTTTGGCATGATGCCTTAGTCTTCATGGGGTCTGAAGTCAATCTTGAGGTTTCCCAATGCAACTCCAACTATATACCTTCATGTCATCTCTGATGGGTGTTGTGATGGTGGCCAAAGAAATATCCACGAATGATGATTGTAGTGTCTGGGGCATTGTCTGCATAATTCCATGAGTTTGACCGTGTTGGTCTGATCTTTGACTAATCAGTGAGATGCCTCTCTCAATTCTGGCATAATCCTCTAGATGTCTTTAAGAAGGATGTTGCAGATTCATCAGATCGTTATTGTTTCAAATGTCTGGGTAAATGTTGGGTGATCTGTCTGATTTCATTCAGTTGTTTGAACTTCATAGGAGGTGATACAATTGAATAGCTAGCTAGGCCATTTTCTAGGGCAGTTAAAAATCAGTCACATTATTGGTGGGACAATGTACATCCTTGCATGATAATTGAGGAGTCTGGAATTTTCGCCAATGGATATGAAATGATAAATTTGATAATGTGAAGATTTTAAAGATGCATGACAAAGTACGCCTTCTGGAGGACTGTCAAGAAGTTGCCACTGCATGATGAGGGAGAAATAATAAATTGACAAGGCTACAGCCGAAGTGGAAAAAGCAAGAAGTAGTAAAATAATAATACCGTGTGAATTTGCATCTTTTATGCCTCAGAGCATCCAAAACCATTTGGCTTCAAAGTACTGCAATGTAGGAAATGCTAAGTTTTGCATAGCATGATCACAAAATAATAGCACTGAGATACAGGCAAACCTATTTTTTTATGATAGCATGTGCGTATAATGTCGATCAGAGCACCAGGCCAACATCCCCCTCTTTCAAGAGAGCTGTCACATCCTCAGCTTAATATGTTATTCTAAAGATGGAAAAGTCTGACAGCATCACACTTTTCAGTGCTACACTGAAGCCTCAGCTGAGATTATATGATCAGGTTTCTGGAAGAGGACTGGTGCTTCATGGCTGGGGGAACAAGAGAGTTACCAGGGTGCCAAGGCTAATGTCTTAGTATAGGAAAACCACATGCGTCTGGACTTGAGAAGAACTTTTATCATTCGAATAATAGGATCATTGATAGACTGACTAAGGTAAAGAAAGAATACACAAAGCATAGGTGAATGGGCTTCTTGGAAGGGTACACAAAAAAAGGTTAATGAAATTAATCATGTACTTGCTACTCACTTTACAGAATCATTAGAGTACTAATGGAGATAACATAACATCAATCTTTAAAAGGAAGCAGAAAAGTGACCACAGATCAGGAATCCATGTCCGTGTGGGTAATGTTTAAGAAGGCATCCTGATAAAACAGAAGTAATAAAACATTTGAACAGACAGAAGCTGAAATAGATTTATACGTAGATAACAAATTTTGCTGAGTGTTTCATGCAACTGCTAGCTAATATGACTGATGGAAATTCCGTGGATATGATGCATTTAGGCTTCAGAAAAGTTTTTGTTACAGTACTTCATACACAATTAGTTTGCATCATATGAATGCATTAAGTTTGAAGAAAACCCCCATTCTGCAGCCAAATCTTTCAGAGGCTGGTGCACCTTCCAATTGCCTGTCTTCTAACTGGCAGCACTAACATTGTTGTTAAAGTGACTGGATTAATAACCCAATGATCTGATCGATGTTTATAAATTCACATCTTATTTTGGCAGCTGGTTGAATTTAAATTAAATAACTTAATTGAATAATAAAATTGGCTCAGCAATGGAGTCATGAAATTACTGGATTATTTTTACAAACCTTTTGGGTTCATTATTATCATTCAAAGAAAGAAATTAAACTATATGGTCAGTGTGGACTTGTTGGGCCAAAGGGCCTGTTTCCACACTGTAGGGATTCGATATAAAAATATATATGATCTGGCTTATTTAGGATTCCGGTCTCATTGCAATGTGTTTCACTTTTAAGTGTCCTTTGAACCGTGTAGTCAAGACAATAAATTGTATTCAATGGCTACTAAACATTGAATAAGGATAAAACTAATGAAACACCCAGCATTGACAAAGTCATCTTGTTGACCCTATAAAAACCTCATCTATACCATCTGGAGGTTTGTAGCAAAATTGAGAGAGCTGTCCCAGAGACATGTATGACCAAATGACGTATTGCTGCCTGAGTGTTATGCAATGAAAATAGAATAATCGGTAATGTATTTGCCAGAGACCCCTTAATGATAAGTGACCATAATATGGTTGAATTTTTCATCAAAATGGAGAGTGAGGTAGTTGATTCTGAGACTAGGGTTCTGAATCTTAAGGGGAAAATTACAATTCTATAAGGCTATAATGGATTGGGAATGTTACTAAAACAATGGCAGTGGATAAGTAATAGCAACAGTCAAAGGGTGAATAGGTGAACGACAAAAAATTGTTTATTCCTGTCTAGCACAAGAATGTGTGGAGAACAGTGGCTAGACAATGGCTTACAAGGGAAGATAGAGATAGTATTAGTTGCAAAAAAAAGCAGCATACAAATTGGCAAGAAAAATACAACTAACTTGGGATTGGGAACAGTTTAGAAATCAGCAAAGAAGGACTTTCAAGGGATTGATTAAAGTGGGGAAATAGAGGACAAAAGTAGTTTGCGGAGAATGTAAGATTGGACTGGAAAAGAATCGCAATGTGTGTAAAGAGAAAAGAAAGAAATGACAAGGACAAATGCAGCTCCTGTACAATCAGAAAGGGGGGATATATAATAGAGTACAGACAAATGGCTGACAAACAAAATATTTTGCTTCTGTTTTCACAAAGGTGGACTCAAATAACACGGCCAAAGGAAAAAGGGAACACAGTTTAGTAAGAGTGGGGAACTGAGCCAAATCTGTAGTAGAAGAGAAGTGGAGAAATTGTTGGGACTGAAAGCTAATAACTCACCAGGACCTGATAATCTACATCCCAGATTACTTAAAACGGTGGTGCCAGAAATAGTGGTCATCTTCCAAGACTTTTTTGACTCTGGAACCATTCCTACAATTTGGAGGATAACTAATGCAACCCTATTATATATAAAGGGGAGAGAGAGAAAAAAGAGAGAATGATAGACATGTGAGTCTAATGTTGATAGTGGGAAAGGTGCTGGAATCGCTTATCAAACTTTTTTTTATATCAGATCACTTAGAAAATGGTGGTAGAATCAGGCACAGTCAGCGTGGATTTAAAAAAAGGAAATCACACTTGACAAGGCGACTGGAATTCTTTGAGATTGTATCGAGTAGAGTTGATCAGGACAGCCAGTAGATGTGGTTTATTTGGACTTTCAGAAAGCTTTCTTCAAGTCCACATAAGAGATTTTATGCAAAATTACAGCATATAGGGTTGGCCTTGTTTATTTAGATGGAGAGAACATTGATTAGCAGACAAGAAAAAAAGAGTTTAAATAAAGATAATAAAATGTGAGGCTGGATGAACACAGCAGGCCAGGCAGCATCTAAGGAGCACAAAAGCTGACGTTTCGGGCCTAGACCCTTCATCAGAGAGGTGGTGGGGAGAGGGAACTGCAATAAATAGGGAGAGAGGGGGAGGCGGACCGAAGATGGAGAGAAAAGAAGATAGGTGGAGAGAGTAGAGGTGGGGAGGTAGGAAGGGGATAGGTCAGTCCAGGGAAGACGGACAGGTCAAGGAGGTGGGATGAGGTTAGTAGGTAGATGGGGGTGCGGCTTGGGGTGGGAGGAAGGGATGGGTGAGAGGAAGAACCGGTTAGGGAGGCAGAGACAGGTTGGACTGGTTTTGGGATGCAGTGGGTCGGGGGGAAGAGGTGGGCTGGTTGTGTGGTGCAGTGGGTGGAGGGGACGAACTGGGCTGGTTGAGGGGTGCAGTAGGGGAAGGGGAGATTCCGAAACTGGTGAAGTCCACATCGACACCATTAGGCTGCAGGGTTCCCAGGCGGAACACGAGCCGCTGTTCCCGCAACCCCCGGGTGGCACCACTGTGGCACTGCAGGAGGCCCACGATGGACATGTCATCTAGAGAATGGGAGGGGGAGTGGAAATGGTTTGCGACTGGGAGGTGCAGTTGTTTGTTGCGAACTGAGCGGAGGTGTTCTGCAAAGCGGTCTCCAAGCCTCCGCTTGGTTTCCCCAATGTAGAGGAAGCCACACCGGGTACAGTGGATGCAGTATACCACATCGGCAGATGTGCAGGTGAACCTCTGCTCAATGTGGAATGTCATCTTGGGGCCTGGGATAGGGGTGAGGGAGGAGGTGTGGGGGCAAGTGTAGCATTTCCTGCGGTTGCAGGGGAAGGTGCCGGGTGTGGTGGGGTTGGAGGGCAGTGTGGAGCGAACAAGGGAGTCACGGAGAGAGTGGTCTCTCCGGAAAGCAGACAGGGGTGGGGATGGAAAAATGTCTTGGGTGGTGGGGTCGGATTGTAAATGGCGGAAGTGTCGGAGGATGATGCGTTGTATCGGAGGTTGGTAGGGTGGTGTGTGAGAATGAGGGGGATCCTCTTTGGGTGGTTGTGGTGGGGGGGGGGTGCGGGGTGTGAGGGATGTGTTGCGGGAAATACGGGAGACGCAGTCCAGGGCGTTCTCGATCACTGTGGGGGGAAAGTTGCGGTCCTTGAAGAACTTGGACATCTGGGATGTGCGGGAGTGGAATGTCTTATCGTGGGAGCAGATGCGGCGGAGGCGGAGGAATTGGGAATAGGGGATGGAATTTTTGCAGGATGTTGGGTGGGAGGAGGTGTATTCTAGGTAGCTGTGGGAGTCGGTGGGTTTGAAATGGACATCAGTTACAAGCTGGTTGCCTGAGATGGAGACTGAGAGGTCCAGGAAGGTGAGGGATGTGTTGGAGATGGCCCAGGTGAACTGAAGTTTGGGGTGGAAGGTGTTGATGAAGTGGATGAACTGTTCGAGCTCCTCTGGGGAGCAAGAGGCGGCGCCGATACAGTCATCAATGTACCGGAGGAAGAGGTGGGGTTTGGGGCCTGTGTAGGTGCGGAATTGGGACTGTTCCACGTAACCTACAAAGAGGCAGGCATAGCTGGGGCCCATGCGGGTGCCCATGGCCACCCCCTTAGTCTGTAGGAAGTGGGAGGAGTCAAAAGAGAAGATGTTGAGGGTGAGGACGAGTTCAGCTAGGCGGATGAGGGTAACCCTCCCTCACTGACCCCTTCACCCACTTCCAACACAAGTCCTCCTCCTGGACACCACCCCCAGGCCTCCTACCCTCCCTCGACCTCTTTATCTCCAACTGCCGTCGAGACATTAACCGCCTGAACCTCTCCACCCCTCTCACCCACTCCAACCTCTCCCCCGCAGAACGGGCAGCCCTCCGCTCCCTCCGCTCCAACCCCCACCTCACCATCAAACCCGCAGACAAGGGTGGCGCAGTGGTAGTATGGCGCACTGACCTCTACATCGCCGAGGCCAGACGCCAACTCTCCGACACCACCTCCTACCGCCCCCTCGATCATGACCCCACACCCGAGCACCAAACCATCATCTCCAACACCATTCATGACCTCATCACCTCAGGGGACCTCCCACCCACAGCCTCCAACCTCATTGTTCCCCAACCCCGCACGGCCCGTTTCTATCTCCTTCCTGAAATCCACAAACCTGCCTGCCCAGGTCGACCCATCGTCTCAGCCTGCTCCTTCCCCACCGAACTCATCTCCACCTATCTGGACTCCATTTTCTCCCCTCTGGTCCAGGAACTCCCCACCTACGCCCGTGACACCACCCACGGCCTCCACCTCCTCCAGGACTTCCAATTCCCTGGCCCCCAACACCTCATCTTCAACATGGACGTCCAGTCCCTATACACCTGCATTCCGCATGCAGATGGCCTCAAGGCCCTCCGCTTCTTCCTGTCCCGCAGGCCCGACCAGTCCCCCTCCACCGACACCCTCATCCGCCTAGCTGAACTCGTCCTCACCCTCAACAACTTCTCTTTTGACTCCTCCCACTTCCTACAGACTAAGGGAGTGGCCTTGGGCACCCGCATGGGCCCCAGCTATGCCTGCCTCTTTGTAGGTTATGTGGAACAGTCCCTCTTCCGCACCTACACAGGCCCCAAACCCCACCTCTTCCTCCGGTGCATTGATGACTGTATCGGCGCCGCCTCTTGCTCCCCAGAGGAGCTCGAACAGTTCATCCACTTCACCAACACCTTCCACCCCAACCTTCAGTTCACCTGGGCCATCTCCAGCACATCCCTCACCTTCCTGGACCTCTCAGTCTCCATCTCAGGCAACCAGCTTGTAACTGATGTCCATTTCAAGCCCACCGACTCCCACAGCTACCTAGAATACACCTCCTCCCACCCAACATCCTGCAAAAATTCCATCCCCTATTCCCAATCCCTCCGCCTCCGCCGCATCTACTCCCACGATAAGACATTCCACTCCCGCACATCCCAGATGACCAAGTTCTTCAAGGACCGCAACTTTCCCCCCACAGTGATTGAGAATGCCCTTGACCGCGTCTCCTGTATTTCCCGCAGCACATCCCTCACACCCCGCCCCCCCCCCACAACCGCCCCAAGAGGATCCCCCTCGTTCTCACACACCACCCTACCAACCTCCGATACAACGCATCATCCTCCGACACTTTCGCCATTTACAATCCGACCCCACCACCCAAGACATTTTTCCATCCCCACCCCTGTCTGCTTTCCGGAGAGACCACTCTCTCCGTGACTCCCTTGTTCGCTCCACACTGCCCTCCAACCCCACCACACCCGGCACCTTCCCCTGCAACCGCAGGAAATGCTACACTTGCCCCCACACCTTCTCCCTCACCCCTATCCCAGGCCCCAAGGTGACATTCCACATTGAGCAGAGGTTCACCTGCACATCTGCCGATGTGGTATACTGCATCCAGTGTACCCGGTGTGGCTTCCTCTACATTGGGGAAACCAAGCGGAGGCTTGGAGACCGCTTTGCAGAACACCTCCGCTCAGTTCGCAACAAACAACTGCACCTCCCAGTCGCAAACCATTTCCACTCCCCCTCCCATTCTCTAGATGACATGTCCATCGTGGGCCTCCTGCAGTGCCACAGTGGTGCCACCCGGGGGTTGCGGGAACAGCGGCTCGTGTTCCGCCTGGGAACCCTGCAGCCTAATGGTGTCGATGTGGACTTCACCAGTTTCGGAATCTCCCCTTCCCCTACTGCATCCCTAAACCAGCCCAGTTCGTCCCCTCCCCCCACTGCACCACACAACCAGCCCACCTCTTCCCCCCGACCCACTGCATCCCAAAACCAGTCCAACCTGTCTCTGCCTCCCTAACCGGTTCTTCCTCTCACCCATCCCTTCCTCCCACCCCAAGCCGCACCCCCATCTACCTACTAACCTCATCCCACCTCCTTGACCTGTCCGTCTTCCCTGGACTGACCTATCCCCTTCCTACCTCCCCACCTCTACTCTCTCCACCTATCTTCTTTTCTCTCCATCTTCGGTCCGCCACACCCTCTCTCCCTATTTATTGCAGTTCCCTCTCCCCACCCCCTCTCTGATGAAGGGTCTAGGCCCGAAACGTCAGCTTTTGTGCTCCTGAGATGCTGCCTGGCCTGCTGTGTTCATCCAGCCTCACATTTTATTATCTTGGAATTCTCCAGCATCTGCAGTTCCCATTATCTCTTATAAGAGTTTGAATAAATGTGTCTTTTTCTGAATGGCTGCCAGCGGCTAGTGAGGTACAACAGGGTTCGGTACTAGGGCCCTAGCTATTTACCATATATTTTATTACACTTAGTTCTCTCATCTAATTATTATCTCAAGATTTGCAGATTGCGTAAAGCTGATGGAAGGCTGAGGCGTGATGAGGTAGCAGAGATGTTGCAGTGTAATTCAGACAGGCTGAACGAGTCAGCAAATGCATGGCAGGTGCAGTTTAATATAGATCAATATGAGGTTATCCACTTTGATTGCAAAAATAGGAAGGAAAATTACTACTTGAAAGGCTGTAAATTAAGAGAAGGAAATGTTCAGCAAGACCTAGGCGTCCTTGTGCACCAGTCGATGAAAGTTGGCACACAGGTGCAGCAGGCAGTAAAGAGGATAAACTGTATGTTGGCCTCAACAGAAAGAGGATTCCAGTACAGGAACAAGAATGTCTTAATGCTGTCAAACATGGAATTGGTGAGGCCACGTATGAAATATTGCGTCCAGTTTTGGTCTCCTTATCTGAAGAAGGATGTTCTTGTTATAAAGAGAATACAGTGAAGGTTTAGCAAATTGATTCTTGAGATCGAGGAGAGATTGAGTTAGTTAGGACTGTTTATGCTGGGATTTGGGAGAAGGAGGGGGCACCTCATAGAAACCTATAAAATTCTAACAGGAATAGACCGGTCAGATGCAGGAAGAATGTTCCCAACGGTGGGGAAGTCCAGAACCAGGATAATGATAAGGGATAAGTCTTCTAGGATTGAGATGAGGAGAAATTTCGGCACCCAGGGAGTGGTAAGCCTATGGAATTCACCAGCACAAAAAATGTTGAAGCAAAAACATTGTACATTCAAGAAAGAGGTAGATGGTCAAAAGGATCAAGAGATATGGGGAGGGGGCAACAATAGGTTTTGGGTGGAGCATAGTGTTAGGGCATTGATTTTGATGATCAGCATGATCAAGTGGGCCAGTAGCCTATTCCTGCTCCCATCTATGTTTTCACATGATTCAATGTCCCAGACACCACCATTATCACCACTTGGCATGTCACAGATCCACTCCATGATTATGTTCGTGTACAGGTGTCATTGGAGGAAGGGTAAGCAGTGTCCATCTCAATGCCTTTAGACAGAGATAGGCATCAAGGGGCATACAGTGCTTTATTTACCCCTCCAATTCTATTTTGATTTAGATTCTTCCCTCTCTCCCACTGCCCCCATCACGTACTCCTTCCCCAATCTTCACTTTTGATGGCTTGCATTCTCACAATGGGCTTTGCATGTAAATATCAAATTGGCTACATGGTTGTTTTTATTGGTGATGAATAATAGTTTACAAAAAGCAAAAGAAATTTCACAGTGATAATGGTGGTAGGAATGTCACTCAGTTGTGTGTGATTATACTTCTGTGTAGAGAAAAGAATATAAAGAAGACCCAGGGATGTGCCTGCAGCATTATCTGTCCCAAGCTGGGGCCATCCTCTATATGCCATGAGTAGTGGCTCTATTTTGGTGTTCAACAATAAATTATGTTACTTTCCAATCAGGCTTTCTGAGTTATTACAATAACATTTTCCAGAAACTTCAATCAAGTTTGTTAAATGCAATTTCCAATTCATAAATTAATCTTGATTCTGTCTCATCAGAAAATTATTTTCAAGATAGCGAATAAACACTTAGTTTGTGTTAGACTCTAGTATTACCCCTACTCCAGATGCTAGGCTAACATCTATTAGTTCTCTGTTTTCTCTCTCCCTCCTTTGTAAGCAATGGGGTTAAATATTTAACCTACCAATCTGCAAGATTCACTGTAGAATTAATAGAATTTTGAAAGGTGACCACCAATGCATCCATTATCTTTGCAGCCATTCTTCAACACTCAAGGATGAAGGTCATTGGGTCCCAGGGATTTGGCCACTTGCAGTCGTCTTAATTTCTCCAATACAACTTCTTTTAACAAATGCAATTTTTTTTTCCAGTTCTCACTGGATCCTTAGTGCTTAATTATTTTAAAGGAGATTTATTTGTTTTCTTTTGTGAAGGAAGACAAAAAATATTTAATTCGCTTTTCTGCCTTTTCTCTATTTCCCATTGTAAATTCTCCTATCTATCTCATAATAGATCCACACTTGTCTTTGCCATCTTTCTTCTTTAGCATGCCTATTGGAGATATTACAATCCAGTTCTTATGTTTGCTGGTATATTGCATTCATATTCTATTATCTTTTTCCTTATCCATTTCTTGAGCCCCCTTTCCCTAACCCTAAAAAAAATTCCAATCGTCAGGTTTAAAGCTACTTTCCTGGCAATTTTATAAGCTTCCTTCTTTGATCTAGTACTATCCTTAAGAACCTTTGTTCTGTATAGCACTCTCACTTTTCCTGTTGGTTATGTTTGCCTTCCAGGAATGTATTTTAGTTCTGAAGCATTAATTTACTTGGTTAATTCAAAGCAAGTATTAATTTAAATACTAGCCACTGACCAACTACTGTCAAATCTTTTCATGTATTTTTTTCAATCCACCAGGGCCAACTTTCTGCTCATAATTTCATAATGCCTTTGTATATAATTTAGACCCAAGTTTAAGATTGAAGTATATCTGTTTCAAACTTAGAGGAATGTTCTTTCCTACTATTGTCACTATTCCCTAAATGTCCTATTACCGTAAGATAACTAGCCCTTTGTTACTGCACAACATTACATCAAAATGAGCCTGTACCTCAGGTTCTGGAAATAAGAAACCAGACTTGAATATATTCTTGGAATCCTTCTTTTGCAGCATTGGTGCTCATTAGATTTAGCCAGTTAATATGTAGATTGAAGGCACCATGATTGCTTTATTCCCCTCACTACATGTATTTTTAATTTATGCACGTCTATGACTCCGCATATAACCTCTACTGTCTGGCAATTATAAATCACAGCTCACAATGCTTGCTGTCAATTAATTCTATCCAACAGATTTTACATTCTGTGCTTCTGATCAGAGATCCTCTCTGACTAATACACTGATCCCGTCCCTTATTGTCAGCACCAAGCCGCCTCCTTGATCTTTTTGCTTGTCCCTCCTAAATTTCAAAAAAGTCTTTAGTATTCAGTTCCCAGTTTGGTCACCCTGCAGTCACATCTCTGTTTTGGCAATTAACTCATATTGTTTTACTCAAGCTAGCACTTATTGCAATTGCTGCGTTTAGATAAGGTCCTTTGAACACTGCCTCTTTTACACTTCTCTGTAATTTGACCCTGGGTAATTCTAGGATTTGTTAATGCTGATTTCTGCTTTCATTTACAGCTTTTATATTTCCCATAATCAGGTTTGTTTGCTATCCTAACTGAATTTCCTCTTAGGTTCCTGGCCCTGGCAAGCTACTTTAAATCCTCCCTAACAGCATAGGCAAATCTCCCCAAGAAGATATTAGTCCTAATCCTTATCCTCATTGTAAAGATCGCAAATCAGTGCCAATGCCCCAGCAATCAACAACCCCCCTGCTGCATTATTTTTTTAGCCACATTTTTATTTACTCAGTCTTCCTGTTTCTATATTAACCAGCATGTCATATTGACGGCAAGCTTGAATTGTGCTTTACTGCTTTTCAGTCTCCTCGCTAGTTCCATAAATTCTCCATAAATAGATTATCTCTGTTAGATGAGCAGCACAGTGGCTCAGTGGTTAGCTCTGCTGCCTCACAGCACCAGGGACTGGATTTCATTCCACCCTCAGGCATGTGTGGAGTTTGCACATTTTTTCCATGTTGTGTGAGTTTCCTCTGTGTGCTCCAGTTTCCTCCCATAATCCAAAAATGTGCAGGTTAGGTGGATTGGCCACGCTAAATTGTAATGTCCAGTGTGTGCAGACCAGGTGGATTTGCCATGGGAGATGCAGAATAGGATGGGGTGGGGTTGAGCCCAGGTGGGATGCTGTTAGAGGGTCGATGTGGACTCAATCGGCCAAATTGCTTGCTTCCGCACTGTGAGGATTCTATGATTCTATCTAGCTATTGACGGTGCCAGTGTGCAGAGCAGAACATCTGACTCCTCAGAAAGAAGACCCTGCATTCACACTGTGACATCCTTACTGTCTTCACTCTTACTAATTCCCTCTATCACGTTATGTGGCACTACCATTCTAACTGGATCAAGTCTGAGCAAGTATAGAAGCTCAGAATTGGCACTCAAGAGGTTCTGTGAGCAATCAGCAGAACTGTATTTAACCAAAATCTATAACCTCATGGCCTGACATATCTCTCATTCTCCATGATTATCATCAAGCTGCAGGGTCAATCCAGCCTCATTTAGAAATGTACTGAAGTACATCAGCAGCTGCACCAGGAATGTCTAAAAATGGGGTGTTAATCTGATGAAGTGACAAAACAACAGATTTGCTTTCATGTTAAACAGCAGTAAGAAGCTGTACCACACAGAGCAAAGTAGTCACACATCCAAGTGATCAGATTAAATGTCTGCAGTCTTAACACAGCCAGCTGTGGATGGTGGCATAGTGGTGCAAAAGGAGATTGGATAGGTAACACGTTGTGAAGCTGGATGAACACAGCAGGCCAAGCAGCATCAGAAGAGCAGGGAAGCTTGATGTTTCATGTCAGGACCTTTCTTCAGAAATGGGGGAGGGGAAGGGGATTCTGAAATAATTAGGGAGACAGGGAGAGGCAGATAGAAGATGGATAAAGGAGAAGCTAGGTTGAGAGGAGACAGACAGCTCAAAGAGGCGGGGTTAGAGCCAGTAAAGATAAATGTAGGTGGGGAGTTAGGAAGGGGATAGATCAGTCCAGGGAGGCAGGATGACGTTAGTGGGTAGGAGATGGGGTAGGGCTTGACGTGGGAGGAATGCTTAGGGAGGCAGGGACAAGCTGGGCTGGTTTTGGGATGTGGTTGTGGGATGGGAGATTTTGAAGCTTGTGAAGTCCACATTGATACCCTTGGGCTGCAGGGTACCCAAGCGAAATATGAGATGCTGTTCAGGCGTCTTTCAGGTGGCGTCATTGGGGCAATGCAGGAGGCCCAGGATGGATATGTTGTCCGCAGATTTGGAGGGTGGGGGTGAAATTGGAATAGTTCGCGACTGGGAGGTGTAGTTGTTTGTTGTGAACTGAGCGTAGGTGTTCCGCAAAGCGGTTCCCAAGCCTCTGTTTGGTTTCCCTGATGTAGAGGAGTCCACAACACGAACAGTGTATACAGTACATCACATTAACAGGTGTGCAGATGAACATCTGTTTGATGTGAAAAGTCTTCCTAGAGCCTGGTATGGGGACCAGAGGGGAGGTATAGGGGCAGGTGTAGCACTTGCTTCGGTTGTAGGGAAAAATGCCAGGGGTGGTGGGGCTAGAGGGGAGTGTGGAGTGGACAAGGGAGTCATGGAGAGAGTGGTCCCTCCGGAAAGCACATAAGGGTGGGGAGGGAAAATTGTTTTTGGTAGGGGGTCAGATTACAGATAGCGGAAATGTCGGAGGATGATGTGTTGGATTTGGAGGTTGGTGGGGTGGTACGTAAGGAGGAGGGGGATTCTGTTTTGTTTATTATCGCGGATAGGGGCTGTGAGGGATGAGTTGCAGGAAATGCGGGAGACACGATCGAGGGCTTTTTCGATCACTGTGGAGGGGAAGTTGCAGTTTTTGAAAAAAGAGGCCATCTGGGATGTTTGGGAGTGGAATGCCTCACCTCGGGAGCAGATGCAGTGGAGGTGAAGGAATTGGGAGTAGGGGATGGCATTTTTACAGGAAGGTGGGTGAGAGGAGGAATACTCTAGGTAGTTGTGGGAGTCAGTAGGCTTAAAATGAATATTGGTTTCCAGGTGGATGTCAGAGATGGAGACAGAGACGTCTAGGAAGGAGAGGGAGCTGTCAGAGATAGGATAGATGGCAAGTTTACAATGTAGAATGATGCCAATAATGTGATAGCAGAGCTGGCTGAGGTTGCCATTGAGGACTCTTCTTCTCAACCTCTCCCCTTGTTTGAAGCATGGTGACCATTACATTGCCTTTGCCACAACCTCTATTACTTTCTCATCCAATGTTCTGTCCAGTGATATAATTAATATTAGGTGATCAAGAACGTGTACCAGTGTTATCTGATCCTTTTTATTCTCCACACGAACTGATTCAACTTCTTGATATTTTGCCCAAGGGCACCTTCTCATCAATGTTCTTAAGTCATTCTTTACTATCAGAGCTACCCCTCCTCATTTTCACAATGTTACATACCCTGGTATATTTGTTTTCCAACTTAACTCACCTTGCAACCATGACTCTCTAATGATATTTTCTTCCGAATCATTTATCTCAGTTTGTATCACAAGTTCAAATATCTTATTGTGGATGATTTCACATATTCAGATAAGGGAACTACAATCATTTCATTATTATTATTTTGCCTTGTACAGACCTTATTCTCTGATGTGCTGATGTCCATTTCTGCCACACTCTTTATCTACTTTGAAGTAATTTTCTATCACCATGATCCTTATATTTGTATCTCCTAAATTTTCCTTTCCCTCAATCCTCTTCCTCCTCTGCCAGGTTAAAGGTTTCTCTGCTTGGATCACATATGCTGTGCTTTTGAGCATGTGCATGCACTGCGTTTGCTTCCAAACTCTACTTAATATTAACCTGCACAATTTCTTTAACCTTTATACTTGATGTTTCAAATCATCTTTACAATATAGTTTAAGATCCTGTCTATAGCCCAAGCCACCCAATTCAATAAGATACTCTCGCCGATATGGTTTGGGTGAAGACTACCCTCATGTTACAGCTCCCACATTCCTCAGTTCTGGCGTCAGTGCCTCTTGAATCGAAGCCTATTTCTCCCACAACAATTTCTGAGCCACACATTCAACTCTCCGATCTCGTTTACCCTTTGCCATCCTGACTTGGAACTGTATCACCATTCATCCACTGTCGCTGGATAAAGTATCTGAAACTCTCTTCATAACAGCACTATGATGTATCTGGTAGGTCAAGAGGCTAAACTAGTAGTTCAAGAAAGCCTTATCGAGGGTAATTAGGGATGGGAAAAAACATAGATCTTGATTTCAAAGATGATGCATGATAAATCAATATTAAGAAAAGATACCCATCGGCAGAATTATTCAGGTGGACAGTTCGCCAACTGTGTTACAATTAGAACCTATCTTCGATATCATGTAAGTACCACCTCGGGGTCAATATCGCATTTACTCCTCCCACCACCTGCCTGGTTCATGACAAAAATTTCCCCCAAGCAAAGGAATTCTCTGTCACAGGCTTGTATTGTCCATAAATTCCTTTACAAGGAAATTAGATAAATGTCTGAAGGAGATGAATATTGAGAGCATGAGGAACAAATACACCTAGACTAGACGGCTCAGAAGGTGATGAACTAAAAACTAAGCAAACTTAGTACGTATGCTAATGCGAAGATGCAGCTCATGACAATATCCTTAACATTGCAAGAAATTGATAGCTTTCAACTCATCTCACTTAACATGTTTGCAGTGAGGTCATTTCTGTTTGAGCACAGACAGATTCTATTTGAAAATATAATGAAAAAATATCAAAGTACAAATTTAATGGAATGAATGACTTGCTTCTGTGCTTGGATAGGATATGATTCTATTTGTAAATAGACTTTGACTGTGCCTAGTCAGAAATTACCTCATTGTTTTATATTCATGTTAAGTGAAACTTGTAGAAACCTATTATTTTGAGCATTTTTGAAGGATATTGTTGTGTACTGCATCTTCAGAATTAACCTCTCTCATGACTGTGCTCAATTATTTAATATTAATGAAGTAGTATGTACATTTTATATGTACATAAAAATCTTTTTGACTTCCATCATTATTCATAATTATGGTTGAGCACAATTATGTGGCACATTACAATACAATTGGATAGAAAGGAATAAAAATAATTTTGCTGTAGCAGGCTGCCTTTATTACCCTTGTTAATTTGACAAATGAAAACAATTTCATGCACCATATGTGCCATTGTCTGTGTAAATCTGATTTCTTTAGTTACAGTTCTTCATTAAAAAGTAACTAGATATTTTGCCTCACCCTTGAAACAGAAGTGAATAGGGGGTACTTGTCTGAGATAGTTTCATTCACACCTGTCCACCCTCCATAAACTGACTGAAATAGGCTAGATATTTTCTTTTTGATGGCAGATTCATGACCAGTACCCCAAATGCATTCTAACAGAAGTGTGAATTTATTAATGTTCATGCCTGGTGAGAAGATTGAATTCAGTTGGCTCAGATTGCCGACCTGGACTTATTTTGAACCTTAGTCTGAAATACAAGATCTGTAGCTCAACAGAAATAGCACGCATTGCTTTGAACACAAATCGGAATATATAACTGAGACAGTCAATATTTTGTGTTTAATGGGAGAAGCCTTCATATTGTAAATGATTATGGTGATAACACATTAAAAAAAACCCTGAATTAAAACTCTCATCTTCATTCATAGGCAGTGCACTTGTCCTTTGAAAGTCCAAAAACATATGGTAACAATTGTTGTGTCTTTTTTGTAGGTCGCTGATTAACCTAGAATGCAAGCTTCAATTAAAAAAAAATCTTATGAACATGTGTACTCCACTATCCAGAAGAAGATGGGCAACATGGAATACCTGCAAGCAGCCATTCAATTAATTTTTCATCTTGACTTCAAAAGAAATTGTCGATCTTTTCTTGTCATAAGGTCAAAATCCTGGAGTACCCCAATTAACAGTGTCATGTTTTCTTATGTTCTATGTACGTAATAGAGATTGAGTAGTATAGATTCTGTTTATTTGAAAAGCTTAAAAGTTTATGAGCAACACAGGGTACAACGTGGAATTATATAAAATAATGTACACAAACCTCTTGCCAGAATTGTTCTTGTTAATCTGCATGTTGATAATTGGCCATGTAGTTTGTATTCTGGCCTTCTCTCATTAGTAAGACAACATCTGAAAGCAACACAGCTCTTAAATCAATAACCAAATATTAACTTCCCTTTTCCAAAGCAAATCTACACTGATCGAGAGTGAGAATACACATACATTTGGGTAGTTCTTCAAATACTACCACTGAAACAAAAATTGAACAACATAAGTGTTTAAGAGTTTAAGAGCCTGTACAGTGTATTTGTGGTTCGACAATCCTTCTGGACCTTGTGATGAAATAACCTTCTGGAGACTTAGACTTCACTCTTGCATACTTTTGACTTATAGGTATGTTGGGATCTTAAATGTTTTTAGCATGTTAATTGTTGACCTCTTGACGTCCCATACCTTCACTTTCCAAGCTAAATTTCCTGTGTGTTTTGGAGTATTGGGCAGTTCTCTGGTGTGGCTTCAGTTTTCCCACAATGTTGTTCCATTCAGTGTCATGAATTTATAAGATCTCGGCTAATTGCCTATATTCGACAACTCTGCAGGCAACCATGCTCCCTGTGTAGGATATGTAACCCTGACATTCTGTCCTATGCACAGATTAGATAGTGCCACTATGTTGATTATATGCCATCTTCATTCTCTCTTCTTTTTTTAGGATGTTTGTCTAGTTTGTCTGAGAATTTAAACAGTTGGTGACTTGGCAGGGTTGTCCTAATTTACTTTCCAAACTTTGCCGCTGATGATAACTCTTATAAAGAACTGTAGCATGTCGATATGATTTAGCAATCTAAAAATCTTGTTTTGTTTTACTGTACTTTCTGATGAGTGCATTAACATGCAAGCCACTCATTCGGTGAGGCCAGTGGATCTAAAGAACATGGTGAAGCCCTCATTGTTGTTCTCCATTTGGGACACATGGCCCTAAAACATCTTTCTATGTATTGTGGCTGGTTTCTACATAGATGGGCCCAAGTGTCCTTATGCACCATATGATTTGCAAAGAAATTGGAAGATAGGACAGTATCACAGTATGTGCAACAGGCCACACAATCCATGAAAGCTTTCTTGTTTTCTACATCCTGGTTACCTCACTGCTTGAAGATATTTGTGCCAGCCTGCAAAGACTTCATATTTTATGACGTCTTTAAACAATATGTTGAAGTCACAATCTTTTTGTGTTTCCAAAAGGTGTTTTTGGAAAACTTTGATTGGTTATGAAGTTATAATTCCATTATATGCTCAGAAAGCTTAGTCTCTGAAAAATTGCAATGATCACTCGAGCACCCACTGACAAATTGTTCAATTGATTCTTGTGGCTCTTACCTACAAGACATTAGTTCTAGAAGGTGAATTCTCTGTGAAGCTGATTTAAGCAAGCTCTTTCCAGTAATCTGGAGGCATGTCCAAGATGTTAACTCTATTATCCTCATTTCCAATATCTGCCCTTTCACTGCTTGTTCATCTGGTTCTGTAATAGCTAAATATAAAAAAGCATAGCTCCATCCTTTGTTTTGAAAGCTTAAATTCAGAGAATGCATCTGTGTCCTTCAAATACATAGCAGTGAATTTAATAGTTTCCAATCAGTGGCCAAGATGCATATTAACAAACCTTCTAGTTGTGGTAAGTGGTAGCATTGTGATACTATCACCAGACGAGTAATCTAGAAGGCCAGAAAATTCCCCATGGCCTCATATCACACCATGGGAGCTGTTGGTGTACAAGTTCAACTAATTAACACTGAAAAAAAGTCGAGAATTAAGAACTAGCCTCATGAATGGTGTCATGAAATTATCATTGTAAAAGCTCATCCAGTTCAGGAAGGCCTTTGAGGGCAGGAAAATCATGACTTGCATGTAACCCCAGACCCACAGCAATGTCATTGGTTCTTAACTGCCCTCGAGTAAGTAGTATACCACTCTGCCAGATGTCAGCACCCACATTCCATGAATGCACATAAAAGAATTAAAACAAGGGTTCATAATACAGATGGTAGAGTGCCAAGCCCTTCCAGTTTGTTTATCAAAATAATATACGGTAATTATATTAATTTGCATAAAATATATTAGAGCATTGTATAAGTATCATTGCACCTCCTGTCAGTCCACCTTATATCTCCTCAAAACTCAAGACAGCAACTAGCAAGAGACAATTATAAATTAATATGTCATTTTGTCAATTGGCTTTTTTGCATTAAAAGAAACCTTTCAATTTTGGATTTCATCATGATGAGTCATGTTGTTCAATTTGAATGCAGTCAAAAAACAAGTCAATCTGTGCCACAATGATGCCACCCGAAGGTTGCAGGAACAGCAACTCATATTCCACCTGGGAACCCTGCAGCCATATGGTATCAATGTGGACTTCACCAGTTTCAAAATCTCCCCTTCCCCTACTGCATCCCTAAACCAGCCCAGTTCGTCCTCTCCCCCCACTGCACCACACAACCAGCCCAGCTCTTCCCCCCCACCCACTGCATCCCAAAACCAGTCCAACCTGTCTCTGCCTCTCTAACCGGTTCTTCCTCTCACCCATCCCTTCCTCCCACCCCAAGCCGCACCCCCAGCTACCTACTAACCTCATCCCACCTCCTTGACCTGTCCGTCTTCCCTGGACTGACCTATCCCCTCCCTACCTCCCCACCTATACTCTCTCCACCTATCTTCTTTACTCTCCATCTTCGGTCCGCCTCCCCCTCTCTCCCTATTTATTCCAGTTCCCTCTCCCCATCCCCCTTTCTGATGAAGGGTCTAGGCCCGAAACGTCAGCTTTTGTGCTCCTGAGATGCTGCTTGGCCTGCTGTGTTCATCCAGCCTCACATTTTATTATCTATCAATCTGTGAAATAGAGGGCAATGCATTATGATGTGGGATTTATGTCATTCATTAGTATCCCATGATGATCCCTTGAACATTTTCTGTGATCGAAGTGATCGTACCAATAGATTTAAAAAAAATCTTGTTTTAAAGTTGTCTCCTGTTGTCAAATAAAAACAAAGGGCGGCACGGTGGCTCAGTGGTTAGCACTGCAGTCTCACAGCGCCAGGGACCTGGGTTCGATTCCCGCCTCAGGCGACTGTCTGTGTGGAGTTTGCACATTCTCCCTGTGTCTGTGTGGGTTTCCTCCAGGTGTTCAGGTTTCCTCCCACAGTCCAAAGATATGCAGGTTATGTGGATTGGCCATGCTAAATTGTCCATAGCGTTCAGGGATGTATGGGTTATAGGGGGATGGGTCTAGGTGAGATGCTTCAAAGGGCAGTGTGGACTTGTTGGGCCAAAGGGTCTGTTTCCACACTGTAGGGAATCTAATCTAAAGTATTTAGTTTCTTCTAACATTGCTCAAGCTGAGTCGGAGATATTTCTATAATTTGTGTCTGAATCCCCTCAAAGAGTCAATTTCTCTCTGATGGTTTGATCTTTATTCACATGTTGCAATATTGTTAAAGTATCATTAGGAGTTCCTTAATGAGGGAAAGACACTTGAATCAATTCATTTCAAGGCTGAAATTTATGAAAATAAAGAAATAAACTCTTTCTTTAGTGCATGAACTAGAGCGTAAGACAGCTCCTGGGTAATGTAAGCCATGAAATTTGTTACAACCCAATAAGGGATGCAAGGAATGTTATATGTGATTGACCAATGCCATATTGACCAGACTGATGTAGGCAGCATGCAAACTTTGTGCTGGCCTTTCATTATTGCAGCATGAAGCCAACACCAAGAATGCTCTTCATCAATGCGTCTTCAAGTTTTGTATCTTTACAACTGAGCCACTCACCTAAAATGTACACATTTTCAGTTACGTAGCAACAATCACTATCAACCACAATACAGAGCTTAAACTCATAATCACGGCTCACCTCAGAGGCTTTCAGCTGTTACAAGCTTTGTAATCATGTCTTACAGGCTCAACCAGCTATTCCACCATGACAGTTGCATTGCATAACACATTGTCCAAGTATCATGGGCACACTTTTTGCTGCCGTGGAATCAAAATACTTGAAGAGCATAATCATTGATATTTAATAAAAAAACCAAAAGAATTGTGGATGCTGTAAAGCAAGAACAAAAATAACATTGCTGGAAAAGCTCAGCAGGTCTGACAGCATCTGTGAAGGAGAAAACAAAGTTAACGTTCTGGGTCCGGTGGCCCTTCCTCAAAGAGACGTTAACAAAACATTAACTCTGCTTTCTCCTTCACAGATGCTGCCAGACCTGCTGAGCTTTTCAAACAAACAGAATCTATACTACTCAATCTCTATTACGTACATAGAAAATAAGAAAATATGACACTGTTAATTGGGGTGCTCCAGGATTTTGACCTTATGACAAGAAAAGATCGACAATTTCTTTTGAAGTCAAGATGAAAAATTAATTGAATGGCTGCTTGCAGGTATTCCATGTTGCCCATCTTCTTCTGGATAGTGGAGTACACATGTTCATAAGATTTTTTTTTAATTGAAGCTTGCATTCTAGGTTAATCAGCGACCTACAAAAAAGACACAACAATTGTTACCATATGTTTTAGGACTTTCAAAGGACAAGTGCACTGCCCTATGAATGAAGATGAGAGTTTTGAGTCAGGGAATTTTTTTTTGATGTGTTATCACCATAATCATTTACAATATGAAGGCTTCTCCCATTAAACACAAAGTATTGACTGGTTTTGTGATGTAGTGGGGGGAGGGGATGAGCTGGGCTGGTTTTGGGATGCAGTGGGGGAAGGGGAGATTTTGAAGCTTGTGAAGTCCACATTGATACCATTGGGCTGCAGATTTCCCAAGCGGAATATCAATTGCTGTTCCTGCAACCTTCAGGTGGCATCATTGTGGCACTGCAGGAGGCCCATGATGGACATGTCATCTAAAGAATGGGAGGGGGAGTGGAAATGGTTTGCGACTGGGAGGTGCAGTTGTTTATTGCGAACTGAGTGGAGGTGTTTCCCCCACTGCATCCCAAAACCAGCCCAGCCTGTCTCCGCTTCCCTAACCTCTTCTTCCTCTCATCCATCCCTTCCTCCCACCTCAAGCCGCACCTCCATTTCCTACCTACCACCTCATCCCGCCTCTATGACCTGTCCGTCTTCCCTGGACTGACCTATCCCCTCCCTACCTCCCCACCTACACTCTCTCCACCTATCTTCTTTACTCTCCATCTTCGGTCCGCCTCCCCCTCTCTCCCTATTTATTCCAGTTCCCTCTCCCCATCCCCCTCTCTGATGAAGGGTCTAGGCCCGAAATGTCAGCTTTTGTGCTCCTGAGATGCTGCTTGGCCTGCTGTGTTCATCCAGCTTCACACTTTGTTATCATGGATTCTCCAGCATCTGCAGTTCCCATTATCACATGGCATAAAGTTATGTTATTTTACTCTGTCTTGGGCAGATATGGATGGGTGTACTGAAGCATGGGCCTATTCATGATTTTGCATTATAATATTTGGATACATTTCATTGACCATCTATATACCACAACCTACTTACACCTGTTCCTTTCCTGATGATGTTTCACAATAGTGGGTTGACAAGATGTATGTGTCTTTGATGTAATTGAATCGCTTCTTGTTTCAGTGCAATATTCAATTGCTGCTTTTAACTTTGAAAGTTCAGCTCAAGATGTACTGCTTTCACCCATAATGCCTTATAAACATTAAATAGTCACATCCTGAGGAATATATCATCTTTAGGACACTGGTATAGGATGTGCAGATGTGTCTTCTTACTTTGGCACATGTATCTATACAGATATATATACAATGGTGGCATTAGAATCTATTTCACAGGGTATTAAACATTCCATAATGGTGAATGAGTGCTGGACCATACAAACCCACAGTCATCTATTGGTTAAGAAGTAAAATGTCTGGTGTAATGCAATTTAAAATAATTCAGATAACCATTCAGCAATAATCATAACTCATCACATTAATAATTCCAACTGGAAGGAAAATCTCCCCAAAACTAGCATTTTGTTTCATTTTACAAATTTAACACAGTATATAATTATGATGCCTGTTACTCAGTGCATGTAAATCCCTATTGGATTTTGAGGAGTGTATTTACCCAGTATTAGCTTTCATCAATCCAGAACAGTTTCATTGGGTTGGTAATTAGCTCCAGTGGATATTGATCTGGCCGTTCATTTGTGGTGCAGTGTAACAAAGCTGTGCCATTAAGAATTGTCCATGAATAAATTGCACACATTACCCCTCTCTTAGTGCGTGTAAAACTATTTGAAGCATAATCTATCAATATGGCAAGAAGACGCAACACAACTGGAAATTACAATATAAATCTAATTACTTATTGCTGCTATCATTGTCATGCATTAGATCATTTTTAATTTTGTAGGTTCATCTGGTATTGGCATCCTTATACCCCATGCCACACTTTCGTAGAGTATTTGTTCATAGGCACCGAATAAAGTTGCCATGGTACCATTAGACCATAGGCCTGCTCAGTTATAAGACAGAGATGCCTGGTGGTGGCTTAACCACACCTCAGACGAGGAGAGAGAGTGAGAACAAGAGCCTTTCATTGTAATTTCAGCTGGTACAGGAAATGAATCCATGTTATCGGTATGATTCTGCATTGCAAACCAACTTATTGAGCTAGCCGATTCCTAGACATCTAATATTGATGTCTTGTAACTGAATATGCAACGCGGTTAGATTGATTTGTCCAGTGCATTTGGCTGAATCTGTTATCATCATGTCTTTAATTGTTATACGGTACAGCCTAATTAGGACCTGCTGGGGCTACAGCGTACTGGGAGATAAAAGCTACGCGGCCCATCTGTGCCTTTCTGAGAAACCCTTTTGGAGTCACCAGTGCAAGATCGAGTTAAATAGGGATAATTAGAAAGAAATGAGGGCAGAGGTGGCTACAATGGTCTGGGAAAGAGGCTTAACAGCAAAGATTGTTGTCAAACAATGGCAAATGTTTAAGTAAATAGTTCATGGCTCACAACAAAGATATATCCAATTCAGAAAGAAGGACTCTAAGAAGGGAAATAACCCACCATAGTTAAACAGAGAAGTTGAGGACAGCATAAATTGAAAGAGAAAAAACATGGAATATGGCAAAGATTAGTGATAAGACAGCAGATTGGGAAAGTTTTAAAAACCAAGAAAAGGTTACCAGAAATAAATAGTGTGAGAAAAACTAAACTTTGAGGGCAATCTAGCAAGTAATATCAACACAAACAACAAGAGCTTCTTCAAATATATAAAAAGGAAGTAAAAGAAGTAAGTCACTACAGTATCTATCACTAGAGAAAAACTGTTAGTTTAAAAAAGGGGCTCAAATTGAAAACTTTCCTAGGCCAGAAGGGATGCATCCTAAGATGTTAAAATAAGTAGCTATAGAGATAACAGATGTATTGGTAGTAGCCTTTGAAAAATTCTTAGATTCTGGAAAAGTGCTGGCAGATTGGAAAGGTGACAATGTAAAACCTCTCAAAAGGGGAAGCAGATAAAAACGGGTAACAATAGGCCAGTTAGCTTAACTCTGCTGTTGGCAAAATGTTAGAGTTTATCTTAATGAATGTAACAGCAGAACAATTAGAAAAACCCAATATAATCAAGCAGAGTCAATGTGGTTTAATGAAGTTAAGTGTTAGGTCTTAGAATTCTCTGAGGAGGTAATAAGACAAATACAGGGGAAGATGCAGATGTGATAAACCTGGATATCCAGAGGTGCTTGAAAGGGTATTATACAGTACGCTACTTAATGAGATAAGAGCCCATGGCATTGCGGGTAATAAATAAGCATGGATAGAGGATTGGTTATCCAATAGAAGTGAGAGAGATGGGATAAGAGGTGGCATTTTCAGAATAGTAAACTATAACTAATGTCACAGGGATCAGTGCTGATGCCACAATTGTTTATGATACATATGAATGACTTTGATGAAAAAAATGAATGTGCCTTGGCCAGGTTTGGAGATGATATAAAATAGGTGGAAGGCAAATGGTCTGGATGATATAAGAAAGTCTATATCCATCTGTGGACAGGTAAAGCAAATGGGCACAAATTTGGCCATTGAAATAAAATGTGGGGAAACATGAAGTTCTGCATTTTGGCAAGAAGAATAAATGAGTTGAATGCTATCTAAATGGAGAAAGAATTGCAGGAAGCTACTTAGAGGGATTTGGTGTCCTCCACTTTAAATCACAAAACTTCATTAGGTTGGTTATGGGTATGGACAGACTGTTTAATGATGAAACATTGGGCGGATTGGGCCTGTACTCATACGTTCAGGTTAGTCATGGTCTGATTGGTGCCTGTATAGTTTTAGCAAAAACTCCCTAGTTTTACACTTTATTCCCTTTGAAATAAAGGCTACATTCTATTTGCCCTCACTACTTTCCATCTGCAAAGTTTTTTGTCCGCTAAACCTTAAATTATCTGTATCCCTCTGTAAACTTTTGTTATCCTCACTACTTGCCTTCCCACCTATTTTCGTGTCACCTGCAAACTTGACTATAATGCACTCATTTTTCTCATACAAATTATTAATGTATACAGTGAATAATTGTATTCCCAGCACTGAGCCCTGTGGCACACCACCAGTTACAGATTGCCATCCTAAAATTGCTCCCTCACCCAAACCCCCTTATCCCATTGGCAACTGGTTAGCTAATCCTCTATCTATGCCCTGAGTACAAACAGAAAAATGAGGAGGTAGGGAAAAAGGGCAGGGGGAGATTTTCTTGCTGTCAACTCAACAGGACTGGGTAGGGAGAATTGCAAATCAGGATCTGCCATGTCCAAATAAGGCTAAAAGCTAAATTTAAACTTGATAAATACAATTGAATGTAAATATACTAGTGAGTCAGCCTATTGAACCAGAGAGCTAACTTAAATTTTGGAAGTGTAATTAAACTGAAAGTCTTATATTATCACCAAATTTGGAACAAACCAAAATATGTAGCCTAATGTCTGCAGAATAATAATACACGTCTTACTCTTTACCCTTCATTTTGATACTTCTTATTCCCAATGCCTTGTGAGGTGTATCATGGTTAAATACATATTTTTTACCTAATGTAATTTGGTTGAAGTTTGTCAATAATGTTGTGTTTATAAAAAGTGTGCATGTGTCAGCTCTTGACCTGTCCAAGGCTTGTTAAATTTGTGGTTCAATCAAGAAATTTATTGAGCAAGCAATTTGCCCATTGGTCAGAATAGGATAATACTAAAATGGGTGTGCTATGAAAATCTCAGATTTCACAGAATTATCCTTAGCATAACAACCTGAGGTAATGTTTCTTTTGCTAAAAAGAAATCCTGAAATCTGAACTACACAGACACCATAAGTTCTAACTGAAGGATTTGTTGTCACACAGCGACATCTTAAATTGCTGAAGGAGCCTCACTGAGTCCGCATTCAGACATAAAACCTTGTCTCGGTTTTCACATTTTACGCTATTGATCTCTTCTTGGATATCCATAGCACAGCTTCACTCATTGCATCAATGGGATTTGTTTTGAATGATTGTCTGTGTAAACTGCATGATGGTTTTGAAATGACACTGTATATCCCTGTGTGATCATCAAGAATTTGAATTATAAGTAGAAGCTCTTGTCCTCTTTTTTGTCTGACAGTTACCAGTTTGATACAGTGGAACAAAAAGATATTTTTTATTACTCTTAGTTCAATTCGTATTTATATATTTGGCAGAAGCGCAGCTATGGTATCGATCACCCTCCAGCACTTTCCCACAGAAATTAATTGAATTGCAAGGGAGTCAACAAATCAGTACAAAATACATTAACCTTACATCTCCCTCTGATACTGCTAGGTTTGAAAGTGATCGATAATATCACACAGGATCTAATCTGGACCAAGCAGTTTATGTGCTGACATGAAAAAAATGTCTTCACAACAACTTGAAGTATTCATTTATCATGTAGTTAATTTGTAATTACGTCTCCACGTGCAGGTTGTAGGAGCTGGAATAATGGATAGGTAGGAGGGAATTACAAGACAACTTTGTCATTAATGGGGTAAAATGACATCATAAACTTTAAATTAAACTGAATTGTGTTAGAGTTTTTGACATTCTCTTAAATACTGTGATCTATTTTCCACTTCATAGGAGTCAAACTCAACACCATTCTCAAATACGACATTTGCTGGCTCCTATGTTTTCCTTTTGATCATTTATTCAGAATATACATTTCAAAAATGATTATTAGTCTTATAGCTTCTGAAAAACAAAATGCTCTTTTGATTTTCTTTTCTGTTTTCAATAAGGCAAAAGGGTATTGTAACAAGATGATTCATAACCTTGCCCCTTCTTTGCATCACATAACCTGTAAGTTTCTCTTGTTATTGCTGCAACGTCAACAAAAAAATAGAAGATACAGCAGAGGAAACATTGCCCATTTTATTTCTCTGATGGTTCAGCAGTCTTCTGCCAAAGATAGAGGAGGAAATTGGGAGAAATCACATTATTTCTAGGTTTGTAGCCATTGATCCAGCCACACAGCTCCCAACAGCCTCAAAAGCAATTTGGCCTGAAATGTGTTGCTTGTCACACTGGGGAGCCATTCTGATGAAGGGTCACTGTATGTGAAACAATAATTCTGGTTTCTCTCCACAGTAGCTGCCAGGCCTGCTGAGTTTTTCCAGCAATTTCTGATATTGTTTAAGTACAATTAATTATGCTTCAAACAGGAATTATATCCATTGTATATTTGAAAATCCTACCACAAGAATGATTGGATTTGATGCACTCATTAAAATCTGACCTTGGAACTGCCTGTTACCTGAAAGGTACATTTTGAAAATTTGCTTACCTTATGTTAGGCCTTTGGATTACACGCCATTTAATAAACATTTGTCATGATATGAAAGTATAAAATTTCTCATTCTCTGGGAAATTCAATGCTTGCCACTGCACTGAAGCTAACTAATGTGTTTCCCATGGGATATTGCGATTGGCAGAGAGGAGATTATATCCTTTCACTCAAGTTCAAATTAAACTCCAGTTTTTACAATAATATATCTTTTATTGTCATGTATACTCCAGTATAGAAGTACAGGAGTACGGTGAAAAGTTTTCACAATGGCACCACTTAATGGCACCATCTTTGGTACATGCATCTAGGTACAAATCTTGGATAAGAAAGAGGAACAAAAGGAAAAGTAGTAACGTTACTTACAGTGTCCAAGAAATGTTAGAAATAAGATAGTTGTATCATAGACAAAGGATTGACATGACAGTCCAGTTAAAAAAACTTCAAACGGCAGCAGCAAGGTGAAAAGATATTAAACTGGAATATTCTCTTCCACTAAAAACACGTAAATACGAGAAGTTAACAAACAAGGAGAATGACTTTGATATCAAAATCAAGGCATTACAGCAGATGTAACTCAACTGGTCTCAAAGTGAACAAAGTGTGTCGCTGGATGAACACAGTGGGCCAAGCAGCATCCCAGGAGCACAAAAGCTGATGCTTCGGGCCTAGACCCTTCATCAGAGCTCTCTGATGAAGGGTCTAGGCCCGAAGCGTCAGCTTTTGTGTTCCTGGGATGCTGCTTGGCCTGCTGTGCTCATCCAGCTTCACACTTTGTTGTCTTGGATTCTCCAACATCTGCAGTTCCCATTATCACTGGTCTCAAAGTGAATTGCTTACAAATGTCTCTAGTGGAAATTCATTACACAATTATTCACAACAATAACAGACTAAGAAAGCTTAAAGAAAGACACAGCAAGGGTATGAGGAGAATCTGAACTAAGTATGATTATATAAAATGAGTGAGAGTGAAATGAATTTAATTTCCATTGATGAGAAACATCATTTAAATGTAATTTTATCTTTTGAATAACACCCAGTTCAGAAATCCAGTAACTGAATCGCTTTAGATCTATGCCAATTTCCCTCTGAAATGATCTATTATGAGATGTGCAACAGAATGGGATTTTTCTTCACTGTGGGAAAGTATTTGAATTCTACTAAATAATAGACTCAGTTCTAGGCAGGATTTCTGAGTGAGCCTGCACCTGCTTCTCAAGATAAGTTGATTTCAATGCAACGAGTCACTTTTCTACTCCAGACAATGGCAAAATTAAAAGTCATCTTATGATGATCAGAGAAGCTATAAAGTCATGTTACATGCTTTAACTCTTCATAATTTGGATTATCTTTATTTAATTCAGTACATCCTGAATTATTGCAGCTTTTGTTATCCACAAATTAGCCAAATCCAAAATAATGGGGTTACTTTGTTTTTTTCAGAATAAACATTGGTAGGTACTCATATTAGAGAGCAAAAGAGTCACTATTAGTTTTCAATGATGCATCCTTGTATTTTTTATATGCTTTGAAAAAGGCTTACTGTTGTATCTTTTACTATGTCTCTATCCATGCCACTGTGAGATGTCAAACAGTAGTAAAGTGCTTTTATATGGTTACACTTACTTTGTTGATTGACAAGTAAGGCAGGATGTCACTTATCAAGTCCACAATTTAGACAGAATGTGAATCATACACAGTGTTTCAAGCAGCCAATTGATTAAAATCTGATCTATATGGCAATGGATTGTGTCCCTTAATTATACAAGTATTGTGACAAATTAGGTGACAATGTAACAACAAAATGCATAATGCCTTATAATTGCAGGCACTTAAAGATACAGTGAATCACTCACAGATTTTTGTTAATCTTTAAAGATAAAATGGCTGAAATTGGCCATCACTGGAGTTGTGGAACATATATAGTGAATTGGCAGCTGTGTTGCGCAACGCGTGGTGAGCTGCCAATTTGTTAAGAGCATGGTGTATGCTGCTGGCAAATATCAATTTCACTCCCAGCAAAATTTAATACATGGCTATATTTACAAATTTGAATCATCAAATATCAGCCACGCTGTATCATAAGTTGGAATCAGATTACTGAATTGGTAGGTAGAACACTTAAATTTGCTGCAGCTAAACATGGCTTTCAATCCATGCTGCTTATGAGACTGACAGGGATAAATTAAGTCATCCAGTGGGACGTTACTTGGAGTAATTTGACATATATCACCCTAATTACTAGCACTGAGTGACCTCGGCTGGATTTTAACTTTGCAAACCACTTGTAGTTGAGGAAATTGGCAGCAAATTGAGGTCTAAGGTGTTTCAGCAATTGGTCTGCCAATGGCTCTTTCTTCACTATTTAAAGAAGGTGGATGTGATGCTGACCTGCACTTGCCTGTTTCAGCTTCAATATTGGAAAGAAGTCTGCAAGGGTCTGAACACAATGGCTTGTTTGTCTTTGTGTGGCCAAAATAAATAAATCTTCTCAGGTATTTCTTTAACAGTGTCATATCTCCACAGATAATGATCTTTTGTAATTCTTGTAGTTGATCATCGTGGCTGTTGCTGATTGCAACTGTTCACTCAGGCTCTGACCTAAGTGTAACTGGTCAACATTGAGAATGTCTTCAATTTTATAGTCTAGTGCATCAATGTGTAGATCAAGAGAAATTTGCCTGGACTGGGTAATCTATTCAGTGTGTTAGATGCGATCATATTGGCACTTGGTTTATAGCTCGCTTAAAAGTCACACTCTTGGAAATTGTTAACTGATTCAATTCAATCTCATGTCTGTGCCATCATAGTTGGTGTGGACTTAATCTCTTGAAATATGACCATGCTGAATCTGTGCATATTGTTAGTCATGCCACTTTTGGACGCTGGTGTCTAACAAACTGGTTGATAGGCTCCTGGGTCTGATGATTGTAAGACACATGTTGGAATCTATTCATTCTGAAATTAATTCTTACCTTGAACTGGTCTTCAATCAAACTCTAGACATTTCTGATCATCCATAGAAAGACCAGGTACATGTGAAGTCTTTTTGTACTGGTAGCAAGCAAGTTTAATAATTCTCGCTTCTTGAGATCATCTTTTGCTCAACTTGTAAACAGAATTGCAACACATTGTATGCATTGTTGTGATTCAGTAAAATTGTCACTGGATACCCAGTTAATACTAAGTGTTTACCTTTCACTTCTGTTTTCAGTTAGTAGGCTTTTCTTTTGTTTGATGTCATTGGCTGGGTGACCATTTACTACCCACTCCTTGGCTAAGATAGAGTTTGAGAGGTTTTTACTATCAGGTCGCAAGCTATGTTTCATTGATGACATCATGTGCATGTCATTTAAAGGTATATTGGTATACCAACTGTATCACAACAGCTTACACTTTCTTACCTTTATAACTGCTGTCTGGCTTTCCAACTTTAGCAGAAAGCATTCCTGCCGCCTTTTTCATATGATCTCAACCTTCAACCATCCAGTCCAATAAAACAAACCAATTCCAATATTTTGGAATGATTAATAAAGATGTTTAAGGGAATGAAAAAAAGTCACAATTGTTATTAATAGATAATGAGTTTTTTAAATCCTGAATTCCAGAATTGTTTAAAGTAGCATTTGGGAATTAAATCATGAATTCTTAGAGATTTCAGGGCAATATGCAATGTGAGTGATCGCAAAACCTGTCCACCTATCATCTTTGTTACCTGGAGTTATCATTTTCATGACTAAATGGCATAGCTTTGCAATTACAACTAAAATGGGATGTGTCAATTAGGTATGATGATGTTGATGATGTGGAGGTGCCTCTGCAGTGCCTTCCCACTAATGGCAAGGAAGAATATTGGCAGAAGCTCTTTGGTCTGGAGGATATCATAAATGCAGTAAGATTATTGTGAAATATGCATTTTTAAATTGTGTGGGAATTTAATAAATCTTGGACAGTAACCCAAATGAATGAGGGAATGTTTTCACATTAAAGTATCGAGCATTCTCACATTCGAGTATCCTACTCGAAGAGCCAAATGGTATACTTCCGCTCTTATTTCTTATCATAGCAATGTTTGGATTACATTTTAATATACTGCATGAATAAGCATAGCATAGAACAGCCAATATGAAACTTTCTGCTGTGGAATGACTTTTGTTGATAATAAACTATTTTGTTGTGTTGGCACAAAAAAGCTGCTTGTAAAGTAAACATTGACTTGTAGACCGTGAAGTTGATGATTGTAAATGAGCAGAATATGAAGAAAGTGGAATGTTTTGCCATTTAAGTCATGGCATTGAGCAAAGGAGCATTCAGTGCCATGTGGTTGCAATTTGGGCCTCCAGGAAACCGACCACACTGAAATATTTCACAGCGTTTCAATGTTTTTTTTAAGAGGATATGAGCTTTGTGGTTCAAGCAAGCAATGCAACTGTGGCATGCTTTATGCTTCTATGCTCAGCAGATCAGTTTATATTCACTTTGTCCCCAGTTGGTAAGTTTAAAAAAGATGCACTGCATCAATTCGCAAAACTTCCATCAACAGCAGAATCCCCCACAAAATCTAAATGAATAACATCTACTACCAAGAAGGACAGGGCAACAAATGCATGGGAACATAGACACCAGGCTCCTTTAGACTTTATTTGCAAAAGTCAATATCAACGAAAGACTAGCCATGCCACGTTATCGTAACTGCTTTTGGACCTACTCACAAATTATTGTAGCCCTTCAGAACTTGAACTTAAAGCCCAGGAACACCTATGGACTTACATACATCTGCCAGGCTGTTTCGGCTGCAGGGCCACATGAATTTATAAAGGATACTTCTTATAGTTCTTAGCTTACTTTCTTAACTCTTTCTCAGTTTGTACTTCCTTGGAGACTGCTCGTCTTTTTGTGGCTTGTATTGCCTTTTCATACAGAAGAAGAGGCAGACAGTTTCTCATGGTTCAGAACATTGTCCATGTAGGATGGTGGACTTATTGCTGCACAGCACTGTGCTATGTCAACATCACACATGCAACATGTGCCAGTAGTCTACATGGCAAACACGGTCCATGTGATTCAATCAAATGGCCACTACTGAATGTCAAATGGTATCCGTACTTAATAGTGTCAAATAGGTCTACACTCAATCAGAATTTGCTGCTATAGTCAGTCGCAGAGATTGCCTGATCCCTGTCTGTTATTTGGTTATGCCAACCTCTTGGGATCTGCTTCTTGCAGTCAAAGAGTTGAGCCATGGTCAGTTATAATCAGTTTGGAGATAACAGGTACATTTGTGTGGATCAATTCTTTCTGCAAAGGGACAAATAGAGGGAATGAGTATGTTGAAAATGGGTGATGGCAATGATGCAAGGTCAAGAGAAGTGATAGCCTGTTCTCAGTGAGTGAGTAGAAAGTGCAAGGGATAGAAAGTGTTTGTAGTATGTGAGGATGAGCTGGGTGAGTGCTATTTAGTCAACATGATGCATGCAGAGTGAGAGATGTAGTCCACGAGTCGTAGCAAGGTGACTGTGCAGTGGCAGAGTCAGAATGAATGGTGGCTCTGCAAGAATGAGGTAATACTCCTCATACAGCCTCACTTCGTCCTATGGTAGCTTCCTGTCCATTATCATCTCCTCCCTCTTCATTACCCAAGGTCTTCCAGATGAAGCAGCATTTTCCTTTTACTTCTTTCAATCCTATGCACTGATTTCAGTGATCACAATGCAGTTGCCTTTCCTAGACTAAACACAGACTAGGTGACCATTATTTGGAAGACCTTTTGCTCTGTGCAATAATGATCTTGACCTTCCAGATGCTGGCTACTTCAATAAAACATTCCCATTCCAGGCCTATTGCAGTGTTCGTGCGAAGCTCAACTCCAACTGCAGCAGCAGCAGCATCTTCTTTCTGCTTGGACGCTTTACAACCCTTAGGACCCAAGATTGATTTCAACAGCTTCATTTTGAATATATTCTAAACTCACATTGTAAATGATACACACATGTGCACAATCTCCCACACACACACATTGGCATACACACATACACTCTCATACACAGACACACACACACGCACATTCTCCCACACACACACATGCACATTCTCCCACACACATACACACACACGGACTTCTGTCTTATTGGCTTTTCTCTTAGCACAGTAGACCTATTTTTTTCTATCCACACCCACCTGTTTTGTATCTCCTTTACTTATCTTAGCACTCCCCTTGTCTTTGTCTCTGGACACCCCAACCATCTGTTCCACTTGCTCCCTTTGTCAATAATATTAAAAACTATCATATTCCAGCCCCTTTAGTTAAAATGAAGAATTATCCCGAACTCAAAATGGTAACTCTATTTTTCTCCACAGATACTGCCAGGCCCACTGAGCTTCTCCAGCATGTTCTCCCCGCCACAACCGCCCAAAGAGGATCCCCCTCGTTCTCAGACACCACCCTATCAACCTCCGGATACAACGCATCATCCTCCGACACTTTCGCCATTTACAATCCGACCCCACCACCCAAGACATTTTTCCATCCCCACCCCTGTCTGCTTTCCGGAGAGAACACTCGCTCCGTGACTCCCTTGTTCGCTCCACACTGCCCTCCAACCCCACCACACCCGGCACCTTCCCCTGCAACCGCAGGAAATGCTACACTTGCCCCCACACCTCCTCCCTCACCCCTATCCCAGGCCACAAGATGACATTCCACATTAAGCAGAGGTTCACCTGCACATCTGCCAATGTGGTATACTGCATCCATTGTACCCGGTGTGGCTTCCTCTACATTGGGGAAACCAAGCGGAGGCTTGGAGACCGCTTTGCAGAACACCTCCGCTCAGTTCGCAACAAACAACTGCACCTCCCAGTCACAAACCATTTCCACTCCCCCTCCCATTCTCTAGATGACATGTCCATCATGGGCCTCCTGCACTGCCACAATGATGCCACCCGAAGGTTGCAGGAACGGCAACTCATATTCCGCCTGGGAACCCTGCAGCCTAATGGTATCAATGTGGACTTCACCTGTTTCAAAATCTCCCCTTCCCCCACTGCATCCCTAAACCAGCCCAGTTCGTCCCCTCCCCCTACTGCACCACACAACCAGCCCAGCTCTTCCCCCCCCCCCACCCACTGCATCCCAAAACCAGTCCCACCTGTCTCTGCCTCCCTAACCGGTTCTTCCTCTCACCCATCCCTTCATCCCACCCCAAGCCGCACCCCCATCTACCTACTAACCTCATCCCACCTCCTTGACCTGTCCGTCTTTTTGGACTGACCTATCCCCTCCCTACCACCCCACCTATACTCTCTCCACCTATCTTCTTTACTCTCCATCTTTGGTCCGCCTCCCCTTCTCTCCCTATTTATTCCAGTTCCCTCTCCCCATCCCCTTCTCTGATGAAGGGTCTAGGCCCGAAACATCAGCTTTTGTGCTCCTGAGATGCTGCTTGGCCTGTTGTGTTCATCCAGCCTCACATTTTATTATCTTGGAATTCTCCAGCATGTTCTCTTTTTTCAATTTCAAATATCCAGCATTTGCAGCATATTGTTTTTGTTAAATAAAGAGATTGTCTGGTTCGTATCATATTGCTGACTTCTGCGAACCTACTGTATACAACTTAGGCTGTTTCATTTCTGACCATAATGATACACATTAAAACTACTTAACTGCCTATAATGTGCTTTGGGATGTTCTAATGTTATGAAAGATGCCATGAACGAAATTCTTTATTATATGCTTTTATTATACTGATCTCTGAAAAACAAATTTGAATTGATTATAACAAGCAAATTGGGATGACCTGTGGAATTGAAGGAAACAATCCCGGAATTACAGAATGAGTAAAGCAAAGTACATGAATGGCTCAAACGATGGGAGAAGAAATTTGATACCATCAGATATAAGGTATCTTGTACAGGAAGGAAATTGTGATACTCACATGCTGCAGAAGTCATGTATAAGTAATTAAGGATGATGTTGAAAGAGGCTTGTGAGGTTTAGAGACCATGTAACTATTCAAAGTTTTATCAAAGAAGCAATAGAATGTTTACCTACAAAAGTAAAGAAAGTTCAAAATTGGATTTAATATGAAACAAAAGCAATTTAACAAATACTTGGATTGAAATAAATCCGTGATATGCAAGTCAGAAGTCTTTTTACAATTTTTTTTAAACATGCTTCTTGTGAAGTTGTGTGCAACCAAATTATCCCATTCTTCTTCATACATAGGCACACAGCTATGGATGCATTTAAAACCTATTCAACTTGAAATTCACCGATGATTATGCTTGTTTCCATGTTGTGGGTATGTCAGGAAGAGCTAGTACCTGGAATTCTGGGAAGCAATTTGTACATTGCTGCAGGCCTTATGAAATTTAAAAGCCTGCATTAGCTCAAAGAGGAAATAAACAATTGGAATAATGGGTCTGTGCAACTGAAGATCTCTTTAATCTTCAACATTCATATGCAAAAGAGTTAATTCACATAATTTGATGCAAGTGGTTTGCAGAACACAATAAATTAGCATTGACATTGAAGTAAATCAGTTGTGCTTTTCCAGCGTTTTATATGACACCACAACACTTGAATCACTCAAGTCAAGTATCATAAAAATTCAAGCTAGTCCTGAATGCACCATTTTATGACTGTACTAGTTCTTATTGAAGATGCATACACGTTCGTGTTACTGTAACTGGTTCAATCAACTGAATCATTGACCTGGATTGCCCAACAGAAAGGCCATCACTGTAGGGCGGAGTTACACATCAGGAACTCACAGATGTTTCCATTCACCTGCCTACACGGGAACTGCCCTGGATGGTTAAACATCTGATAAGCAATCGTCCATCAGGAACCTCCCAAACTCTGTGCCTGGGTCTGAGGCATTGGACGGTTCTGATTTACTTATTTGAATAAGTGTCCAGGAAAGGCTTAGAGACAAGACCTGCACTAATTGCTGGCTAATTGTGAAACTGACACTTCTGATTCACTACTGACCCATTAGTTCCACTCCACTGATTTGACTCTCCCCTGAGGAAAATAAGGCTATGTAACCTGTGAAACATGCTACGAAAGTTTATTTAAACATAGCGTACAATTTAAATTGTGATGCTGTCAACTCTTCTCTTAAAGTGGTTCGGCCAGCACCTCTGGCATCATGGGAGTCATGGCTACACTTTGCCTGAGGTATGTTAAGTCCGACCTTGCTGGCTGTGATGGAAGCTTTTAGGAGCAGCCAAAATTGGGAAACAGGCTGTAAGAAGCACAGGCATCTGAGTCATACTGTTTCCTGTGACTGCCTTTGGCCAAGTGGATATTCTGGGTCTTTATATGAATTTGGGTTTAATTTTTTTCTTCTGTCCAGCAAATAGGTCAGGTAGCTAGTCCTCCCTCTTCCAACGCATTGTCAATCTGACCCCCATAAAATGATAGTACACCAATATTAGTTGCACACCTACCATATTTGAATAGATTATTAAATATTGAATATACTTCTTAGCAAGGCTATTTGCCTAAATGATATATGGCCTGGCTATGCCTGTCTCTTTGTAGGTTACGTGGAACAGTCCCTCTTCCGCACCTACACAGGCCCCAATCCCCACCTCTTCCTCCGTTACATTGATGACTGTATCGGTGCCACCTCTTGCTCCCCAGAGGAGCTCGAACAGTTCATCCACTTCACCAACACCTTCCACCCCAAACTTGAGTTCACCTGGGCCATCTCCAGCACATCCCTCACCTTCCTGGACCTCTCAGTCTCCATCTCAGGCAACCAGCTTGTAACTGATGTCCATTTCAAGCCCACCGACTCCCACATCTACCTAGAATACACCTCCTCCCACCCAACATCCTGCAAAAATTCCATCCCCTATTCCCAACTCCTCCTCCTCCACCGCATCTGCTCCCAGGATGAGGCATTCCACTCCCGCACATCCCAGATGTCCAAGTTCTTCAAGGACCGCAACTTTCCCCCCACAGTGGTCGAGAACACCCTTGACTGCGTCTCCCGCATTTCCTGCAACACATCCCTCACAGCCCGCCCACGCCACTACCGCCCAAAGCGGATCCCTCTCGTTCTCACACACCACCCCACCAACCTCCGGATACAACGCATCATCCTCCGACACTTCCGCCATCTACAATCCGATCCCACCACCCAAGACATTTTTCCAAACCCACCCTTGTCTGCTTTCCGGAGAGAACACTCTCTCCGTGACTCCCTTGTTCGCTCCACACTGCCCTCCAACCCCACCACACCCGGCACCTTCCCCTGCAATCGCAGGAAATGCTACACTTGCCCTCACACCTCCTCCCTCACCCCTATCCCAGGCCCCAAGATGACATTCCACATTGAGCAGAGGTTCACCTGCACATCTGCCAATGTGGTATACTGCATCCATTGTACCCGGTGTGGCTTCCTCTACATTGGGAAACCAACCAGATGCTTGGGGAACGCTTTGCAGAACACCTTCGCTCGGTTCGCAATAAACAGCTGCACCTCCCAGTCGCAAACCATTTCCACTCCCCCTCCCATTCTTTAGATGACATGTCCATCATGGGCCTCCTGCAGTTCCACAATGATGCTACCCGAAGGTTTCAGGAACAGCAACTCATATTCCGCTTGGGAACGCTGCGGCCCAATGGTATCAATGTGGACTTCACCAGCTTCAAAATCTCCCCTCCCCCCACCACATCCCAAAACCAGCCCAGTTCGTCCCCTCCCCCTACTGCACCACACAACCAGCCCAGCTCTTCCCCTCCACCCACTGCATCCCAAAACCAGTCCCACCTGTCTCCGCCTCCCTAATCTGTTCTTCCTCTCACCCATCCCTTCCTCCCACCCCAAGACGCACCTCCATCTCCTACCTACTATCCTCATCCCACCTCCTTGACCTGTCCGTCTTCCCTGGACTGACCTATCCCCTCCCTACCCCCCCACCTATACTCTCCTCTCCACCTATCTTCTTTTCTCTCCATCTTTGGTCCGCCTCCCCCTCTCTCCCTATTTATTCCAGAACCCTCGTCCCATCCCCTTCTCTGATGAAGGGTCTAGGCCCGAAACGTCAGCTTTTGTGCTCCTGAGATGCTGCTTGGCCTGCTGTGTTCATCCAGCTTCACACTTTGTTGTCTTGGATTCTCCAGCATCTGTAGTTCCCATTATCTCTGATATATTGCCTGGCTTGGGAATGCTCTTGTGGTGCAGTGGTAGTGTTACCTACCTCCAAGAAGGGAGGTAGTGTTCAATCTCAGCTGGTCCAGGGGTGTGCCATAACATCTCTGAGGAGGTTGAATAGTGATACCTATGCTTGACTTGGGTAGTTGGATGTGTGTAGTTGGACCGACTCAAACAAAGGCAGGAACAAATTGTGGGCACTGAGTTCAGGGGTGCCCTGCATGCATTCTTGGAAATGGGACAGAGTTGCAGTGAGGAAGGTAGGGAAGAGCATTGGTGCAATAATGTATTCCACTTTGATCCCAGTCTGCACCCATACTTGGTGTATGATTGATCTCTGAAGGGTTTCATATTTTTGCATATTGTCATGCAGGAGAGAGAATAATGACAAGTTTCTGCATTCAGATAGATTTGAGGAGAATGTTCCATAATTCCTCCCAGCTTTCACATTAGGAGGACATTGGTAGTCAAAGAATCTCATGTATAACAGTTGCGGCTGGTCTCTGCACTTTTCTTGACCTCATCTTGCTTTAAAGATCATGTCTACTGTACCTGTGGGTGCATGGATTTTTTTCTTTAAATAAGTCATAAGATGTGGGCTTCAAGCATTTATTGTCTATCTCTATTTTGCCTTCAGAAGACAGTGGTGAGCTTCCTTCTTTAAACATTGCTGTCCCTTTATTGTTCATTGTGACTCCAATAGGAATTATTCCTGGGAAAGTGTTTGAGAATAATATTTGCTATTAACTTTCCTGAAGAGGAGAGCAGAGAGGGGTGGCACAGTGGCTCAGTGGTTAGCACTGCTGTCTCTTAGCACCAGAGGACAGGGTTTGAATCTAGGGTGTAGAGCTGGATGAACACAGCAGACCAGGCAGCATCAGAGGAGCAGGAAAGATGATGTTTTGGGTTTGAATTCAGCCTTGTATGTGGAATTTAAATGTTTTCCCATTGCCTGTGTGGGTTTCTGGTGGGTGCTGAGATTCTCTCTCATAGTCCAATGTTGTGCAGGCTAGGTAGATTGGCAGTGCTAAATTATCTGTGTGTCAACGGACGTGCGGACTGGGTGGATTAGCCATGTGGGGTTGCAGGGATAGAGTGGGGGAGCTGGGTCTGGGTGAGATGCTCTTCAGAGGATCAGTGCCAAATCTATGAGCTGCATGGCGTCTTTCAGCAGCATGGGGATTCTGTTTAAAACCCCTATCACCACAAGTTGGTTGGTTTTCTGTCTTGAAGATGAACACAATTCAAATGTCTCAGATTCACTAGCATAATATAATGGGGGATGCCATAGCCTAGATGAGGGAGATGATGATATGTGTTTTGATCAAGAGTTCTTCTCTGTCGTGTTTCAGTATTTCAGTGAGGATTCCATTCATACCTAAGGCCTTTTTGGATCTAAGCTGTGAAGTCAGTTGACTGGATGGCTGATTAACAATGCAAAATGGCACCAGTAGCGACGGTTCACTTCATACACAGCTGAGGTTACTGTGAAGCAGCCTCCTCCTCAACTTCTGTTGTGTGAGATGTGGTGACCCTCACGTTAATCGGCCACCTGTCGTCTCTCCCTGATAAGAGAGTTGCCCTATGGTCTGGTAAGATTATGGCAATTTTACCTTATTTAGATCTATACTCTTTGCCCTGGCCGACCAATTGCCAGCTCCTGTGTTTGATGGCAATTATTGATGTTCCTAGTTTGTTTTTCTCTTGGACATGTTCACATTTTCTCACTCTATCATGGGCTGCCATGTTGTTTTAAGGTTTCAATTATCCACGCAGCAGTCAGCTCAAAGGACCAAATGCCTCCTCTTGCTTCAGAGATAATGGGAACTGCAGATGCTGGAGAATCCGAGATAACAAAGTATGGAGCTGGATGAACACAGCAGGCCAAGCAGCATCTTAGGAGCACAAAAGCTGACATTTCGGGCCTAGACCCTTCATCAGAAAAGGGGGACGGGGAGAGGGTTCTGAAATAAATAAGGAGAGTGGGGAGGCGGATCAAATATGTCCGCTGTACCCGTCGAGTCTTCCTCTACATTGGGGAAACCAAGCGGAGGCTTGGGGACCACTTTACAGAAACCTACGCTCGGTTCGCAACAAACAACTGCACCTCCCAGTCGCGAACTATTTCAACCCGCCCTCGCATTCCTTAGATGACATGTCCATCCTGGGCCTCCTGCAGTGCCACAATGATGCCACCCGAAGGTTGCAGGAACAGCAACTCATATTCCGCGTGGGTACCCTGCAGCCCAATGGCATCAATGTGGATTTCAGAAGCCTCAAAATCTCCCCTTCCCCCACTGCATCCCAAAACCAGCCCTGTTCGTCCCTACCTCCCTAACCTGTTTTTCCTCTCACCTATCCCCTCCTCCCACCTCAAGCCGCACCTCCATTTCCTTCCTACTAACTTCATCCCTCCCCCTTGACCTGTCCATGCTCCCCAGGCTGACCTACCCCCTCCCAACCTCCCCACCTCTACTTACCTCTACAGGCTCCATTCCCGCCCCTTTAACTCGTCTGCCTCCCCCTCTCTCCCTAATTATTTCAGAACCCTCTTCCCCCTCCACTTTTCCTGATGAAGAGTCTAGGTCTGAAAGGTCAGCGTTTGTGCTCTTAAGATGCTGCTTGGCCTGCTGTGTTCATCCAGCTTCACACTTTGTTGCCTCCTCTTGCTTCTGTTTCTCTGTGTAACACTTAGGACAAGGTAATAAAAGCCTAAAACAGAGGTGAAGAATGCCTCTGGATATTTTGACAATGGCAAGCATATATCCCCAGCGATCATAGATTGAGAAAACACTGAGTAGTGGAAACATTTCACAATTATGGGTGTTCTATTAATCTTTAATGAAGGATTGGTAATACGTAATACATTCAGGAAGAACTTTACCTGAAGATCCATCAAAGTCATCTCAATGCATCAAATGTCAAGGAAGAGCCTGCCAGTCAGTTTGGTAGCCAGATATTACACATGATGTCCAAATGTCAAATCTGAAAGGAATGGAAAGAACTTTTACAATAATCAGCATTTCTACCAAGACCTTTGACATATTTAGGAATGAATTTGTTTGAGTTTAAAGGGAAAAGAATTGTCCTTATTATTGACTGTTTCTCAAGGTGAATTGAGATAAATGGTCTACATAGAATCACAGCAGGCAGAGTGATAAAATCATTAAAACAAATCTATTTCAATCACAGCATTCCCGACATGGCTGTATCCAATAGTAGCAATTTGCAAATCAGTAATTTAGTGGTTTTGTCAAAGAATATGGGTCATGCATGTAACAAGTTCACCTCATTACCTGCAAACAGACAGTGAAGCAGAAAGAGGGGTCAGAACTCTGAAGGAACTTCTCCAAAAAAAAATTAATTTGCCTCTATTGAGTCATAGATTATCACCATGGCAAAATGAAATATCTCCCACAGAATTGTTGATGGGGAGAAGGCTGTGTATATAGCTTCAACCGTTGTATAGAAAATTAAAACTTTTATGTTGCCATGGAAGATCAGGATACAATGAGAAAATGTGAAGATGTCCAAGAAAATATCAAACCAGGAACATCAATAATTATCATTGAGAAAAGGAGTTTCCATTTCTTCAGCTAGGAGATCTCTAGATATGAGATTGACAACAAGAAGAAACTGCTGTTGACAGAAAAAGAGCAGGGGCAATCATATTTGGTGAAATCATCACTAGGTTAAATCGACAACCTTAGTGCCCTTGAATAGAAAAACAACACCAACATTGACATACTATTATGAAATTGAGGAGGAGAGGACAGGCAAGGAAAACTCACCAAATAAATATGGAATTCACATCCAATTTGCAAACAGAAGTAATCACCATCCATATATCATTAAAAGTAATATATGATAAAATGACATATATCTATACAAATTGGTAGGAGTAACCGGAAGGCAAAGTACTGGGCTAATGGTAAGATTCTTAGCAGTGTAGATGAGCAGAGAGATCTTGGTGTCCATGTACACAGATCCTTGAAAGTTGCCACCCAGGTTGACAGGGCTGTTAAGAAGGCATACAGTGTTTTAGCTTTTATCAATAGAGGGATCAAGTTCCAGAACCAAGAGGTTATGGTGAAGATATACAAAACTCTGGTGCGGCTGCACTTGGAGTATTGCGTACAGTTCTGGTCACCGCATAATAAGAAGGATGTGGATGCTTTGGAAAGGGTGCAGAGGAGATTTACTAGGATGTTGGCTGGTATAGAGGGAAGGTCTTACAAGGAAAGGCTGAGGGACTTGGGGCTGTTTTCATTAGGGAGAAGAAGGTTGAGAGGTGACTTAATTGAAACGTATAAAATAATCAGAGGGTTAGATAGGGTGGATAGGGAGAGCCTTTTTCCTAGGATGGTGACGGCAAGCACGAGGGGGCATAGCTTTAAATTGAGCGGTGAAAGATATAGGACAGATGTCAGAGGTAGTTTCTTTACTCAGAGAGCAGTAAGGGAATGGAACGCTTTGCCTGCAACGGTAGTAGATTCGCCAACTTTAGGTACATTTAAGTCGTCATTGGACAAGCATATGGATGTACATGGAATAGTGTAGGTTAGATGGGCTTGAGATCGATATGACAGGTCGGCACAACATCGAGGGCCAAAGGGCCTGTACTGTGCTGTAATGTTCTATGTTCTATAAATTCATTTATATAAATCACATACTTTTTTATCACAAGACAATGTTAGCCAGTTTTACATCTCCATTGATTAAATTTTGTTTTAAGATAAACCAATAAGTTTTCAGTTGTTAAAGAACCTAGTTCATAATTTCTTTTAGAGTAAAACATGTGCACTGCTCCAGGCTTGGTCATAACAAGGATATGAGATTAGTCACAGTGGCCAGGAACGCAAGTGGAGAAGCAACGAGCAAGTTAATGCTGAGTAAGTGCCATTTGATTGCACAGTTGATGACATCTTCCATCACTTTACTAGTGATTGAGAACAGACTAATAGGGTAGTAATTGGTTAAATTAGATTTGCCCTGCTTTCTGTGGACAGGGCATTCTTGGACAGTTTTCAACATTGATAGTGATGCGCCAGTGTTGTAGCTGTAATGGAAGAATTTGGCTAGATATATGGTTTGTTCTGAAGCACAAGGCTTCATAAAGCCATAATATTTTTTAAGCTCACAGCAACTGTGATAACCAGTGCTCTTGACCATTTCTTGATTTCATGCCGAAAAAACTAAATTTACTCAAGACAGTCATCTCGGAAGGGGGAAGACCACAAAAGGAGGTTGAAATATGTTCTGAGATGTTTATGAATACTTCAACTTTGTCCAAGATATTGTGATGTTCATAAAAGCTCTTCTTCTTCTGTTTTGTATCTCTGGTATCAGGAAAGAGTGGCCCCGTCACAGTCGTGGTGACTTTGGAAATGTGGAGGTTGGAAAAATGAGAAAAGTTAATGCATTGCCCTGGCATCCCTATTTGTTCCTGCCTCCTTGTGCTTTTCCCAATGGTGGACTGAGGCTGAAGTGTGAGAGCTCTCAGTGAAAAGGCAATTAATGTACTTTGGGGCTTTAAATTTTCCAGACAATTTTCCCAGACAAGCAGTTGTGTCAGAACCATAGCAATTCATAAGAGGAGGCCGCACAAGGAGTTCCCATATAACTAGGGATGTAGAGAGAATTTTAAACTCAGTAGTGGGGGACAAGGATTCAAATATGGAAATATATACCTATCAAAGAGTAGAAATAAATTGAGTTGTAAATAGCCATGTGGAAAATTAGGGTCACTGAATGGCAGGAAGGGGCTGAGAGAAAACAAATACTCAGAATAAACCAAGAATCAAGACGAGATTTTATTAAGATAAGAAAAAGACAAAGCTAAAGGCTGTGTGTGTGAATGTGCATATCATTCATAACAAAATAAAAGAATTGATGGTGCACACTGAAGTAGTGATAGCCATTATAAAAATATAGCTGCATGAAACCAGGATTGGGCCCTGAACATTGAGGAGTATGATGTTAAAGAACAATTGGAAGCTGGGTAGGTGATGGGATCATGGTGTTAATCATGGATGGCATTTGTCCAGTATTAAAGGAAAACTTTGTTTGGAAGATCCGGTTTTAGAATGGATTTGGATGGAGATGTAGAATAGTGAGGGAAATATGTCATTAGTTGGTGGGATCTTCAAACCCCTTAGTGCTAACCACAATATGGAACAAAGTATAAAAGAGGAAATATTGAACGTTTGTGATAAAGGGATGGCGATAGCCATGGTAACTTTGATCAATACACAAATCATAAAAATCCAATTAGCTGCAGAAGAATGGATAAGGATTTCAGAGAATACTTTTGAGATAGTTTCCTGGCACAGCAAGATCTGGAACTGACTAATGATCAGGTTATTTTAGACTTGGTATTGTGTAATATGACATAATTATTTAATGACATCAAAGTAATAGCACGCTTTGGATGCAATGATTGCCATAGGATTAAATTTTACATCCAGTTTGAAAGGAGGAAGACTGGGTCTAAAGTTATTATTTTAAGCCTAAATACAGACAACCAAATAGCCATTTAATTGGATATTTCAGAATACTCAGAACAGATGTTTTTCTATGATAGATAAAAAACAATTCTCATGGGTGAACCCACCATTTGTGTTTAAATGAACGCTCGAGAAAGTATCAAACTTAAGGAAAAAAACTTATAATTGTGCAAAGATTAGTGGCGGGTAAGATGATTGGTCACAATATAAAGCATAGCCTGAACATGACAAAATGGTAATCAGGAGGAAGAAATCAGAGTCTGAGCGGAAGCTAGCAAGGAACATAAAAATAGACCTTCTGCAGTTATTTGAAAAGGAAAAGAGTAAGAACACTGTGTTCATCCTCTTTCAAGTGAATAGGGGAAGGTAATAGTAGATAAAAAGGAAATGGTAGATGAAATGAGCAAATATTTTGCTTCTGTCTTCAATAAACAGGATACACAAAACAATTCCAGAGATAGTCGTGAATCAGGAAGTGAAAGAGAGAGCTTACCAAAGTTACTATCACCAGGGAAGCAGTAAAGAGGAAACTGATAGAATTGTGGGCTGACAGTTCTCTTGGTCCAGATAGACTTCTTTTTTGTGTCTTAAAATTAGAAGCTAATTAAATTATAGAAGCACTGAGATTAATTTTCCAAAATTTTCGCGAAAGGTTCTATTAGACAGGAAGTAGCAAGTATAACATCTCTACTCAAACACAACAAAGGCAGAAAGAAGGAAACAATAGGCTGCCAGTTAGATTAAGGTTTGTCTTGGAGAAGGTATAAGGATTGATCACATAGATTATAATTACACACTCAGAAAAAACTCCAGGTTTTTAGCAAGAGTAAGCATGGTTTCATCAACAGGAAGCTGTTTAACTAGTTTGTTGGAATACCTTGAAGGAGTAACTTGAAATGTGAATAAATTGGAGCACTATTTTAGGATTTCCAGAAGACATTGATAAGATGCAATATCAGAGTTAATTGTGGGAAATAAAAGCTTATAGGGAAAGGGGGTGAAAGGGAAGAAAATGGAGACTTTTCATGCCCTTGTCTGATAGGCAGAAAGTAATGACTATGGTACTGCATGTGTGTACATGAAGCCTCAACCTTTTTCAATTTACATTGATAACCTCGATGAAGGAAGCCAAATAATTATATAAATGGTGAATTACTTCAAAATTCCAAAGTGCAGAGGGATTTAAATGCCCTAGCGCATGAGTCACAAGAAGTTAGTACACAGGTAAGCGCAGAAAATAAAGAACACTAATGGAATTCTAACCTTTACTTTGACAGAAATTGAACATATAAAAGGAAGATTAAAAGCAAAACATGCTGAAAATCTGAAAAATGAGAAAATGCAGCAGAAACGAAGCAGGGCCGGGAGTACCTGCAGAGAGGGAAACAAAGTTAACATTTTGACTCCAACTCAACTTTTATAGAACAGAAAGAAGCTGGAAAATGGTGGTTTTTATGCTGTTGGCAGAGGGGGAGGATGACTGAGTAGAACAAACGGTGAGCGTGCCAAGAGCAAAAGATATACTAGCTATGGTTGAAAAAAAAGCGATAGAGATGCTAAACTGTTGTGAAAAAGAAGAAATAAGTCTGCTCTGCTGAAGACAAGGCCGAAAATACAGAAACAAGATATGGCATGTGTGGGGAAGAAATGTTGCTCGGTTGGCTAAATGAATGGTTTGACATTCAGAATGATGCCAACAGTGTAGGCTCAATGCCCATGATGGTTGAGGTCACCATGAAGACCCCACCTTCCTGACTTTACCCCTCACCTGAGGTGAGGGGGCCCCTGATTAAACAAGCACCAGCTGCGTCTCTTTATCTCTGACACGGGAGTGGGACAATGGTGGCTTTACCTTTTTTACAAGGCCCTGAATAGGCTTGACCAGGTGAATGTGGGAGGATATTTTCTCCTGTATGTCAGTCCAGACCTAGGGAGTATGGTTTTAAACTTAGGAGTTCATTGTTTCTGGACAGAGATACTGTGAACCTTCTCCTTCAGAGTGTTTGTACAACTTTGGAACTCATAACCTCAGAAGATGACGGAAGCAGAGTGGTTGAATGTAAAGTAGACATCTGGACAGCTTTCTATTAGATCAGGGAATCAATAGTTATCAGGGTAAATGGGGGTGTGAAGTTTGAAACATGAATGGATCAGCAATGATCTTATTGATGCTGGAGCAGGCTAGAGGACAAAGTGGCCTACTTCTGCTTCTATTTCACCTGCTCATTGTTGTTGCAACCACCATGAAAACTGTTACCTGTGCCCCTGTAAAAATTGAATGCCATGGGTGATGATTTCGTGGACCAGAGGTTTCTGTTACACACAGATGTTCTGAAGACTGATGTCTCTGATCGTAATAGAACTTATGCAGTCATGATAACACTGTTATTGTTTACCCATCATTCCTGAAAATTTGGTCTCAGCAGCATGCTTACTGTGGGTGAGACAGTTGAGGCTGTTGGTGCCTTCCCTGTTCTGTGTCAGCATCCTGTATCTTGTCTCTGCCACTGTCTCAAAGTGGATACCAAACACAGAGAAGAGCTGCGAAAGTCTGTCTGTTGTAAGAGTTTGATGCAGGGGTAGTGCTGAAATGAAAGTGCGAGTTCAGGTCCCAATGGCCAATTTAACAGCTGACATTTTTTTTTAAGTCTGTAAGATTCCAATCCTAGTATCTGCTTGGATTTGTGATTGTTTAATCCTCCATTCGAGGTATGGACAGTTGGAAGTGTATTTCATTCCCTGTCAGTAACTTCCCTGTCATTGTTGAATACAGCAATTTTACTTCCTAATATCTCCTTTCAATATTGAATTGCAGTCATGATAGCTCAAATAAAGTATTAATTATAATAATTTGAAATAATTTATGATACTGACAATACAACTCTTTATCTAAGTTGAGGCATTTTTACAGCTGTGATTAATCAAAAACTCCAGAAGTGGAACCTGTCCGGTTTGATAAATGGGAAGTAACATTTATGCCATACAAGTACCAGTCAAAGATTGACCCCGAAAAAAATGAATCTAACCATCTACCCATGACACTTCATGGCATTATCATTGCCGAATCTCCCATTGTCAATATGTATTGACCAGAAACTGAATGGGACCATCCATACAACAATACAAGAGCAAGCCCGAAACTTTGAGTTCTGTAGTTGGTAGCTCAAGTACTGATTTCCCAAAGCCTGTTCATGTTTCACAAGGCCCAAGTTAGGAAGATGATGAATGATCTCCAATCGACTGGATGAGGGCAGTTCTAAGAACACTTTAGATACTTTTAACCATCCAGGAGAAAGCAGACGCACACAATACTGACTAAGAAATTTTTCACTGATCCTCCTGCGTGTTTGGAACAACATCTTGGAACTCCCTGTCTAATACCACTCTGCTTACCTTTCACTATCAACTACAGCAGTTCAAGAAGGCAACTTACCAACACCTTAGGGGCAATTAGGAATGGGCAAAAAATGCTAGCACAGCTAGTGACATCCACCTCATGGGAATGAAATTTTTAAAATCTATAATGCGGCCTCTCCCTTTCTTTCAGAGGCTTGGTGCTAGGCATACAACCAGTCTATCTTGCAGCTGCTTGATGACATCACAGCAATGTCTCATATTAGCAGCTTCTTATTTTCTTTAGATTTTGGTGACAGGGTAAGAGTCTGAGGTCTTGACAACAGCATTTTTATAAGTACAGATGGTAGTCCAATCTGGAAAATAAATAGTACTTTTTTAAAAAAAGACAGAATAGTAGGAACAAATTGTCAATTTGCCAGTAAAGTCATCAGGAGCAGCCTGCGCCTCATCACACACAGTGTAAATGAGGCATTAAAGAAAACAAATCACTCTTAGAGGACATGTGCCAACCTCATAGAACCTCTTAACACATTGAAATTCCACAATAGCCTCTTTTAAGACATTGAGGTGACAGCACTCACATGAACACTATTCCAATTTCAGCCTGAGTTGCAGATGTTGAACAGTGCACATTTGTGTTTATTCAGATCTGTAAGCTTAAAGATTCTTTTGCACAAAAAGAATTTAAAAATCTGTGAGATTTTAGCATGCTTGGATTTAAGAAAAACAGATGCTAATGAGCTCATCAAAAGTAAGATATATATACATTGTATATATGTGTGTGTATGTGATATGGGCCACTTCTCTTTTTCGGTCACCTAGGAAGGTATTTGAACATGAGAGCGCGAGGGCTTTGGGAGCAAGTAAGGGGTTCATAGTGCTAAAATTGTGTTCAAAATCTGGTTCCATTCTGACAACTTTCACAATCTGCTTCAACACATTCAGGTGTATGCAAGGAATGTTCTTGCTAATTCCTATAAGGCCAGGGAGTAATCAAGTGCACTCAGGAGAGAATCAAGATCCCCCCAGATCATTCCAGAGGTTCCATCAAATCTTCAATGTGCAACCACAAAACAATAGTCTTGCAGGCACGCGCAAGATTCTGAAGGATCGCCATGATGCTTTCATCCAGCATCAGTCCATCTTCCCCGACATGAATACAACTGAGCAGTTGGCTCAACAGAGACAAGGAATGTCCGCTGAACATTTGGCTGATGACACCCCCTAGATGCTGAAACAATGCTTTCCAGGAGACATATAACAGAAGTCAAATGACAAAGAAATTGTTGTTGACCAATAAATCAGAATGTTGAAGGTGCACATTAGCTGTCTGTCAGATCTGGGGATGCCGTGCAGTTTTAATTGACTGAGTAACGAGAATGAAAAATTGCAGCATCAGGCAACTACACTGCGCATTTAATTGTATCTGACCACCTCAACCTCCCTCTTGCAAAACCCAACACAATCAAAGTATTCCCATCACAGTTCCCTTTTGCTTGATCTTAAGACTTGACACACAATTCTTCATCATTTAGAAGACCATGTGCCAGGTAGCTGGCAAAAATGGGCAGTAATGGGAAAACATTAAAATGAATGAAGAAGTAAATAGAAATATCCTTATTGAACTACTTTAGTTTTCCTTTTTCTGCTACTCTTACTTGCAACAACTGTACCTCTACAGAACTGGACGTTAATTCATTATATCCTTTCTCTGTCTATGAGGATGGTCTTAGGCAATTTTCTCTGGAAAGCCACATCAAAGACTGTCCCACTCCACCCACACACCAACAGCCACACTAGTTGGGACAGGAGGTAGCATTTAGTGCACTGACTGAGAGGGAGAAATGAATGAAAAATTGATGCACTTTGAGCAGAATTTCTACTTCCTTGTCCTCTTTCTCCTTTCTTCCTCTCATGGATCAGCCACTGTTCCCTCCTAGCAATGAATTGGGGGCACATTGATGCACATCAAAAGGATGCAGAAGTATCACAGATTTTCGACAATGCTATTTAAGCTGACATTCAATGGGCAGGATCTAACAGGGACCTGAACAAGGTGGACTACAATGGGAAATGTGACTGAATTGCAAGACATCCAGCACAGCCTCTCTCGACATCACCAGTAACTGGCTCTATCTTTTATTTAAGTTCTAGATGCCATGGTGAGATTTTCATGATGCAGTGGTGAGTTGCCTATTAAGAGGGATTATTGCTTGTTAATATTCTTATATTAATTACACATTATACTTCATTAATAAGGAGCTTCCTACCCTACTTTCTGTTATGAGCAAATTAGATGCCAAGTATATTCAACATGGGAGTCAGAACAGGCACCTGCCGACATACAAATGAGCTCCATATGGAATACCAGGCACCAATATCGCAAAGCAGTCTCTTTAGGCACTGGCCACATGAACTCCACATTCGCAGAAATTGGCATCTGACAAGCATTAACGTCATAGAACATCTCCAAATCATTTATTGTATGCTTCCGCACTTCTGTGCTGCACCTTGGGTCACAATGGTACCTGTCATTGTAATACTGTAACAATGACACAATGCTTTGAGGGACATACACCTAGCTCATAGACTGGGCCAGGTGCTGTTCCCTTACTTGGTTAGAGATTACTCACTTTCAGTCTATCCGGAAGCTCACAGCATCCTTGCCTTACCTTCCCTCATCTTTTTGTGCCCTAGCCCTGCGAAATGTATGATTCGGCTCAATGAGAATTTCAAACCTTAGAGCTTCTATTAGAAGACTGCACTTTTCTTTCCCTATAGTTGAGCTGCTAATTTATATGCTGTCATCTATATTTATTTTATTTTTCACACTGTAGGTCTTACGTTGGTTACAATTAACAAAGATTTCCAGCAATTATGTGTTAATGAGTTTGGTATATTTGCCACCAGTGTCATTTTCCAACGAAATGTCCAGAGCTCGATGCACATTGTGACTTTTTAAAAATGTTAGCAGTTGAGTAAAACAATATTTAGGCAAAATAAAACTCATTTTCAGAAGTGGATGCCTTAAATTTTCCAGTCATTATGAATGTCTTTTCTTTGTCTATTATGTCAAAAATAATGAACTCATCAGTTCCAGCAAAGCGCTCTGCAACACTTGTACAGAATGCTGGAGCACATATGGTACTTTGCAGGAATGACACTTTTCAAGTGGCATATGGAAAGTAACTGGAGCCTGCGTAAACATTTGAACTATTTTTACTGCACTAAGTCTTCATGCATTGAATTTTAAATGTTCTGGTATCTCTCAGTTCTATGTAATGATTGAAAATCATTCTAAATACAAACTGAAAAGGTTGCACTGCCTTAGTGGATGGCACATTGTCATTTTCAGTAATACTCTCTGCTTGTTCTTATCATTGTGGAAATTAATCATTCCTTCATACAACAACAACTGCTCTGAAAAATGCTGCTTTCCGATTGTCTTAAGATGGAGAATTAAATCATTAAGGATATATTTATTCGACAGATGGTATAGAATTTGATAGTGTAATAGTCTTTATGGTATATTATATTTATATAATAAACATAAATTTATATATATTAAACAAGATTAGAATCAGCTTGGAGAGAATGACTGATTATTAATGCATTTGCACAACATCATTTTTGTAGGTAACCTCTGTTCTCAGTGTTGGTATTATCGTTGTGTAATTGTCATAACAATCCAGATTTACCTGAGCAAATCCCACTGCAGAATGTTTGATTGTTTTTTTTCTTCGCATCTCAAACAAAAGCTGATATCAAACAAGGTGGTCACAAAGCTATCATTGCCACAAAACAAACCTAGTTCACTGATATCCGATAGGGGAGGAAGCCTGCCTTCTGTACCCTGGCCAGCCTATGACTCTAGTATCACATCAGTGAAGTTAATTCTTAACTGCTCTCCGAATAAGCATGTTTAGCCACTCAGTTGTACCAAGCTACTTTGCATGGGTTGCTTTGGTTCAAAATATGACCCAGGATCACCTTCTCATAGCAAATAAAGATGGCTCATAAACGCCGATCTTGTCACTAACTGACCATGCAAATTAATGAGCTTTAACAAACTGAACAGCTGTACATAGAAAGGATAGGACATCCCAAAATAATTCATGATTTTGATAAGCTAGTTATAATACGTGCTGGGTTGAGGGAGGTGACATGGTAAAAGAGACAACAGTTTGTATGCAGCACCTCTGGAACATATGTTCGATACATTCAAGTTTGATAGGATGAGCAGAATCTCACTCTACAAAGGTTTTACAGAAAATGAGGTGAAACAATTTCAACATGAGACTTAGTGGTCTGAAGAAAAAATGCTACTGTTGTCATTTTTCAGTTGGGATTTTGGGGGAGTACAAAGATTGCCATAGTGGAGTAACATTTCTAATGTTGTGAATTATGGTATGTCATTGGAACACAGTACATGCAGTCTCATTCCGCATTTATGTCCAATATATCTGAATTGGGAGTGTTTGATATAGACACTGGAGTCTGAATTTTAACTTGGCAATGTTCTGGAATTGAAATTGAGTCAGAAGCAAGAGTTTTAGGCAGTCACTTTCTGGATTTTAGCAAGTAAAACCAGTCAGCCTGAGAAACACCAATGTGAGTCTATTTTAGCTGAACTTTTTTTGAAGGGACACTCTGAGCTAAAGGAGTTTTCACACAATTTTGCAGTAGGACAATCTGGAAAAAAGGATCCCCAAATTGTGATACCGTAAGGGCTAGGGTGCCTGCCTTGCAGCTGATCCAGAGGTCTGTAAGACAAAGATTTTCTTCCCTGCTGATGAAAGAAGAAGCTTGACTCAAAGCACAGGAATTTATGGCTGGATCTTGTTAAGGAGCTTAACAGGAGAAATAGAGTGACACCCTTTTGGATGTAGAGCTAAAAGAGGTTAAATTTGCCTAATCAGGCCAAAAAATTGAGTGCTTTGGCACACTCAAATACATCTTGATGTGGGTCTAATTCCAAGTCACTCTCTATCTCCATGCAGTTTTCAGCTTTCCGAAGCCTGCCCCTGTATACCATCTGACCTAGCAGATGTATTATCTGTATCTGGCCAACCAACATTATTGTTAAGTCAAAACTAACCCTAATACAATGCCACATCCATCCTGTACAATGACCTTCTCTTTTCCTCTTTGCAGGAGAAGAAACTACAGAACACCAAGGAGATTCAAAGAACTGAAGGAAGTCCATCTGTCCATTCAATACTGACACCTGAAGAGGAGAAGATTTTGGAAATTAGTTAAATGTGGACATGCTTGACCAGAGGTGATATACATGGGAGATTGCCCCCTTACTCAGGTAATTGTGGGGAGTTGCATATTACACAGCCTCATGGTATACAACACTCATTCATACTTAACTTTGAAACTGACGATGTGCATAATGTTGCCTTAACATCTTCAATGAAAGTTCGACTTCATGCTTTTTACCTCCTTTAGATACATCGATCATTCTGCCAGCAAGATACTCACTTATCCATTGGGCTTGTATGACAGTTGAATTTCCATATAGTGACTCATACTTCACTCACAAAGACAGGAACAGCAGTGGAGGATCCCATCAAACTACGCTCTGTTCAGTTGGATGCAGATGCTCAGCGTCTGGTGCCATCAATGAAGAAAATAATCCCAAAGCAACAATAAAAAATGGTTGAGATGTTGACAGCATTTCCAGCTGCACTTTGCATATTCAAAGCATTCATTTCAAATATGAATGGGTTGAGGTGACAGGCCTTTGTTATGATGTTTTCATCCAATGGAAAGAGTGACCACACACCTGGACTATCAACTCTGAAAGATAATAAAAACAGGAAAATCAAAGAATAAGAAATACTGACCTGACTCATTTTGCGTACTTTGAAATGGAGGACTAGAGGATCAATATGTTAATTTCCAATATTATGGTCTATTTTTCAAGAAAAAAAGGTTTTTCATAATGGGAAACATCGTAGTCTAAGAGTGCATGCAAATTCTCTCAATGATTTACAAACAATGGGGTGATTCTTGGGCTTTTTTGGCTAAATGTCAGTTTTTTCAAGTTTCATGGAGGGTTTCCTGCTGTGATGCTGGCTAAGATCTCTCAACATATCTCAGCAAACTTGCCTCATTAGATATTTAGCCTGCCCCAAGACTCTGGAATGGACCAGCATCTTTGGTGCCGGCACCAGTGCCATTTTACCATGTGCACGCAGAAGAGCACTGCCTGTCTAGAACTATCCTCCACAGTTCCTGATATTTAGCCCAGATTTGGCAGACAAGCATAAATTGGTTCCCCTACTTTCTAGGCAGGGACCTCGTGATCTTGAGGGTACTTTGTAAAACTCTTTGACTCTGAAGCCTATGGATAAAAACAAGTATGAAGAGTGAGCCTTCTGAGATTGTGTAATATTGACATTGTATGAAGAATGTCATTTTAAATGATGTACTTGTGACCAGAAAGACAGCACTGTGGCACAGTGGTTAGCACTGCTGCCTCGCAGGGTTAGGGACCTGGGTTCGATTCCACCCTTGAGTGACTGGCTGCGTGGGTTTACTCGGGGGCTCTGGTTTCCTCCTGCAGTCCAAAGATGTGCAGGCTAGGTGGATTAGCCATGCTGAATCACCCGTAGTTTTCAGGGATATGTAGATTTGGTGTGTTATAGGGGGATGGGTCTGGGTGGGATGCTCCAAGGGTTGGTGTGAACTTGTTGGGCTGAGGGCCTGTTTCCACACTGTAAGGATTTAAGGGGGAGTGCAGAAGTGAGGTGTTCATTACCACCAGGACCAACAGTGGAGGACACCACACCAGACAATGCCAGCTTGGTCTGAGGTTACCACATGGGTCTTGTTGATCAGTCTCACTGTCTGGAGCTACCCTCCATAGTTCCTGATATCTGGCCTAGACATGGCAGACCAGCTTAAATTGGTACCCCCATAGCAATGATGGGAAGAAGTCATTAATCTTCTTCAATCAGCCAACAGAAAGTGTCACCATCTTCTTTCTGATACCTCACATTCACTCTGCCTCTGATCCACCCCCTAACAAGGCTCATGTTGTAGTACTCTCACTATTGCCTGCAATGTCTTCTATCACTTACTCTGGCCCACACACAATTATATATGCCCTCTGCGCTGCCTACTCACTTACTGAGAATGCAGCATCAGGTGTACCAAAAATAACAGCTCTGCCACTTATCATCTTCTCCCTTAATACCTGCCTGTCTCTCATTCCAGGAGGATAACAGACCACAGTAGGGCAGAAAGAGTCATGTAGATGGTGTGCAGTTTGACCTTCAGCTCCCCACCTTTTACATGGAGAAGATGCTGGTGCTGACCACCCTAAACAGTTACTGACCATGTCCATGTTCCTGGAAATGATATTGGAGTCTGCCTTTGACTGACTGTGCTGGGAGCCTCTGACCTTGACTTGACTGAAGGAGCTGACAATGATGACGAGCTTCATGGTTTTGTGTCTGCATTAAATGGTGATGCACAGCAACAGTAGTGTGAGCACCCCCTGTCTGACCACCTTTCCTCCTTGACCCCATTCAGGACTACACCTCTTTGATTTTTAGGCATAACCATTTGCGTAAACCATATTCAGCTTGTTTGCTATGTAGGCCACTGCTACATGCTGTAGGTATGACATTGATGTAGCTATACAGCAACATATCCAACCATTTGTCTGTTCAGTAATCCACACTATGACAAGCTGCCTACTCTCCTTTTGTGATAAAACACATTACAATCAACTAAGGCTGGCAACCTTCAAGTAATCATAAGATGAGTGAGCACTTAAAAATAGGCTAAGTGGCATAAGATGCATGTTATTTACATGAATGCACTACACTCATGTCCCTGCATGCAAAGCAACCTGCTAGGAGCTTACATGTCCTTGGTGTCCCTGAATTCCACAGTAAAGTTTTAAAGTGCCAGAGTGGTGTGAAAATTAGAACAAGAGTAGGAATGATGATGCAGTACGGTTAGTGACCTGCCAATTGTTTTGATCCCATTAGATGTTATAACTGGACTGAAATCTGGTTTGATAGTTCCTGTTTTCATTTTTTCTGGTTTTCTTTTTAAAAATGGTCTCTTGCTGAACTATAAGCGCACAACCCTGCAGATTTTGCTTTAACTGTACAACTCCAGTTCATTACATAGGCAACATAGATAAATTAGAATAATACAACTACATATAATGCACATTCAAGGATCTTAAGACAGTCAAAGTATAATCCTATTAATTCCAAAACACTCCTTTATGAATTGAAAAGAAACAAAGTAGCTTTTGTGTATCACCCCAAGCATCCTGACTGGTACACTCCTCAAAAATACTGCTCATATAATACAGTGGAATGTGTGTATCTAACACTTTTGTGGGCTTCAGTCACTTGTAAGTTCAGCATTAACTCTGGATAGCTTCTTCCTGGAGGTGCCATAAGCCTGAACTTCACCATACTCGGTTTTATACAATCTTTCCATGGTGTTTTGTCGAAAGTTTCGTTTAGGAATAACACAAACTTTCCACTCCACATTAATCTGATTCATTATATCCATCATTCCCTTCTCAGCAGTACTACTCCAGCAGCCATCCTGTTCCAAGGTCTTTACAGTACTTACACTGAGTCAAAAGCAAAACTAAAAGTCTCTTGGTTTCGAGCGTTTACTTTAAGGCTAATTATTAGCAGCGGGCTTCCAAAACACTTTTTAAGAGAAATTCCCATAGTTACAGAAATACTAACAAAGTAACTATTAATTTCAGACACAGAGACAAACCCTCTAGTTACGAGTACAAATATCGGAAACCTAAACTTACATCAAATAATATTAAAAATTATATGCACAAATCTCAGTTTATATCACACAATGCCAATTGCGGATGAAGGGTGGAGGAGCATGGTGTCCATGAGCATTCAGGGACATTGTGGTGAAGACAGAGTTGGATGAGGGCCAAAACAAGCAATCTCTGAGCTGCAGCTGCCGTATATTTGCTCTGGTTTACAAGTCAGGAATTTGCATTGTGTAGAGTTTGTCGGGGAAGGAGAAGGAATTGGAAGTGGTATATAAATGCAGGATTTTGGGCTAATGATAAGTTGCAAATACATGAAAATAAGGCAATTGTTGCTAAAAAGTGAAATGTTGAAATTGCTATTTCAAGCTTAAGGGGAAAATTGGGAACATTTCCTCATGTTGAAATTCTGAATATCTCAAACTTACTTCATTTTGTCAACTTGTTGACTATTGCCCATCCCACACCAGGGAGGGGGAAATTTACCCCCTTGTCTCCAATTGGAAAAACGTGGCCTGGTGTAAAAATTGTAATCTGACCTCAGCATATAGGTATAGCCAATGCAAAGTCATAAATTGCTTCTCGGTCATGCAACACATAGCTCTAACACTACATTGCATTGCATTGCTTTTAGATACTTCATTTGTCATAGTTTCCATTAAATATATGTTGTATGCTGTGGAACTAAACAGTTTTCAGTGCATAGATAGTAGGAACTGCCTAGGCCCGAAATGTCAGCTTTCCGGCTCCTCTGATGCTGCTTGGCCTGCTGTGTTCATCCAGCTCTACACCTTGTTATCTCATTTTTCAGTACAGATGCATGGCAACACTATCATTAGTATAAGACAATAATTGATAGAGCAGTTTGAATTCTAATATTAACAATAAGGTAGAAGAATCATTTTTCTGAATAAGCAGTGAATTGTGGGCAGTGTAATTTTGATTTTCTGAGCTGAGTAAGCAGAGCTGCATGGTAAGTTGGTTTCTTTTCCTCTTTGTATGTCCTATATTCTGTTTGTGTGATAGAAGCGTTCAATTTAAATTGATCCAAATTTCGCTAAACTTGAGTGCTCCTGCCTCATCCTTAGGTCTCTGCTGTTCGTAATTCAGCATTATTGCTGAAAGAATATGCTAGAAGACGTTATTTATTAGCTGCAGAGTTTAAAAGAGTATCTAATTAGCTGAGTCGTTTTAAGGTTTGATAAATGACTACTTTATGTCTTTTTTTAGTGAAAGCTTGTTCTGAACCAGGCTAATTAGACAGATATTATATAGAGTTGATAATGTATGAATAACTGTATGATATGATGTTACTCTCTGCAAAGTGAACTGACCAAAGCACTAAGCACGAAGAAAAATGGCACAACATGGTCCCAAAAGAATTTTCTAATTAGAACACTCTAGTGGACTTTTCGACATTATTTTTGAACCATATTAAGTTTAATGAAAATTTTAATTAATTTTAATGAGGAGTACTATCAGCACAAAGGATACTTTAGTATTACCCATCACTGACTTATCTTTCTATTTCTACCCTCCAATGATAAATGACCTCTGCCTTACAACTACCAAAGTGATGATGGTGTATTAAATGTGTGCTGCCTTAGTTTTAAAACAAGTAGTTCGGAAAACTTATTTTTGGTTTAAGAGAATGAGGAGTCAGAAGAATTGTAAATGATGGTGTCAGCTGCAAATAGCTTGATGACAGGTTTTGCCATGATTTATGATGTAACATTGTGGTGTTTCATTTCCTTTGGGAGTGCATTACTTTATACATATTGGGAACATTTCTATGTGCTCTGTTTTAATGTAGGAATCTACTCATTAAACAACATGGGTTAATAACTGCATCAAAATGGTGGAAAATGGAAATTACAGTGTTTTTCCTAAGAAATCAAACCCCAGTGCATTTAGAGTAAGTGAGAAACATTTTGTCCAGGCACCTTTTCCAGATGATTGTCCCATTAAACTCATAGAGAAAATTTGGCCCTCGAAACAGATGGTTTGGTGGATGTTTTAAAATCTTGCAGCCATTTAATAAAAGCGCAGAGAGTGAAATGCTTCTCAAAAATGATTTAAAACACCAATGGCTCTGCTGCAACATGAGGAAATCTTTTGACAAAGAACAAAAGCTAAATCTTATGAAGCTTAACAACGAACACCCTTTACATAACTGACAAAATAATTATTTGGCACAAATCAAAGCACTGTTGTGATGTCCCCATGCATTCTTTATTTCCAATTCTTCAATAATAATTTTTGTTTGATTAATATGATTGATGAAGATAAAATGGCAGGTGAAAGGTTGTGCGCACTTCCTATGAAGCTGTTAGTTGATTTCAACAATTACATAAATTGGAATTTGCCTTTCTTCCTCTATGGCATCTATACTGACCATGCACAACTCCTGAATTAACCAACACAGAAACCATTGGAGAAACGCAGCAGCATCCCTGGAGAGTGTTTTGGAGTCCAAATAGTAACCGTTTCTCCCTCCACAGAGACTGCAAGATCTGCTGAGTTTCTCCAGCATTTTCTGTGCTGGTTTCAGATCTCCAGCATCCACAATAATTTGGCTTTTATTGCAGCTTCTGACTTAGTAATAAACCAAGGAACCAAGAAGATATCTTCCTTGAGGTTCAAGATTAACTTTCTCCCAAAAAATAATCAAACACGTTTCGATTTGCCTACACTCTCCCCATGTAAATACATACCTTATCACTTTGGTTGAATAAAGGAGGCTGTTGTGATATAACACTAACAATACTATGAAATGTGCAGGTCTGGTTAAAAAAAATTCACAAGTAATTGATGGAAATATTTTTGATACCTGGGATGCCCTGCATGCATTTAAAATTGATGCTTGTCTGAGAGGTCATTTTAGTAGCTTGGATAGTGTTTTGGATGCTTTCCTCTATAAAGCCATTTTCTTCTATTGTAGTATTAAATATTATTTGTCTGTAGCAGTTTTTTTAACATTGTGGGATTGCTACCCATAATGTATATATGGAGCTCTCCACTGCGATTGAGAACCCATGAGCATTAAATACTGGATTAGCTTAACCAGGCAGTTACTTTAAACATTTCCCTGGCAATAACATGAACATCAGGGAAAAATTTGTGCCGACGGTAGTGGTTCTCTTTATAGTTACAGTTCATTTTCTCTTGGTTGCTTTGAGGGAAATAACTAATTATTGGTGATATTAGAGAACAATACCCTGTGTAATGATGCCTTTTGTAAAAATGTTGAGGGAATGTCAAATTAATGTATTGAGTGCTCATTGGTTACTATCACTTCTGGTCATTTTTTTAATCTCCAAAGGAATAAATTGGCAAAAAAAACAAAACAATCTCTGGGAGATTTCATTCTTTGTAAAATATACAGTGACATAATAAAACCAAAACCCACCTAAAAGAAGTGGGAAAAATGCAATTACATACAAATCATTGTTCAATTATATCAGAAAGGACCTGACACAATTTTAATAAGGGCATTCTAGGCAAAAGCAGCTGTAAGTTGGCTTGGCAACAGAAGGAGCCATTCTGGTAGTCCCAAAGTTTTATTTAGTGAGACCTGGAGAAACAGCAACTCTCAACTGGATCCCACAAAAGTAATTGAAGCATCCCCTGCCCAGGATTCTCCTTTCTTCCAGTGAGACTCACCCAATACTCCACTCCTACCGAACTGAAGGTTGCCAGCAACCACTCTATGGCCTGTATAAAGCTGGTCTCATAAAAAGAGTGGAAGTGGGTTCATTTATGTCCTTTTTATAATTATTTTCACTCATGTGAGATAACTTCACACAATTATCAATGAAAGAAAGAAACAGCTAAGGGGCTAAGAATTTGCACAGACAGCAACAGGCTTTAAGGATGTGACTGCTAACAGAAAGAAGGCACAGTGAAATGTTCCCGGTTGATTTTATAAAAGCCATAGTAAATAAAGCAGAGAAAAATGACAGTGGTGTGTTTGAAGCAAGTCATACCAGGCTGCGCTACATGGGCAGTGATATACTGTTACATCTTAATCCAATCAATGAGATTATTCAAGTTACCCTTGTCTTGTAATCGGGGACAAGCTGATGTTTTCTGCTATTTGTGAAACTTTATGAAGTTTTATGCTATGTCTATTCATTCATTGGCCCAGGACTGATTTCTATTATTCATTAGGGGCATTTTCATCTGCTGTTGGTCTCTACCCCTGCATTGAAAAAGTTAAGGTTCAGATGAAATTCATACTACCTTATCCCTATTTGTTTGACTCCAAAGCTATGATAAGAAAGATGCATTTTCCCTTGAAGATGCTGCTGTAGGTCTTTAGGAAATGGCTATAATCTCCGATTTCTCACTTTCAATTCAGCTATCTTCTACAGAAATGCATTTTGAGCTACCAATTTGCTGACTATATCTTAATCAGGAATTATCATCAATGCTTTCTGGCCTGCTCAGCAATGTCCACATCCAAGCTAAATCACAATTCAATACAAATGGTCCCTTGCTGTCTAATCACAGAATCAAAACCTGCATTAGACATCATTTGCTGTGTTTTTCAAATCTATTTCGTTGTGTATGATCAATACTGAGCCTATTGTATGCAAACTACAGAGGTGTGCTGTTTGATATGATGCATTTATCATTGGAATGTAGCATGAACTTGGCATTGTTCTGGTACCGAAATTCATATATCTCATTACTCATTTGTGTGGTGGGCGGACCATCTCTACAGCTTGATGGCAGCATCTAGTTAATGAAAAATGCCAGTTGTGTTATGTTCTACATAATCTTAACATGAAATAGCTATCTTCAGCAGATGCTTAATCTTTCAAAAGAATTTTCTGACGTAATTTCAACTAAAACTGGATATATTTGAAGTCAGGAAGTTAAGACCTTAGGCCCATTTGTGCATTTACATGATACACCATGAACAAGAATCTGATCGGGGTAACCACTATCCTGCAGGAAGACTTTGATGTACCCAAAATGGCATCAAGATTGCATTTTGAGTAAATGGCTTATGCCTTATTTACAAGATTGCTGATGTAGACAATCTTCTACACAAGGAGCAGCAGGAATCCCAATATATATATTGACCATTGAAGGTAGACTTTCAGAAGCCAAGTGGAGAGGATATATGAGCATCCAAGTCTTAATACATATTCTTGGTGGAGAGCCAAACCACCATTAATTAATTATCAGAAGAACAGCACCCTGCTTGATTGACAGTTGTTGCTGACCAATGCCTATCAATTTCTCCAATATTTGTTTATAGAAGGTTAAGTGGTTTCAAGTGCCTTGTTTTTTCAGCATTTTGAAACTTTCAAACTCTAGAATGATTGACACTTTTATTGCCCTGTAATTGAAAGGAAATTTTTTCAACATTGTGTTATGATAGTGATAAACATTGAACTATCAAATTTCAACATCCATATTCTGATTGTTTTATTTGAGATATTTTTTCTGGGCTGAAATGATTTTTGAAAAGGAACAAACTGCAGCTAAAATAGCTGTGGTGGTCACCTGATTACAGATTGAGCCGAGCTTGTGAGATCCATGTAAAGGTGTCTGTGTTGAAATTACCAGTTTTTCTATGAAAACACTGAAACTAAGCAATTAAATGGGGAGGCTGTGATAGGTTACAATGTCACTGGACTAGCAATCCAGAACCCCAACTTAATATTCATGAGTCAAAATCCACCATGGTAGATGGTGACCATATAACCATAGCCGATGTTATTATATAAATAAAAGTTTCACCAATGTCCTTCACGGAAGGAAATCTGCCATAATTACCTGGTCTGGCCTACATGTGATTTATAGGAATATGACTGACCCTGAACTGCCCTCTGGGTAATTATGGGTGAGCAACAAATTTTGGCCTTGGCAGGAATGCCCTCTTCCATGAATGAATGAAAAAAAAATGGAGTCAGCATCAAGATAATTGCATCTCTTTTTTCATCACACATGTAAGGTATTAGGAGATATAAGTCAGAGGTAGGTGCAGAGGTAGTTCATCCACCTTCCCCAGAATTGACAGTGGACTCCACAACACCAGATCCTGCCAGTCTGGTCTGAGGCTGCCACCTGGGTCACAGCAGTCATTCCACTCCACATTCTAGCCAAATGAGCTAACCAAGAATACAGTGTGATTTTGAAAAGACAAAGACAACACAAACCCATGTAACAGCTTATTGCCTTAGGCAAATGATGACTACCACATTCCCGCTGCTCAATCTTTCTATCATTCCTTACAGAAACTATGTTCACTTGGTCTGAGCCAACTCTTCCCACACCCATATTGTTCTACGGTTGAATAAAGGATACTGTAATCCCAGTGCTGTAACCAATTGCCAAAAATAACATTTTTTTGCTTTGAGATTGTTTTCCCTCAAAAGCCAAGAATAATATTCTGGGGTATTGAAATCAGTGGTAGGAACATTGAATGATTTTTTTTACTCCTGTCCAATTTTAATTTTCTGAAAACATGTTTGAAACCCTTTTTGTTTTTTTAAAAACAAAGCAAAGTTCGCGCAAGACGAGAAAGTACTATGTGTCTTTACATAACTGATTTAAAATTTTGGGGTATGGTATTTTAGGAGCCCTAATTTTTGAAATAATCCTGAAGTAAAGTTTGTTTAAGGTAGAAAGCAATTTTGACAGCACCTTAACCTCTATCAAATGAAACAGCATCCCCAGTGCAATTTCTGGGCTCAGAGAGGTTGTATGTGGAGTAATCACTGATCGGGCAATATCAAATGGACTTTCCTGCTTGGAGCCAGAGGGACAATTTGAGAAATGGCCAGGGACAAGCAAGATTAACAGCTACATATCTTAATTGTTCTCCTAACTACATATACACCACAGAAGAACTTTCTTGCATGTATTCATATGCGAGTACTGAAGAAAAATCTGCAGCATTTCTAATGTAGTCCCTCCTGAAGTTAATTTATTCCCAGATGATATATATATTGTGCTTAAATGTTGTGTAATTGCACACTAAATGACCCACTGAATAGGAGCAAGCATTCTGCAGGAATTACACTCCAGGGACTCCACTCACACTGAATGTTATATCCAAAAAGAATATTCCAAAGCATCTGAAATAAAAAGCACCCATTACCACACCAACTGAATGGCTGTTGGACATAACACATTCATGAAGGGCCACGTTTTCCTCTGTGTATAAAGGTAGGAACATTTACTTTCAGCAAAAGGCTCATTATAAATCAATAATAGCCCAGTTAAGCAATTTATCCTGAAAAATGAGTTCCTTTTTGGAAACAGAAGACAGGTTTTTTTGGCAGTTTGGAGGCCAAGGTGAAACTAATTTTCTCCAGTCTAAACCTTTCACTGAATCTGACTTGTTTCTAGATGGACATTTTGCAGAATCCACTAGCCACACCTCCCATACAGCTAGGGCCATATATAGGCTTCTCACTGTCGCATTAGACCATGAGCAAGGAAAAGCTGATGGGATGCATAAAACATTCAGATCAATTTTCCATTGCTCATGGTTCTTATCAGTCCTAAATACTTTGACATACAATGTGATGCAATGTATTTGCAATGCGATTCATTTCACCTCAGTACACTTCTCTTATTTACAATTATGTGCTTTCCATTGTGAGGGTCATGAATCAGTTGTTATGTTGTGAACAGCTGCAATTGTGATGTGATGGAAGTTTTTAACCAAAAGACATATTAGCCATTGAGGTCATTTTTCACCAGAGCTATTGGAACAAAGGCAGCTCAAGTTCCATCTGCTGATTTCCCCAAAGTGCTCATCATTATCTTCTGGAAAAACCCATATTGTGTTTGTTTGTCTCTTCACAATTCCTGGCCATATTAGAATTGAGAAAGCTTACAGTTCTTCAACATACAGATATTTTGGTGATAACAGCTAAAATCCATACTTAAGAATGCTGCCAACCAGGGCATATAATCAGTCATTTTTCAAGTATTTGCTGGCTTTGGGGAGTTCTATTTACATCAGAAAATTATGACTGTACTAGTGATCTATCTCTTTCGAATCAACAGAAATTTCTTCCCTTTTAAGGCAATCCTATACAATGCCATTATCTGCGAGGCAAGGTTATGTTCAAGTTTTGTTCCGAAGGCAGAGGTGACAACTGCTGAATATGTAGCTGATGCATCTAATGAGTTAAAATGACACCAAATGGTTGCCGAACCTAGGTTGTTGATAAAATTAACCAATAAAAAAAATCGCAGGACACTTCACATATACAAAGGCATTTCACAGACAACAAGCAAGTCAGAGGCTTAGAATTCTGTGCTGGATAATCCTGCCACAATTCACCAAATCCACTTGACCACCTACAAAGCACAAGTCAAGATTACGATTGAATACTCTCCATTTTCTGATGGGAGTAACACCAACATCACTCAAGATGCTTGAAACCATCATGGAAAAAGCAGACCTCTCATTTAACATCCTATCCACTACCTACAGAATTCACTTTCGTCACCACAGACACACAGTGGGGGCACTGCGTACCATTTACAAGATGGTCTGCAGCAAGTTAGTCAGGCTCCTTAGATAGCATCTTTCAGACTTGTGACCACTACCACCTGGAAGTCCAAGTCCAGCAGATGTATAGGAATATCAGGCCTTCAGGTTCCCTTCCAATCCAATCACCATCCTGACTTGAAACTATATTTCCATTCCTTTACTGGTGTTGGATCAAAATTTTGGAATTCCCTTCCCATATGGTGTACCTATCCCCTATGCAGCTTACCACCACCTTCTCAAGGACATTTTGAAATGGGTTATGGTTGTTGGCCTAGCTAGCTACGCTCATAATGCTTGACTAAACAATAAACACTAATAGATAAACATTTAAACGAGGTTCTTAGGAAGGGTCACTGCATCCAAAATCTTAACTCTGGTTTCTCTCCACAGATGCTGCCAGATCTGCTGAGCTTTTCCAGTAATTTCTACTTTTATTTATAATTTCCAGATTCTGCTGTTCTCTCATCCTTTATTTAAGTGGGATGTCTGACTGTTTGTTCCAAGAACCGGATTAACAAAGACTTTTGAGAGAAAGAGTAAATAGAAGTCATCGAAAAGAATGGTCAGTTCAGAGCGTGAAATTGATACGTCTTCAGGCTCTAGTATGAAAGTTGATCCATTACTCATTGTTTTAGAACATAAGGCGTTAAGAACTAGGAGCAGGATAGGCCTGCTCTGCCATTTCTTGCAATCATGACTGATCTCATCTTGGCCTAAACTCTCATTCCTGCCCACTCTTCATAACCTTTTAACACATGACTAACTAAAAATATGCCTTCTCCTCCTTAGGTTTGCTCAATGTTTCAGTATGCACCTCAGCCAGGGTAGTGAATTCTATAGATTTACAACCCTTTGACGGAAGTAATTTCTCCTCACCTGTTTTATATCTGCTACTCCTTATCCTAAAACTATGACAAGTGAAGTGAAAGTCACAGCTCTTAATGTCAAGGCTGTATTCTGCCAGGTATGATATCAAGAAGCCCTTGTAAAACTGGAATCAATGGGCATCGGGGGCAAACTCTTCACTGGTTGGAGTCATACCAGGCACATAGGAAGATAACAAAGTGTGGAGGTGGATGAACACAGCAGGCCAAGCGGCATCTGAGGAGCACAAAAGCTGACATTTCGGGCATTGCTGCTTGCCCTGCTGTGTTCATCCCGCTCCACACTTTGTTATCTGCAGTTCCCATTATCTCTGATATATAGGAGGATAGTTGCGGTTTTTGAGGTCAGTCACCTCAGCTCCAGGGCTTCCCTGCACAAGTTCCTCAGGATAGTGAACTAGTCCAACTTCCTTCAGTTGTTTCATCAATGACCTTCCCTCCATCATAAGGTCTAAAGTGGGGATGCTTACAGTAATTGTACAGTGCACAGTACAATTTGTAACTTCTCAAATATTGAAGCAGCCCATATTGAAATGCAACCAGCTCTTGATAGTATCCAGGCTTATGCTTACAACTGACAAGTAACATTGATGCCACACAAACACCAGGCAATGACCATCACAGATAAGAGACAAGCTAACCACCAATCCTTGACATTTAATAGAGTTTCCATTGCTGACTATCCCACTATTAACAACCTGCGGGGGCTTTACTGTTGACCAGAAACTCAACTGGATTCATCACGTAAACACAGTGACGACCAGAGCAGCTGAAAGGCGAGGAATATTGCAGCCAGTAACTCACCACGTGAGTCCCCAGAGATTATCCACCACTGATTAGGCACAAGTCAGAACTGTGAAGCAATGTGCTGATGGCACGGCTATCTGTTTTTATGACATCGATTGAATGATAAACATTGGTCAGAAATCTGAGGATAGCACCCCTATTTGTCAATTAAATAGAGTTGTGGGATCTTTTATATCCACCTGAGAGAGCATGGGAAGTTTAAATTTAGCTTCTCAGCCTAAAGATGCTAACGTCTATGAGAAAGGCACTTGACTCTCAGATTTGATTTTTGTGCTCCCTTCCTGGAGTGAAACTTCATAGAATCCCTACGGTGTCAAATCAGGCTTTTCAGTCCATCAAGTCCACACCAACCCTCCAAACCACATTCCGTACAGCCCCACACCCCTTACTCTCCATTTCCCCATGGCTAATCCACCTTGCCGGCACGCCCTGGTGGATTGCAGGCAATTTAGCATGACCAGTCCTGCACATCTTTGGATTGTGGGAGAAAACTCACACAGATGCAGGTAGAACAGGCAAACTCATCAAAGGAGCAAAGGCTGGAATTAAACCCAGGCCCTTGGTGCTGTGCGGCACCTGTGCTAACCACTGAGTCACCATGTTGTAGAAGCACAGGCGTGCTGATTTAAAGGTGACAATGGCACCAACTGAGTCACAGCTAACAATCATTGATGTTTCAGAGCGTGTGAGTAAATTGAGGAAAGCTAAGACCTCTGAAGAAACTGGCGAAATTAGACTGGGCAAGTTCCGATCAGTTTTCACCGAGAAAGAGATTATTAAACCAGATGTTAACTTTTAATGAAATCAGAAGATTGAATTTTCATTTAAGGTGAAAAAGTCCTGAAGTAAACAACTATAGGTGTATTTCAGGTGCCCGTGACATTGCAGAAGAATTTGGACGTTTTTTCCACACTTTTGAGAATCGGATGACATTTGATCTGCGACTATGTAGAGACTGCGAAAGTCATGGACAAAATAAATGGCAAAAAATAAATCATTCACTTGGATTTGACTCCATAAGCTGAATACAGCAGCTGAACATGTCCACAATTCAAACAATACTCAATCTGGAAGTGATCAAATTCATAATGATGAAATATTTGAAATTCTTAAACCTATAATTCAGGTAATGCTGTGATTAATCTATTCAATGAGTTGCTGCAGATGGAGTCAAATCATTCACTAATCTGCCTCTGAGCTCCTGATGTGCATGTGCATCTGCACTGGCATTTTGAGATGTCTCTTTTTCTGGAGATGAAAGAGTAACTTCACAGTGAAAAGATCCAAACCAGAGTTATTTATGGTGTCAGTTACAGATTGCATAGACCTAAGAAACTCTGAGCCAAGGTTTCTCTACTTGCAGTTCACCATCCATAAACATTATCGTATTTGATTGTTTTATCACATTCTTTGCAGTTAAATAGTCAATTTAAGCTAGATTTTTAAATAGAACTTGTTATTCTTTTCGATAGTATTAGGGCAAAGCTGATGTTAGTTTTGAACTTTTGGAATTCCATTATAACCACTTTCCAAATAGTATTAAAATACTCCAGACAAAAGAAAAGGCTTTGTGGCTCAGTGGTTAGCATTGCTGCATCCCAGCACCAGAGACCTGGGTTTGATTCTACCCTTGAGTAGAGTTTGCATGTGTGGAGTTTACATATTCTACCTGTGTCTGCGTGGGGTTCCTCTTGCAATCCAAAAGTGTGCGGGTCGGGTGGCTTGCCTGTACTAAATTGCCTATAGTGTTCAGGGATGCGTAGATTAGCTGGGTGATAGAACGATGGGTCTGGGTGAGATGCTCTGGGGGTTGGTGTGGACATGTTGGGCCAAAGGGCCGGTTCCTATACCGTAGGAATTCTATGCAAAGCTTGTCTATAAAGCAGCCCAGTCTTTTTTAAGGCCAAATAAAATTTGGACTGCCATATAATTTAACCTAAAAGTCAATTGTTAATGAGCCAGGACTTCAGGTGTTCAATGAATGGAGGTCTTGACAGCTGGGACTGTTTGCCAGCTGAAAGTTTGAGACGAACTAGATTCCAGAGTTTGTTAACAACACTGACAATCAGAGCATTGTAGTGAATATAGAACATAGAACATAAAACATTACAGCACAGTACAGGCCCTTCGGCCCTCGATGTTGTGCCGACCTGTCATACCGATCTGAAGCCCATCTAACCTACATCATTCCATGTACGTCCATATGCTTATCCAATGACGATTTAAATGTACCTAAAGTTGGCAAATCTACTACGCTGCAGGCAAAGCATTCCATTCCCTTACTACTCTCTGCTTGTTAATTTTCTAGCTGGCCCCGCTAAGTTCTAATTGCAGGACCTCACGCATCTTCTTATACATGTACTTACATCAATGTGGACCAGGACCTTTGGCTGTTCACCCTCACCTCACCATGAAAGAGATAACCATTCTGTGACATCTTTGACACCAGTACCTGGGAGCCAACACACCATCTTGGAGTCATGCCCATAGCTTAATAAACTCTTCTACTATACCCTAACCAACTCACCATAAGTCTAATATTTTCATTCTGTTTCCTCCCCTCCAGTCAGCTGGGCTACTCATGGTGCCGCTGGCTTGGCTCTTGTCGCACTCCAGCAAGGGCCCAGCACACCCCAACAATACCCAGTGCAGAAAACTGGCTACTAAGCTGGATAATTTGGGATTTCTACAGTACTTCTCCACACATTTCCTAGCTGCCTACATGTGCCTAACATGTGGTATGGCCACCTCTATGAATATGCTATCCACATAGTTCTTTGCCTCACACCCTCAGACTCTAGGCACTGCTTGAGCTCAAACTTGCAGCTCAAGCTTTTGCAGCTGATTTCATGCACTAGGGCTCATCTAGTTATATAAGAAGACCCGAAAGCAACTCTTATGCCTCCGGACAGGCATTCCATTAGGCTGAGCTGCCCTCATATATCTTAAATTAAGAACAAAAACAAAGTTGCTGGAAAAGCCCAGCAGGCCTAGCAGCATCTGCGAAAGAAATAACAGTGTCAACATTTCGGGCCCAGTGGCTCCCCCCCCGCAGAAGGGTCTGAGTTCTGACGAAGGGTCCTCAGACCCGACACATCAACCCTACCCCTTCCCCTGACAGATGCTGCCAGACCCGCCGAGCGTCTCCAGCAACCTCCATCCTTGTTCCTGATTTACAGCATCCACAGTTCTTTCGGTTTTCATACCTTGAATTAAGTTACTTATTGTAACACAGAACATAGAAAATAGAACAATACAGTGCAGAATAGGCCCTTCGGCCCTCAATGTTGCGCCGACCTGAGAACTAATCTAAGCCCCTCCCACTACACTATCCCATCATCATCCATATGCTTATCCAAGGACTGTTTAAATGCTCCTAATGTGGCTGAGTTAACTACATTGGCAGGCAGGGCGTTCCACGCCCTTATCGCTCTGAGTAAAGAATCTGCCTCTGACATCTGTCTTAAATCTATCACCCCTCAATTTGTAGCTATGCCACCTTGTACAAGCTGAAGACATCATCCTCGGAAAAAGACTCTCTGTCCACCCTATCTAATCCTCTGATCATCTTGTATGTCTCTATTAAATCCCCTCTTAGACTCCTTCTCTGCAATGAGAACAGACCCAAGTCCCTCAGCCTTTCTTCATAGGGCCTGCGCTCCAGACCAGGCAACATCCTGGTAAATCTCCTCTGCACCTTTTCTAATGCTTCCACATCCTTCCTGTAATGGGGCAACCAGGACTGCACGCAATATTCCAAATGAGGCCGCACTAGTACTTTGTACACCGTTGTAACTATAGTTACTTTCACCTTACTTTTGTACTATCAAATCAGCTCTAGTTTAGGAAGTTCCCTGATGACTATTCATTATCATTTAAATACAGCGCATCATTGCATTTTCAGGGAGTTGTCACTTAGGTCAGTTCTAAGAACACCCAGAAATATCCTTCTCTGAAAATTTTATTCTACACCCATTGCATTTGCTGCTAAGAAAGCCTGTGTGACAGCACAACTGATATGCGCTCTGAAGTGAACTACTGGGAGGAAGGGAGATTACCCACCATTGATAAATTCACTGTAAGGAAATCGATGCTGTAATTCTGACACAAAAGAAGAGAAAATGCTGGAATCTTTGCAGATCAGTGAGAATCTGTGCACGGTACAATCAAATTAGTGGCTCAGCTCTTCCAGCCGGGAGATAGTCATTGCAGCAGCGTAGACAGGAATTGCACAGTGAGACCATCCGTAAGTCCTGATGTTGCCGAAAGTGTGGATTTTTTTTTCTGTTCATTTGTGGAATGTGGCGTTGCTGGCTGGTCAGCATTTCTTACCCATCCCTAGTTGCCCTCAGGAAGGTGGTGGTGAGCTGCCTTCTAGAATTACTGCTGTCCTCCTGCTGTGGTTGGCCCATAATGCTATTAGGGAGGGTATTCCAGGATTTTGACCCATTGCAAAGTGAATCTTCCAATTAGCAATCATTGTGTGTTATTTTGGCTGCCTCATCTGAGGAAAGAGGTTCTGGCAATTGAGGGAGTGCATTGAAGATTTACTGGAGTGATTCCTGAGATGGTGGGACTGATGTACAGGAAGAGGTTAGATCAGTTTGGATTATAGTCACTAGAGCTGAAAGGAATGTGGGAGAAACCTAGAAACTTTTCTCTAGAAACCTATAAAATTCTGTCAGGGCCAGACAAGGCAGATATAGGAAGGATGTTCTCGATAACCTGGCAAATCAGAACCAGGGTTAAAGCTTAAGGATAGGCGGCAAGTTTGTTAGGACTGAAATGAATAGAAATTTCCTCACCCAGAATGTATAGAGCCTTTAGAACTATCTGTCATAGGAAACCCTTGAGGTTAAAACATTGAATGTTTTCAAGAAAGATACAGATGTAGTTCTTATCACTAAAGGGATCAACGGACATCAGGAAAAAGTGGGAACAGGATACTGAGTTGAATTATCAGCGGTGATAATATTGAATGGCGGACTAGGTTTGAATGGCCAATGGCTTTTCTCTTACTCCTCCATTCTATGTTTCCGGATTTTACCACTCAGTATCTGGAACCCTTGCAAAATATCCCGAATTCTGATTTGAAGTTGAAGATTTTGATGGTTCTGCCTTATTTACCTTAAGTGTGAGCTAAAAAAGATCAGAAAAAGTGCAATGTGCATTCATTCATGGTTGACTATCAAACTGATCCCCTGGCTCACTGCAGGACCCCCACCTAACCACCCTGCTTTGACACAAAATCTAACCCCAGCCTAATCGCAGCTGCTATACTGTTTCCCAAGGATCTGCCATCCGAAAAACACCCTGACCCAAGCCCCTCACAAGGAACTGGCACCACTGACCCGAGCCTTCGCTATCCATGTGACGTTCCTCCTGACAGTGCACAACCCACCATAACACCTGACCTTTACCATCTCATCACACCCTAAGCTCAATCCCATTTACATGCCATCCTACCTCCTCACTGACCTGGAACCTATAGACCTCAAGCATCTGGCACCCTACCACTTCCCGATGTGGTGGTTAATTGCTTCCTTACCTTACATACCTACCTGCCCTCAGTAACTGTCAAAGTGCCTTAAGGACTTCAAACCACAGACACCCTGATAAAGATCGGTACAATTTCAGTACAAATCCATTCTGGTGCCAACTGGTGAATTCTTGCACTTAGCACAGTGTATTTGGCTGTGTTTGGCAGGACAGTGGCTCAGTGGTCAGCACTGCTGCCTCACAGCGCCAGGGACCCAGGTTCTATTCCACCCTCGGGCGACTGTCTGTGTGGAGTTTGCACATTTTCCCTGTGTCTATGTGTGTTTCCATCGGGTGCTCCGGTTTCCTCCCACAGTCCAAAGATGTGCAGGTTGGGTGGAATGACCATGCTAAATTGCCCAATGTATTCAGGGGGATGTAAATTAGGTGGATTGGATAGGGGAAATGCAGGGTTAGAGGGAAAGGGTAGAGGTTGGGTGTGGGTGGATGCTCTTCAAAGGGGCAGGGTGACTTGTTGGGCTGAATCACCTGTTTCCACACTGAAGGGATTCTCTGACTTTGATGCCTTGGCTTGGAATTGCTCCTGAAAAATCCCTCCAAAGGTCAAGTGCACAACTTTTAGCCTGGCCTAGGTTGGAGAAAGGAACTTGATTTAAATTGGAAAAGCCAGGTCAGTGTTTCAGATGTCAATCCTTTTTCTGAGCTGGATACATTGTGGATAAAATTTGAAATGGGACAGAATAAAATAGAGGAAATTATGATGTGAACCCTGTAAAGATCATGTCTTTTTTATATTTTCTTTGCTTTTGGACTGTGAACTAAGAAAGGAAGGTCCTGTTTTGAACTAAGGAGACTGTGCAAAGAGGTAACTGCTGTTTTAAAAACTCTGTCTACCAGACTAATTATGAGTTGTAAAGAATGTTGTAATTTTCCCTGGAACAGTGAGAGCAAAAGTAAACACCAGGGATCTGATGAGTTCTGAACTAAGATACAACCACTTGACAATTTTGTTTTAAATGGCTCTTGACCGGGTGGCCATGGTTTGTGTGGGTCCAGTGCAGCAAGGAAAGACCAAGCCTGCAAGAAGAAAGTGTTAAAAATAATCTGTCTCTCTCCTGTGAGGAGATGGCAGAAAGTCTGTAGTAAAAAGCAGCTGTTTGCCTTTCATTCACCATTGTCTGCAAATCTCACTTGTAGGAGGAATAAAACACCTTCAATGACATTGAAAATATGAATTCTCAACCACTGAATGACAGCATCTGTGTGCAAACAATCTTGTTCCATCAGCTAAAATGAAATTGGAAGAAACCGAAAGAAACTATTCAACAACTCTTGTGGCCCAGCCTTGTGTTTTTGCACTGTATTTCCCTGTGCTTTGTTTTTCGTTGCTGCCAACAATATCTGCAGTGCTCTATCCCTAAAATTTTGACATATTTCTTTCTATTTTTATGCTTCCCAATCAAAATATCGACGAGATTAATGGCACTCAATGATGTTTAGATGTAAATGGTACTGCAACTTCAGTGAAGGGGCAGTTGTAAAAGCTGACAGAGATTTGCAAATATCCTTGTTTGGGTCGTATTGTTCCACCTTTTGCTTCTTGAAAGCAGCATCTTCGGGTCCATCTCAACAGTGTCATTGTTAAATGGTGTAAGATTGTTACACTTCTGTGAGACATATGAATTAAACTGGGTGCAAGTATTTGGGTCTAAGTAATTAACTAAAAGCACAACCCTTTAACAATACTATTAACTTGTAACTATTAATAATTGTTAATCAACATCCCTTGCAGCAAAAATTAATAGTTTCCTATGTGGAGTCTAATATCTTCACATTGTGAATTGTTTTCCTACTGGAGGTTCTACAGTTGGCAAGTTATAGATATAGTTATTTTCTTACTCTCCGTTTGTGTCTTTATTTCCTCATTGTGCTGTGAATAACTTGCCGTATGATCAATTTTGTGTGTAAAACACTTAGTGTTGAAGGATGCAGGGGAAAATGCACCTAATATCAAATCCCATTAGATGCTGCACAACAGGTTTTAAAGACTTTAGACTTAACCGTAGCTCCTGCTTTCTCTGGTTGGTAAATTTGGCTACGACAAATTAACATCTTTCATCATGAGAGGGATGGTTTGGCTCTTGTAGTGATGCCACTTCATTGGAACACTGTAGGCACACATCTGTGCCAAGAAACACACCAATAATACAGGTCACCACTGCCACAGAGTAGTGTAAGGGTATGAAAAGGTGAATGCTGAGGGTGGCATTAAGCTCTAAACAGGATGGTGGTGCCCTGTAGACTTGGATGGGAAGTACAGCTTCAGACCTCAAAAGAATAAAAACTAACATTGAGGACTCCTTCATATTCTTGTAACAATATCTATCAAACAAATGTAACTTGCACCTGGTCACAGTCATGTAGTGAACTACATCTTGTCTCAGCAAAAGCCTGTCCTCATTAGATGACAAAGCAATTTTCCAATAACACATGAGTCCAACCAAGCTATTTCAATCCTGATTAGGAAAACGGATGGTGCAATAAATCTTTGACCGAGATGCGCTGTGGTGAGAATACAACAAGCTCTAGCTTCTCAAGGGCAATTAGGGATCGTTCATGAATGCTCACCTAACCAGTGATGCCCATATTCCATGAACAATTTAACAGAAAGACACAAGTAATGAGTGTTCTGAAATACTCCCCACATGCCTAGATGAGTGCAGTTTCAATAACATTCAAGAAACTTGGTACCATCAAAGATAAAGCTGACCAATTGATCAGATTTGACTACCTTAAATATTTATCCACTTCATCACGAGTGCAGAATGACACCAGTGTGTACCATCTACAAGATAGAACATAGAACAGTACAGCAAAGGAGCAAGCCAGTTGGCCCAAATGATGCCATTCTAAACTAATCCCATCTGCCTGTGTGTGGTCTGAAATCCTCTATTCCCTGCCTATTTGTGTGTCTGTCTAACTACCTCTTAAACATTGTTATCACATCTGCTTTCTACAATTTAGCACTTTCACCCAAGCACCAGTCTTATCCTTATCCATAACTATCTTAAAACTTACAGAATTATGATCACTGTTCCCAAAATGCTCCTCCACTGAAACTTCAATGCCTGGTCAGACTCATTCTTCAGCACAAGGTGTAGTGCCACCCCTAATTGGACTATCTGTATATTGTTTCAGGAATCCCTCTAATGCACCTAATAAATTTTGCCCCATCTAAGCACCTGGCACTAAAGGAGTTCCAGTAAATATTAGGAAATTTAAAATCACTACAAGAACACTGTTGTTTTATATCTTTCCATGATCTGCTTACATAGCTATTCCTCTATCTCCTTCTGGCTACTGGAAGACCTATAATATAACACCATCAAAGAGATTACACTTTTTTATTCCTGAGTTCTACCTATATAGCATTGCAGGATGAGCCCTCCAAGAGCCCTTCTCTTAGTGAAAATGTGATAACATCCTGAATTAATGACGCCTTTTACATCCCTCTCTATCATACATCAAACATCTCAAATCTGGAACATTGAGTTGCCATTCCAGCTTTTCTCTCAATTAAATTTCTGTAATGGCTACAATATTGCAGTTTCATTTAGTAATCCAGCCTTTAAGCTCATCTGACTTAGCTATTATACACCATGCATTGAAATAAATGCACTTCAGACAGCCAGTCCCACTGTGTTCATTAACCCAGCCATGCCTGTTTTTCTTATTAAACGTATGTGGCTTAACCTCTAACTTCCCCCCAATCACTCTACATACTGACCTACTGCTCTGGTTCTCATCTACATTGCAGATAAATTGCAGTAACTCACAAAGTTCCTTCAGCAATGCCTACTAAAGTTACAGCTTCTACCAGCTAGAAAGACAAGGACAACAGATACATGGAATCACCATTGTCAACAAGTTCCTTCTGAGCAACACAAATTCAGACTTGGAACTGCATCACCATTCCTTCACAGATGCTGCGTCAATTTCCTGGAATTCCTTTCCAAACAGCAGTGGGATATGTCTATACCACATGAACTACTGTTCAAGAAGGCAGCTCCTTACCACTTTCTTAAGTGCGCTTTGGGATGGATAATAATGCAGGCTTTGTCATGCAGTGTCTTACCTCATAATCAAATCAAGAATTGAAAGAAAAATTATGCTTACCCTTTTTTTCCCTTTTCTGGCCCCGATCAACTCTTATGTTGACCTCGTCTTAAACTTGTGGACCTTTATTCTCTGACTAGAACAATTCAAATTTTCCCTCTATTTTAATTATGCATCTATGTAATTAACATTTGTTAAAGTCAACAGGCAACCACCTTTTCAATAGCAATTAGCGATGGGCAATAAATACTAGCGTACACAGAGACACACACTTGCTATGAGAAAATTTGTTTTAAAATTCCAATTTTCCCTCAACTCTCTGATATAAATAGGTCATCTAATCATTATTTTAAATAATTTGAACAAGTTTTCCTAGAACTCTCACTTTTCTAATATAATGTTTATTATTTACACTTTCTTTATCTTAAACCTTGCTTCTACTCTCAAAATAGCTGTATGTCAGGCCGAAACTCCCATACAAAGAAAGGCATCAAGAGAATATTTGAATTTTCAAACTGTCGTGTGAAAGCAATTTTCCTCTTGTGATAATGCAGGCTGAGACGGACATCCAAATCCTAATTATTAACACTTTGTGCTTTTCAAATCATTCTGAACTGTGACAATCATTGCACAATCATCACAAGCATGAAACATACCAGGAAAAGTACAGACTGTTTGATGTTCATTCTCTTAAGTGGAAAACAACTTCCCACTGTTATTTATGGTCTTATGTATGAAATGGAAAACTATTTATATAGAATGTAAAAGATATTTGAAAATTATTAAAAATCTGCTCCGTAACTCTGTCCCACACTTTTTTTTTCATTATAAATGTGATTATCATATATTATGTGGTCATGCATCAAACTGAAGTTTTCAGACTTGACATACATAACTTTGTTGCCATATTTCATGAGGCATTATACAGATGTAACTATACTTCAAAAGTATTTCATTGGCTGTAACACAACATTTGACATTGTCAGATTTTAAAAGGCGATATACAAAATAAGTTGTTTCCACCTTTCTTTCTTTTGATGTGAAGGTGCTGGTGTTGGACTGGGGTGGATGAGGTTATAGTCCAACAGACAGACAGGAGGCTGGAAGAGCACAGCAAGCCAGGCGGCATCTGGAGGAAAGGAGCAACCAATGTTTCGGGCATTATCCCTTTTCCGGACTCAGGTCCAACAGGTTTCTATGAAAACACAAGCTTTTTGAGTTTTGCTCCTTCTTCACCTGTTGGCATGTGATTTCCAACTTTATTTCTTTTGATCAAGTTACCAGAATGCCATCTGATTAATGGCACAAGTATTCATGGGATGAGGGCATAACTGACTACGTCAGCACTTATTGCCCATTCTTACTTGCCCAGAGAGGAGTTAAGAGTCACATTGTTTTGGGTCTGTAGTTCTATGTAGACCAGACCAGAACACCAGTGAACCAAATGGATTTTTCCTGACGGTGGTTTCACAGTCATTTCTAACCCCTAATTCCAGATTTTTATTCCCTGGAAATTCTACCATCTGCTACAGCACAATTCAAACCCAGGCCCCCAGAACATTACCTGGGTTTCTAAATTAATAGGCTAATGTTAATGCCAGTGGGCCATCGACTCCAGCATTGTTAATTTTGCTTGAGGATGAACACCTCATTAACGACGTTGTTAAAAAGAAACTAAACCTTATGAAAGTATAAGCTTGTTGAACACATAACTCACTCACAGTCTGCTGTTAAAGTGTTCCTCTATTTTATGACCATGGTTGAGCTAGGAATTCAAAAGAATTCTGGAGCTTGTATATCAGTACTGGTAATCTTGGCACTTTGAAAAGTCTACAAAAATTAGAGACAACATGTATAAAGAGTCTTCTCCTCAATCACAGAATTACTTATTTTTCTGTTACCCACACAAATACTTGCGAAGTCACTCTTATTAAAATTATAAGTTGTTGCCAAATTATGGACAGTTTTTTTCTTCCTGATGTGGATCATAGTCAGTAATAATTGGATCGAGATTGTCAACTGATGCCAAATTGGAACCTGAAAAGTGACAGAAAAGAAGCTGTTATTTCCAGGCTGGAACCCATTGTGTCTCCAGTTCTGCTGTGAATTTGTTGTACACTTCACAGAAAATGACAGAATCTTCCTCCAAACTGTCAATCATCTCAAATTGTGCAACAAACCATAACAAAGAAAGACACAGCTCGTTGTGATGAACTTATTTGTCTTCAAATAATCAAGCATAAAACTAAAGCCTCCAATAACCATTAGATTCACACTGAGGTACTTTTTGAATGTAAAATTAGCTTGGAACTCTATTTCACTCAAACGCAATGGCCTCTTGCGCTATTAGCATATTTCCCATGACATCTTTTATCCTTGTTGAAATGTTTATGAGTAAAGATTAGTGATAACTTCTGCCTTTAAAATGACTGGCATATTGCACCATTTATTATACAAGATATGAATCTGCTGGTCAAATGTAGCAAATTAATTTAATGCTACAAACTCTAACTTTTGTTAAGTGAATTCTGATTGAATTAAGGTTGCACAGTGAACCAAAGCAAATATGGGCAGGTGTCAGCCACTCAATAAATTAAACCTGCTCTGCCATTCATATGATTATGCCTGATTGTCTAATTCCATGTAACTAAAAGCAACATACTGTAGGTGCTGAAAATCTGAAACAAACGCAGAAAGTGTTGGAGAAAAGCAGCAGGTCTGGTAGCACCTGTAGAGAGAGTATTGGAGTTATAGTTTTCAGTCTGGAATTACTCTTCTTCAAGATATATTGAGTTTCTCCAGAATTCTGTATGTTTCATCCAAATCAGTACTGTATTTGTGGTTTCTCCCCATACCATTTTATCCTTTTAGCCCTAAGAACTATACATCTAACACATATTAAAAAAAGCATTCAATGCTTTGGCCTCAAAGTGATTACCAAATGCTATTCCAATATTTCTGCTGAATTTGCTTTCACCACCCTTTTAGGCAGTACATTCCAGATCACAGCAACCCATCGTGTGAGAAAATGCTCCTGCTTTTATCAATTACCTACGAACGATGTCCTCTGGTTGTCAAGCTAATTGGAAACAATTTCTCCTTGATAACTGTATCGAAGTCACTCATTATTTTGAACAACTCTTATCAAATCTCTTACCTTAAGAGGACTACCTAGTTTCTAAAGACTCTCCTCATCCTAGGTACTAATTTAACAAAGTAAAACACTGCAGATGCTGGAGTTGTATTGAACTCAAAATGTTAGTTGTTCACCTCTCCACAGGGGCTAGCAGGGCAGTTGAGTTTCTCCGAAATTTTCCATTTTTACATTGGTTTAAAAATCTCTTTTGCACCTTCTTGCAATGGCCTTGACACTCTTTCACATATATGAGACTGAACCTTATTTATATTGAAAAGTGTGATTTTTTTGGGAGAGTTCTTTGCTTTGCAGTCTGATGAGATTTCTTACCATGTCATAGCAAACTTGCATCATTAACTACCTCGCCCGCACATATTGCATCCCATTTATCTGATTCTAGCCCAATCTTGCCATCCATCACTCCCAGAACAACACAACAGTAACCAAACAGCTGCCAAAAGAATGACATCTTTTCCATCTTTTCTATCTTGAAAAGGCCACTGTACACCCCAGAGAGCATTGGCATGCCACAAGGTGTATTGTCACAACACATAGCTGGCATGACTGACACTCCATCACACATACATTTCCATTCTCTCAGCTTAATTTCTGTTTTGACCAAAAAACCATTCAATTTACCAAACTATATCTTATCTGATCACCCTGTCCAAATCACCACTGATCTATCCTAAAAGCCCACTGGAGACCCCCATCTTGTCATTGTCCAATGATGGAGCATCATCTACTAATAAGCAAAGGATAATTTCAAACACAAGCTTTTATTTACATCCAGCAAAGTGAACACAAACCAATAGAGTAGAGCCTTCAGCCTGCCCCACAATGTAAATCAATTGCGAGTGTGATGACCAATAACTACATTACTTTCCATTAGAGTCACTGTACCCAGCTGTCATCTGCTGAAAGAGGGTGTTAATCAGGTCTCTGGATTGTATTGTTCAATGCAACTAGTGCTTCCTTCACCCCAGAGTCTTTATCCTCCTCCTTGCAAGACTGCTCCTATTCTCCCAGTTGGCTAGGATGTATCACATCATGTTTTTGCCTGTTCCAGTTGCACAGAGCACAGCACACCAGGATGATGCAACACACTCTGTCCAGACTATGCCAGAGGGCTGAGATCAGCGTAAGTAGTGGAACCATATTTTGAGCAGCCCTGTCATTTGCTCTGCTATGGCCCTGATTGCAGCAAAGTACCAACTTGCTGAAGGCGCTGTGCCAACTGAATGATAAATGCATAACATAAAAAAAGGAGTACCTGTTGTCCTCCAACACCTTCCCTATTCCAAACTCTTGTAAATAGAGGCATGGAAGGCTATTTAGCCAACAAGTTTGTGCCAGTCAAAAACAAACTGTGTATGCCTTGATATTATCAATGTACATCCAAATACTTCCTCAATATTATGACAGTTTCTGCTTCTACCACTCTTATAGGTGATTAGTTCAGCTTCCCACTATCATCTGGGGAATAATGTTTTTCCTCACATCCCCTCTAAACCATCTGCCCCTTGCTTTAAATCTGTGCTCCTTGATCATGATTCCACCCCATATTCTGTCATGGTCCATGTCATTCAGGCCTCTATAAGATTCTTGTTGTGGTGTCCTGAATTAAACAAAATGCTCTAGCTGAGGCTTAAGCAATGTTTTGATAGAGTATTAGTCTAACATCCTTGCTTCCCTCTTTAATCCCACAATCAAAAAAGCTTTCCAGCAGCTTTCTCAAAATGTCCTTTCACTTTCAGTGTTTTAAGTACATATTCTTCTCACAGTTTATGTACCTGCTTCAAAGCTGCACCATTTAGTTCAAACGATCTTTTTATTATTTAAATTGTAATGTATCACTTCATACCTCTTTGTATTCAATCACAGCTGCCATGGACCAACCTAGTACTTTTTTTTTAATGATTTCCTGATATCTATTATTCTGCTCTTCATTGTTAGCTGTATATCAGCATTTTGTTTCATCTGCAAAACTTCAAAATTAAACCCTGCATATCTAGTTCCAGGTCATTAATATAAGTTGTCTTTGTGTTGTGCCCTGGGGGATCAAGAACCTACTTTGTATGACCCACCCTTGTCCCCAAACTCAAGCTGAACTGCAAGCCACCCTGCCCAAATTTGAAAAATAACCACCCACCATAACTCTCTTGCTTTCAGACCCTAAGACAATGTTTCATCTCTGCTGCTACTGTTCTTTTCATTCCACAGTCTTTCATTTTGCGGACAAGCCCACTTTGTGATTCTTTGCCAATTGCATTTTGACATACCATAGACATAACATTATTCACATAACTCCTATAAAGCTTTTTGGTTACTCTGTCAGAAACATTGACTAATTTAGCCAAACACTATAAACATTGTTGTTAGCTATAATTAATTATTTCATCATTTTGCAAATGCCAATCAATTTTGTTTTGGAGTGCTGATTCTAAAAAAAATCCACTTCTTTCAGATATCTCCTCTATCTATTTTTGTTAACCAATACTATTACTGGTGTTATTTAATTGCTTCTGCTTAAGTGAGATATAAACTGAGACGCTGTCTATCCTCGCAGATGGATGTAAAAAATCCCACGGTTGCTATCCCATAGAAGAGGGAAAATGTTATCCTCAGTTTCCTGAAAAGCATTTATCCATCAATCAACATAAGCAGATTATCTGGCCATTTTACTACATCATAGCTGTTTGGCGGAGCTTGCTGTGTGAAAATTATCTGCTGTGTTTCCTACATGAGAACAATGGTGGCGTGTCCAAAAGTACTTCACTGGGTAAACAGCAGACTTCTAAAATAATTCACTCATGTGGTGTTGTTGGCTGGGCTGGCATTTATTGCCCATCTTTAGTTGCCCTTGAAAAGGTGGTAGTGAGTTGCTTTCCAGAACCATTACATTCTATTACAATGCATCTCTGGGCATTAGGTGCCTACACACACAGTCTTCGAAGCTGCTGCCTTTTCACTAGGTTACCACACTTCTTGGTTTTCAGCAATTCTTGTTCATTCTTACCCTAGAGTAAGACTGTCTCACGCTCTTCAATACTGTGAGGCTCATTATTAACATTTATATATCTGCAGGTTGTTGAATACAACTCAGTCGTAGAAACATAGAAACCATTTGAAAGTGATTCAGAGATAGTAAGAACTGCAGATGCTGGAGAATCTGAGATAACAAGGTGTAGAGCTGGATGAACACAGCAGGCCAAGCGGCATCAGAGGAACAGGAAAGCTGATGTTTCTTTTTGCTCCTTTTTGAAGGAGGGCCTAGGCCTGAAAAGTCAACTTCCCTGCTCCTCTGATACTGCTTGGCCTGCTGTGTTCATCCAGCTCTACACCTTGTTATCTCTTAACCATATGAAAGTGTTGAATTTACATGTTTTGAACAGATGTCCTCTCATCCTTTTAAACACGGTGAATACAGGCCCAGTCAAACCATTCTCTCCTTACAGGACAGTCCTGTCATCCCTAATATTAGCCTAGTGAGCCTTTGATGCATTCAAGTACAGGTATATTCTTTTTTCCATTGGGAGATCAAAACTGTACAGAACATTCCAAGAGCAGTCTCACCAAGGCACTGTATAACTACAGTAAGACAACGTAACTTCTGAACTCAAACCCTCTTGCCATGAAGGCCAATATACATTTGTCTTCCTAACTGCTTGCTGCATCTGCCTGTATACTTTCATTGGAGTAGAAGAATACCCAGATCCTTTTGAACATCTGTACTTCCCAAAAGATCACAACTTAAACAATATTCCTCCTTTATTTTTTCACACCATTGCATATAACTTCACACATTGTGCCGGGTATGCCATGTGTTCGCCCGTTCACTCAATGCGTCAAAATCATGTTGAAGCTGCCTTATGCCCTTCTCAAAACTGACAATCCCATCCAGTTTGTGTTGTCAGCAAACACAATTTGGTTCCCTCATACAGGTCAGAGTATCTAATCCTTCTGTTCATTTTCTTCTTTCTGTTCTTATATTCTCTCTGCTCTGTTCTGCTGTGCTGATGTCAGAATAACATTTCCAGTTGCATCATTATTATTTGTATATTTCAATATACTACAAATCCCCCAAGTATCTCTTTCTTTGTTTCCAAAATTCTGCTATCTTTAACAAATCCACTGCTATTGACATCACCTTTAACACTTCCCTACTTCACTATAACTCCACCCGCACTAAGTCCAAACCTCATATTTCCAGGTGATTTGGAATTCTGATCATTCATCCCTCTTTGAGAGACTTGATTAGCACATGAAGATGGTGGATCCCTGGATCAATGGTAACATTCTGCACAGTATTCGAGGCAATATGTTTGCCTCTGTCCCATATCCTGTTGTAATCATGCGCTGTCTGACTTCGTGGCTCAAGTAAGATCAATCCTTTCCTGCTTCTCCTGAACATTATTTGACTACACAAGTAATATATGCCCTGAATTTTGTATTTATTTAATGTTCAATCATGGGATATTGGCTGGTGCAGTGGCTGGTGCAGCATTTATTTCCTTATCTTGAAGATCCTGGTAAGCTACCTTCCTGAACCAGTGCAGTCCATCTGGTGTAAAGAGATCCACAGTGCTGTTAGGAAGATAGTTCCAGAATTGTGACACCGAAGGAGCAGCAATCTAATTCTAGGTCAGTGATAATGGGGACTGCAGATGCTGGAGAATCCAAGATAATAAAATGTGAGGCTGGTTGAACACAGCAGGCCCAGCAGCATCTCAGGAGCACAACAGCTGACGTTTTGGGCATAGACCCTTCATGAGATGTGATTGGCTAAGTGGGGAGCTTGCAGTTAGTGATGTTCCCATGTTGTTGTGTTTCTAGATGGCAGTAGCTGTGAGTTTGGAAGGATAATTTCTACAGTGCATTTTGCAGATGGTACGCAATACAGCTACTGTGCATTGGTGGTAGAGGGAGTGAGTGTTTTTAGATGTGGTGTTATTCAAGTGGGCCGCTTTGTCCTGGATGTTACCAAGCTTCTTGTGTGTTGCTGGAATGCATAAATCCCAGTATATAGGGAATTTCCCATCTCACACTTTATTTATGCCTTGTTGATAGCGTATAGGTATTCAGCAGATGAGTAACTCATTGTAGAGTTCTAAGTCTCTGACCCACTCTTGTAACCACAGTATTTGTACGGCACATCTAGTTCAGTTTATGATCATTGGTAACCCCCGTGGGAGATTCAGTGATGGTAACGCCATTAAAAGTCACAGAATAATGATTAGAATCTTTCATGGGGAGATGGTCATTGCCTGACATTTTTTTGGCACAGAAGTTACTTATAAGCCTAAACCTGGGCATTGTTCAAGCCTTGCTGCATTTTGACATGGAATGCTTCAAGACTGTAGGAGATGCTGCTGATTTGATCCTCTAGGAACTGTTGACTCTGCTTTTCTAGCTATTATCCAGACTTTCTCACCTGGTGTCAAAGGCAATGTATTATTTTTCCTCTCCTGTGTCTCAAATTGTATTAGCTCTGTTATTTTCTTCTGTGATTCTCTTAAATTTCCCTGATCTTTTTCAGTGTCCGGAGATATTATGTTTGGCCTGAGATTGCACTTCAACAGCAATATTTCTGTTCTTAATCTTCCCATGAGAAATTCTTCCGGCAAATATCCATTGTTAATGGAGCTGATCTGATGTTGGTTAATAATCATTTCTAACCATGAAAATAAGTGACTGTGGCTTTTACCACCCTCTCTGCTTTTCCATTTTACTGAGGATGAAGTGAAGAGCTTGTGATCTGATCGATTGCCAGCCCCATAGTAAACTTCTTCAGAACTTCCTCATTCACAAATTGAGGTCCAATTTCAGAAATTATTTCCTCTGGGAAAATCAATCCTGATAAACTTGTTTCAGTGCACTACTCACTGACTACGTTATGGTATAATTAAGTCTCAAAACATTAATCCATCTTCAACTGTACTCTACTGTGCTCTGTGCAAATCAATACAATGCATAATATTATACAGCACAGGAACAGGCTCTTTGGCCAACCAAGCATATACGAATTCTTCGTCCTTATTTAGACCCATCTAGTTATTGCTCTTGTGTGGTTTCTATCCCTCTGTTCACTTCCTGTTCATGAGCCTATCAAGATATACCTTAAAATGTTGCTAACGTGCCTGCTTCCACTGCCTCTACTGGCAATGTGTTCCAGGTGCCCACTACCCTCTATGCGAAAATTTTTCCCCGCAATTCTCCCCTCGAATCTCCATCTCTCAATTTGTACCTGTGCCTTCTTGTAGTTGACTTTTCCACCACCTGGGAAAAAGCCTCCAACTATCCGCCCTCTCTATCCCTCTCAATATTTGTAGACCTCTATGAGGTCACCCCTCAGCTCTGTCTTTCCAGTAGGGTTAAATATGTTTGAAGATGAATGTGTTGCTAACCTCTCTCAAGGCCGTTCTCGGTGTTTTGAAGACATCAATTGCTCCAACGGCATCTGTTAATGGTGCTGTATTTCATGATCAGATAACATTTTCCTTCAAAGTGCCTGGTCACCAAACAGACTGTTGAGCTTTCAGTCTGCGTTTTATGATTCCCAAGCGTCCACCACAAAGCCATGTTATGAATTTATGTTTCATAGACGTCAGTATAACCAGTCTGTGGTCATTAGCCAATTAATCTTCTCATTGGTTAAATGTTGCTTTTGTTCATGATAACTTTTCAAATCCTGATCTGCCAGACAGTATCTGAAAGACTTTTCTAATAGAGATTCTGGAATTTTTTACACTCCTCATCTACTTTCTGAACTGCACCGTTTTCTCTGACTTTTCCCTAAGTGGCTGACAGTGTGTTTAAACTGCAGTAGAATATGATTACACCTTTAGTGAGTATTCAGTCGACTTTATTAGCATCAAACACTGTTGCACTAGATTGCTTATAAGCCATAAATTGTTGCTTTGCTGGAAACGGATGTTTTTCTATTTAACTGAGCCTGAATTTCTGCATTTGCAATGATACTTTTGTGATTTCCTTTGATATTAGTAATGTGCTGCGATGAACCTCGTAATGTTTCCACTTGAAACCTTAATTCCTTGAGAAAATCCACAAATTTTTCACATACCTACATAAAAGCCAATGCATCTTTTCCAAATGTAGCATATCTCTCTATATCTCTATTCAGTTTCTGGCAATGGTCCTGATGGAAACTGTGCACAAGAATATAAGAAATAGGATCAGGAGTGGGCCATTCAGCCTTTTAACCATTTAACAAGATCATGGATGATCTGCCCTAGGCCTCGACTCCTCTTTTGTATCTCCTCAGCTTGCTGTCTACGTCCTGACTTTTTTTTTAAACTACCTATCCTCTCTTTAAATACTTTCAGTGAGCTTTACATAATAAAGGACAGAATTCCATTTGCCATTTTAACTATTTCCTGCACCTGCGCACTAAATTTCTGAGACTCATGCACTAGAACATCGAGATTCCTCTCCATCTCAGAATTTGCTTGTTTTACATTTAAGCAACACTGTTTTTTAGATTCTTCCTGCCAAAGGGAACAACTTTACATTTTTCAACATTATACACCATCTGCTTGACTTTTGCCCTCTGACTGAATCTATTTAAATTGTTGTGAAACCTTATTACACACTCTTCACAACATACTTTTCCACCAATTCTGTGTCTTCTGCAAATTAGTAACCATACTGTCACTACACTCATCTGTATTATTGATGTCCATTATTAAAAGGCCAAGACCCCTACGGGTGTTCCGTTTGTTATATCCTGTTTTAGGAACAGACCCACTTATGCAGGCTTTCCAATTTCTGCTGATGTTGGCCAATCTTCTAGCCATACTATGTCTATTACCTCCTACGTTGTGCAAAGATATGGCAGCTTGTGAAATGACTACTGAAAATCCAAATGCAATATGTCAACAAGCTTCTCTTCATTCAGAGCACTTGTTACTCCTTCAGATCTTTTCTAATCAACCTGTTCAGACATATTATTACTGGCCTCTGGAACAGATGGGACTTGAGCCCAGGCCTCCTGGCACAGAGGTAGGGAAATGCCACTGCACCATAAGAGCCCATCCATGTTAATCCTTTGAATATTAATAAACAGATTAGGTGAGACTTGAAACTGGATCTTTTTGCTCAGAGGTAGTAACACTACCACTGCGCCATAAGAATCCTCTGATGTTAGTCCTCAGACATTTTCCAACCAACCTGTTCAAGGATGCTATTACACACTTCTGGAATAGGTAGGGACACCGTCACTGTGCTACAAGAGCCATCTAATTTTATACCTTAAAGAGCTGCAATCAATTATTTATCCATGATTTCCCATTCACAAAAATCATGCTGAGTCCTTTCAATTACATTGAGTTTTTCTAGATTCCTAGCAAAACCTCCTTAATGACCAATTCCAATATTATTTCTAAGACAGAGGTCAAATTCACCAGCCTACTATTTCTTATTCTTCCCCTCCCTTCATGAATAGAAGAGTCATGTCTGCTACATTCCAGTCTGATGGAACATTTTCAGAATCCACCAAAGTTTGGGAAATTAACACCAGTGCATTTATTGCCATATTGGCCATCTTATTGGAATACTCAGGGAAAGTTCATACAATTTTGTGAAAAGAACAGCTTTCCTTCTTAACTTAATTGACTTTATTGAAGAAGTAACAAGGGGATTGATGAGGGTAGTGCAGTGGATGTTTGATTTTAGTAATACATTTGACAAGTCTCATCGGGAAAATTAAAGCCTACAGGAAATGCGATTGTCGCAAGTTGGATCCAAAATTGGCTCAGTGACAAGAAAAATAGTATTTGTCAATGGATATTTTTGTAATTGGAAACAGGTATCCAGTGGTTTTCCACAGTGCTCAGTGTTGGGGTCCTTATTGTTTGTTGTTTGTATTAATAGTTTAGACTTACATATGGGAAGCATTATTATGGAATTTGCAAAAGACATAAAAATTGGGCATGTTGTCGATTGTGAAGATTATGACAGTTGAAGCAGGATGATATCAATGTATGTGGGTGGACAAGTGACAAATGGATTTCAATTCAGACAACAGTGAGGCTACGCACTTGTGAAGGAAAAGCAAAGCATACTGAATGGAGGGCACTGAGAAATATGGGCAATTACAGTACATATCCACAACTTCCTGAAAGTAGCAGGACAGTTAGATAATGTAGCAAAGAAGGAAGATGGGATGCTTTCCTTTACTGGCGGAGATATTAATTACAAAACAGGGAATCAATGCTGGAATGATATAAGACACTGGCCAAGTTTTACGTGTAGTTCTGTACTCAACCCCATATACTATGAAATAATTTGTAATTAGCATCAAGACTCAAAATTAATAAGAATCCTCTCTTTATTAACACACATCATCCCATGGATATTCAGGAAATATTCTGAGGCTACAAATCAAAATATCAACCAAAATTTTCCAAGGTTTAATGTTTGGTTTTAATTTAATCCTTCTATTTCATGTTGAGATACTGGTCTGAAGTATCTCCATAAATGGATGCCTGCACATATACAGATGAAAAACTTCTCATTTTTTATCTCTAAGAATGGGATCTCTGCTAATTACAACATTTTATTCCGGTTTTATCTATTTTTGAACGTAATGGATTATCAAATAAATCTCTTTAGTGCAGTGTGTGAAACCTTCCTCTTCACATGTTCTCTCTTGACTTGTGTCTTTTCTCTTACAGATGTCAGAGCTATGTGATCAGTTATACTATCGTGATTTACATAAATTCCACAGCACTGTGACAATATCATTGGATTACAGCTCTGCTTGTAGCTACCCTGCCTCAACACCAGAACACATTATTCGTTTGGTTTTCTGAGTGGAGCTTTCTCAGAAATATGAATTGCACAAACCCTTGGATAACACCGTCAAGATGAATAAAGGACACTCCCCTTTTTTAGAACATTGCTGCCATATCGTAGTAATACATGTCCAGAGTGAATGTTAATGAATGGATGAGTAGATGAATGAATGAACTGGTAAGGTAGTACAGTGGGCAGATTCGTGATGGGGCAAGAGGGTGAGATGATGGGTAGATAAGTTAGCAGGTGGGGTAAATAGTAGGTAGATGGTAGGTGAATCATGTGATAGGTTGATTAACAGGCCGGTGGGTAGGATGGGAAGTCAATGCTATGCTGGAAGAAACAAAATTTTAATCCTCATCTCCACTGTGGTCCCTTATGCAAAGCTGCTTGTGATTTTATATTAATTTATTACTTGGCTGGTATATTTGTATATCTGCCTGATGGGGATTAAACTCTTCATTATCACACAGCCTCACTTACGTGCTTCAATTCTGTGCATTTTCAGGTCTAATCATGACATCATTGTAATAACACAGTAACCTCTTGTAAAGTTTTCCAGTATTGGTATGGGAAAATAGATTATTAAATCTAATGCACTAAATCAGAGAACCAGACAATGCCTATCTTCGAGGCTTCAATTATAATTCTCCCCACAGCACATATTCTCACTGGATCCCTGCTTAGAACTATAACTACAGCATTTCTTTCCCTGATGACTAAATGCCAATGGCTCTGCTTTGGGTTGTTGCCTCAGACTGCCATTACCAGCATCTTCCTTCTAGAACTATTGGCTGATTGTAAATTATATGCCATGCTATTTCTACCTGATGTTGTCAGCCAACTTTAAATTCAAGATTTTGACTGCTTCTGATTAATATTAGAAACTACCAATAGACATCACGAGCTTCATGTCAAATTTTTGCAATACATAGTGCAGAAGGCCTCAGCTAAGAACATTTTGAATTTTACGCCATTAATACATGAGGCTTTCTGAAATAGATGTTCCTGGATAAATGTCATTATTCTTGCTTCTCTGGATATCACGCTGCCAACATTCTAGGTTTCTCATCACAAATATTTCAGGCTTCCACTAACATGTTTTGGTTGAGTGACATCTAACAGAATTTGCCTTTCTTACCTACATTCTTTGCCGATGCATCTTTTTCAATTTTAAAACCTTTTTATGTGGAACAAATGATAAACACATAAAGGAATGTGCCTTATAGTGACCTTAGCTTAAAAGGTGAATTATGCCAGTTCTGGCAAAATCAGCAAGTACAGAAAATGAATTGCTCTCACAGTTGTGCATCTGAGACATTTCCTCGTTGGTACAACTGAAAGAGATAAGTAATCTGTCATCCCAATATTAGTGTGAATACTGGATTGCAGAGGCCAAACCAAGAGGAAGAGGGTTAGATCAGGTATGAAAATGAAACATCTGTTGTTTAAGTGCAATAAGAATGCCGAAAAAATGGAGCAGAAGTAGACCATTCTCCTTTAAACCTGCCCCATCATTTGCTAAGATCACGGCTGATCAGGCCCAGGCCTCAGCTCCTCTTCCATGCAAGCTCATCATCGCTGTCAAACTCCCTGATTTTTCAAAACTCTCTCCAGCTCCTGTTCAAACACTTGGAGTGAATTCTCTGCAATAGAGAACTCCACACATTCATTACTCTCTGAGAGAGGAAATTCTTTGCATCTCAGTTTTAAATATGTGGCCCCTTATTCTGTAAGTATGTCCACTAATCTGAGATTTCCCTATACCTTCTCAATATTTACCCTGACAAATCTCCTCAAAATCTTTATGTTTCAGTAAGATCTCCAAGGAATACTATCAATACGTTATAGTGAACTTACTGTTCAAAGTCCAACTGTACCAGAGACAGGACAACTGTCAGCTGGAAGCTTGTTTGTTAATAATGGTCAAGGAATTGGATCCATAGTGCCAAGAATTTCTGCTCATTAATATAGTCAGTACATAACCTACTCAGAAACAGGATCAGATCACATACACTCTTGTGTCTGCTTGACCATTTTGTTAAAAAATAGTGTTCTTCAATTCCAATTGTTCAGTTTTTCCCATTTCTCTCAATACATTTTATTTCCTAAATTAACATCTCACCTTGTATAATGTATCTCAATTGACATTTTTTAAAGATTCTTTGAAGCAAGGTATTTCACTTTTGTGTGAAGCATTCTTTTGTACATTTTTGGACTCACTTTAAAATTCATTAAACTGGGTGTGTCCTTTTATTCTGGCTATTCTATTTGAATGGAAGACTTCTCTCAAGTTAATTTGTCAAATATTTTAACCTATTCATCTGCAGATAAATCTTCTACTTAAATGTACTAAACAAAAATCAAAATGTTTGAAATAAAAACAGAAAATGCTGGAAACGCAGTAAGTCCCTATGGAGAAGTTAATGTTTTCAGAGTGGGCCAGCTTCAAATCCAGTTCTGATAAAGGCTTCACGCATTAAAGGTTAACTTGTCTTTCAACAGACACTACCTATCCTGTTTCATGTTTCCAGCATTTTTTTGACTTTGCCTCAATGCCCTGTGCATGTATCCTGGAAAATCAGAGATTTTTCAAAGTATACATCGTTATGGGACTTGACCAACCTTCGTTTATGATTGAGAGATACTATTATAGAATATCGGGAAGATTGCACTGAATTAACTCATTCAAGATCTACAAAATTATACTAATGAGATGGCTCTTCTGGATTCTGCATAGATTTCCCCAGTGAAGGAATAATACATTCTGAAACTAATTTCTTTGTTTTGAGAATAATTTCTTTGTGAAATGTTTTAGATTTTGTTGCACGTGACGAACAAATTGTATTGGTCTTTAGCTTTGTGCATTGGTCTTTGTGAGATGAAATAGTTTATTTTTCAACTTACTGTGGTTTGAAAATCATTTTTTTCCCCAAATTTTTACTATAGTTACTGTCATGGTGAGTAAGCTATCCATTAAAACTGATACAGTGGACTGTCAACAGATTATGCCAGGGTTACTTGGCTATGTTTAAAGAATTACCTCTGAGATGCCCTTCAGTGGGGAAACAGTTTCTTAATTTGACTATTTCTTACTAATCTTCTTCCACCCTTGCCCATGACTAGGCTAGGTTTCCCCTGCTGTAAAAATTACTAACCTGTAATTTATTACTTTTGAATGCAACAGGCTTGTTTTAAGCTGCCTTGGGTCACATTTGTCACATCTACCATTTGCATTTTACTTCAACATGGGACTCTGATATCTAATATGTCAGGGTGAGAGGCTTTAAAAGCAAAACAACAGAAAATCACCATCAGGAAGTGAGATATTCTTCTTGGAATATAATATGGGAAAAAGTGAGTTTATGCACTTTGTCAGGAAGAAAAGAGGAGCTGGATAATATTAAATGAAGAAATGACTGCAGAAAAGTATGTAACAGAATAATTTGGGAGTCCTTGTCCATTAATCACGAAAAGCCAGCATCTAAGTTCAGTGTGTATTGGGGAAGCCAAATAGAATATTGGCCTTTCTATCAAAGGGAGTAAAGCATAAAAGTAGGAGGTTTTGCTAAAACCATACAAGGTCCTACTCATACTACAATTGAAACACTGTGAGCAGTTTTAGGCCTCTTAGCTAAGGAGAGATATGCGGCATCGAGGCAAGCCAGAGAAGGACTAAGAGGCTCATACTAGGTAAGGAGAGATTGCATCTTATGAGGAGAAGCTGAGTTGGTTGTGCCTGTCGTCATTAGTTTTTAGAAGAATGAGAGACAACCCTATTGAAACCTATGAAATTCTTAAGGGTCTTGACAATGTAGATATGGAAAGGTTGTTTTCTCCTTGTGGGAGAATCTCGGACCAGAGGACATAATCTAAGAATAAGGGTCGCACATAAATGGGGACTAATGTCTTCTCACAGAGTTTGTGAAATTCTAAGCAAAGTCTTTATTGATGGCTGAGATATTCATTTTTAGCCAGTAACGAAATCAAGGGTTATTACATAAAGATGGGAAAGTGGAGTTGAGGGCTCTCAGATCAGATCAGGAATTAAGTTATTGAATAGTGGAGTGAACTCAATGGGCTGAATGGCCTACTTCTGCTCCTATAACTTAAGATCTTATTACTGTGAATGACAATGGTCCTCACTTCATAAGTGAAGAATTCAACTGCTTCACAAAGGATTGGGAAATTTGATACCACACTTCATCTCTAAACAATTCCCAGTCAAATGGAAGGGCTGAGATGACAGTGAAAATCACCGAAGGAAGCATGAAGAAACTGAATAAAACCAGCATCGATATATACAAAGCAATTCTTGTGTGGAGAAAATCACCTACAGAATCTATGGAAAGTAATCCAGTCCAAAGACTAATGTCATGTTGTACCCAACACAGTTGAGCTGGGTATCCTCAAACCTTTAGAAATTCACATTAGAGGCTACTGGGATGAGTGTAGATGGTTGTGTAATTTTGGTGTTACAGACTCGGTGTGCTCAAGGGCCTCTTCTGTACTCCATAATTCTATAATTCTATGGTTCTACAATTCTATGACTGTAGAGTTACTGAATCCAGAATTTGTAGTAGTGAGACTGTCAAAATCGAGGGGAATTAGTTAGAAGTCCAATTTCATTTTGACAAAACAGCCAAAACATTGCCTGAGTTAAGTAATGAAGAGCTAGTGGTGGTCCAAAATTGCAGTATTCTCAACAAAAGTTAGCCGAAGTGTCAACTTGGTATTGTCACAGAACTATTGGCATATTAATCATGACTGAGGGAAACAAGAGGCAATATATACCGTTGCAAGTGGAGAAGGTGTTCCTCAACTTCAGGGAGCTGATCAGACAGAGATGAACTTACCATCTGAATAGATCATAGGTCAACCATCAGTGCACAGACATCTACACCATCTCAACAACAGAAATGGAACTACACCAGATACCATAACAACAAGAAATGAGACAGGAACAGCACATGGGAAAACAACATCAAACGGATGAACAGTCAACCAAAGCAATACACATGTGTATCTTTAAGAGACTCGCACAATCTAAAGACTATGTTTAATACATAAGAGGGGCTAAACAGCAAAAGTCTTTTCAAAGTTAGAGGGCATATTTTAAAGTGAGATGAGTAAGATTTAAAGGGACCTAAAAGGCAGTATTTTCAATAAAAGCGAATTTGTATGTGGAATAAACTGCCAGAGGAATTGGGAAGCAGATACTACGAAAGTATTTAAAAGACATTTGGACAAGTACATGACTAGGAAATGTTTAGAGGGATATGAGCCAGGTACAGGCAAATGGGACTAATTTAGTTTGGGAAATCTGTTGGCATGGATTATTTGGACTGAAGGGTCTGTTTCCATGTTGTATGACTCTACGACTTTATACGCAGAGGCTAACAGAAACAATGAGCGACCAATGAGAGAGAACATTTGTGTGTATATTTGTTAACTTGGGGAACTCAAAATGTACACGATGACACATGTGATGTCTTTTGTGTAAACATGGGGACATTTGGATCAAAAGGCAGTCATGTCCTTGTCTGCTGTAGTCACATGACCTCTAAAATGAGGCACGCTCATGCTATAGACAGACATAGAACCCCTGCAGTGTGGAAGAAGGCCATCTATGTTATTGAGTCCACACCGACCCTCTGAAAAGCTCTCCAGCCAGACCCACTCCTGACTCTATCCATGTAACCCTTTATTTCCCATGGATAATCCACCTAGCCTGGCATATCCCTGGACACAGTGGAAAATTTAGAATGGCAACCCTGCATATCTCTGGATTGTGGGAGGAAATTAGAGTGCCCAGAAAAAATGAACACAGACACAGTGAGAATGTGCAAACTACACACAGACAGGCACCTAAGGTTGGAATCAAACCCAGGTCCTTGGCCCTCGGAGGCAGTTGTGCCACCTTAAGTTTAGCTTCACTTCAATTAAAACTTTATGTTCAATATATAACTGTTAGTATACTCATAACAGGAAACAAGGCCAATTTATGCACAATATAATCTAAAATCTGCAGTTTGACACAGCCTAATCTGTTTTAGTGGTGTTAGTTGATGGATATTGACCATGAAAACACCTTGCTGTTCTTTGAAATGGAGCCCTGAAATCTTTTACATTTACCTGTGAGAATTGGTGAGGTCCTGGTTCAACTTTCATCTGAAAGACAGTAGCTCAATAGCAAACAGCCCTGCCAGGTCTTTACCATTCCCCCAGACCTCCCAATCACTGAGGACGAAGGTCAGACCTCAGAAAAGGATTCAGGTTTATCCCCCTCCACCTGAACCTCAATGGATACTGGTCATGCCTAGACATTGAACAGTTTTCCCGCCACCTCTGCCTCTGTGCTTACTTCTTTAATCACGAGCCTAACCCCCCGCCTCTACTGACACTTTCCCCCACCTCCAATGCACGCCACCCTCCTGGACACCACCCCAAGGCCTCTAACCCTCCCTCGACCTCTTCATCTCCGACTGCCATTGCAACATCAATTGCATCAAGCTCTCCACCCCTGTCACTCACTCCAACCTCTCCCCGACAGAACATGTAGCCCTCTGCTCCCCCTGCTCCAACCTTAACCTCATTATAAAACCCACGGATAAGGGTGGTGCAGTTGCTGAAGCCAGATGTCAGCTCTCTGACACCTCCACCTATCGCCCCTTGATCATGACCCCACCCCAACCATCAAACATCATCTTACAGACAATCTACAACTTCATCACATCAGGTGACCTCTCACCACAGCCTCCAACCTCATCATTCCCAACCCCGCATCGCCCGCTTGTATCTCCTTCCCAAAATCCATGAACCTCACTGCACTGGTCGACCCATCATCCCTGCCTGCTCATGCCCCACCAAACCTTTCTCCACTTATCTCAACTCTATTTCCCTCCGCCTTGGTCCAGGAACGCCCCAGCAACTTCTGCGACACCACCCACACCCTCCACCTCCTCCAAAACTTCCAATCTCCTGGTCCTCAACACCTCATCTTCATCATGGACTTCCAGTCTCTATACACCTGCATTCCCCATGCAGATGGCCTAAAGGGCCTCCACTTCTTCCACTCTCACAGACCCGACCAGTCCCACTCCACTGACACTCTGATCTGTCTAGCCAAACTCCTCCTCACCCTCAACAACTTCTCCTTCAGCTCCTCTCACTTCCTACAAAGGGGTGGCCATGGGTACCCACATGGGCCCAAGCTATGCCTGCCTCTTTGTAGGTTACGTGGAACAGTCCCTCTTCTGTACCTACACTATCCCTAAACCCCACCTCTTCCTCCGTAACATTGATGACTGTATCAGCGCCACCTTGTGCTCCCATGTGGGGCTTGAACAGTTCATCTACTTCACTAACACCTTCCACAACAACCTTAAGTTCACCTGGGCCATTTCTGATACCTCTCCCTCCTTCCTGGACCTCTCTGTCTCCATCTCTGGCATCCACATGGAAACTGATATCTATTTCAAGCCCACTGACTCCCAAGAACTATCTAGCATACACCTCCTCCCACCCACCTTCCTGCAAGAATGCCATCCCCTATTCCCAATTCCTTCACCTCCGCTACATCCGCTCCCAGGATGAGGCATTCCACTCCTGCAGATCTCAGATGTCCTCGTTTTTCAAGGACCTCAACTTCCTGCCGAAGGTGGTTGAAAATGTCCTTGACTGTGTCTCTTGCATTTCCCGCAACTCATCCCTCACACACCCTCCCCGCAATAACAACAAAAACATAATTCCCCTCGTCTTCATGTACCACCCCACTAACCTCTGAATTCAACGCATCATCCTCCGACACCTGCACTCTGACCACACCACCAAAGACATTTTTCCCTCACCACCCTTGTCTGCTTTCTGGAGGGACCGTTCTCTCTGTGACTCCCTCGTCCGCTCCACACACCCCTCCAGCCCCCCCACCCTCGGCACTTTTCCCTGGAAGTGCAGGAAGTGTTACACCTGCCCCCACACCTCTTCCTCACCCCCATCCCAGACCCCAAGAAAACCTTCCACACTAAACAGATGTTTACAAGCACATCTGCTAATATGGTAAACTGTATGCGCTGTTCCTGATGCGGCCTCCTCTACACTGGGGAGACCAAGCGGAGGCTTGGAGACCGCTTTGTGAAACATCTACGCTCGGTTCATGACAAATGACTGCACCACCCAGTGGTGAACCACTTCAACTCCACCTCCCACTCCTTGAACGACATGTCCATCCTGGGCCTCCTCCAGTGCCACAACAAGGCCACCTGAAGACTGGAGGAACAGCACTTCATATTCTGCTTGGAAACCTTGCAGCCCAATCATCTTAATGTGGTCTTCACAAGCTTCAAAACCTCCTCACCCTGGACGTCATCCCAAGACCAGCCCAGTTCATCTCTGCCTCCTTAACCTGTCCATCTTTTGTCCCACCTGTCAACTCCTCCTACCTCACTAACCAAACCCCACCCCCACTTCCTACTTTCTAGCCTCATCCCCACCTCCTTGACCTGTCCGTCTTCCCTCCCACTTACCCACGCACCTCTCCCCAACTGACCAACCCCCATCCCAACTCCCCACCTACACTCACCTTTACTGGCTCCATTTTTGCCTCCTTGACCTGTCCTTCTCATTTCCACTTATCTGCTCTTCTATACACCTTCTGTCATTGCCTCCCCCTCTCTCTATTTATTTTAGAGTCCCCTTCACCTCCCCCATTTCTGAAGAAGGTTCGAGGCCCAAAATGTCAGCTTTCGTGCTCTTCTAATGCTGCCTGGCCTGCTGTGTTCATCCAGCTCCACACTGTGTTATCTCAGGTTCCAGCATCGGCAGTTCCTACTATATCTCAATAGTGCAGCCTCCCTCAATACAGGGCTGGGATTCGTGCTTGAACAATCTGCTCAAGTCATTAGATTTGGACTTCTTTGTACCACAGTGAAGAGATAGGAGTGAGACATGGTTTAGAGACGAAAGCACAATAAAATCTGACAGAAAACTTATCACAGCAAAAACAGAAATTGCTGGGAAAACTCAGCAGGTATGGAGAGAAAGCACAATCACTGTTTCTTCAGAACCTTCTTCTTCAGAACCTTGTTGCCAGATTTGCTAATTTTTCTTAACAATTATGCTAGATGTTAGAGGAAATTACTTTAGGAAGTTCTCAGTAAAATGGCTACCTGTTGCAAATTACCCTGCAAAGTACACTAATAAATTACAAAAAATGGAATGTAGTCGACATCAAATGAGCACGAGACCAAATACTCCAGTAAATGTAATTGCATCTACCACAATAGTGGTGTTAACAATATTAAGATTCACAATTTTAAGCTCCCCATGTTACGAATTTCTCGTAGCAAGTGAAAACAAGAGCTTTGACACGGCACTCAGAAGGGTAATACCTGGATCCTGTTGCAGACTGGTGAACGTTTTTAACCATAGCGATGAGGTCATTGCCAGTGAGTAAATTTAGCAAGAGAGAAAGTGAAGAGCATAGCAGGTTGTTAGAGAATACCAAAGCAACTCCAGCCTTAACAAAGGCACTTGAGCTGGGGTGACAGTGCTGAAGAGGTGAGAGGTCACCTTCGCATTAGAAAGCTTTGAAGATTCTTGAAAGCATCTACAGCTGCCTTAACATCCACAGATTCCTTTGGTGCAGCAGCAGAGTCCAACAATTATTATTTTCACAACGGCTGCAATGACATTTCAGTCAAAGCTGCACCATATAATAAAGGATGATGCACTTAAAGTATTCAAACAGAAAAACAGATGTCATTTCAAACAAGAGAAAGTATTTTCAAAGTTGTCATTTTTTCCCATTCATTTAAGGCACAGAGTTCAGAGCATTTTCTTCATGATTTGGCTTTCTGCATTCAGCTGTTTTGCCTTCCTGATAGTGTGTTAAATAGCTCTGAGATGGCATATTTAAATGATGGATACTTACTTCAGTTTCATTATTTGTTACATATTTTCTTGACAGATTTGAATAAGTGAAATCAATCAACCACAACAGTTTGATTGAAGCCCCTGTTTACGGAGGTAACTGCAATAGACTTCATGAAGTGGAGCATGGCATCACCCACATGGTTCACTGAGGGTCGCATAGGGCTCACATCTTCAGCCCAGAGGCTGTGTCCTCACAAGGCACTGTGAAAACAAGCTGAAAGGCTAGCTCTTCAGAGGTGCCAAATTCTGAAAGTAAACAAAGTGAAGGAAAGGAGCAGAGGTCAAGAATATTTTCCAAGTTGCATCTTTCCTCAAAGGACAAATGCTGACAGTTTCTTGCAAAGTGTTGACTTGGACACTGGGGAGGTGTGAAAGTAGTTGCCACTTTTGATGCTCTGACATTCAGTTCTGAGTATGGACCCCTCCTTCCCCCCACTGCAGCACAGGTACAGGAACCAGCTTGTCCATGGAATCGTTTGACTAACCAAAAGCCATTTTGCTCCTCAGCACCAAATGCATACAAGCAGATGCATGACTTCTATCCCTTGTTATTAATATGTAATGTAAATTATTTCAATATTTTTCGTCTCCCCAGCCTCTGCCTGAACATCCTTCAAGTCTAGGGAGGTCAGGCACAACAGGGTTTGACCAGGGCCTCTAAGTTGTCAGTCAAGCTGATAAAGAAAAATGCACATTTTAAAATTTGGTGGAAAAGCCTGTGCATGTTGCTCCATGATTACAAACAGCCATGCCTATCTGGCATCTACTTTTTTCCCATTAATTCTACTCTACTCGAAGAACGATTGCAAGGGTGACCCACGCAGTTACTTTACATTGAATGGCAGCTTCATAAGCAGTAAGCATTGCACCTAGGGGAGTAAGCAGCCAACATATCAATATGTATCTGCAATAGAATTTCTTACAAAGGCACTGAGCGAAATAATAAAAAGGAAGTCTTCCATTTCATAACATCACTTAATATTTTTATAATATGAAATTGAATCATAGTATTTTTACTTGTGAGTCAAAGGCATATGGGTTCAAGTGTCACTTGAGGCTTGAACACAAAATGTAGTGTGACATACTGGACCAGCACTTTGAGTGCTGCATTGCCTGATGTATCAACTTTCCAATGAGATATTAAACTAAGGACCAGCCTGCTCTCTCAAGTGCATGCAAAGGTTTCTGTGAGGTTTTTCAAAGAAAACATTTTACTACTCTCACTGTTTTACCTGTAATTGATCCCACAGCCAGCACTACAAAAACAGATTATTTGGTCTTTATTCTACTGTTGTTTGTGGTAGCTCGCTACACACAAATGCTTGCTGCTTTTCCCTACATCACAGCAGTGAATATAGTTCATGGGCACATGCCATAAGAGATGCCGGTTTGCAGCCCCACAAACAATACTACTTGATATGATCTCAGCTGATGATACTCACAAGCCAGTCAGATTCCAGAGTGATACCTGGCTTAATAGACCTAAAGATATATTTTTGCAATTTTGACCATAAGACCATAAAACATACGAGTGGAAATAAGGCCATTCGGCCCATCGAGTCCACTCCGCTATTTAATCATGGCTGATGGGCATTTCAACTCCACTTCCCTGCACTCTCCCCATAGCCCTTGATTCATTGTGAGATCAAAAATTTATCAATCTCTGCCTTGAAGATATTTAATGTCCCGGCCTCCACTGCACTCCGTGATAATGAATTCCACAGGCCCACCACTCTCTGGCTGAAGAAATGCCTCCTCATTTCTGTTTTAAATTTACCCCCTCAAATTCTAAGGCTGTGCCCACGCGTCCTAGTCTCCCCGCCTAACGGAAACAATTTCCCAGCGTCCACCCTTTCTAAGCCATACATTATCTTGTAAGTTTCTATTAAATCTCCCCTCAACCTTCTAAACTGTAATGAATGCAATCCCAGGATCCTCAGCCGTTCATCGTACGTTAAACCTACCATTCCAGGGATCGTCCATGTGAATCTCTGCTGGACATGGTCCAGCACCAGTATGTTCTTCTTGAGGTGTGGGGCCCAAAATTGGACACAGTATTCTAAATGGGGCCTAACTACAGCTTTATAAAATCTCAAAAGCACATCACTGCTTTTATATTCCAACCCTCTTGAGATAAACGACGTTACATTCGCTTTCTTAATCACGGACTCTACCTGCAAGTTAACCTTTAGAGAATCCTGGACTAACACCCCCAGATCCCTTTGTACTTCTGCTTTACGAATTTTCTCACCATTTAGAAAATAGTCCATGCCTGCATTCTTTCTCCATAGTGCGAAACCTCACATTTGCTCACGTTGGATTTCATCAGCCATTTCCTGGACCACTCTCCTAAACTGTCTAAATCTTTCTGCAGCTTCCCCACCTCCTCAGTACTACCTGCCTGTCCACCTATCTCGGTATCATTGGCAAACTTCGCCAGAATGCCCCAGTCCCTTCATCCAGGTCATTAATATATAAGGTGAACAGCTGTGGCCCCAACACTGAACCCTGCAGGACACCACTTGTCACCGGTTGCCATTCCGAAAAAAAAGCCTTTTATCCCAACTCTCTGCCTTCTGTCAGACAGCCAATCCTCAGTCCAAGCCAGTAGCTCACCTCGAACATCATGGACCCTCACCTTACTCAGCAGCCTCCCGTGAGGCACCTTATCAAAGGCCTTTTCGACGTTGAGATAGATAACATCCACTGGGTTTCCCTGGTCTAACATACTTGTTACCTCTTCAAAGAATTTGGTTGCCTTGGTGTCAGAGTTCACTTAGCAGAGGAGCAATGTGGGTTCAGAAATCAGGGAGATAGGCTAAGATATTAGCATAGGCAGAGAGAGAAAGATCTAAATGGTCTGGCTGGCTTAAACATAGATACATTAACAGCACCATACACAATGTATCCCAGGCTGTTAAATGAGGAAAGGGAGGAAATAACAGGAGTGCTGACAATAATTTTCAGCTCCTCTCTGCCCAAGAGGTGCCAGAGGACTGCAGAACAGTCAAAGTGGCAGTTCTGTTATTCAAGAAGGAAGTAAGGGGTAAGCCAAGAAACTACAGGCCAGCAAGTCTAACCTTAGTGGGGAAACTAGAGGAAACAATTCCAAGGAATAGGATAAATCTCCATTTAGAGAGGCAGGGATTAATTAAGAACAGTCAGCATGGTTTTGTGAAGAGGAGGTCACGTGATTGAATTTTTGAGGAGGTAACCAAACGTGCAGTAGAGAAAAATGAATTTGATGCAGTCTGCTTGGACGTCAGTGAGGCTTTTGATCAAATCATGCTTGGGAGACTGGTAGTGGCTAATTGGATCCAGAATTGGTTGAGCAGCAGGAAGCAGAGGGTGATGTTTGAGGAGTGATTTTCAACTGCAAGCCTGTGTTCGGTGGATTTCTGCAGGGATCAGTGTTGGGGTCCTCACTTTTTGTGGCACCTATTTAGCTTTAGACTTGAATGTAGAAGGTTGGATCAGCAAGTTTGTAGATGATATGGAAATTGGCAAGTGATAAGTAATGAGGAGGATAGCCTTAGATTCCAGGAGGATTTAGATGGGCTGGTCAGCATTGAATGAAATTCAATCCAGATAAATCTGGGATGATGCACTTGGGTAGGGTAAACAAGGCAAGAGAAGGCATGTTGAGCAGTAGGACCCTGGCAAGCACTGAGCATCAGGGGAATGTTGGTAATACATGCACACCAGACCCTTAAGGGTGCAGGACAGATTGATAAAGCTGTTAAGAATGTACATGGGATATTTGCCTTTATTGGCTGAGGTATAGAGTTTAAGAGCAGCAAGGTTATGCTGGAACTGTGCAAACCATTGGTTAGGCCAGAGCTAGAGTGTTGTGTGCAGTTCTCGAATCCACATTACAGGAGGGATGTGAATGAATTGGAGAGGGTGCAGAAGAGATTTGCAAGGATGTTGCCTGAGCTGGAGAAATTTAGCTATGAAGAGAGGTTAGATAGATGTGGAGCAGATGAGTCTGAGAGGTACATAATTGAGATGAATTAATTTATGAGGAGCACTGAAAGGAGAAACAGGAAGAAACCTTTGCCCTTGATGGAGGGATCAACGTCCAGGAGGCATTAATTTAAGGTGAGGCACAGAGGTTTAGTGGATATGTGAAGAATTCTTTTTCATGCAGAAGGTAGCAGGAAACCAGAACTCACTGGTAGAGGCAGAAATCCTCATTTAAGTAATATTCAGATGTATGCTTGTAATGACAAGACATACAAGGCTGTAGGTCGAGTGCTGGAAAATGGGATCCGACTATTTAGTCATTGTTTTTAACTGGCACAGACTTGCCAAAGGGCCTTCTTCTGTACTGCCAAACTCTGTGGTTCTATGACTTTGGTGTTCAGTCAATATACTTCGAACAAAGTGATATATGTTTAATTTACAAGAGGTGAAAACAAAGTTAAAATATTGAAAAATCTGATCATAAACAACAAAAAGAAAGAGTTACTTATTTATTTTCCAAGCAATATCCTCCATTGACCTAAATCATAGCAAAGTATCACTTTTATTTTCACTTTAAAATTTCTTACTGAACTGATGAGGTCGCAATTTTTCCTTTTTGGAGACATGCTGCAAATCTGCCTCTCTTTGAGGTGAACAAGACAGTGTTTAATTAAATAATTTTGCTCACTGACCACAAGACAGTTTAAAACTCATTTACTAATGACTTATAAACTAGATTGATAAACCAGCTTAAGATTTCCTTCCTACTCTGAAAGTCTGAATACTTACACAAAATAAAAAAATCAGGAACCAAGTTCCCATTTAACTCTACACTGGCATCCAAGGCTCCAAACAAGCACATATAATAAAGCTTTATCACATGACAAAACAGAAAATTTTAACTCAGTTTTTGCGTTGTATTTTGTACATACTAAAACTAAGAAAACTGCTTGGATCAGATTTTTCTGGTGTTGTCTATTTTTTTAAAATTAAGTGCATGCTTTCAGCTTTTATGATCCTGACACCAAGAGCTTACTCTTGAAGTGAAATCCAACACTGTTGTGGTGGTGTCTTAGAATGCACTCAAAGAGTCCAAGTTACAACGCAAATGTAAACCTTTGCAAGCATATTGAAACCTGCAACTATGGACAGTGCTGATAGAGATTCCAGCATATGACTGACAGTGATGACCTGGAGTGGCCAGCTAATTGCTCTTTTATGTTGGGAATTTTCATCATCTAGTTTCTATCTGACACACAGGAGAATGTGAAACAGCATATCATTGAAATAAGATTCCTTCCTCCCTGTTCAAAACTTTATTGCAGAATCAGACATGTTCCTCTCGACATCCAGAATCTCATTTCTGCTGATTTTACTTTCTTTTCCCAACTGCCTGGCCAATGCCCACATTGTTGAGCAGCTTGGAAGATTCTGCCTCTGAGAGATTTTTGGGGGATTTTCTTATGAGCTAGGAGAAGTAGAAATGCTTTTCAGGAGTTCAGCAGGATACTTTAAACTTTCCAGCTGCTTGAGACACAAGAGTGCTAGACACACAGTCTCAAGGAATCCAATATTATTTATTGTCGATACATTATATGCACAAGCACGGTAGAACAAGGTTTTGCCAGCAGCTCCATCTGTCAACTCTTAGTCCTATGTGATCTGACACAACCAAGTCAAAGCTCCTTAAGCTTATGCTCAATAGATATTCCATAGGATTGGTATACTGAATCCTCTATCCATGTGTATCACTCCCCAAACAGCATTCCAATCATTTACCTGAGTTAGGGAAGGGTTCCATCTGGTAGTAGTCTCAAGGCAGTCCAATTCCACATCTGTTCTCTGATTCTTTTAAGATTTGAGTGGAAAAAGTTAATGGCACCTTCAAGATGAAAGCAAATTAAAATCCCCACCTCCCCCAAGTCTTCAAGCTGTGGAGGGCTTAGTCACACCCACTAGAGAATGTCTGTAGATCTAGATTGAAGCTATTTAATTTTGTCTGGCTGAAATGTTTGAAGCACATTGGGAACCTACACAGAGCACATATGTACACAAACAGAATTTGCACTTGTCAGGCTGAATCACCATTCTGGGTAAAATTGATAAATCCAAGACCAGTCCTTTATGAGGGCAAAGGTTTTCAACAACAATGTTTGCCAAAGTGCTGAAATGATAATTACTGAACAAACTAATGTTCCAAATTTCTGCACAGTAAATGGCTTGACAACTATACCAATTAAAAAGGATGATACTGGTGATGGAGAGGTTTTCAACCCCAGAACATGCTCGGTCAACTCATTTCCATTCCATCTAGTGATTGACCTCGCACCCACATAAAATGAGACAAAATCTGCTCTAATGCATGGAAATTAGAATTCAATCTTTAACATTTCGGATCTGGCTAAGAGTTAGCAGTGACAGGCTAGAAGAGCAGCCTTTAAGTAAGGTACAATGTTTGATTCATTGACTTGACTGTCAATTTTGTTGATCGCATGTCTCAGGAGTGCTTCTATACAACCTTTCAAGAATGTCTCACACATAAGCATCTGGCAGAGACAGCTGAACAAGGGACCCAGAGGATGGCAGCCTGGCAGACAAGATGTCATCATTTGTCGGAATATGACCTGCAAGTTCTCTGAAATGAAATTGAGTGTTTTAAATTATTTTAAGGGATTTGGGCATTACTGGCAAGAATAGAATTTATTGCCCATCTCTAATTGCCCTTTGGAAAGTTGGTGATAGTGAACTGCCTTCTTGAACTGCTACAGTGAATTTAGTATAGGTACACTCACAATCCTGTTTGGGAGCAATTTCTGGGATGCTGCCCCAGTGCTGAAGCAGAAACGATGATACCATTTGAAGGAGTGTCCCCACTAAGCCGTGGTGAGGGCCGTGCCAACCAATTGACAGTTTAAGGAATTCTCGTCTGGTTTTGGAAGTTACTGCTGTGCACAGATCTCAGAGGTCTGTGCAGAAGGAAAAAAAGAACACTCTAAGAAATCATTCCTGACAAGTCAGGAATAATGTGGCTTGGAGGGTAGGCACATAGAAATATAGTAGATAAGAGCAGGAGTTGGCCCTTTGAACCTGTTCTCTCTTACATTATGATCATGGTTAATTACCTAACTTAAAAGCCTGTTCCTGCTTTTCCCCACATATCCTTAGATCCCTTATCACCCCAAGTGCTACATCCAATCCCTTCTTGAAGTCGTACAATGTTTTGGCCTTGATTGCTTGCTGTGGTAGTGAATTCTACAGGCTCACCACTGTCTGGGTGAAGAAATTTATCCTAAATTGGTCATCCCCATACTCTCAGACTGGTTCTGGCCTCCCCGCAGTTGAGAACATCGTCATTGCATCTACCCTGTCTAGTCTTGTCAGAATTTTATTGGTTTCTGTGAAATGACCCCTCACTCTTCTGAGCTGCAGCGAATATATGCTAATAAATTCAACCGATCCTCATACATCTCTCCTGCTACTGCAGGAATCAGTGTGGTAAACATTTGCTGCACTCTCTCCATGGCAAGAACATCCTTCCTCAGGTGAGGAGATCAAAACTACACAAGACTCCAGGTGTGCTCTCACCAAGACCTTGTACAACTGCAGCAAGACATCCCTGCTCCTGTACTTGAATCCTTCTCACAATGAAGACCGACATATCATTTACCTTCTTTACTGCCTGCTGTACCTTACCATCAGTGACTGGTGTATGATAATGCTCAGCTTTGTTGCAATTCCCCCTCTTTCAATGTATAGCCATTTAAACAACAATCCACCTTCCTGTTTTTGTTCCCACGGTGGATAACCTCACATTTATTCACATTATACTGCATTTGCCCACTCATTCAGCTTGCTCAAATCACATTGAAGCATCTCTGCATTCTCCTTACAGTTTACCCTCCCACCCGGCTTGTCATCTGTAAATTTGGAAATATATTTCGCTCCTTTAGCTAAATCATTAAAATGGGTTGTGAATAACTCAAAATCACGTTTATCCCTATTCTTTGTTTCGTGCCTGTCAACCAGTTTTCTATCCATTTCAATACACCATCTCCAATCCCACGCCCTTTAATTTTACATGTTAATCTCTTATGTGGGACTTTGTCAAAAGCCTTCTGAAAACCCACATTCACTGACTCCCACTCATTACATTCTTGAAGAATTCCAGTAGCTTTATCAGGAATGAGTTCCCCTTCATAACTCCATGCCGACTCTGTCTAATCCTGCCACCCTTTTCCAAATTCTCAGCTACTAAATGTTTTATCAAGGACTCTAGAGTTGTCCCCATTCTCAACGTCAGGCCGACTGGTCGATAATTTCCAGTTTTCCCTCTGACTCTCTTTTTAAATGGAGGGGTTACATTTGCAAACCTGCAATTTGTTGAATTCATTCTAAAGTATACAGAATATTGGAAGATGACCACCAACGCATCCGTTATCCCAAGAGCGACTGAAGAACTTTGGGATATAAATGATCAGGACTTGGGGATTTATTGTCCTTCAATCTGATTAACTTTTCCAGAACCATTTCCCTATTAATATTGATTTCCCTCAGTTCCTCCCAATCACTAAACCCTGTGTTCCTCAACATTTCTGGTATTTTATTTATGTTTTCCTTATGAACTGAGGGCGAAAATATGTATTTAGTTGGTCAGCCATTTCTTCGGCTCCCATGATAAACTTCCCTGTTTCTGACTGTAAGAGACTTCACCAATTTTCTCCCCACATATCCATAGACACTTTTACAGGCAATTTTTATGTTCCCTGCAAGCATATATTTGTACACTACTTTTCTTTTCTTAATTAACTATTTTGCTGAATTCTATACTATTCCCACCCCTTAGGTCTGTTGTTACTTTTCTGGCTAATTTGCGTGCCTCTTCCTTGTATCTAAAACTAACTTCAAATTTCCATTGAAAGCTTTGGTTTGATCGTCTTTCCCGTTTTACTTTTGAACCAGACAGGAATGAACATTTATTCCAGTTCACCCGTACACTTTTTGAATGTTTGCTTTTGCCTTTCCACCATCATCCTTTTTAGCAATGTCCCCATTCTACCTTAGTTAACTCGTACTTCATATCATTGTAATTTCCTCAATTTATATTCAGGAACCTAGTCTCAAAATCAACTGCATCACTCTTCACCTTGTTGAGGAATTCTACCATATTATACTTGCTCATCCCCAAAGGGCCTTTCACGACTGGATTGCCAATTATTCCTTTCTCACTACATTAAATCCAATCCGGGATGGCCTGTTTTCTAGTTTGTTCCTCAACGTCTTGATCCAGAAAACCATTTAATATGCACTTCAGAAATTCCTCCTCTAAGGTAGATATGGTTATTTCCACATGTTCTGCTGCCATTGTCCTTTGAGTTGGTATAGGCAATGGTTGGAAGATAGAACCTTGTGATGAATAAACTTACCTGAATTGCCGCAGTACATCATGTAGATTTCACACTAATACATTGTGCGTAACTGGTAGAGGGAGGACGTGTCCATATTTAAATTGGAGAATGGGTTACCCATCAAGCAGCCTGCTTTTTCCTGGATTGTGCTGAGCTTCTTGAATGTAATAAGAACTGCATTTATTCAGGCAGGTGGGAAGTACTCAACATATTCTTGACATATGCCTTGCAGGTAGTGAACTGGTTTTGGGGAGACAGGAAGTGATTTGCTTCCTGCACAATTACAAACTTCTGACCTACTCTTAGAGCCATAACATCTATGTGGTTGAGTCCAGTTCAGTTTCTCGTTCATAGAAACTCCCAGGATGTTGATAGTGCAATATTTAGTGAATGTCAAGACAGAATGGCTAGATTCTTTCTTATATGAGTTGGCTATTGCCTGCCTTTTCTGTAGTGTGAATGTTATTTACCATTTATGTTGACCAGGCATTGCTACATATGGTCATGGACTGCTTCTGTATCTAAAGAATCATGTGTGGTGCTGGACAATGTCTAATCATCAGCAAGGATTCTCCTTCTGATCTTATGATGGAGAGAACATCATTGATGAACTATCTGAAGGTTGTTAGAACTAGGTTACTATCCTGAGGAACTCCTGCAATGATACTTTGGAGCTGAGATGACTGATGTCCAAAAACTACAATCATCTTCTTTCAAGCTGAGTATGAATTGAGCCAGTGGAGGCCTTTTCCCCTTAATTCCCATAAACTCCAGTTTTGCTCAGTTTCCTTGATAGTACATTTGGTGAATCGTCGTCCCAGTGGCAAGGGTAATCACTTTCCACCTCTCTTCCTGAATTTCTCTTTTCAGTCTGCTTAGTGTTTATGGCAGGAAACCTACCTAAAATATTATTTGCTCCATATAGGGTGAGATACTATTTAGGTTGATTTCCGACTCCATCACCTCAAACAATCAGTCCCTGAATGTTGTCGATGCAGTGTGGAGCAGGTCAGGCAACATCAAAGGAGCAGGAATTTGATGAAGGGTGTAAACCTGAAACATTGACTTTCCTGCTCCTCTGATGCTGTCTGACCTGTTGTGTTCCTCCAGCTCCACACTGTGTTGATGGTAACTATAGCATCTGCAGTTCTTGCTATCTCTGAGTCTCTGAATGCTGCCTGTTGGCCCATGAGCGGTTAGGATAACCAATGCATTCTTCGATGAGGGTACAAGTGTGGTGTGGAGCGTGGGGACAGGAGAAAAGGCACCAAGCATGATTCCCATAGCATGTTTCCCAATCGTATGCCGCTCTGCCTGCCAACACAGCCCCAATAAAATCTTGGCCAAATTTCCAAAAGACAAACCACAATTGTTGGTGCTGACAACCACAATTGCTGCCTGTTCAGAAGAACCTGTAACAGAAAAAAAGAGCACCATTGTTGCCAGTCTAAAATAAGTTTCACTTTGTTCAATTAAAGCTTTGAGAATATAACCTTCATTTTAGTGAAAGATTTTTTTCTTAAGTAAAAAGACTCTGAAATTTGGACAGGATGCAAGGCCATTAACTTCTGCAGATAAACAAAGGACAGGCTAGAAACTTGTACAAATTGCAAATGTTCAGCAAAGATCTTATTGAAAATTCCTCCCAAATGTTGTGGTGCAAAACACTCAGCTGAAGCTCAGACTTTTGAGATAAACTGATGTCTTGAAGGAAAGACTTTGCTGAAGGCTCTCAAAGAAGTAGAAGACAATTAAATAATTAAGTTATGATGAGACATATAATTGTTTAAAACTCACTTCTTAGAAATTGTTGCTGTCATGAAATAAGTTTATAATTCTTTTGTTACACAAGCACGAGTCATTTGATGAGTTAATTAACAGTGATCTTTTACATGGAAAATATCCATAGCTTAGAAATGTCTTTTTGCACATTCATTGATATGTGGCCTAAACTCATTGCTTGTTGACGCTTCATTGTGTCCAGAGTTGTTGGCAGCTATCTATGGGGCCAACCAATTTCTAACTCAGGAGAGAGCTCCAGCTGCATACAACCAGTGTCCTACTTCAAAATTGCTCAAGCCTCTGAATGTTTAACAACAGCTTAAGGTGTTCTGCCCTCAGGGGCTGATTATTGGCTCAGATCCCAATTCTACCTCAGCCAGAAAAAGGATCAAACCTTGTTCCACTGACAGTGCTCTGTTCTTCACACTAATTGGTTTGGCCAAATGAGGTAAACAATAAGCAGACTGAAAAGAGAAATTCAGGAAGAGAGGTGGAAAGTGATTACCCTTGCCACCAGGACAACAATTCACCAAATGTACTATCAAGGCATTTGACCAAGACTGGATTTTATGAGAATCAAGGGGAAAAGATCTCCACTGGTTAGAGTCATGCATTAGATGGAAGTTTGTTAACAAAGTTTGGAAAGTAGAGTCAGACGAAAATTCACTAAAGCTACAGCTTCTTTAGCCTCTCTTTACGTAAAATGCCGTGACTTTGCCTTCATTATATCCTGAAAGCAGATCTCTAGAAGTGTTAGTGATAATGGGAACTGCAGATGCTGGAGAATCCAAGATAACAAAATGTGAGGCTGGATGAACACAGCAGGCCCAGCAGCATCTCAGGAGCACAAAAGCTGACGTTTCGGGCCTAGACCCTTCATCAGAGAGCTCTGATGAAGGGTTTAGGCCCGAAATGTCAGCTTTTGTGCTCCTGAGATGCTGCTGGGCCTGCTGTGTTCATCCAGCCTCACATTTTATTCTCTAGAAGTGTTCTCAGGTTTTCTCAGAAACCCTGATTAAATTGCTTCTGATAGGCCCAGCAACTAAGATTGGGAATTATTTGATTCTGGATTGAATGATTTCCTCACAGTGCAAGTCCTAAATGTGCTATTGCTGCCATAACTGAATTAACGTTTTTTTTTCAAAAAGACACCTTCTTGGGCCTCTTTAATCCAACTAGGCCTTTGTGTTTGAAGTCGTAACTGACTCCCATCTGTATTTTTTCCTGTTTGTCACTCCCTGTGCCGATCACATAGCTCACTTCCATTGGATGTTGCTACATAGATAGCAATGTTGGGTTTTCAATCTTCCACATTGAAACTCCACACATGCACACATTGCAGTGAGGTCCCTGGATGGTATTCGTGTGAATGAGCCCTGGATTTTTTTTCATTGCCCCAGCGGTCAGTTTTAGTGTCCCAGTCTCTGTATCTGTAACCAGGTAACTCTATCCACCAGGGTGACCAATATATAAAATGCACACTGGGTGGTCAGCAGCTTTAAAATAGGCAACCTCTAGCTGTTGATAACCATTCAGAGGCTTGAGCAATTTTAAAGTAAGGCATTGGTAGTACGCAGCTGTAGCTCCCTCCCAAATTAGAAATTAGTGAAAACAGGATTAACCTGGCGGGAAAAGCTCGATATCAGGGAAAAACTGACCATATTAGTCGGAGGTTAGAGTTTTTTTTCTTAAATACCATAGAGATGCACTAAAAAGATTTGCAAAGACAAAACCTTTTTTAAAAATCAGTATTCCTCAAGCAGCCACCAGCAGTCCATACACATGCCACTGGCAAGGGTGGGGAACACTGTCATAAATGGAATAATTGTGAAAAATCCCCACTTCACCCATTTTATACCTCAAAGTTGTTGTCCTCCAATAAATGTTTCCTGATAACAATCAAAAACAGTGCATGGAAATTAATGCTCCCCCCAGGGATGTTTGGTGACTCAGGAGAGGACATTTAATCAGATGGGATCTTGGATGGATGGGCACCCACGCCAATTAAGCCCATGATAATTTGTATAGATTTCCTCCCCTGTCTTACCACTGGCATTGGCTGAGCAGTGGATGAGGAGCGGACACCACATGGGGAGAGGGTTCCAGTTCAGTGTGGGCAGGAGGAGGATTCTATTTTGTTCAAGTGTCTAACTGAGGGACCCAGCTACGGGTGGGATGGGGTTGATTGAGAGCCATTGATGCCAACCCTCCCAACATCCCACCTCAAGTGAAATCTTCTTTGCTTCATTTAAACTCAATCTAGCAAGTGAACAGAAGGGCAGCAGAATAAATACAGTCAATACAACTAACAAGCAAAATCACAATCAGCTCTAGATGTGGAAACGCCATTCTTGTAACACCTATACAGGTTTCATTTTGCAACATCTCATTGCAGGAAAACAAATTAAATGAATCAAGTAGTGGTTAATTGATGCCTTAATTCCCAGCGGTGAAAGAGGCACGCAGTGAAAGTAAAGCCTATTGTGATACAGTGTAGAACTATTAACTGAAAAACATCATATAAACTGATGCTACACAAAGCTCAAATTGGTGTTTTCTTTCTGAGAAGAATTGTGTGGTGAAGTAATCGATAACGTAAACAAAAACGCAGCACGTTCTATAAGTGTAACTGGGCTCAGCCATAAAGAAAACTACCAAGGATGTTTTAAAGCAAATATCTGTAAAAGGGCTGTATTGTAACTGACTAATAACAATTGGTGTCAGCAGCCTCTCATGTTGCAAAATTAGAAATTCCTGATGAAACGGGACCTTTAGCCCTGGACATGTATCCTGCACCTGAAGCAAGCAGATTTTTTGTTAAATAACTGTTTCCCACTGGAAATCAAAACCTAACCAAAACTGTTTAAAACTATGATCAATAAAATGAAATGACTTTAATTCGACAAAGTAACAGATCAGTAGGAGCAAATCTAGAATTTTGCTGACCTAAGTAGGAAAGCTTACCTGCTGTGTGCAGCTTTGAATATCTCCACTTGCATTAGGAATTGTTTGCATGTTCAGTCAATATTAATAAATATCTATCCGAGGTTTTTGTGAAAACAGTTCCAAACATAAAAACATTCAAGTGCTACAGAAGTTCTCTCGCAAGTTTGCAGGTGTGCGGTGGGAGCAATAATGTTCCCTAGATAGCCTTTCCACCCAGATCTACTCTGCAGGGAACTTTCCCCAGTTCTGCAGTGGGGAAGGTGAAGCCCAGGATGGTATTCCAGCTTGTATCCAAATTGAGGCCCTTGAATGTCAATAAATTCCCACTTAAGGTGCCACCCCACAAGCAGTATCAATGTTCAGGCTGGCAGGAGGAATTTGGGGCTGTTAGAATGTGTAGAAAGTGGCCCTTCTGAGGCCTTCAATGAAATTTGGGTTGTCCCCAGCAATAGTCTTTTCAACATGTCCAACCCTACCACTTCCTTCCCATCACCACCGCCCCTCTCAATCAACAACGTCAGTCTGTGGTAAATCTCTCCACAATCCCCCAGGAGACATCTTCACCAATGGGCTCGTACCCACCTCTGCCTATTCCATCCTCTCTACATCTCTCCTCTCTTTTCCACCCTGAGATGTCTATACTGGATTCCTGGGACTCAGACCTGAGGATGGCTTGTCCTACCCACTGTAGGGACTAGTGAGCCTGCAGCTAATCTTATCAACTGGTCATTCCCTTACGCAGGACTTCCTCCCAACTGATGTGTAATTTCCATCTCCATCCAATTAACACTTCTTGCAGCGGAGCCAATACTGGAAACCTTACATTTGCCACCAATTCTTTGTTTGGCAGGAAGAGAAATCAGACCATTCCAAAAATCCTAGCTTTGATGAATTGTTTAAATTATAAAACTTTTCTCAAGTTAATTTGTAGATTTCACACACAGTGGAGCCTTATGGGAAAATGGTCGTGGAACAATTTCACAAGTAAGTACATACAAGAAATGTATGAACAGCAGAGTAGAAAATCACTTTATCTAGAAAAGCAATGCAAGTAAAATAAATAAAAAGGAAAACAACGTTGTTAGAATTATGATAAAAATGGCAGTGTCAGAATGTCTTATTAAATAATATTGTTATCCACAGCTTCTGGCTTTCAATTCCTGTCTCCAAAGTGTGCAGATGTCAATCATAGGTGCCTGTTCCAGCACAGTTTGAAGTTTTCATCACAGCAACTTGTTCCATGATGATTTTGACAAGCACACTGTGTGTGTGTGTTATCAGGGGACAGATTGGCTCAAACCTAACCCATTCTAAAGGCACAAATCAACATACTGAGCAATGTATGTAATAAATACCCTCTTCCCTGTAACATTAAAATTAGTTTTAAAATATTTCACTTGTATCTTAGCGCACAGTTCATTTTTCACAGGAACCTGAGTTCAAATTTAGGTCGCATGAATGGAATGGAAGTCTCTGTTTCTATCAGGCAGCCATGTCTCAGCCTAGATCCTATAGCCAAAGTCCATACTATATAATGCCTACAATTCTATGTTGTCATTGAGGATAAAATTACATTGCCAGTTTGTATATCAACAAGCAGTTTCTGCTACAAGAGCTGGACTGGAGTCTTGATTTGACATTAAAGTGGAGCAGTATGAGATCTTTGAAAGCTGTGTCATTACCATATGGAATATAATTTCAGTCAATATCAAACTTGATTCCAAAAGTTATGAGATTCCATGAATGCCAAAGTGTATTTTACAACTGCATAATATTTTTATCCATTTTGAGAATGTAGAAATGCTTTTGGTGCCCTGAAACTATTTTATATTTATCAGATGGTGGTGGATGACTAAAAATGCATTCAGAAACAAATGTGGAACGTTGTCTTCTCATCCTATGGATTAGTTCAGAGACAGGGTGAAAAAATATTACAGCTCACAGCAGATTCTTGCTAGTGGTCTCCAAACAGTAGCTCAACTATAAATAAGTACTGCCTAAATTGAGAAGCATAGAGGCCAGTTCTTGCTATGAGCAGCTTTGCTTTGGAAAGGTTCTACAATCAGTTGCTCTAATAAGTAAGCCAGCAGTGGCAAGTATCTGCTGACCGTTTGATTTCAAGTACTGTTTGAGATACCTTGAAGTGAGCAGTTTGGATAAATACCTGAGGCTCTTGTGCTTCTCTTACCCACAGCAATCCCATCTCGAGCATTGACAAAGGCTGCAGAAGTTAATGTATTTTAGGAGTTGATTTCCTTACGAAGTGTTGACTGTGAAGAAAAATCTCTGCCCTAGCAAAGTGACTAGTGAGATCTGGAGGCTGGTAACTTGAACAATGGTATGTTCATATAGACAGATGCAGATTGACCTGTCCCGATCATTCCTCTCAAAGTGCTGTTCACTCTTTAATATGTTGAGGGAAAGAGGAATTACCAATATACATACCAATACTTAGAGGCTAATATAAGAAGTTTTATACTTCAGAAATATTAACACACAGAGTGCATGAATACACATAGGGCCCACTAATAAATGCATATGTGGAACCTACATGCAAACTGAAACATTTGCATGAACACATGGATCCCACTCACATGTGTGCACACAAACCTCATACAAATTAGGAATGTCATACATTGGCTTAATGCCAACAAGTGAAAATCTCCTGTTCGCATGGAGACCAGGCATGCAACATTAAAGCTGTACACACACACAAACACATATGAAGGCCACACATGCACATGTTTGCCAATATAAAATAGGAACATAGGAACATAGGAACAGGAGTAGGCCATTCAGCCTCCGAGTCTGTTCTGTCATTCAATAAGATCATGGCTGATCTGTGGCCTAATGGCATATTGCTGCCTTTGGCTCATAGCCCTTTGTTACCTTTGTTTAACAAAAATGTAACTATCTCAGACTTAAAGCCTCTAAGCAGAATTTCACAGCATTTCTTATCTCTCAGGTAAAGCACAGTGATTAAAAATGTTAAATACATTCATACTTTTAACAAATTCTTTAGCAAAATAAAATTAATGTCCACAGCAGGCACAAAGCATCTTTCAAAATTGTTGAGAAGTGGGAATGAAAGTGATAGTTGTTGAAAATAATACTATTTCTTCAGAAAGGATGGTCATGCCATTTGCTGTGCTAAGCATATGGTGTTCTTATTTATCCAGCAGGCAGAGAAGCCAATAAATGAGTCATTTACTCGTGCACAGCTTGGTGAAGCCAGTTTTAACACTCTCTTGCCAACTCTTCTATTGACAGCTCAACATGTGGCAACAGATTGTGATTTTTTAGAAAATGGTTTCTTCCTAAATTTCGAATTGATAAAGTTTTGTCTCCTGGAGAGTTGTTTCTTTTTATTCAACTAAAACATCCATTTCAACTGCTTGATAAGTGTTTCAGTAAGTACTTACACTACTCCAACTCTGCATTGGATCAGCTCATCACCGGAATCCCCACAATTACTGTCATTTATTCAGATACCAAAATCTCCACCATCAGTTTCTTTTACATTATGAATCAGAATTTGAAAAGTTATCGAGTCATAGAGTCATACAGCATAGAAACAGACCTTTCAGTCCAATTAGTCCACGACAGCCATAATTACAAATTAAATTAGTCCCACTTGCCTGTGTTTGTCCTGTGTTCCTTCAAGCCTTTCTAATTCATGTACTTATTCAGGAACCAAATCAGAAGTTGCTGGAAAAGCTCAGCAGTCTGGCAGCATCTGTGAAGAGCAAAACAGAGTTAACTTTTCAGGTCCAATGACCCTGTTCTAATGACGCTTTTCCAGCAACTTCTGTTTTTGTTCCCGATTTACAGGGTCCATGGTCCTTTCGGTTTTCATGTACTTATCTGAATGTCTCATAAATGTAACTGTTCCTGCATCTACCAGATTCTCTGGCAGTTCATTCCATACACCAACCACTCTCTGTGAAAGAAGGTTGTCCCTCATGTCCTTTTTAAATCTTCTTTCTTTCACTTTCAAATTATACCCCATAGTTTTGAACTCCCCCACCCCAGTAAATAGACCTTTGCTATTCACCTTATTTTTGTCCCTCATGATTTTATCAACCTCAGTAAGGTTACCCCTCAACATCCCACGCTTCAGTGAAAAAAGTACCAGCCTTTCCAGCCTATTTTTGCAACTCAAACCCTCGATTCCTGGCAACATCTTGGTAAATCTTTTCCAAACCCTCTCTATTTTACTAATTTCTTTCCTATAACTGGGCAACCAGAAGTGGCACATGGTACTCCAGAAGAGTCCTCACTATTGTCCTGTACTGCCTCAACTTGATGTCCTAACTCCGACACTCAAAGGTCTGAACAATGAAGGTAAACTTAGAAAGAATGGCTTGAAAGGAATGTCTGGAAATTTAGAATGCATACTATTCTGTTTACTGTGTGTTAAGTAGAATAATGTTGCTCTGTTGACAGAGGTGGCTAGTGCTTAAAACATTTGTGTCATGTACTTGCTGGACAAGCCATCAAAATTGTCTTGATTTCAGATTTAAGGAGAGTCAATAGCAGAGGGGCAATGTTGTTAGGTTAATTATACAGAGACTGATACCAATGCTAAATAAAGTGAAATCCCTATCAAAAAGTTGGCTAAACCAGCTTTACTGCAAAAAAGTAGAAAATCTTGAAAGTAAAATGTTGTCAAAATTTCTATCTATATTATGCATCTTTATACAGACTGTACGTATCTGTTTTGAACATGGCCCCCTGATGTTCTGGCACCCAACAAGACAGTCCAGCTGCTGGTGGCTGTGCCATTTGATTTCTTGTTAGTGTAACCATGTGTCATTTTGTATGGTACATAATGCCTGACATAGTATTTCCCACTGGCTGATAAACTATGTGTTGAGGCAGCAGGGTCAGCATGGAACTTGTCACTGTGTGAAACCAAAAGAGAGTCGAGGGACAAAACAAATGTGATTGTTGTGGAGAAGCTGAGTGATGAGAGACCACTTGCTGCACTAAGTGATACTTTCAGTGGAATCCAGCCCTTATAGAACTGTCGGCAGGCAAATGAACGGGCTTGCTCTTTTTAGACAGAATCAATAAGCTGAAGTGACAAAGTGCGATTTAAGAAGTAGTGCAAGATGTCAAACATGCAGAACAAAACAGACAATACAGTCATAACATATGGAGTTCTCAAACCGAGGCTACTAATTTAATTATTTGAATTCTTTGTACAGAGCTGTACTGAAATCTGAAGTTTAAACTCCTTCACAATGCAGAAAAAATGAGTGCCATTCTGTTCCCCATTCTTTTCATTTCACAGCGTAATGTGCCTCTCTCCTGTATTCCAAGTTCTTGTGTTGCATTAATTTCCTCAAAGATCACGAATGAGGTGAAGAATATCACTAATGCTTTAAAGTCAACCCTGAGAACTTCTTGAGGAAGGGTCATCAGACCTGAAACGTTAACTCTGTTTTCACCTCCACAGGTACTATCAGACCTGCTGAGCTTTTCCAGAAACTTTGCTTTTGTTCCTGATTTACATCATCCACAATTCTTTTGGTTTATAATCAGAGATCGTGGTTCATGTATATGCTAACAATATTTGTAGAAGGGGCTGAGGTCTTATAACAAGAATTTAGGGAACTAGCTAGCAGATTGAAAAGCAGGACCTCATAAGTTGTAACCAATGCCACATGCTCTTGAAAGGCTTAAAGAGGAAAGAATTTTAAAAATGTATCTAGGACAACATTTTAAGCCAACATTTAGGATATCCTAAAGAAAGGAGCAGTGTTGGGCCTAATTTTAAGAAATGAAGCCAGGCAAGTTGTAGATGTGATAGTTGGGGAAGTATTTTGCTAACAGTGACTATAAGCCAGTAATATTTAAGGTAATCATGGAAAAGAACAAAGATGTTTTGGAAGTAAAAATCCAGCGACTCTTCTTCAGAATCAAAAAAACAATGCTCTGAAGAAGGGCCACAATTCTGAAATGTTAATTCTGATATTTTTTTCACATATGCTGCCAGACCTGCTGAATCTTTCCAGAAATTTCTAGTTTTATTTCATCTGGGCTGGAACAATTTCAAATATTAAGAGAGAGTAGATAAAGTGGGTTGGTTTCCTTAGAGATGAAAGCCTGAGAGCTATACAAATTAATGTGGGGTATCGATAGAAAAACATGTTACCCTTTAGTGGAGGGGCCAAGAAGCAGATGGCATAGATTTAAAGTAAGGGACTGAAGGTTTAAGTGCGGATTTTAAGGAAAAGTGTTTTCACCCAGAGTGAAACTCACTGCTCAAAAGGGTTGTAGATGCAGGACACCTCACAACAATTTAGAAGTAATTAAATGAAAAGTTGAAATGGCATAATGTGCAGGGCTACAAGTCAAGTGCTGGAAAATAAGCCTGGAGAGTAGCACAGGCAGAATGGGATAAAAGGTCTCTTTCTGAGCTGGACAACTCTAGGCTAAATCTTATAATTCTTTCGGCTAGGTACAAATTTCATCAAGTTTTTTGGAGGGTTTTTCACCACAAGGTTTGCAAGATCTCTCACTGAATCTTATCATGTACTATCTACCTGATCCCTACAGTGTCACCACTGTCCGATTCCAACTGTACCTCACCACGAGTAACCTGAACAACTAACCGTTTAATTGATATCTGTAAAAGACCAGCATCCCTTGCAACTGCACCATCTTTAAAATGCTGCTGTGCGCCCAGACAAGCCTTGGTAATCCAGAATTACCCTTCACTAGTAACATAATGACATAGCAGCCACTAAGCCATACAACTCATGGCACATAACAGGCGTGGCTGACACTCCCTTGCACGTTCAACCCCATTCACTCACTCTAGCCACACCAGGCTATACAATTTACTTATCCTCATCTGTATCCCAGTTAAACACCTTTTCTAATGGCAGCTAATCTGTGCTCAATATGCACTGAAGACCTGTAGCTTGTCGTTGTCCAGTCGGGAACATCACATACAATACAGGTAAGCAGCCTGTAACAAAATTGAACAGAGCCTGCAGTTTGTCTCATGATCAACAATTATTCTACAAATGCCTGCTGCACTCTTCTCTGGAACCAAGTGCCAAACTGGTCCTGTCTGCCTTGCACTGTCCGATGCTGCTGATCTGACTTGCAGAAACGAGTTTCTTTCTCCTGAATGTCCACATGCCTTCCTTGGAGATTGCTCCCATTCTCCCAGTTTGATGGCATCTATTACATCTATCCCAGTCCCCTCCCCGAGCATCTCCACACCATACTGGTCCAAGTAGTGGCACCACATTTTCAGCAGCACTATTGCTGCTCATCATAACTCTGGTCACAAGATGTGAACTGTAATTCATGGCTTTGTCTCTGCAAAGTCATCGTGTCCAGCACACAGTGAACCGTGCATTTTCCTCCATCAAACTGACACTGATTTCACACTCAATATTGTCTCAGCCTGACAAATCTCTATTAGCAAACATGACAAGTAGCCTGTCTGCTCAAAAGAGTGCATCAGCACATCAACACTGACCCTATTGATAGCCTTTAGACTCTGGCTGAAGTGCCAATGTATTGACAGTTAAGGTAAAGCACAGAAAAGCTTTGGATGCTCTGAATAACCAGGTAGATATTAACAGAACAAGTGATCAACTGTAAATGGTAAGATTATCCAGTTTGCGGGTGGATGCTTATCTTTCCTTGGATCCCTCACCCACTCATGCATGGTCCCTACCCCACTCTCTTCCCTTCCTTGCATCCCTCATCAAATCTTCCATGCCCACAATCCCAATTGCACTCACGCCCTCACTGATTTGCACTCGTCTGCCCTGAACCTCCCTTCAATCTTCATTCTCCATCTCCCTCTCTTGTGCCATAGAGAGAGCTGAACTAGGAAAACTGTTGGCTTACTCAAGACTACATAAAGCTCATTGGTGCATTTAAACAAGAAGGTGGTCCAAAATTCTCATCTGTTGCTGACTTTATTCTGTATTTTGGATACTGATAAATAAAATTCTAATATTAAAGAATATGTGTGAAAGGGAGGGCAATGATAGATGTAAAATGAGCATGTCATATCTGTCTTTACTTGGACAGAGGAGGATGCAGTTATAGAGTTTGTGAAGCTGAAGTGTGAAGTCTTAAACCAATTGACACACAAAATGAGGAGATATTGGAGGTTTTGGCTGATTTAAAAGTGGATAAATTCCCAGGACTAGATGAGTTGCAGTCCAGGCTTCTGTAGCGGATGAGGGAGGAAATTACACGGGGCCTTACAAAAAATTTTAAATTACCTCTGGCCATAAGGAAGTTGCCTGAGAACTGGAGAACAGTTAATTTGGCGCCACTTTACAAGAAGTATGGTAGAGATAGGCTCGGGAAATATAGACCAGGGAGTCTAACATCAATGGTCAGGAACCTATTGGGAAACACGGTGAAAGAGAAAATTAATCTGAATTGGACAGGCATGAGTGGATCAGAGACAGTCAACATGGTTTTGTCAAAGGAGGTCATGCCTAACAAATCTGGTGGAATCCTTTGAGGAGATAGCTAAGTGTTTGGAATAAGCTTAGGGAAGGTGATATGGTTTATACAGATTTCAGCAAGACCTGCGACAAAGCCCCACATGGGATACTGTTAAAGAAGGTAAAAGCTCATGAGATCATGGAGCTTGGCAAGTTGGATTCAAAATTGATTGAGTAAGAGGATACAGAGATTGCAGTTTGTGTGACTGCAGCCTGGTGTGCAGTGGCGTACCAAACAGATCAGTGCTGGGTCTCTTATTGTTTGTGATAATCAATGTAAATGAGAATGTGAGAGGGATGACAAGTAAGTTTATGGTAAACACAAAGATTGGCCAGGCAGTGGACAGTGAGGAGGAAGGTGTTGGATTACAGGAGGATATAAATAGATTGGCCAAATTGTTAGATCAGTGGAAGATGGAATTTAACTCTGATAAATGTGAAGTAATGCACCGTGGAAAAAATAACAACACAAGGAGTACTCAGTGAATGGAAGACATAGGAATCTCAGAGGAGCCAGGGGATCTTGGAGTTCTTGCCCATAAGCTCCTGAAAGTTGCAGAACAGGTTAATAATGTAGTTAGGAAGAAATACGGGATGTTTGCCTTTATCAATCATGATATAGATTAGAAGAGTAGGGAGGTTATGTGGGAACCATGCAGAACTTTGGTTAAGCCACAGCAGGAGTACTCTATGCAGTTCTGGTCATTGCACCATATGAAGGACGCAATTGCACTAAAGGGTGTGCAAAAGAAATTCACCAAGATATTGCCTGGAATAGAGCATTTCACCAATGAAGAGAAACTGGACATGGTGGGGTTGATCTCCTTGGAACAGAGTAGGTTGTCAGGGGAGACCTGGTAAAGCTGTAAAAGATTCTGAAGGGTATGGAGAAAGTGAAAAGAAAGCAGTGGCTCCCTTTACTTGAAGATTTAGTTGAATAACGAGGGTCATAATTTTAAAGTGTAAGGCAAGTGGTTTAGAACGGATTTAAGGAAAAGAATTTTCACCCAAAGAGTTGTGGGTGTCTGCAATGTGATGTTTGGGAGGGTACTTGAGGTGGGAAATGTCTAAAACTTTAAGAAATACTTGGATGAGCACTTGAATTGTCATAACATTCAAAGCTGTGGGCCTAATATGGGAAAGTGGGACTTGTGTGGATCGTGGTACATTTTTGGTGGCACAGATTAGATGGGCTAAAGAGCCTCTCCTGTACTGTATGATTCTATTAATTCCCACCAGTCCATTCCATGTTTTATGGAAATGTTTCCATCTATTCTTCTTTGTTATCACACATTCTAAGTTTTTGATCAAGGATGTACCTGGATATTTTACATAATAATTCAAGCAGAATCATGCAGCCTTTGGAATGCTTCAATCAGAGTTATATCTCTTTCCATATCCCACATGCAGCTTCTTATTTTCGGACTGCATGAAAAGAAAGTGTTTGCTATACCTCTAATATTTTTGTTGTAAATTCAAAGATCCATCTGAAGCTGAAATTGATGATATTTGACTTGTGGTAAGCACATGCTGTCTGAAAAAAAAATGTAGACAGCAGTTATGATCTGAAATTGTTGAACTTGATGTGGAGCCTGGAGTAATGTAAATGCGTTATCAAAATTGAAGTGCTATTCCTTAAGTTGTTATTGCACTTCACTGAATACAGAGTAGAGTTGTCTGAATGGAATTGTCAATTAAAATTGCAAATGTATAGAATCTCAGTGTCATGATTTCACATTGAATGATTTTATTTATTTATTTATTATCATGTGCACCTACATACAGTGAAAAGCTTAGTTCACAATCAGTCCAGGCAGATCAGGGCAAGCAAGGATGTTCTGTTCATGGGGTGAAAAATAAACTTCGACAAAGGCATACAGGTTATGTTGCACAGGATGTGTGCTTGCTGAAATTATACAGGGCCTTGGGGATAAGTGTAGGGCTAGGGATATGGTGTCTGCTGTCAACCTGTTTCCGGTAAATTGCTGGGTACTGAGGCAGGCTGGGAGACGAGAGTTGATGTTGGCCATGAAGCACTTCATAAATATGGAGGTCAGTCATTGTGTTTTCTTAAATACTGGGATGATGATGGAGGTATACATCAAGAAAATCAGCCAATCTACATTTGGTGTGCCCAGTGTTGAGAAGGCTACATTGCAAGCGTGGCAAATGTTGTAGTTAAGTTGAAAAAGTACAACTAAATTAGTGAAAAATGAAACAAGTGTGGATGTTGCAAATCAGGAAATAAAAGAGAAATTGCTGGAAAAGCTCATCAGGTCTGGCAACATCTGTGAAGGAAAAAAACAGAGTTAACGTTTTGGGTCAAGTGATCCCTCCTCAGAACTGTGAGAACTAAATTAGTATCAGAGATAATGGGAACTGCAGATGCTGGAGAATCCAAGATAGCAAAGTGCAAAGCTGGATGAACACAGCAGGCCAAGCAGCATCTCAGGAGCACAAAAGCCTAGGCCCGAAACGTCAGCTTTTGTGCTCCTGAGATTTTGCTTGGCCTGCTGTGTTCATCCAGCTTCCCACTTTGTTATCTTGAACTAAATTAGTATTTCACTTGCAAGTGTGTTCACAAAGTCTCGAACAGTGAGAATGGAATAATGGGTCTTTTTTCTGAGGAGCAATCAGTGACAGGTGGACTATCACAAGGATAAATGCTTGGACCCCAGCTAATCACAATTGATATTGTTGATTTAGTTGAGGGAACTACAGCAAACTTTTTTTAACTGACATCTTATGAACTGGCACTCCTGACAAACCTGGAAAATCTATACGCCTCAAATACCTCACAATTTACTGTAATATTCTATTCAGTTGTTCGATTTTTTAAAACATTTATTAATCTCATTGAAATACTTGTTTAATTGAATGGTCACATGAAACATCAATGGTTGATTCAATATCAAGCCAATTTCCCCTCATGCCGCGATCAATGCGATGTCAGAACCATCAACTGAGTATGAGAGCGAGAAGGCTCTCTGCAGGTAAGTTTTATTTAAATAAAAGTTGCATTATTATTAAAGTGATACACGCTGTAAATCAAGTATAACGGTGATGTGTATAACCCTGCATTACATTTTTATTATTTAGTGCGTGTTTTTCCCTTGATAATGTGGATCTCTTGATTATCTGAAATATCTGATCAATTGGCAAAATCCTGGTCCCATAGGTGCCAGATAATAAAATGTTTACTGTAATTGTAATACCTCTATAATTTTACAAAGCTGGATGGAGGGGTGAATTGTGAAAAGGATGTAAAGATGTTTCAGCATATTTTGGACAAATTGAGCTTATGGGCAAATGAACGACAGATGTGATTATCGTCTTCAGGAACAAGATCAGAGAGGCGGATTATTACCTTAATGAGGATAGATTGAGAAAGATAGAGGTGCAAAAAGTATGGGGTGCCCTTGTTAAGCAGTTGCAAGAGGTGCAGGAGGTGGTCAAGATGGCATATGGTATGTTGGCCCTCATTGCAAGGGGATTTGAGCGTAGGAGCAGTGATGTCTTGCCGCAATTATACAGAGCCTTGGGGAGATCACCCCTGGAATATTGTATGTAGTTTTGAAATCTTTATCAGAGAAAGGATGTTCTGGCTATGAGGAGAATAAAACAAATGTTTACTAGACTGATTCCTGGGTTGGCATGACTTACATATGAAGAGACACTGAATTAGTTAAGACTGTGACCTCTGGAGTTTAGCAGAATGAGGGGGGATTTCATAGAAAATGAAAGCATTCTAAAAGGATTAGACATGTTAAATGCAAGAAGGATGATCCCAATGATCATGCAGTTGCGAACTAGAGATCACAGGCTAAAGATGCATGGTAGACCATTTTGGACTGAGATGAGGAGAAATATAGGAGAAGAAAGCCTAGAATGTGAGCCTACAGAATTCTCTGCTGTAGAAAGTGGTTGAAGCCAAAATATTGAATGTTATCAAGAAAGACTTAGATATAGTTATTATAGATAAATGAGCAAAGGGTATGAGGAGAAAGTAGGAGCAGGGTGTTGAGTTGACGGAACGCCATGATCACATTGAATGGGAAAGCAGACGTGTACGACTGAATGACCTACTTCTACTCTGATGTTCTCAGTTTCTATTTTACTGTGGGTAATATTAGAGCACAAACATTTGGACATAGAAATGATATTATGATGTTCCCTTGTCCATTAATTTAATAGCGGTCAAAAATATATGCAATGAATGGGTTAAGGCTGACAATATAATAGCAAACCAAGGAATTGCATATAAGTGCATTAAACAATAGCAATTTCATAGCTTTTTGATGTGATTAATTAACATTTTCAGATGTGTTGTTACAGATTTCCAAAGCAGGTGGGAGTTGAACCTAAATCTCCTGGCTCAGAGCTAGAGGCACTACCGTTATGCCCCAAAAGCCCAGTTTTTGGTTTTTGTTCCTGCATTTATCCACATCAATGAAGAGCTCAAACAAAAAACAATGATAGATATAATATGGACAATGTTGCTCCTTTCCGTGTCAAGGGCCACAAAGCTATCCAGAAATGTAATTTGGAAACATCAAACTTAAGAGTAGGAGTAGGCCATTTGGACCCTTTTAGCTGTCAGACCATTCAATAAGGTAATGGCTGGTCTGGTTTTAGTCTGAACTGCAAGTTCTTGTCTGCTGCCCAGGACTCTGGAGTCCCTTGTTTAATGTAAATCAATCTATCTCAGCCATAGATAAATTCAATTAGCCAGTCTCTATTATTTCATGCAGATCACAACTCCACAATATAATGATTATTTAAACAAAAATCCTCATCTCTATTTTAAAAGGGTAATCTATTACACTTAAAATGTGTTTCTTGCTTCCAGTCTCCACAAGAGTGTAAACCTGTATCCAGGCTGTCTTCTCCCCTAAGGATCTTGTGTTTCAATAATATCATCTCTCATTGTTTGAAACTACAGTGAATGTAGAGACCCAGCCTGTTAAATGTTTCTTCATAAAATAAGCCCCACATCCCACGAATGAGGTAAAGGAACGTCCTTTGAATTACTTCAAAGACAGTTACATACTTCCTCAAATGAAGAGACCAAAACATATGCAGTATTCAGTTATGGTCTCACACAAGGACTAGTACTATTTCAGGAAAGCTTCACTATTCTTGTATTTAATTTCCCTTACAACAAACAACAATATTCCATTTGATCTTATAATCACTTGCTCTACATGCACCTTTTGTAACCCATGTACTGGGGAGCCAGATACTTCACCACTACTGAGTTTAGCAATCTCGTGCCATTCAATTACTATACCATTTTTTCAACCTTCTTGTGTAAGTGAAAAGGCTAATGAATGGCCACATTATACTTCAACCTTAACCTGGCTAAATCCCTTTACAGACACTCTACCATTAAAACAAAAATCATGGTATATGCGCAGCGCTGGCTGGGCCAGCTTTTATTGCCTGACCCTAGTTGTCCTCAGAAGGTGGTGTTGAGCTGCCATCTTCAATTGTTGCAGTCTGTTGCTGTCGTTAGGCCCACAATGTCATTGGTGGAGAATTCTAGGATTTTGAGCCAGCAACACTAAAGAAATAGTGATATATTTCTAAGTCAGGATGATGAGTGGCTTGGAGCAGATCTCACATAAGATGGTGTTCCCATGTATCGGCTGCACTAGTCTTTGAGATGGAAGTAGTTGTGGGTTTGGAGAATGCTAATTAAGGGGGCTTGGTGATTTCTGCAGTACATCGTGTAGATGGTACACACTGTTGCTACAGATCATAAGTAGTGGAGGGAATGGATGTTTGTGGATGTGGTGCCAAACAAGCAGGCTGTTTTTTTCCAGGATGGTGTCAAACTTTTTGAGTATTGTTGGAGCTGGGCTCATCTAGGAGAATGGAATATATTCAATCACACTCCTGATTTGAGCCTTGTAGTTGGTGGATAGGAAGTAAATTACTTAACTGCAGAACTCCAACCAACCGAGAGTTTCTCCCTGATAACCATTAACTCTGGTTTTGTTAGAACTTCTTGATGTCATACCAGACATTGGCGCCTTGAGACACTCTGACCTCCACCCCGGAATTTAGCTTTTCCCCCATACTTCAACCAAAGCTGCAATGAGGTCAGGAACTCAATGGATCTAAACGGACCCAAAATGAGTGTCAGGTTATTATTGTGTAAATACCCCTCGATAACACTGTAGATGATACCTTCTATTACTTTGCTGATGATTGAAAGTTCACTGATGGGACTGAAATTGGCCAGTTGGAGTTTTCCTATTTTCTGAGAAGAGGACATACAGGGCAACTTCACAATGCTAAGTAGATAAAAATATTGTAAATATACCGGAAGATCTTACGAGGGGAGCAGACAGTTCTGGGTCATACATTTTCAGTACTGTTGCCAGAATGCTGTCAGGTCCTTAGCCTTTGCAGTATCCAGTGCCTTCAGCTTCTCTTGATATTTTGTGGAAGGCATTAACTTGGCTGAAGACTAGCATCTAGGATACTGGGGTACCAAGGAAAGGACCAACTGTTATTCACTCACTTGGCATTTCTGGTTAAAGATGTTTGGAACTGCTTTAGCCTTGCCCTTTTCACCGATGATCAGATTTTCACATTGACTTGGATGGCAATAGCTGTGGACCCTTCTCCTCCATTGAGTTTCCATTCTATGCTCTTTGAAGTATCCTGCTTTAATCTTCTTAATAAAATATTTTATCCATTTCTGCGACGAAATGTTAGGTTAACTGGCCTATAGTTTCCCCCTTCCTTCCTTTAATAAGGGTGTTATATTTACTACTTCATTATCCACTGGAATGTTACAAGAATCTAACAAATTTTTGAAGATTATAACCAATGGCTTTACTATGCCTGCAGTCATTTCTTTTAACATCCGAGGAATCAGATTAATAAGTTCACTGCGTGGAGTCTGTTTGGGTTTTGCACATTGTCTCTGCAACTATGTGGGCTTCTGCCAGATGCTCCAGTTTCCTCCCAAAGTCCAAAGATGTGCAGGTTAGGTGGACTGGCCATGCGAAATGCATGGTTACAGGGATAGGGTAGCAGAATGGGTCTGGGTGGGATACTCTTTGGAGGGAGGGAGTGGTGGACTTGTTGGTTCGAATAGGCTGTTTCCACACTGTAGGGGTTCTATTATATTCTATTCACTGGGTTTGTCAGCCTTAAGCTCTAATGGTTTTTTCCAGAACTTTTTCCTGGGTCATGCTGATTCTTCTAAGTTCAACTATCCCGTTCAATTTTCAAGTGACTATAACTGTTTTCTAGGTCTTCTTCAATAAAGACAGAAACAAAATATATGCTCAGTGCTTCTGCCGTTTCCTTATTTTCCATCATCAATTCCCCAGACTCACCATCTAAAGAACTAACCCCGCCTGCTGCTACTCTCTTTCCTTTTAAAATCCTTGTAGAGATTCTTGTAATCTTTTTATCTGGTACAAATTAACATACTCTCATACTTCACTTTCTTCCTCCTCACTTTGTTTCATCAGTCTTTGCTTACTTAAAATCTGTCCAGTCTTCTGACTTCCTACTAATCTTTGCACAATTGTAAGGTTTTTTTTTAAATTGATACCATCCTCGACCTTCTTATTTAGCAACAGATGCTATATCCTTATCAAAAAGTTTTTGATTCTCACTGGGATAAAGCTTTGCTAAGAATTATTAAATATTTCCTTTAAAGTCTGCCACTGCATCTTTACAGTCTAACCTTTAAACCATGTTTCCCAATTTAGTTTGTCAGCTCTGACTTCATAATTTATAGTTACAGTCATTTATGTTTAAAATATGAGTATTAAACACTTCTGCCTTTCAAACTGAACTTGAAATTCTATCATGTTATAATCATATCATTATAGACTCCTGTACCATGAGTTTATTGATAATTCCTGTCTCATTGCACATCATCAGGCCTTGAATAGCCTCCTCCTCCTTGTTGACTCAAGAACATACTGCTCTAAGACATTGGTTCCAATACACTCAATGAATTTGATTACTCAACTACTTTTGCCAATCTGATATCATGAAAATCAATCTTTCTCACATGAACCATTTGCTTATTCCTGTACACTCTGCCCACTGTGTGACTATTGTTTGAGATCAATAAACTACTCCCACAAGTGACCTCTTACCTTTGCTGCTTCTTGTCTTTACCCAATCATAGTTTATATGTTGCTTTTTCAAGAAATGTTATCTCTTCATCTAAGTAAGGATAAACACTTGTTATTGGGAGACTGCAATGAAGGCTTATCAGAACAATCCCTTTGACAGCAAGATGGTCTTATTAGGAGAGATTAAAGAAGAGAGCTAGTAGAGTTTTGATGAGAGTGAGGTGATCTTATGGAAAGTAAACATTTTTACATGTCCAGGCAGTGCAGATGTAGGCAGAATAATACTCTGGGCTGCTGTGTCTCAAATCAGGGGATATAGACTCAATTTAAATGATAGGCCACTTAGATGAGGAGCATTGAAGAAAAAGTGTTTGGAAAATTCAACTTCTTTTATGAAGTCATGGTCTGATAAAAACAAATATGTCCAAATGCATCATTGTTGAGCCACTTCTGATCATTTTGACCTGAAATCTGTTGAGGCAAGTCACTTCTGCACCAGAATTCTTGATCCCTTTTCCTGACAGACGACGTACTATCCCAGGAATGTAGTTGATATATAGTCGAATATTTGTCCAAGGTCACTGTGAGATCATCTCATAAATTCGTCTTCTGGCTTCAGCATTTATCTCTCTCTCAAAAAAAACAGATTTTTAAAAATACTTTGGCTTAAACTTTATAAAGTGTTATTGTGAAACTGTATTTGACATTATACAGATATACGAACAGAATACTTGTTATCTGTGTATTGAATAAGGTATTTAGACTGACAAAACCACTTATGCCTGTGCTGTACATGTTGTTTGGTATTCTTTCTTTCACTTTGCCACACAATTTGGGGTTGCTACAAGTGTTAGTATGATATATTGCTTTATCACGGACGTCTTCAACAATCTTGAGGCACATCACACCCTGACTGTCATTCATCTCTATTCAAATGCTATGTAAAAACAAATGAAACTATAACCAGGAAAGTGATAAGGAGTTCCCCATGGGAGACTTAATCATGGAATCTCCCAACCTAAGCTGTCACCTTCCATACTCCACTTTCTCAATGATCAATGATAACAGGGATGCACAGTTAGATTCACTGTGTTACAAGCCGGTGAGGAAGGATGAATCAGCACCATTCTTTTAAACCCTTTGGTTGGCTGCAACAAAGATTTTACATTATTTTTGTATGCAGCTACACCTCACTCAATAAAAATATAAATTAATAGTTCATGAGAGTCAGTTTTTGAACAAAAGGTGTAATTTTATTACCAGCTAACACCCAAAACATAACATCAAACACACAGAATGATTGGCATAGAATTTAAAAAGGGGACAGTGCCCAGTACAAGATAGAAGGTAAAATAATAAGCAATTTAAAACTCCTTAAGGTACTCCTGAAGTATTAAGATTTTAACCTGAAACTACGTTTTTTTTAAATTGATGTTTAAATCCTCAGCAGTAGCATATACTGTAAATATTTCTGAATTCTTATTGAACAGGTGTTTCTCAAATTTATTACCTGTTATGTATTTTGAGGGGGACTGAGAGAAAGCAGAAAGAGAGAGAGTGAAAGGAAGAGAGAAAAAGGCACCTGTGCCATTTCCAGTGACAAATTCATGTTTCTCTCTTCTGGACTGCCAAAGCAGCTGCTTTGAAATATGGTAATAAAATGTGAGGCTGGATGAACACAGGAGGCCCAGCAGCATCTCAGGAGCACAAAAGCTGACATTTCGGGCCTAGACCCTTCATCAGAGAGGGGGATGGGGTGAGGGTTCTGGAATAAATAGGGAGAGGGGGGGGGGGGGCGGACCGAAGATGGAGAGAAAAGAAGACAGGTGGAGAGGAGAGTATAGGTGGGGAGGGAGGGAGGGGATAGGTCAGTCCAGGGAAGACGGACAGGTCAAGGAGGTGGGATGAGGTTAGTAGGTAGGGGATGGAGGTCCAACCTGTCTCTGCCCCGCTAACCTGTTCTTCCTCTCACCCATCCCTTCCTCCCACCGCTGCTTTGAAATATGGTTCACTTTTGTATTCCTGTGTCTGGGTCCACTGTTTTCCCAGTTGGATATTTACAGGCAATTCTTTCATCTCCGATATGCAAAGCCTGCCTATAAAGATTAAACCTAGGCATGAGATACAGATCTAAGTTTCAGTAGCTTTTGAAAATAAAAAGCCCTGACAGTCTTTTCTATCCTACATATATTATTCCAGCTTTGTGATTATCATAGCCATTTATAGCTAATGATTTTTCTTTTTGAAAAACATTTTATTCCATGAATATATCAGGTATTAAGATCAGATGATGGAAGTGCAACATTGATAATTCATTTTTACCACTATTATGGCAAAGCATTCTGAAAAAAAATTATGGAAACAAAACAAACTGCTCAAGAGGTAAAATGTGACCATGAGTCTGTGTTAGGGAGAAGATAATTTAGGGTTGAATCCAGATCTGCTCAGATCCTAACTCCTTTTGATGTACTTGCCAATGAGATGGAAATTTTCAGATTAGGTCATCTTGTTTCTTCTACCAACGCCCAGTGTGGAGGCAGCTTGAAAAAATACTAAAGGACAGTTCCATACTTCATGGAGAGTTCCAACTGATGTACCCTGTTAGATCCAACTGGATTTGTCAATTATGACCCATTCTCGGTTCAAATAGAGTCTATGTAGTAGTAAATGACCAGGTTACACATCCAGAATAGTGTTCTTCTGAGCTTAAATTATACATATATGAGGTATTCTGAGGCCACTGACCACCCCTTTAGAAGTGAAGTGTGAGTTACAGCACTTGACATCAAGGCTGCATTCAACCAAATGTGACATCAAGGAGCCCCAGCAAAATTAGAATCAATTAGAATCAGCATCAAACTTTCCATTGCGTGGCACATGGGATAATGATGGTAATTGTTGGAGGTCAGTCATCTCAACTCCTGGACGTTGCTGCAGGTGTTCCTTTTGGTAGTCATCAGCTGCTTCATCAGTGACTTTCTCACCATCATAAGCCCCAAAATGGCAACAAAACAGAAGTTTCTGGAAAAGCTCAGCAGATTTTGCAGCATCTGCGAAGGAAAAAACAAAGTTAACGTTTCAGGTCCGGTGGCCCTTCCTCAAAACATTTTCTAAAATGACAATGTTTGTCGACAATTACACAATGTTCAACACCATTCGTGGCTCCTCAGGTACTGAAGTAGTCTCTGCTCAAATGCAACAAGATGTGAACAATATCCAGGCTTGGGCTGAAAAATGGCAAGTAACATTCACACCACCCAAATTCCAAGAAATGACTGTCTCTGACAAGAGGGAATCTCACCGTTGCCTCATAACATTCAATGGCAATACCATTGCTGAAACACTCATTTTCAATATCCTAGGGATTACCATTGACCAGAAATTGAAGTGAACTTAGACATCAACAAGAACAGGTCAGAGGCTAGGAATAGTATGGCAAGTAACTCACGTACTGACTTCCCAAAGCCTGTCCACCATCTACAAGGGACAAGTCAGGAGTGTGATGGAATACTCCCCTCTAGCCTGGATAAATATAGTTCCAACTGCACTTGAGAAGCTTGACACCATCCAAGACAAAGCAGCCCGATTGATTGGTACCAGATCCACAAATGTCCACTCCCTCCACCACCAATACTCATTAGCAGGAGCGTGTACTAGCTACAAGGCACACTGCAGGAAATTTTCAGAAGATCCTAAAACAGCAACTTCCAAACCCATGACTACTTCCAGCTAGAAGGACAAGGGCAGCAGATACTTGGGAACATCACCACCAGCAAGTTCCCTTCCAAGGCACTCACCATCCTGACTTGGAAATACATTCCATTCCTTCACCCCCGTTGGTTCAAAATCTTGAAACTTTCTAAAAGCATTGTATGTCTAATTAAAGTACATAAACTGCGGCAGTTCAAGAAGGCAGCCCACCACTGCCTTCTCAAGGGCAACTAGAGATGGGTAATAAATGCTGGCCAGACAGCAATTCCCATATGCCAAGAGAGAATAGAAATAAAGTAGAATCTCAATGGGGCTGTGCTGCAATTCAACATTGAGATTGAATTTACTGAGCATGTGCAGAGCTAGTTAAAGGGTAAACCGAGGTACTTAATCGGTACACTTAAAGTTTGACTGTTAAATTCTCAGAGACTTTCATTTGAATCACGTTTCCTTCTGTTTGTTTATCATTAGAAACTATTTTGCATTCATTAACATTTTATGAATGCTCACTTACAACACCAGCCTACTGGAATTAAGTTCAATGGTGTCATTTTATTTGGCAAAAATGGGAAACATCTCTGTTTATGACACAAACCATATATGAGGCATGTACTTTAGGGCGGCACAATGGCTCAGTGGTTAGCACTGCAGCCTCACAGTGCCAGGGACTAGGGTCTGATCCTATACTTGGGCACCTGTCTGTGTGGAGTTTGCACATTCTCTCCATGTCTGCGTGGGTTTCCTCCCACAGTCCAAAGGTGTGCAGGCTAGGTAGATTGGCCATGTTAAATTGCCCATATTGTTCAGGGATGTGTGGGTTATAGGGGGATGGGTCTGGGTGGAATGCTTCAAGGGTCAATGTGGACTTGTAGGTCTGAAGGGCCTGTTTCCACACTGTGTTGATTCTATGGATACTTGGTGGGGTAGACTGCTTCTTCCATGGTCTAGGGCACATAAACTCTTTCACTAACTTTCTTGTTACTTTCACGAGCAAGCTGCCAAACATTATTCTGATTTATATTCACAGAAGTTACCAGACCTGCTGAGCTTTTCCACCAATTTCTGTTTTTGCTTCTTTTCTCACATGCTTACAATATGAGGGGGTGAAGACTGCCCAGGCCAACCAGCTCATGGAGAAGAGCCAAGGACGTGTATTCTACCATTTTGTAGTTAAATGCTTGCAGTTTTCGGATGATTTGACCCACCAGGCTACCCAAGTGAGGCAGCACACTGGCTTATTCCAGCAAATCTAAACAGGACAAGCAAGTGATGCTCAACCTAAAGGGAATTACCTTAAAAGGGGAGAGCACTGTAAAGATTTACCAGGCAAAAAGTGGTATGCAGAGCATTAGCTATGAGGCAAGTTTGGAGAAATTTGGGCTGTCCTCGCTGAAATGACGGAGGTTGAGGGGCGACCTGATAGAGGTCTAAAAGATTATGAAGGGCATGGACAGAGTGCACAGTCAGAAGCTTTTTCCCAGGGTGGAAGAGTCAGTTACCAGGACCCATGGATTTAAGATGCGAGGAGCAAGGTTTAAAGGTGATGTACGAGGTAAGTTGTTTACACAGAGGGTAGTGGATGCCTGGGCCTTGTTGCTGGGGGAGGTGGTGGAAGCAGATACTATAATGACTTTTAAAGGGTGTCTTGGCAAATACATGAATAGGATGGGAATAGAGGGATATGGTTCCCGGAGGGGTAGGGGGTTTTAGTTGTGGCGGACAGCTGGTCAGTGCAGGCTCAGAGGGCCAAAGGGCTTGTTCCTGTGCTGTAATTCTCTTCATTCTTTGGGATTGACAGAAGATGTGGATAGAAAAGCCCGGACTGGAATTTAAAGAGCATGTTTTTGTCATGAGAATTGAAAGGGTGTGGACTGTGGTGCAGGGGAGAGAACAGTGATGAGGGGAGGGAAATCAGGAAGGGTGGGAGCAGCCTATTAAATGTCGGGAACATAATTGAGTAATCAGGTACTTTGATCAGGTAGAAACAGCATGGCAAGAGGAGAAGGGTATGTTTGAGGCCGGGCAAACAGCTTCTGAACTGGATTGGGAATTGGGGGAGCAATAGGAATATCCAGGGACAACAATGATAGACATAGAGGGAGATTGTAAAAGCTCGGAGAAAAACAGAAGGTCATCAATAGTTTTAGGGCTGTGGGAAGTGTATTCCGAAGTGGAATGTGAAAAGGAAAAGGGTCAAGGACAATTTAATAACCGTTGTCTTTCTCAAAAGCATTTTCTAATACAACGCCTCTTGGAGAATTATACAGTGCATAAAGCGAAAGGCCCAAAATCTGTTGGCACATGTTCCTGCACAGTACAAACACACTCAACAAAGTGGATTAAAATTTAAAAAACTTAAACAAATTTATTATGTGAGCACATTAATTAAGCCTTTGAAATGAAATGAAGTACTTGTTGCAGTTTGCAAGCCAATGAAACCTTGAAACAGCAAACAGCAATCACCCAACAATGCCTCATCATTGACAAGAAAGGCATCTAACAATAACCATAAATGCTAATGGTGCTGGGCTGTGGCTGGAGGCTGTGTAATTGCATGTTTAGATAAGTCACAGGCCCATGCATTTGAAAGCTAAAGGTATTGATTCTTCAATAGACACTAGCAACAGAACCTGATATTTCTATGACAGACCATGTAGGAATCCAGAAATGTATGAAGCACAAACAAGTATAAGTTACCATGTTTACTGGCCAGTGCAATCATGCTGCAGTTTGGTAAAATGGGCCATCCATGTCAAATGCTGGGAAAACCACAACATGTAATCAGTATCAGGCATTGGTATTAGTTTTTGAAGAACCATTTCATAGGACGTTAGTTGACTGCATAAGACCTTTACATGAATTAAAGGCGGGACGAAGAAAGTGGGATTTGAATATTTAAGTGGTTGCTTTTGACCAGCACAGGCTCAATGGGCTGAAGAGCCCTTTTTTCTGCACTGTAGACCTCAATGACTCTATCAGCTAGAAATTGCTTTGTAGGGTGTTCAAAGGTAGTACGGCTGCATCACAGAGGATAATGCAAGACAACAAGAGTCACATTGAGCTAATTAGTACGTACATGGGTATTTCACAAGTCTATTTTCTTGCCTTTTCCCTTTTACCCTTATTCCCGAATAACCAAGAATTTATCTATTTCAGCCTTATATATTGTTGCTCAATCTTAAATTGGCAGCTCTTAATTCTGAGACTACGCCCTCAGATGTTAGACTTTCTAATGAGACAAAACCTTTTCTTGGCATTTACCCTGTCAAGCCCTTAAAGAATCCTATATGTTTCGAAGAGGTCACCTCTCATTCTTCCAAACTCCAGTGAGTAAAGTCTCAACCCATTTAGCCTTTGTTTACCAGATAATCTTCCACATCAATGATCATCCTTGTGAACTTCATCTACCTGCCTCCACTGAAACTGTTTATTCCTTAATAAGGGGATTAAAACTGCTCGCAGTACTCCAGATGTGGTCTTAGCAATATCTTGTCTACTTGTTTTAAGACTCTCCTCATCTTATGTTCTAACCTTCTTGAAGTAAAGGCTAACATTCCATTAGCCTGACTGATCTTTCCAGCAACACTCAAACCTCAAGAAGGAATAAACAGGGTGTATCATTTATATTTATTTGTATTGATCTACATTACTCCAAGTCTATGGCTTTCTTGAGTTGCAATATATGAATAATAGAAAATAATGTCCAATTGGATGTCTGAGTTTACTATTAGGCAAAAAGGTAAGATTCTGTTTTCAAGGAATTGTGTATATCCTTGTGATAATTACGCTCTTTCATCTTGATGAATAAAAGTTTAAGAACCATTACAAGTTGTGAATTAGACTATTAGCCAAATACTAATTTGCCAAATGTCATAAGAAGTTAATCATATTGATCCCAGTGTAAACATACATTTAGATATGAATTTGGTAACTCATCCAAGGTACTAATTTATTTAGAATTTTTATTTCTATGTTATGCTGTCAAATCTAATCACTGTAAGATTCCGGCAGAAATCTGTGTGTTGACCTCTGATAATATGTATCCAAACTATTTATAGCCTATTTTATTCCACCAGTATCCAAGTGTTATAATTCTTCAGAGTGGCACTATGAAGGCAGATTGCCTCGTATTCTTACTTGTAACATGTACACTGCAAGTAAATGACGCAAGTTTTCCTTTTGTTTCACTTCAAAAAGGCTACTAGTTAAATGGTCAACAACATTTCATCTGGAAATGCCTGTTTAATTCTCCAAAAATATTTAAAGTCTGTACTGAAAATATCAGTTTGATTTGTTGCAGTGCAAGTTTGCAGAGACCTCCTGTGATGTGCAGCAGCTGACTGTTTGAATCATCTTATTAAATAGCTGTCAGTATGGATAATTCTGTTAAAATATATAGTTTGATTGTATAGGTTATAAACTACAGCCTGTTGGTGACATAAACAAAACCCAATGTAGTATTGTCAATGTCCAAAGTATGAACCATGTTGACATTTTGTTAATTTGTCATTGCAGCAAAAGCTTACAATAACATTGGAAATTTGTTTTTTTTTACTAACAACAAAAATCACTGAAGACTATCATCATTACTTGTTGGGGATTTGCTGGTAGTTTTGTCTACACATATGTGTAATTTTTTGCCCCTTGTCTCTTGCAGCAATGCTCTTGTAAAGCTTTTCTAACTATTACCTCTCTTGCATTTCTTATTGGCAGATTTTATACAGAAAATAAATACTTTAAAAAGAAAATAATGATCATGAATGCTAACAGATAGCATGACCGGACTACCAAAATCAGCTGTATAAGCGAGATAAGTGGATAAAGTCATCAATCCAGTCTGCAAATTAACTGCTTCACAGTATTGCATTCCATAACTGCTGATTAATTCTTCTGGAAATATCATAGACATTCATTATTAACACAAATATGATTTTAAATGATCGTATGTCAAAAGAAACCAACAAGTCTCAAAATTCAGCATTTACAATTACATATGCAATTTGTCTATGTTATCTTTACATTCATGTTAGCTTAACATCATATTCATAATCCACAAGATAGCCAATTAGTTTCTATGGATTTTTACTGATCCTGACAACAGGGAGAAGTTTTAGAAGGCGCTATCAAATTGGCACAAAGCTTTTATGAACAACAGGGTGGCTAATTTTGCTGTCCTTACCTACCCCTAGCTGATACTGGCCTGGAAGTGGCGGCATTCCAAATTCTTGACCAACACAATTGCTCTCAAATATGTATGGACCAGCTGGCAAATAGCTTAGGCACTGAAAACAAAACAGTGCACCAGTTCTAGATAACAAAGTGTGGACCTGGATGAACACAGCAGGCCAAGCAGCATCTTAGGAGCACAAAAGTTGACATTTCGGGCCGAGATCCTTTGACCATCTGAAGACAACCTTACTAAAATCTAAGGGCTTTTCCAAAATTTGGAGATCTGTCCCATAAGCAAATCAAAAAAAAACTTGGTTTAGTTACAAGATAACAAAGTGTGGAGCTGGATGAACACAGCAGGCCAAACAACATCTCAGGACCACAAAAGCTGACGTTTCGGGCCTAGACCCTTCATCAGAGGGGGGGATGGGGAGAGGGAACTGGAATGAATAGGGAGAGAGAGGGAGGCAGACCGAAGATGGAGAGAAAAGAAGATAGGTAGAGAGGAGAGTATAAGTGAGGAGGTAGGGAGGGGATAGGTCAGTCCAGGGAAGATGGACAGGTCAAGGAGGCAGGATGAGGTGGTAGGGAGGAAATGGAGGTGCGGCTTGAGGTGGGAGGAAGGGATGGGTGAGAGGAAGAACAGGTTAGGGAAGGAGAGACAGGCTGGGCAGGTTTTGGGATGCAGTTGGGGGAGGGGACGAACTGGGCTGGTTTTGTGATGCAGTGGGGGAAGGGGAGTTTTTGAAGCTTCTGAAGTCCACATTGATGCCATTGGGCTGCAGGGTTCCCAAGTGGAATATGAGTTGCTGTTCCTGCAACCTTCAGGTGGCATCATTGTGGCACTGCAGGAGGCCCATGATGGACATGTCGTCTGAGGGTTGGGAGGGGGAGTTGAAATGGCACGCAACTGGGAGGTGCAATTGTTTGTTGTGAACCGAGCAGAGGTGTTCTGCAAAGCGGTCCCCAAGCCTCCGCTTGGTTTCCCCAATGTAGAGGAAGCCACATTCAGTACAATGGATATAGTATGCCACATTGGCAGATGTGCAGGTGAACATCTGCTTGATATGGAAGGTCATCTTGGGGCCTGGGATGGGGTTGAGGGAGGAGGTGTGGGGGCAGGTGTAGCACTTCCTGCGGTTGCAGGGGAAGGTGCTGGATGTGGTGGGGTTGGAGGGCAGTGTGGAGTGAACAAGGGAGTCGCAGAGAGAGTGGTCTCTCCGGAAGGCAGACAAGGGTGGGAATGGAAAAATAGCTTGGGTGGTGGGGTCAGATTGTATATAACTGCACCTCTCAGTCACAAACCATTTCAACTCCCCCTCCCATTCCTCAGACGACATGCCCATCATGGGCCTCCTGCAGTGCCACAATGATGCCACCCGAAGGTTGCAGGAACAGCAACTCATATTCTGCTTGGGAACCCTGCAGCCCAATGGCATCAATGTGAACTTCACAAGCTTCAAAATCTCCCCTTCCTGCACTGCTATAACACAGGACTACTTGGATACTGAAATTGTCGACGCAACACGTAATCGATAGAACTCAGCAATTAGACAATGAATAGATCAGATATAAGCTCTGCAGCCCTGTCTTGTCCTGTTGTCAATCTTTGTGGACAGCGAAACAACCAAAAGGAGGAGCTTTCATAAATGTCCCCATCTGCAATGATGAGGGAGACACGCACATTAATGCAAAGGACAAAACTAGTGCATTTGTAACCACTCTTACCCACCTGTTCCGAATGGGTGATCCATCTTGTCCTTCTCCTAAAATTCCCAACATCATGGATGCCGGTTTTCTACCAACTCAATGTTCTCATCTAATCTTCAGAAAGCACTGTGTGAAGCAAATGTTATTGGCCCTGAGAACACATCTACAACATTAGGATTGGAATAAATTTCAGGATACATTTTGATTATGTTATGATCTGCAATATTGTGGAGACCTGGTGTTTTCCAGGTGAGATCAAATAATTAAGCACAAACTGCAGTTGAAGGCAGGACATTTTATTCATTGTCGCAGTTTAATATCAGTCAATTTATCTACCTTTTGAGTAAATAAAATGAGCAAATCTGTATTTTATGTTTAAAAACTAAATGATCTACTGTTGTACACAATTGTCAGAAAATGCACCCGAAACTGAGGAAAGGACTGGGCTTGTGTCACCTTTCATTACTGAATTATTCAGCCACTAGCCCCAACCATGAGAATGACCATTTGGTTTAGAAACTGTTAACTGTGAAATTCTGTACCACTTTTATTTAGCCTAGTAGAGGAAAAAAGGAGAAAATTGGAGAACTTACAAAGACCACAGGAATAGGCAAAACAAAAAAAACTGAAAAGCAATCATGATTATTTGTAAGCTTCACTTTTCAAAGTGTTCACACCAAGGCTTTTAATCCTGTAGCAAAGCAGAATAGCTCATCAATGCTATTGAGCTCCAATGTTCTTTCCCAGGTTGAAAAACATTTATAACTTAATTGCTCCTACAATGCTTGTAAAGTTATGGATCTTTCACACATGAAAGGGCTTCCTTTCTTTACTGTCACTAGGGAGATACCTTTGACTCAATTTCCCTTTTCTCACTATCTCTTACCTTCTTTCTAATCTTTGGAATGGATTTCTAATCCATTCTATTTAGGTCACCAGATACTAGCTATTTGTTGTAATTAGCTGATTGTAACACAATCTCCCTTATCCTGACCTAGCAATATTATTGCACCAGAGTCCCTGTCCCTTTCTTCAATCTATCCCTTATATTAGATTGTTAGTATTAAATGTGATCTGCAATGCATTTTAAAAACACTTGAATTGTGGATGCCAAACTGTGGATGATGCCTGTGAGTTTTTTGCATAATGACAATGAGCGTTTTGAAATCTTATTAGCAAGGGAACAAACTGGAGACTGAAGAAAAATTTCCTTAACAGACAGGAGCACCCCCACCCCCTCCAGTCAAGTACAATTGTTCAATGTTTGGTTGTGTGTGACGACTGCTCTCTGCGCTGTGTGCTGCTTGGCAAGCCTATAGGTATGGGTCCAGAGAAAGACAAGCTTAAAACATGCTAGAGGCTGATGAAGCAGATGATTTGAAAGCTTTTATAAAAACTGTTCCCATACAGAATCTGGTGTGAATAATCTCTGATGCATAAAGAATAACAACAACTTAAAGAATAGGAACACAGTGTAAGCACTACAAGCAGGAGTAGCTCAATTGAGCCCTTTGAGCCTGGTCCACCATTTGATACAATCATGGCAGATCTTATGTTAACCTTAACACCTCTTTCCTGCCCACTCCTCATAATCCTTCAACCTAATGTTCATCAGTATCTCTCCTCCTTAAATATACCTCAAGCCCCAGTATTGCACTGCACTCTGGGGAAGTGAATTCCACAGATTCATAGCTCTTTGAAAGAAGTAATTCTCATTATCGCTATTTAGAATATGCCAGCACTTATCCTAAAACTGTGGCCTGTTGTTCTAGAATGCCCCACATAAGGAAACATCCATTATGTTTATATCCTTATATTTGTACAACACCTTCAATGTAATGAAGTGGGGCAGCATGATGGCTCAGTGGTTAGCACTGCTACCCCACAGTGCTAGGGACAAGGTTCAATTCCACCCTCAGGTAACTGCCTGTGTGGAGCTTGCACATTCTTCTTGTGTCTGCGTGGGTTTCCTCTGGGTACTCGGGTTTCCTCCCACAGTCCAAAGATGTACAGGTTAGATGGATTGGCTAAGCTACATTGCCTGTGGTGTTCAGGGGTCTGTAGGTTGGGTGGGTTATAGGGGGATGGGTTTGAGTGGGATGCTCCAAGGATCAGTGTGGACTTGTTGGGCTGAAGGGCCTGCTTCCACACTGTAGGGATTCTATGAATTGTTCTCAGGTGTTTTGCAGTAATGTTATAAAACAGAGTATGACCCCAAATGACATTAGCAGATATTAGGTTAAATAACCAAAAGCTTTGTCAAAGTGGTCAGTTTTAAAGAGTTTCTCAAAGAAGGAGTTTGAAATAGTTGACAAAGTGAGTATGTTTCAAAGATTGGGAGCTGTGTGTCTGAAAACATGATTATCAATTGTGAAGTAATTAAAATAAGGCAGACCAAGATTGAAAGAGTATAAATATGCCAAGAATTGAGGAGCTGGGACAGATTTCAGAGATTGGGACGGGCATGGAAGGTTTAAAATAAAAGATAATATTTTAGAATCTTAACCTTGCTGGCATGGGAACCAATGAAGGTTGGTCTGTGCAGGATTGATTAAGGGATGGGACTTGCTGTGACTTAAGACGTGAGTAACAGCCTATGGTTAAAGTCAAAGGCTGCAGATGGGTTGAGAAGGATGAGGTGGAAATGCTTACTATCATCACAATAAGATGTCATATGTACTTTTCAAGAGAGCACATTAGTACCTCAGGAGTACACACCACAGGATGCTCATGCTGACATTTGAAATGTCCCATGACATTTTTAGGTACACTTAGATTTGCATTTATACAATGAAAAAAAACTTGCCTTAAATAATCTATGGTGTATTTCAGTGTTGCTGCAGGCAACATTATTGCTTGACGTTATTTTAACATGTCTGTATTTTGTAATGCCACTTCCGTGTTCCTCAGCAAAACAGATCATTTAAGTTTGTGCTAACAGAATTATACTATCAAAGATAACTAATTTCTGTTATCTAAGCGAATACATGGCAGTATATAAATTCAAATTCAAATAGTTGTGGTGACCTGAACTTTCTAGCTGTCACTCAGATTTCCATTTGAAAGTCATACTGTATCACATTGCATGGCCTGTGATCTGATTCAGTTTCTTGAATGTGTTGAAAGGCGACTAGCATACTTTGCAATCTCATTTCCATCCCACTGCTAGGTCTATTGAGATTGTATGTGTTGAATAGTATATTGGAAAAAAATCCACTATCAAAAAATAATTAACACATGATGTTTTGCACCCAGGACTGTGCTTTGCACCACAGAGTCAAACATGTAACTTTGTCCTAACACCTTGCCAATTAACAACATCAGGAAGTTGCATTTATGTTGTACCTTTAGTGCAGTAAAAACATAACAACACATTTCACATAAAAATTCAGATAAAAGCTGGTTATTGTGAGTTTCCAGTCTGGGTTGAGTGGAGTTTTCGCTCCACAGGTCTTATCTTAATTCATTCTTCAGTTAGAAGTCTTAAAGTATGAAATAGGAATGGAGCTGAGGTGGGTCTGTCAGGAGCTAGTCTAATTACAAGGGCAAGTTGGGTGTCAGTAGCAAGGACAATCATCTTTGCCTTTTCTGGCCCACGAGAAATGCTTTAAGGGTACCCAACTTCACCTCGAGTTGTCCTCATGCCTTTGAGCCATGACATCTCTTGAAACTCAACTGTCCATTGCACAAGCTAACAGTTTTATAAATTAGTTAAATTGTTGATTCTCTTCCTCAGAAGAGATGGACTTGACCTGCCTCTTGTAAACCAGTCTTAACATAGAACATAGAACATTACAGCACAGTACAGGCCCTTCGGCCTTCGATGTTGTGCCGACCTGTCAAACCGATCTGAAGCCCATCTAACCTACACTATTCCATGTACGTCCATATGCTTATCCAATGACGACTTAAATGTACCTAAAGTCGGCGAATCTACAACCGTTGCAGGCAAAGCATTCCATTCCCTTACTACTCTCTGAGTAAAGAAACTACCTCTGACATCTGTCCGATATCTTTCACCCCTCAATTTAAAGCTATGCCCCCTCGTGCTCACCGTCACCATCCTAGGAAAAAGGCTCTCCCTATCCATCCTATCTAACCCTCTGATTATTTTATATGTTTCAATTAAGCCACCTCTCAACTTTCTTCTCTCTAATGAAAACAGCCTCAAGTCCCTCAGCCTTTCCTCGTAAGACCTTCCCTCCAGACAAGCCAACATCCTAGTAAATCTCCTCTGCACCCTTTCCAAAGCTTCCACATCCTTCTTATAATGCGGTGACCAGAACTGTACACAATACTCCAAGTGTGGCCACACCAGTGTTTTGTACAGCTGCAGCATAACCTCTTGGTTCCGGAACTCGATACCTCTATTAATGAAAGCTAAAACACTGTATGCCTTCTTAACAGCCCTATCAGCCTGGGTGGCAACTTTCAAGGATCTGTGTACATGGACACCACAATCTCCCTGCTCATCTACACTACTAAGAATCTTACCATTAGCCCTGTACTTTGCCTTCCGGTTACTCCTACCAAAGTGCATCACCTCACACTTGTCTGCATTAAATTCCATTTGCCACCTCTCAGCCCAACTCTGCAGCTTATCTATGTCTCTCTGCAACCTACAGCATCCTTCGTCACTATCCACAACTCCACCGACCTTAGTGTCGTCTGCAAATTTACTAACCTATCCTTCTACGCCCTCATCCAGGTCATTTATAAAAATGACAAACAGCAGTGGACCCAACACCGACCTTGCGGTACACCACTAGCAATTGGTCTCCAGGATGAACATTTCCCATCAACTACCACCCTCTGTCTTCTTTCAGCAAGCCAATTTCCGATCCAAACTGCTATATCTCCCACAATCCCATTCCTCCGCATTTTGTACAATAGCCTACTGTGGGGAACCTTATCAAACGGCTTGCTGAAAACCATATACACCACATCACCCAGTTTACTCTCATCTACCTGTTTGGTCACCTTCTCAAAGAACTCAATAAGGTTCGTGAGGCACAACCGTCCCTTCACAAAACCGTGCTGACTATCCCGAATCAAGTTATTCTTTTCTAGATGATTATAAATCCTATCCCTTATAACCTTTTCCAACACTATACCAACAACTGAGGTAATGCTCACTGGTCTATAATTACCAGGGTTGTCTCTACTCCCCTTCTTGAACGTGGGAACCACATTTGCTATTCCCCAGTCGTCTGGCACTATTCCTGTAGACAAAGATGAGTTAAAGATCAATGCCAAAGGCTCGGCAATCTCCTCCCTGGCTTCCCAGAGGATCCTAGGATAAATACCATCTGGCCCAGGGGACTTATCTATCTTCACCCTCTGTAGGATTTCTAATACCTCTTCCTTATGAACCTCAATCCCACCTAGTCTAGGAGCCTGTATTTCATATTCTCCTCGACAACATTGTCGTTTTCTAGAGTGAATACAATTGAAAAATATTCATTTAGCGCTTCCCCTGTCTCCTCTGACTCCACACACAACTTACCACTACTATCTTTGATTGGGCCTAATCTTACTTTCGTTATTCTTTTATTCCTTAAATACCTATAGAAAGCCTTAGGGTTTACCCTGATCCTATCCACCAACAACTTCTCATGTCTCCTCCTGGCTCTTCTGAGCTCTCTCTTTACGTCTTTCCTGGCTACCTCGTAGCCCTCAAGCGCCCTAACTGAGCCTTCACATCTCATCCTAACATAAGCCTTCTTCTTCCTCTTGACCGGAGATTCGACCTCCTTCGTAAGCCACGGCTCCCGCGCTCTGCAGCTTCCTCCCTGCCTGACAGGTACATACTTAGCTAGGACACACAGGAGCTTTTCCTTGAATAAGCTCCACATTTCTAATGTGCCCATCCCCTGCAGTTTCCTTCCCCATCGTATGCTCCCTAAACCTTTCCTAATCTCATCGTAATTACCTTTCCCCCAGCTATAACTCTTGCCCAGTGGTATACACCTATCCCTTTCCATCACTAAAGTAAACAAAACAGAATTGTGATCGCTATCACCAAAGTGCTCACCTACTTCCAAATCTAACACCTGGCCGGGCTCATTACCCAGTACCAACTCTAATGTGGCTTCGTCCCTTATTGGCCTATCTACATAATGTGTCAGGGAGCCCTCCTGCACACACTGAACAAAAACTGACCCATCTATAGTACTCGAACTATAGTGTTCCCAGTCAATATTTGGAAAGTCGAAGACCCCATGACAACTACCCAGTCTCTCTCACTCCTATCATGAACCATCTTTGCTATCCTTTCCTCTACATTTCTGGAACTATTTGGAGGCCTATAGGAAACTCCCAACAGGGTGACCTCTCCTTTCCTGTTTCTAACCTCAGCCCATACTACCTCAGTTGACGAGTCCCCAAACATCCTTTCTGCAACTGTAATACTGTCCTTGACCAACAATGCCACACTTCCCCCTTTTTACCATCTTTTCTATTCTTACTGAAGCATCTAAATCCTGGAACCTGTAACAACCATTCCTGCCCCTGCTCTATCCATGTCTCTGAAATGGCCACAACATCCAAGTCCCTGGTGTAAGTCTTGGCTTAAGTTTTAACATTTTAGCTTCTGACCTGATTCCCATTACATGTTTGCATGAATCAAAATTCAGCTCGAGAGAACAGATAACAAAATATTTGATCAAAGGTATGAATTTTATGTATATCCATAAAAATGAGGGATAGAAACTTGAAGGATTGTATGATTTGCAGGAGAATTCCAGAAATTAAAACCGAGACAACAATAACCAAGAATGAGACCACCGGGAGATACAGAAACAATGTAGAGATCTCAGATAGCTATTGAGCTGATGAAGTGTCCCTTCTTTGTAATGGAGAATGCTGAATTTGACACGTTGGCCCATTGCAAGCCCAGATAAGGCCTGGAATTTTGTAGCTTGCACTGTTTGTATTGTAACAGCCCAACCTGCGGCTGTGTCCATTCATTTGCAGGCACTCACAAACTAATCTGGAGAGGATTGACAAATGAATGATATCAGGATTAAGCTGGTAAAGACTTGGTGATTCCAAAAGGTCACCCTATAAGTCTCTTTTTTTAAAAGGCAGCCCTGGTAATTTACAGGTCTAAGTGTGCCCAAGAAAAAAGATCCCGTTTTGTGCCCTTATGATGCACCTCTCAATATTGCACAATGTTGTCCTACCATTCTCAATGGCTAGCATTGATGCCCATGATTTAAATTTTTTTTCCAGGCCGGAGAGTATTGTGACATGGCTCTCACAACACCCGTATCCTGCCACTCATCATCATTCAACAATTCAAACAGCCTAAGAAAAAAGAACATTGTTCATTGTTCACTCCAGAATCATCAAGCAAATGTGATTTCATAGCAAAGAGCAGAAAGGGAGTACATCACACATGTTGTGTTTTGTACTCCTCAGATATCAATGCCATTTATGAAGCAAAGGAAAACGTGAATAACACTTCTGTTAGAAACAGTGAGCGTGTTTATCTGCCGTCCGGAGCCTATGGCACCTGCAGCGAGGTTGTTCTCCCAGCGTTCAGAGCTAGTCGAGGTACAAGAGCACTAAAGCTCCTCCAGCGATTTCAGCAGGAGCGCCGGCAGCGGCAGGTTCTTCAAGATGGCAGTGCCAGCAAGGTGATACCTGCAGCTGGAATGGGACTGATGGCCCAGAGGTGGTCTGGCCTGACAGCAGAGCCAGAGATTCTTGGTTTTGGGGCAAGTGTGTCCTCAGTAGCATCAGTGAAAGTGGGCCCAGGGTGAAGAAATGATGCCTAAAGTGGGGCAACACCTACATTGTTGTTGGTTTGGCATAGGAGGCAACAGACGATGGAGGTCTCCATTGAGGCCAGGTGCCAGAGTGAATTGGGTCTGAAAGACTGATATTCTGAACTGTTTTTAGCTCTTTAACTTTTCTGATTTATTCCCATGACCTTTAACAGTGGACCATTCATTTCTTTGTATTTTTAATTTCTTTTTTGTTTTCTAAGAATTTGATCTTGAGTATTTGTACATAGGTATCTTTGTACCCAAGATGTCACTGTAATGTGTCTACTTTAAACTTGTCACTGTACTTATTTGAGTACATGTGACAATAAAACCAATTCAATTGAATTCAAGTGCATAAATTAAGCACTTGACTTCCAAGCACATCATCATTGAGAGCTGTGCTTAAATATCCTTAATTACTGAAAACAATACAGTGATTGCTGCTGAATTATGTAAGTCCACTATTTTGTTCGGCAAACAGACTGAACCCAAATGGTGCAGCAGCATATTTACTGCAGAAACATTTAGATATTATTAAAGCAAATTATTTTTCTCCCTTTGGTAACTAACGCCTCATGATTCTAGCTACAAGATTAGGCTGAAAAAGCGGAGCTTTTTCTCCTTTTAACAAAGAAGATTGTTGGAATTTCCTCAAGATTATGAAAGGGTTGGATGAGCTACTTAAGGAGAAATGCCACTACAAGGATTCGAGAGATCTTGCTGAAGGAATATGAAACAGACCTTTTTTTAAATGCTAACAACATGGAAATCACTGCCCATGACAGTGGCGGAGTCTGAGATGGTTAATTATTCCAAAAGGCAATTGGATGGCCCCTTAAAAGGAAAGAAATGCCTTACATGGCTAAAGGAATAGTATAAAGAATGAACTGATTGGATTGTTCCAGAGGAGCTGGCAGAGACATGATGGGATGAATGGCATTCTTTAAAGGCTGTCCACAAAGTTGCTCAGCAGTCTGTCCAAATGAAACCCATTTGCACATTGGCTGTAGCCCAATTGTTTCAGAGTGGGACCGCTATGGCCCTCAGAGAGGGAGTCACATTTTAGAGTGCTACCACCCAACTGATTGTCTGGCAACATTGCACTCCCATCTGTGTTGAGATCCAAGAGGTGGCCACTGCTGAGACTACTGGCAGCACCAGGGAAGAAGGAGAAGTAGAAGATTGATAAAGCTTGGATTTCAAGGGATGTGTGAAATTTTGGAACAGGCCGGCTGGCAGACCACAGCGAGGGTTGGGGGAGAAGTGTTTGGGCACCAGATTTGAAATGCCAGAGTGTAGGATGAAAACTGGAGTAAAATGTTGGCTGGAGATACTTCTGATGGGTGGCTCCACAAAGGAGGTACCCTCCAAACGCCAACATTCTGCCAAAAGTAACCCGCACAGTGAAAACTGCCAGGTTACCTTCTTTACCTCTTCTTCCCCCTACTCCATCTAAACTGCTGGAGGAGGTGGATTGAGGCCATTACATGGCCCTTCTAGATAGGATGTCTGAAGGTTTTAACAGGTTTCAGGGTGTGCGGGCTCTTTGGTACATTCTTGTCCCAACATGAAATGGGACATAGGTCAGGGCTGCGTGGGAAGGTTTATTTTAGCAACTAGCAACCTTCAAGATATTCTGTTGAAAGGATGGTGGCCCTTAAAATCCAACACCCTGACTCTAAACTAGGCTGCAATGAATTGTCTCCCCTCCGCTTTGAGATACTTTTGTTTCGAATAGAGATCCAGTATTTTCTTTAGGATTTCTACAGTGATAATCAGGAATCCTCAGAGGTGCCTGCAGCAGAAATATTATTCAAACTAAACGCCTTCTGTCTCAGCCTAGGGTGACTTCCTGCTCATCTTGGAAACCATAACAGTGGGCAGAATTTTACAGGGAGGCGTATTGCTCACACCCAGGTAGAAATGCCAATCAAAAGGCAAGCAAGTCTAAAAAAATCAACCCGCAGTGATAATACACAGAGTGGTCTTAAGGAGGTAGTCATGGGGCTTCCATCCATCAAGAAAAGAAAGCATACACAGAAGAGCTGCTGGCTGGTAATGGGTGGGGCTAATGTTGGAGACAGCATTGGGTTCAACTTAATCTATTTATCTGGCATAGTCTTGAGTAGACAATTGGGGGTGGTCAGACCTATCATCTTTATTAGTATCAGAAAATATCTCTAACTAGCCAATATAAATTGTACCTATTGCGGTCATGTAATGAATTACAGTAAATCTTATTAAGATAAATGCCTCTTTCTGTTAACGCTCGTAAGTGGTTTATCCTCTACCAGAGACAAAGACTACTCTGCCCCAATGTATCTGTGTAGAGCTAGCAGTGCCAGAACACAAAAGCAGCTGCTGCTGGAGATCAAAGCAATCTGAAGGAATGACCTTTTGTGACTGGAGTTGCAGGTTTGTTTAAGGAGAGATTGAAAGAACACAAGGGTTCGGGCAAGGAGTATGGAGGAGTTTGGCCCTATGATGAAGTTGCAAAATGGGGTATAATCTAGGGAGTTGATTTTGATGGACTCAGAGTAGATAACTTCACGTGAAACTGTTCACCTCAAATGGTAAAGTAATGGGATGGCCTCTTTCATCCCACCTATCCAAGGGGCACATTATTGCAGTGAAAGTGAATCAGGTCCTTAACTGCTCATCCATTGGCCACATAAAGACCTCAATAGATATGAGGACAGGTGGGCTCTCTGATTCATTACCCACCTGCTGGAGGTAGCTCAGGGCTAGCCACCCATCCCACCTGTCCTCTCACCTGCATAAACCTTAGATAGGTTAGACCTTACATAGGTTAGAGGCACCTCCAGTATTTAACAAAAACTGAAAATTGCTCAAAAAGATACTGTTAAGACCAAATATTTAGCTCAGATCGTATATACAATTGCAAAGGTGTGGTGTTAGTAATCTTGAAATGGATACAAAAAGAAATATTCTCAAGGTATATGTTCATTTTCCTACTTCAGTATTCAAAATTTAGCAGCTGAAGGAGTTCTGTGTTGTTGTGAAATTGGATGAGCATGATCTTTTTAGGTATGTTTTGACCACGTGACTTTTTCTTCTACCAGCTATTGACAGATTGCTGGAAACCTGTGACAAGTTACTTTCAGGGTATAACTGTGGAAGAGTACCCCAAAACACTAATGTTGGTGATGCTTTGGTGTGAGAGTGTTTCCAATCCAGTGACTGAGCTTTTTGCAATTTCAGTATCGAGCCACAGCATGAGTCAACATTTTAAAACTGGACAAAACAACACAATGACTGCAAAAATAACGTAATCTCTGGCATTTGAGCTACAGACTCCCTGTTTGGATGAATACCTAATTAAGTGGGAATCCATACATCGATTGTCACAAAAGGACAATAGAATATCCAGTTTGCCTATTTCTCTGTTTCATTCAGCACAAAGGTATACACCGAAATGCAATCTGTGACAGATGGAAGTGAATAGATCTCACCAACCTTCCTCTGTCTTATCAAGTTTATCACCTCCAATCTAGAGTGGGTAAATCTCAAACAGCACAGGATGCTGGAATAACCATAAATTCAATCGCTAATTTTTGAAAAAAAATTATATAAGGAGTCATGTTGTTCTCAGCCTCAAGGAAGAACAAAGATCATAACCAGTAACCAAAGTTAACAATAACTGGTAAAAATGCAATGTTTTGCCTGCAACCAATGTTTGTGTATGAGCAGCTGCATGTTTGTATGTGGGTAAAGTTGCATGTATTCAGGATAAACTCGGACTGCAAGTACAGCATTAAATATGCATCTGCTGCTGGTCAACATTTACTGAATAATCCTGATCACTAAAAATTACACTGTAAATCAATTTAAGTTCATCTGTCAGGCTCACGGTGTGATTCAACTGTGTATACCAAAGGCTACTTTCAAACATTGCACCTCTTTTACTGAGGAAACTCTATGGAGACAGCCAATCCCTGTAGTATCCCCATGGTAATGCCCTGACCAATCAGAATGGAAATTGCCTAATTTGAATATAGTCAGTCATCAAAGTCATCAGTTCACAGTTCCGGCTGCTGCCCATGCTAACCATCGTCCAAAAAAATCAGAACTCTACTTGTGTGGTATAAATTGTTGTTGCTCTTTGAGTTTGATTTCCTTGCATTTCAGAACCAATAAATGCAAGACAAAAAACTTTGATTTCATGCACTTTTGAACCGTGTTTATGTTTTGTACAATTGAGCAATTATTTGAATAAATAACATTTTTGAAAGGCTCACTGATGACTTTGGTGAACAATTTAAATTTAAATTAACTATCTGAAACTATTTAAACCCATTTATTTGAGGTCCTCAGTCTGGGGTTAAGAAAACATACAACTCTTACATACTGATTATGAGCAGTAAATAAATTCTGTCCACTACATCAGCAATGCTGTGACACTAATCATGGACTATTAAAAGAACTTCAGAGGCAAAATCTTTCAGGTTTCCTGTGGTGTACTTTTGCATTATATTAGTAGGAATCTGGAGCGATGGAGTCGGGACAAGCTTTTTAGTTTTGCAGTAAATGGCAGACTGAAGCAATTATCATCAGATGTGGCAGGAAATTGTGAGAGAGACTTTTCTACAAAAGAGTCAAGAATTACTTGAGTGACAGATATGGCTTCTCTGAAAATAGCTTTTGCAACAGAACATCTCAATTAGCTCTTGCAAATGCAGTGTCCCTTAAAGAGTTTATGCAATGGTTTTCAAGTGTGCAGTCTTAGAAATTGACATGGATACATTGTGGGAGGAAGTCAGTGTTGTGCAAAGTGATGTATCTCCTGCAATTAAACATTGCTGGGCCATTGTGGAAAAGTACCTGAAACTTTTCATCAAAACCCGGGAAAGAGAATACGTAAACAGAAAGAAAATCAACTGCCATACATTCTCCACTATTTGCAAAACATATACCAAGAGTTCTAAGGGAACAAAAAAATCCTTCTGAACGCTAACAGAAATGGATAGAAGACTATACTCTAATTATTTTCAAAATGTTTACATTGGATTTAAGTTGTTGACATGATTATTTATTATTAAAGAGATGGTTGGTTAGCTCAGGTGGCTGGTTGGGTGGTTTGACGTGCAGATTGATTTCAATAGCATGGGTTCAATTTCTGCACCAGCTGAGGTTACCATGAACATTCTGCCTTCTCAACCTTGCCCCTTGCTTGAGCCTCAGGTTAAAGCAGCACTGGTTGTCTGTCTCTACTGAGAGACCTAGGATCCCAATCCAGCATTTGATGATCTACGATCCCACTCCACCATTTGATGATCTACTATCCTCTGGGACCATGGTGACTTTGTTATTATACTACATGTGTTTTTGCTAGCACAATTAGTCTTACAATTCTTGCTTACACTTAATTATAAAAGTCAGCAATGCAGTAGCAACAGCAGTGTTATGTGCTTTATTTTATTAATTAGATTGGCAGGTCATACAGGCCTCAGTGTGTAGCCATTTTTGAATGTCCACATGTTCATGGTTTGGTGTCCAGGGCCAGGGCAGGGTAGGTTAGTGTTTGGAGGGACAACAGTTCTAGCATTTTTGGACCCTATCAGTAGCCACCCTTATGCTGTCAGAAGCAAGGTGAGAAAAGCAAAAGGAGCATTTTGCTACATCAACACCCCACTCACCCCTCCTTGTGATAACCTTCTTCACCAAATGTAACATAGCCTGTGATAGTCTGTACAGCCACCTACAGTCTCACCCTGAGTGTGAGAATTAGTCTCATCTGCGAGGGGCCACCAATGATGATTGGCTGAGAGAAGTTTCAGACTGCCTGAGTGCAAGCATTAATATTACGATTGAATTTTCTGTTATGGATAAAAGTAGCCGAGAGAACTGTATTTGTAAGTAGAAAATTTAATAAGCTTTAAAAATAGTCAGCAGGTCCAGCAGCATCTATGGAAAGAGAAAGAGAGTTAATGTTTCAGGTCCTGACCTTTCATCCCACTGTGTACCCCTTTTCTCGCTGATTCACTTTGGCTCCTGGTCAAGCAATGCCTCAATTTCAAATTTGCGTCCTTGGTTTCAAATTCCTCCTTGGCCTTATTCTTCCCTATCTTGATATATTCCAGCTCCTCAATCTTGTAAGATTCTGGCTTCTCAAATTGTGACCTCTTACACTGCTGACTTGAATTTTTCCACCCTTGGGAGTATGGCCTGTGCTATTTACATCTTAAATTTTAGAACTCTTTTCTCAAAACTTCTCCCTCTCTACCCATCTTGAGCAATCCTTAAAATTTATCTTTTTCAGTCTGTCTTATTCTTTACTTCTTCTGTGGCTCGCTGTCAATATTCATTTGGTAATATTCTTACTAAGCAACTCATGGGACTACTTTGTTACATAAATTAAAATTGTTCTTGTTATACCTGGATACAAAAAAAAGGATGTAATAAAATGAGCTAAATGGAAACTGACTCTCCCAAGTAATCTACATTGACTCGGTCCACTTCATTAAACACATATAACGGGACAGTTCCTGTTTGTATTTTCTTTGGAACTGGTCCAAATGGAAGTCTAATTGATTATGACCTGTTGTTGTTTGGGAAAACATTTAGTATTTGCTTCTGAAGCGGTAATTTGACAAAACAGGTTGTTCAGCTATTGTAGAACCTGTCTGATTCTCATCCAACTGCACGACATAATGTTCAAACAAGGAACAAAGACAGAATTTGCTGGAAAAGCTCAGCAAGTCTGGCAACATCTGTGAAGAAAAATCAGAGTTAACACTTCGGGTCTGGTGACGCTTCCTCAGAACTGGACTCCCCAAAACATTAACTCTGATTTTTCTTCACAAATGCTGCCAGACCCGTTGAGCTTTTCTATCAACTTTGATCTTTGTTCCTGATTTACAGTATCTGTAGTGATTTCAGTTTTTAATGTTCAAATGAGGTTTGGTCAAATTTTGTTTTTGTACACCAGATAAGAACAATTCCAAGGCCTGCTTGCCCAATTTTCTACCCTGCACTTATATGATCTGTAAGGGCACTACAGCAAACTCAATCATAGAATGCTCCTTAAGTGATGATGTAGAGGTGCTGGTGTTGGGATGGGGTGGACAAGATCAGAAGCCTCATGTCTCCAGGTTATAGCCCAACAGGTTTATTGAAATCACAAGCTTTCTGAGTGCTGCTCTTTCGCCAGATGAAGTCCTCACCTGATGAAGGAGCAGTGCTCTGAAAGCTTATGATTTCAAACAGACCTGTTGGACTATAACCTGATGTCATGAGACTTCTGATCTTGCCCTTAAGTGTGCATTGTAGTGAAGTCTTACAGCACCACAGTGGTGTTCCTGCCTTGAGCCAGGACTTCTGCGTCTGGATCCCACTCCAGCATTTGATTATCTCAGAAGGTATGGAAGATACTGTGCCTAAACAGGTTGATACCCTGTAAAATCTCCTGATATAGATATGGTAGGTGGTAAAAGTGAGACAGTATGATTATGTATGGTTATGGTTATGACAGTATGGTTATGATTGATGTGGAATAGTGTCCCTCAAGCTAATGTCTCTGGCAATATTCTTGTGACCTACTTCATGAAAATCAAGCTATGGAAATGGATATGAGCATGTTCTTTATCTGCCTTTTTACCATAGATGAGACAAAAGTAAAAAATTATATGGTTGAAAATGCTTGTTTTCATTTATTTACTTTTTGAGATATTTTCTTATTCTTGCAAGTCTAAGAGAACCTTCTCAGAGACTTGAATAAAATATTCACTTTCAAAGAGTATATATTGAAATTATTGCCAGCCAAGAATGTCGGGGCCCCGAAACAAAACTGTTACTTAGATCTGATATAATAGCAGACAACCAAGGATATTTCATAGAAGAGGAATGCACATTTCAAAGGAATCAAGTCAATGGGAGGAGACAGGAAATTGCTTTGGTTTTGGAGGTAGCCTATTCAAACTCCACAAAATTGTATGTATTTAGTTAAATATGTATTATTTCTATGACTAAAAATAAGTTTCTATCTGTTTACAGTAAATTTGGAGGACCTTTCATTTTTGTTCTTTTTATTGACTATTTCTGCATATTAAGATTGCTGGAATTATACTTTATATTCAACTACATTCAAAGCCAGAGTCATTTGCAAAAGCTTTCTGCCCTGTATGCCTCAGGCCATTTTGGTGGCCCTTAGATCAGAAAACATAGACTTTCTTGGTGAAATTGTTGTGTTAGATTTATACTCCCATCTACACTTCCGCTTTAAACCTGTCAGATCAAATTGTTTTTTGCACAATGAAACTATTACTAACAGTGAACAATTTCATTGCTTCTGTCACCTGAGGAGAAGGTGTCACAGATGATGAGTTTGTGTAACTTGAACTATTAGAATTTGTTGTTTGAATAGATAGCAGATTAATGAGTGATATTAAATTTACCCCTTAGGGCATTTGCATATCCCTTGGTTGACTCACACTCCACAATAGAACAGATGGCCATTAAAGCTAAAACAACTGCAAAACAAAACATTTGAAAAATCAAAATTACAGGAAAAATCAAAAGTAAAATCGCATCTGAGGCTAAGTTATTTCAATTATAACTTATTTTATTCCCACATCTTTATGTAAAAGAAAAATTGCAACAAAAATGTAGCTCTTTTCATAACCTCAGGATGTCCCAAAGCACTTTACAACAGCAACTGTTTGGATTTATATGGCATTTTTAATGTCATAACACTTTCAAGGTGCTTCACAGGAGCAACATAAAGACAAAGTTGACATGAAGCCACATTGAGCAATATCCGAGGGTTTGTGCTTAGAGAAGATCTGAAAGAAGGAAGCTAAGTCAAGAGACAGAGAGATTTTGAGAGTGTGCTTTGGTATCTAAAGACATGCCAATGAATGGTGAAGCACTTAAAATTGGGATGCTCAAGAGGCCAAATTTTGAAGGAGTGCAGATGTCCTGGAGGGTTGCAGGACCATAGATAATTGCAGGGCTAGAAGCTGGATATTCAATCACCTTTTAGTCTGTGACAGAGGATAAGGAGAGGCCGGAAAATACCATGTGGTGAGGGGGAGGCTTGGGAGTTAAATGATGCTATTTCTGGTTCAGAAATATTCACCAGGAGGGTGGCTGTGAATTGAGAATCTTGCTGTCCTCCCTTTTGAGGTCAATTAAATGAATTAAAATCTCATTACATGCTTGTTTATGAGAGGGTGGACCGGTGTGTGGATACTCCACATGTAGGCATTGAACAGGATTAGCACTCTGGCACATTGGCAGAAGAACAGAGGGCAAGACTACCAATCATAATTGGGTGGCTCCAAAAGGAAGGTTGCAGTGGGCAATGGGAGGGTGAAATGATCAGAGTTTCTGACTAGTGATGATGATGAGAGGTAAAATCCTGTACAGCAATGGCAGAACCCCATGAGGGCATGGAAGGAGAAATGGGATGGAAGGATGCCACACCTTTGAATGGGATCTACCACCAAAGATGGAGCTACCTAGATGACTGAGAACAAATGCCACAGGATGCAATAACTCTTTGTGTGGCCTTGCCACTAAAAACCTTGTATCTCAATGCTGTTACTGGGCATTAATGTCACTTTGCAAGATCATCACTGTGCTTTTGACTTGAGTCTTGTAGATGATGCACAAGTTTAGAAGAGTTGGGTGGTGAGATATATGCCACAGAACTCTCACCTTTTGGCCTGCTTTTATAGCTGGGCATTGTCAAGCTGGTGCAGTTAAGTTCATTGTCTATGATACACCCTTGGATATTGATGTTGAGGAGTAAGTTTTGACCATATTGTTTAACATGAAGGAAAACTGCTTAGATCCTCACTTGCGTAAGTTAGTGATTATGTGACAGTTTATTTAATGGAAATATTACCTGTCAGTTATCTGAATTTGTCCCGATCCCACAGTGTGTGAGGATGGAACACTTCAATGCCTCTGAAGGCACAAATTATATTGAATGCTGTTAACATCATCAACGAACATGCCTCCTTTCAAACTTATGAAGGAAGGAAGTGTAGCAAAAATAGAAGTTGCTGGAAAAGCTCAACAGGTCTGGCAGCATTGGAGAAAAATCAGAGTTAATGTTTTGGGTCCGGTGACCCTTCCACAGAACTGATGATAGTTAGGAAAATGTTAGTTTAAATGCAGAAGATAGTGTGGGGAGAGGGAGGGCAGGATTAAACAATAGACAGAGATAGAGCCCAAGGAGAGAGAAGAGCAGGTGGGCTGACAAAGGTAACAATGACAATTTGGGGATGAGGATAAATAGCTGTTAATGGGGACTGTTAGCGGATAGCACCAGGTGATGTGTAATGGCAGACAATGTGATAATGAAAGCTGGTGTGTGAGGTAGGGGCTTAGAACATGGGAGAGCTTAGGCCCTAAAATTATTGAACTCAGTATTGAGACTAGAGGGCTACAGAGTCCCCAAGTGGAAAATGAGGTGTTGTTCTTCCAGCTTGCACTGAGTTTTGCTGGAACGCTGCAGCAACTCAGAGACAGAAATGTTGGCCAGGGAACAGGTGAGCTAAAATGGCAAACAACTGGAAGCTCAGGGATATTTTTTCTTGCGAGCATAACGGAGATGTTCTGTGAAGTGGTCACCCAGTCTAAATTTTGTTTCCCCAGTGTAGAGGACCATATTATGAGCAATCAATACAGTAGACGAGATTGTGGGAAGAGCAGATAAAGTGCTGCTTCACTGGAAGGTTTGTGGGGCTCCTTGGATACTGGAGAGGGAGGAGGTTAATGGGCAGGAGCTACACCTTCAGCTGTTGCAGGGAAAGGTGTCATGGAGCTTTGAGGGGATTGTTGGAACTGAAGCATGAATGGACCAGAGTGTCCCAGAGAGAATGCTTCCAACAGAAGGTAAACAAAGGAGGGGAAGGGAATGTGTATCTGGAGGTGATATCTTGCTGGAGTGGCAGAAATGGCGTCTGATGATCTTCTGGATGTGGATGCTGATGAGATGGTAAGTAAGGACAAAGGGAACTCTATTGCTATTGTGGGAACGAAGGGAGGGAGTGAGGGCAGAAGTGCGGGAGATGGATCGGACACTGTTGAGGGCCCTGTCGACAACGGTGCTGGGGAATCCTCAGTTGAGGAAGGAGGTGGGCATTTTGTGTGGCTCCCTTGTTCAAGTTGGTATCATCTGAATATATGCGATGGAGACGAGGAACTGAGAGAATGGAATGGAGTCTTCATAGGAAGCGAGTTGTGAGGATGTATTGTCTGGGTATCTTGGGAGTCAGTGAGTTTACAGTGGATATTAGTGGCCAGTCTATCCCCAGAAATCAAAATGCAGATATTGAGAAAGAGATGGGCTGAGTCAGAGATCAGCCAGGTGAAAGGGAGGGCAGGCTGGAAATTGGAAGCAAATCGATTAGCTTTTCCAATTCCACATGAGAGAGGGAAGCAGCATTGATGATAATATTCAATAATTGGAGCAGGAATTGTGGATGGGGTCCAGAATAGGACTGGAACAAGGAATGTTCCACGTAGTCCATGAAGAAACAGGCATAACTAGGGCCCATGCGGGTACCCATGGCCACCCCTCTGACCTGAAGAAAATGAGGGGAGTTAAAAGAAAAGTTGTTGAGGGTGAGGACAAGCTCAGCCAAGCAGAGGAGGGTGGCAGTGGGTGGGGAACAGTTCAGACCTTTGCTCCAGGAAGAAGCAGAGAGCCTTCGGACCAACCTGCTGGGGAATGGATGTGGAAAGGACCTCCATGGTAAAGAGTAGGTGACTGGACCCTGCAAACTGGAAATTGTGAAACTGGTATAAAGCGTTAGCGGAATCATGGATATAAGTGGGCAGGGACTGGGCCAGGGGAGGAAAGACTGTGTGAAGGTAGGGAGAGATGAGTTCTGTGGGGCAGGAGCAGGCTGAAACAATGACTCTGCCTGGGCAGTCCTGTTTGTGGATCTTTGGAAGGAGGTAGAGGCGCGCTGTGTGGGGCTGGGGGAGGATCAGCTTGGAGGCAGTGTGGGAAGACCACCAGACTCTTCCTTCACTCCCAACACACCTCCCCACTCCCAACAGCCCCACAGCACTTACCCTGCAACAGCTGAAGGTGAAACACCTATCCATTTACATTCTCCCTCCCCGCTACCCAAGAACCCAAATCTAACTTCCAGGTGAAGCAGCACTTCACCTGCACTTCCCACAATTGAGTTTACTGCGTTTGTTGCCCACAATGTGGTCTCCTGTAAACTGAGGAAATAAAGCGTAGACTGGGTGACTACTTCACAGAACATCTACATTCTGCATGCAAAAAAAAGACCTTGAGCTTCTAGTTACCTGCCACTTTAATGCAGAACCCTGTCCCCTGGCCAACATCTCTGCATCAGAGATAACAAAATGTAGACCTGGATGAACACAACAGGCCAAGTAGCATCAGAGAAGCAGGAAAGCCGACGTTTCGGGTCTAGACCCTCCTTCAGAAATGTGGGAGGGGGAGTTGAAATGATTCGTGACTGGGAGGTGCAGTCGTTTGTTGCAATCCGAGCGTAGGTGTTCCACAAAGTGGTCCCCAAGCATCTGCTTGGTTTCACCGATGTAGAGGAGGCCACAGCGGGAACAGCAGATACAGTATACCACATTAGCAGATGTGCAGGTGAACATTTGTTTGATGTGGAAGGTCTTCTTGGGGCCTGGGATGGCGGTGAGGGGGGAGGTGTCGGGGCCGGTGCAGCACTTCCTGCAGTTACAGGGAAAAGTGCCGGGGGTGGTGGGGCTGGTGGGGAGTGTGGAGTGGACAAGGGAGTCCCAGAGAGTGTGGTCGCTCTGGAAAGCAGATAAGGGTGGGGAGGGAAAAATGTCTTTGGTATTGGGAAATGTGAGAGACACTGTCAAGGGCATTCTCCATTACTTTGGAGGGGATGTTCTCCTTCAATTCCTCCTACTTCCTATAGACAAAGTGGGTGGCCATGGGTATCCTCATGGGCCCAAGCTATGCCTGCCTCTTTATAGGCTACGTGGAACAATCCCTCTTCCGGAGCTACACTGGTCTGATCTCCCACCTTCCCCTCTGTTACATCAATGACTGTATCGCATTTCCCACAACTCATCTCTCACACACCCTCCCCGCAATAACAACCAAAGCAGAATCCCCTTCATCCTCACATACCACCCGACCAACCTCCGAATCCAATGCATTATCTTCCAGTACTTCTGCCATCTGCAATCCGACCACCAAAGACATTTTTCCCTCCCACCCTTTTCTGCTTTCTGGAGGGACAACTCTCTCTGTGCCTCCCTTGTCACCTCCACACTCCCCTCCAGTCCCACCATCCCTGGCACTTTTCCCTGCAACCATAGGAAGTGCTACACCTGCTCCTATGCCTCCCCCCTCACCCCCATCCAAGATTCCAAGAAGACCTTCCACATCAAGCAGATGTTCACCTGTACATCTGCCAATATGGTAAACTGTATCCGCTGTTCCTGATGCGGCCTCCTCTTCATCAGGGGAACCAAGTGAAGGCTTGGGTACTACTTTGTGGAACACCCACGCTCAGTTTGTGACAAACGACTGCATCTCCCAGTCATGAACCATTTCAACTCCCCCTCCGACTCCTTGAATGATATATCCATCCTGGGCCTTTTGCAGTGCCACAATGAAAGTTGCAGGAACAGCAATTCATATTCCACTTGGGAACTCTGCAGCCCAATGGAATCAATGCGGAATCACAAACTTCAAAATCTCCCCTCCCTGAGAGCATCCCAAAACCAGCCCAGCTTGTCCCTGCCTCCCTAACGTGTCTTTCCTCCCACCTATCCGCTCCTCCCACCACAAGCCCCACCCCCATCTACCGACTAGCCTCATCCTGCCTCCTTGACCTGTCCATCCTCTCTGGACTGCTCTTTCCCCTATCTAAACCTCACCTACACTCACCTTTACTGGCTCCATCCCTGCCTTTTTGAACTGTCTGTCTCCTCTCCACCTAATTTCTCCTTTATCCATCGTCTATCCAGCTCCATCTCTCTCCCTATTTATTTCAGAATCCTCTTCCCCTCCCACATTTCTGAAGAAGCGTCTCGAACCGAAACGCCAGCTTTCCTGCTCCTCTGATGCTGCTTGGCCTGCTGTGTTCATCCAGGTCTACACCTTGTTATCTCAGATTCTCCAGCATCGGCAGTCCCTCCTATCTCTGTGGCAGGCTTGCTGCATCGTTCCAGCAAAGCTCAGTGCAAGCTGGACTAACAGCACCTCACTTTCTGCTTGGGGACCCTGTCACCCTTCTGGCTCAATACTGAGTTCATTAATTTTAGGGCATAAACTCCCTCATGTTCTAACCACCGACTCCCCATACCAGCTCTCATTATCACATAGTCTGCTATTACACACTACCTATTGTTAGTGACTACCAGTCCCCATTAACACCATTCCTAGCCAGATTTTTGTCAACTCCTTTATCTATCCAACTACCCTTCTCCCTCTTTGGACTCCATTCCCACCTATCATTTACAGCTTCCCCCCGCCCCCAACTTATTTTCTGCATATAATCCAATATTTTCCTAGTTACGATCAGTTCTGAGAAAGGATCACCAGACCTGAAAATTTAATTCTGATTTTTCTTCACAGATGCTGTCAGGCCTGCTGAGACTTTTCAGCAATTTCTGTTTTTGTTCCTGATTTAAGCATCCGCAGTTCTTTCGGTTTTTATTAAGGAAATGTTGCAGTTGAAGATGGTTGGGCACAAGACACTAGCATGTGGCGCTCCTGCAGTGATGTCCTGTGCTGAGGCACCTGGCTCTGAGCAACTGAACACATTGTTCTTGCATTAGGTATGACTCCAATGGATGGGGAATTTCCAACAAATTCAATTTGGCTAAGTCACCTTGATATTGCACTCTGTCAAATGCTGCCTCCGTGCTGAGATCAGTCACTGGAACGTGCAACTTTCAAACTCAGTTCTCTTTAATCCATGTAAGCTGTTCAAGCTCCAGCATACAAGTTCAGAATTCCAAGTTCTTATTCAGTACACATGCTAAATGAATGAGTAGATAATAAAATGTGAGGCTGGATGAACACAGCAGGCCCAGCAGCATCTCAGGAGCACAAAAGCTGACGTTTCGGGCCTAGACCCTTCATCAGAGAGGGGGATGGGGTGAGGCTTCTGGAATAAATAGGGAGAGAGGGGGAGGCGGACCGAAGATGGAGAGTAAAGAAGATAGGTGGGGAGGTGGGGAGGGGATAGGTCAGTCCAGGGAAGACGGACAGGTCAAGGAGGTGGGATGAGGTTAGTAGGTAGGAGATGGAGGTGCGGCTTGGGGTGGGAGGAAGGGATGGGTGAGAGGAAGAACAGGTTAGGGAGGCAGAGACAGGTTGGACTGTTTTTGGGATGCAGTGGGTGGAGGGGAAGAGCTGGGCTGGTTGTGTGGTGCAGTGGGGGGAGGGGACGAACTGGGCTGGTTTTGGGATGCGGTGGGGGAAGGGGAGATTTTGAAGCTGGTGAAGTCCTTATTGATACCATTGGGCTGCAGGGTTCCCAAGCGGAATATGAGTTGCTGTTCCTGCAACATTCAGGTGGCATCATTGTGGCACTGCAGGAGGCCCATGATGGACATGTCATCTAAAGAATGGGAGGGGGAGTGGAAATGGTTTGCGACTGGGAGGTGCAGTTGTTTATTGTGAACCGAGCGGAGGTGTTCTGCAAAGCGGTCCCCAAGCCTCTGCTTGGTTTCCCCAATGTAGAGGAAGTCACACCGGGTACAGTGGATACAGTATACCACATTGGCAGATGTGCAGCTGAACCTCTGCTTAATGTGGAAAGTCATCAACCTCTGCTTAACAGCAAGTCATATTCCGCTTGGAAACAGCAACTCATATTCCGCTTGGGAACCCTGCAGCCCAATGGTATCAATGTGGACTTCACCAGCTTCAAAATCTCCCCTTCCCCCACCGCATCCCAAAACCAGCCCAGTTCGTCCCCTCCCCGCACTGCACCACACAACCAGCCCAGCTCTTCCCCTCCACCCACTGCATCCCAAAACCAGTCCAACCTGTCTCTGCCTCCCTAACCTGTTCTTCCTCTCACCCATCCCTTCCTCCCACCCCAAGCCGCACCTCCATCTCCCACCTACCAACCTCATCCCACCTCCTTGACCTGTCCGTCTTCCCAGGACTGACCTATCCCCTCCCTACCTCCCCACCTATACTCTCCACCTATCTTCTTTTCTCTCCATCTTCGGTCCGCCTCCCCCTCTCTCCCTATTTATTCCAGAAGCCTCACCCCAGCCCCCTCTCTAATGAAGGGTCTAAGCCCGAAACGTCAGCTTTTGTGCTCCTGAGATGCTGCTTGGCCTGCTGTGTTCATCCAGCCTCACATTTTATTATCTTGGATTCTCCAGCATCTGCAGTTCCCATTATCACTAAATGAATGAGTAGTTTAGTTGCAAGACATCACAATGGTCTGGAATTTCCTTCCAAGTATGCTGAATATAAACTGAAAATTACATAAATTTTGGTGCCAGGCTCATTGACAGGCATTTATACTTTTAATTTCATGTACAGCCCATTTGTCTATACCTGAACACAAGTGCTGGCATGAAACAAATACAAACGTACTCTTACTAATAAGAGCCACAGCTTGCTTGTAAAAAGGTTTGTCCTGCCTATTCTCACAGCATTTCAGTTTCCATTTCAAATTGTCTCTGTTGTTTTCCTCTTCGTGTTTCTGAGTGCCTGGAAGATGGAGGCTAAAATTGGTGGTGAGATGTGACTTGAAAATTTCACATGCACCAATATTGACTGCACTTTGCTTAAGTGGAGTACAATGCTAAGAAAATTTAAAAAAAAATACACAAGAGAATTGTTACAGAGCTTCAAAAATCCAGGTTCCACTGATTGGAAGCATGCTGAGCTTGACATTTTCAACATAAAATAAGATAGACACTTGAAATTTCTATTTTTTTTCATGTAGTTGAAGCTATGTCAATGAGTTAATTGGGGATATGACTTGTTGACAACATTGGCAGGTAGCAAGATTTTTTCATGAAAACTCTTGGTGTTATGTAATTTTTTTACACTAAAATTATGGGCAAATTCTAGCCCAATCAATATAATTTTTAAGGTGCACAAAGGACTGCCAGAAAATCCTTTCAGAACCTTTTCCTCCCAAGTGGCCCCACAGACTTGGCAAATTTTATGATGAAGCTACTGGCTCATAATGCAAGCGTTCAAAGCCACAATATACAAGTAAAGCACTTTTCTTTGTTTTCACATGCACACATAAATGGACTAACATTACGTAGAGGTCAGGCTATTAATTAAACCTGTTATTCAACATATACATAGGCAAGAGTGCAGTGTGGGATATTGCGGAAGTGGATGAGTCAGTTCATGATTTACAAAATTCAATTTAATAAAACATATGTTTCTAAAATCATTTTCAGTGCATAAGCACTCTAAGCCCTTCTGGCAGAGATCATGAACTCGTATAATTAACCACAATGTGAAAAATGAGGAGAGTGAAGGCTCCGTAGAATAATCCTTGGAACAAGGAGGGCGTCCTATGATGAGAGGCCAAGTAAATTGGGTCTATACTGCCTGGGTGTTTAGAAGTCCGAAAGTTGATCTCATTAAAATATTCAAACTCATAAAAGACTTTGATGGATTGGATGCTGGGAGGTTGTTTCCTAGAACTAGGGAACCTGGAACAACTTTCAGGATGTGAGCAATCATTTCAGACCCAGATAAGGTGGAATTCTTTCACTCACAAGGCTAGGATTCTTTAGAATTCCCTTCTTCGAGTGCTGTGGATTCACTATCACTGAATTATATATCAGGCTGAGATTGATTTTTTACTCCATGAGAATCAAGGGAGATCAGGTGCAGGCCCAAGATCAACTATGATTGTGTTGGTTGGCAGAGTTAGCTCAAAGATCCATGAGGTCCTGTCCTACTCTTATTTCTTATGTTATTGTGCTCTTTATTTAAATCAATGATAGGCAGCGAAGTAACTGCACAGAAGCTGGTATTCTATAGCCAAATCCCCATTTATTTACACGTGCACAGTAGATTGGGTCTGACCAGCCAACTGAATGCTGTACTTGAATGAGAAAGCTCTGTAAATTTCCGGTTTATATCTGTCAGCCAGGGCTCCCTGATTGGCCTAGGTCGACAACTCCAATCTAGGATATAATAGTGATTAAGATCCACCTGGCCATGATTCCAATTACAGGCAGTTTCAAATAGTTTTTTTTCCCCTAACAAATAAAGAGTCTGCCTCTGGGATAACATCTAGATCAGATTGAATGATCAGACGGAAATCAGAAAAACTGAAAGGACCACGGATGCTATAAATCAGGAACAGAATCAGAAGCTATTGAAAAACTTCAGCAGGTCCTGCAGCATCTGTGAAGAAAAATCGGAAAAATGTTAACTCTGATTTTTCTTCACAGATGCTGCCAGACCTGCAGACCTTTTCCAGTAACTTCTGTTTGAGGCTGAAATCTGGGTTTAACTTAAAATTAAGTCCAATTTGATTCAGTTATATGTCCTTTTATGGTGTTCATTTCTCTCCCTTTGATTTTTCTACTATAATGAATTGCCTGTCATTATCTATGATACCTTAATTTGTCACTTTTTTTTGCTATCTATCAGTTGTCTAACTTTTTTTTCCTTTTGTTAACTCTGTAAGGCTCTTCTGTCTCCTTTCCTTCTTAGCTATCTCATCATTACCATGCCCCAATCCCGTTCTAATTGTTGTCACCTCTTCTAGTTGCTTATTTTCTCCCTATCTATTTTGCTTTCCTAGGAACATAGGACTAGGAGGAGGCCATTCAGTTCCTCAAACATGTTCTCATTTTCAATTAGGCCTTGGCTACTTTGTAACTCCTTCAACACCCATTTGTTCTGTAATCCTGAACAAACATCAATCTCAGCATCCAAATGGCCCCATTCCAATTTGAATCATATACCCCTTTGCTCTTGATTCCGTGACCAGAATAAATAGTTTCTTTGTAACTTTCATATGCAAATCTTTTTAACAACCTGAGTCATCTACCATACAGCACTCCATTAATAAGCTATAAAACTTTTCAAGGCTAACCTTTACCACTCGCTCAATAATTTAAATGTCTCAATATAAGTACTATTCTGGTAAATCTGCACTGCACCACCATTCCTATCCTACCTGTTAGAAAAACATTGGATCCTTCCTGAGATGTGATGACCAAAAATGAATGCAGTGTTGTAAATTCAAAGGAATTCAATAGAACTCTCGATGCTAAGGTTTCCCACAGTGAAGATCAGGAGTCCAAGTGAAGCCGAAATGTTGGGGAGTTGCTAGAACAGGAGTTGCTCGTGTGGAGTTCTGGACTGAGTTACAGAGCTGCACTCCCCCTTGAACAGACAGACCCCATTCTCCGCTGGTCCTGAAGGACTCTGTCCAGCCACCCACGGGAAACACCCCACAGTTTGCACTTACAGACTGCGACAATTTTCAAGCCTCAAAATAGTGTCAGAGTAGGAGTAATATTGGGAAACATTGCTCCACAGCCAAAACACATCTTCCATCCTTTTAACACATAAGTTCTTTTGAGCTAAAGGCCAGCAATTCCTGTGTCCTTTAAATTAGATGCCTACCTGTCTGCTATCTACTAACCTTTGGCAATTTCTTTGAACCATTAAGTCCCTGTGCTATGCGGACTCTATGCTATTCAGTTTCTGGATGCTCATCATTTAGGAAATACTTCGATCTATCTTTCTTAAGTCCAAGGGGAATGACCTCAGACTTTTCCATTTTGAATCCATCTGTCACAATTTTACCAACTTGCTTAATCTACCAATGTTCCCTTGCAACTTGTCATTGTCAATTGCCCTATTTATTAGCCACAGTGGACCTAAGAAATATTGTGTCTTCAGCAAACTAAGACTTATGACTTCTTTTTCATTCAAGTTGCTCATGATTATGGTTTGTAGCTGTAGGCCCATGCAGATGGTGACACCATTACACAATCTGCCAATGTGAGTACATTCCCATTATCCGTGTTCTCTGTCTCCTATCTCCAAAATAATTTCCTACTAAAGCCAATTGATTGCCTCCAATGCCATGGACCTCTAATTTTATTTGAGATTTCTTGGAATAATATTGAATGTCTCTGGAAGTTCATCTCAGTTACATCCATAGAAATTTCCTAGCATTAATAACATCCTCAAAGTATTCATACAATTTGTTGGCTGTGAATTATGTGTTAAAAGTCGATGGAAGTTAACTCCGGATCTCTGATTAGCTCATATTATTCAAATTTTTAGTCACATTTTTCTTGCTGACAGTCATTTGGGAGGCCATGATGAACCATCAAAGACAACATACATGTTAAATAAATAGTATTCTTTCTATGTAATAAAGCTATTTGGGGCGACTGTAGACACTTGTAACATCATGTAGATAGTGTGAATAACAGCACAATCTAACAAAAGGGTGTAAATATTGCTGTTTGGTGAACTGTTTTTCCTCATTCCAAGAAATTGCTCTTTAACCTCATGTTACCTGTAACAAAACAAATGCTAACATGTTATACGTTTTGCAGTGGTCTCTTCAAACCACGTGTGTTCAGGCTCTGGATTATTATATCATCAATTTCAATTTGACATTTCAACAAAGGATCCATGTAGTGAAGAATAGAAAGTTGGTAGTCTGATCAACCAACCAAATTGAGTGATTTTAACAGTCTGTGTCTAAATGAAGCCAGACCTGCATAATATCTAGGTTTGTGCTGAAAAGTGAAAGTAACATTTGCACTGAACAAGTGCCAGGCAATGACTGACTGCAAAGAACAGAATCTAACCAAAGTCCCTTGCCATTCAATGTCATTTCCATTGCAAGCTCTCCCAGTACCAACACCTGGAGGTTACCATTGACCAGAAACTGAACTGGACTGCTATGTGGATACTGTAGCTACAAGAACAGATGAGATGATAGGAATCCTGCAGTGAGTGACTCAACTCCTCACTCCCCACAGCCTGTCCATCATCGACAAGGCATGCATCAGGATTGTGATGGAATATTCATCACTTACCTGGGTAAATGCAGGTCCAACAACATATAAGAAGCTTGACACCATCTAGCACAATATAGCTCATTTGATTGGCACACCCTCCATCACTGATGCCCAATAACAGCACTATCTACAAGATACTCTGCAGAAATTTACCAAGGCTCATTAGTTAACACCTTCTAAATCTGTCATCTCTGCCAGATAGAAGAACAATAGCAGAAGACATATGGGAGTACCACCAGTTCTACCATTTCCCCTCCAGCCTCCTCACATCTTAACTTGAAATATATTTCTGTCCCTTCAGCATCACTGGATCAAAGTCTTACAACTTTCTCCCTTGAAAGCTTTGTAGATCTACCTACACCAATTAGATCACAGTGGCTCATGAATGCAGGTCACCATCACCTTTTTAAAGATAACAAGGATAGACAACAGATTCTAGTCCAGCCAACAAAGCCCATATTCAATGAATTGACAATAAAAAATAAAATAAGAAAAGAAAAGTGGGGATGTAATTCATACTTAAATCATTGTACAGATAAAAAAATACATTTGAAATTAAGGGAGAAACACAAAGCTTAACAAAAAATATTGTTTTTATTTTAGTAGAGTTCTACAATTTTTAAAATTTTATCTGGATCCATAAGACTTCATTTGTACAATTTTAAAACTAAACTTTCAAGGCCAGAGAGGTTGTTCACTAATACTTATAACTTATGATACTGCTAAAATCCAGTTGGACCCGATTAAAAGAAAAGGTTAATTCATTGGTTTTTGTAGTGAGGATAATAAATTGTTAATTGATTTTTTTAGGCAAATCAATAACGTCTGCATTGATTTTCTTTGGTGAAGATTATATGTTTTGGGGAGGAGTTGGTAACTCAAACAGCAGTTTCTCGATTTCCCAATTTAATTTAACACAGGCAGAAGTTAAAAATTATTGTCAATGTCACCCAGTAATAATTTTACCCATGTGCTGTCAATTCTGCTGTTATTGTTATTCCAAATTCCATTCCAATATTTTCACTCTGCTAATGCCACAGTATCTAGAAGAAACAAATAGCTTTAAAACAATATTCACATTTAATACCTGAACTAATCTAACTTGTCCTGCACTGGCTTTTCAGCCTTTCCCACTGTTCTCCCTTTCTGTGATTCATTTCTACAAATGGTGAGGTTCCAGATTTGCACTGAATATGAGAAATAAAAACCTATAAATATCTTAAACGCTAGTCAAAATGCAATGCATTATGTAACTTTTGTTTAGCTTTTTAGAAGAACAAGAAATATCAAACATATTGAACTGGATTTGATTGTGTCCTTTTTTCTAACTGACTGCGGTTTTTTCTATTGTCAACACTCATACCCATCGAAAATATAACTCACTATCAGAAATTGACTAGAGTTGATTTAAACCAATACTATCAAGTTATGTTTGGAATTAATCATCCTTGTGGAAAATGAACATTGAAATCTACTACCATTTTGGATTGGCATGAAATAAATAGAACAGCATAACTGAAGACCATTTTTATTAAGAGGTGTTAATAACTCATACAATCTAACCCTACACCCATTTCAAAGTCACTTACTTGAATTACTGAATAATTGAATGTTTTTAAAAACAAATAATATTTTGAGATTAATGTTAGTTGAAAGTATTGTATACTATGGCAGCTATCATAATATTTTTATCATCACTTAGAGATGATTACTCTGAATTTCCTAAACACTTGCAGTCACATCAGGATCCATGTTACAATGGAAGACATATGTAAACATTTCTGTAAAGAAAGGAAGGCATAAGCCTTTCACTGGTATTGTTGAGGTTTGATTATTTGAGCAATCCAGGCTACTTAAAGAATTGTTGCTCATTTCCTCTTCAATATTTAATGTTCTGCTTTTCCAATCATTAAACTATTTTCTTTAGATTTGCACTGCCCATGCACTTCCGTGAAGCTAACACATAATATGATCGTTGGTGTTTAGAAACTCTTTGCCAGAAACAAAACCTAGACATTTGTGAGCTTGGTATGCAACTACAAAACGTACAATTCAGAATGATGAATAACTTCTATTCAGCTACTCCATTAAGTGCACATTTGCTGTGTGGAAAAGTACTGACACATTCCAATCTTTTAACAGGTATTTCTATTTCTGTGCAATGTGGAGTTGAAGAAATGTATTTGGGTTGAAGGCATCATCTGGGGCTGATTTCCCTGCTTCTGGAATTATTGCAGAAATGTTCCCAATAAGGCAAATAATTAGCAAAATTGGCACAACATTGCTGAGGCCAATTTCTGTACTGTGCATTGATTTAATTCCCTGTGGTTAATTAAAGACCAAAACAGTGCAGAGATTTCAAAAGATATTTTAGATATCTCAGCAACTCTGATACTTAGAAAGAACACTATAGAGCAGACCAAAGAGGTTGGAGGGCAGAATCCTGGTACACCCATGCAAGAACAATAAGACATATTGAGAATTTGGAATTGGAGATCAGTGTGCTTGAGTAATTCATTTTAGTGGACGTCATATTTTAGAATCATTGTGTTATCAAGTTTTTACAGCATTGAAAGAGTCCTTTGGCTCATTTTATACGGTACATAAACTTGATAGCTAAATTATACATATATTACATTTCATATGATTTTATGCTCCATTGAAGCCAATGGAGAGTACAATTGAGCAGAAAGTGAAATGCATGTCATGTTCAAACTTCCCATGATCCAGTTTTGAGTGTAATATTTAACACGCAATCTCATCCTGCAGACTGAGATTATTATGAGGATGACCTTGACATCACAGGAGTGGGCAATAATCACAGGGAGTTCAATGTGAGAAAATGTTGAGTCATCTATTTTGGATCTGATTTGGCTAAATCTGAATATTTCCTTTGTGATTATTGATAAGGCAGAATGATTATTTAGCAGCCCATCTACACAAAATATTGAAAAATAGTACATGGATACAAAAGATAAACAAAACAAGTTCTGGAGTTGTTGCCCATTTCTTAAGAAGGAATATAATAGAGTGGGAGAAATACACCAGGCATATAAAGCCTTAGTCAGTCTCCACCTGTGGTATTGTGTCCAATTTTGCCCACTGGCAGTCAGGGAAGGTAGTTGGCTTTGAAAGGGATATAATACAGCTTCACCAGAATTATGCCAACTCATAAATTGCTGAATTCAGATAACATAAACGTTCTTTGTATTCTCTGATGTTAAAATGTTAAAGGTTATCTAATCCTGATATTTTGTATGATTTAATGCTGGAGAATTCACTCTGTAGATGGCTAATTGGTGTTCATATGAACTTTTTGAAATTGAGACAGTTCTTGCCTCCTGGCACTTTAGTTTGACTGCCACAACTGGACAGGCATCTTACCCTTGCCTGCTTTCTGTCACATATTATTCAATGAGGCTGCTGGGCAAATCTAGATATAATGCAGGTATGTTTTTTAACTGCTGTGGTGTTGGGACTGGGTGGGAGGTGGTGGTGTGACTGTGAGAGCAGTAAGTTCACGAAAATTTCTGAAAGAATATTCATGGGTCAGAATTCCAATATTATCCCACCTACTTGCAGATATCATGGGAACACATCCGGTAGTGAGTGGAAGACCACTTGGAACAGTTGAATCAAGGGTTTAGCTATTTGAGTAGCTGATTACTTGAGTTTTTAAACACTGAATTCTGGATATGAGAGGCATTTCACAGGTTTTCTAAACAGTTTCACATGCTCCAGAGTTGAAAGGCAGGAATACAACATGCTCGTATTAATCAATGAAACTGATTGTCTTGAATATTTTTTGAACAGTGGAAGTGCTTAACTGCTTCCCTCTCAATGTAAAAACTAGTGTTCTGAGCAAAATCGTTTTAAAATCCCATCACATTTACTAATGACCTTTAAGGAAAGAAATCTACCAGCTTTACTCGGCCTGGTCAATTATATGACTCCTAAACATTATATGACTCCTAGGGGCAGCACAGTGGCTCAGCGGTTAGCACTGCTGCCTCACAGCGCCAGGGACCCGGGTTTGATTCCAGCCTTGGGCAACTGTCTGTGTAGAGTTTGCACATGCTCCCCAGGTCTGCGTTGGTTTTCTCCGGGTGCTCCGGTTTCCTCCCACAGTCTAAAGATGTGCAGGCTGGGTGGATTGGCCATGCTGAATTGCCCGCAGTGTTCAGGGGTGTGTGGGTTATAGGGGGATGGGTCTGGGTGGGATGCTCCAAGGGTCAATGCGGACTTGTTGGGCTGAAGGACCTGTCCCCACACTGTAGGGAATCTAATCTAATCTAATCTAAACCACAGAAATGAGCTTGACTCTAAACTGCCCTTTGAAATAATCTAGCATGGCACTCAGTTCAAGATATTTGAGTCAAACAAAAAATACAGGTCTCCCTAGTAATGCCCATATTGCATTGAAAAAATAAATTAAAATATACACATTATGTAAGTTCCAAGAGGTAACGTGAACTCGTGTCCCCAGTGCATCAGTTGATTACTGGTCCAGTAACATTGTCAGTATACTGTTTTCCCTTAATGGGCCTTTATTGCTTGTTACTTTACAGGTACGTTCACTTAGTAGACATTGCTTTTTTTACTTTACTGCCTATGCACCTCAATGTATTCAGGCTCACTATAGACTTGCCTACAGGATTGTTTAGCTCATTTGGTTGAATGGCTTATTTTACAATGCAGAGTGATGCTAACAATGTGGGCTCAATTTCCACACCAAGATAATAAAATGTGAAGCTGGATGAACACAGCAGGCCCAGCAGCATCTCAGGAGCACAAAAGCTGACGTTTCGGGCCTAGACCCTTCATCAGAGAGGGGGATGGGGAGAGGGGACTGGAATAAATAGGGAGAGGGGGGGAGGCGGACCGAAGATGGACAAGAGAGTTGCAATGGGAGAGAGATTGACAAGAGAGTTGCAATGTGACAGAAGGGAATCTCTCTCCCATTGCAACTCTCTTGTCCATCTTCGGACTGCCTCCCCCTCTCTCCCTATTTATTCCAGTTCCCTCTCCCCATCCCCCTCTCTGATGAAGGGTCTAGGCCCAAAACGTCAGCTTTTGTGCTCCTGAGATGCTGCTTGGCCTGCTGTGTTCATCCAGCCTCACATTTTATTATCTTGGAATTCTCCAGCATCTGCAGTTCCCATTATCTCTCGATTTCCACACCAGCTGAGTTTAACATGAAGCATTCTCCTTCTCAATCTCTCCCCTTGCCTGAGACCTGGTGGTCAAACCACCATCTTTATTGAGAGAGCAGCCCAATGGTCCTCTGGATTTATGGCTACTTTACTACCCTTACATACTTGACAGACAGCCCTGCTATTTGTTTGAACAAATGAAAGACATCATGGACCCAAAACGTTTAAAGTTAAATAAATATTTTTCTGGTAACAATAGGTTATGTCCCTTTGCTAACAGCATTGCATGATCTCTAAATCATTCAATAAAGCTTTCTATTGTACCTCATATTCAGACTGAGAACTTTGCAACATTATGATTTTCTCTCCAGATACGAATCACTACACCCAAAACTGCCTGACCCCAGCCCTGGATTAACTCTGGTCCTTCCCTTTGGTAGTTCAAGCCTATCACACTTCTTCCCCTCTCTCCATCACTTCCCCCTTCTTCTTTGCCACTGCAATCTGGAGATTTCTTTTCCTGAAAAGATAATTACCTAACTAATGTTAAACATTCACTCGCTCAATCAGCAACTTTATTGTAATTGTTACTCTCTCACTCACTATCAAATTTGAAGATCTCGAATCCCATTGAGCAAATAAATTGTCACTTCATAATAGGTCAGAAATGTATCTTCTTTGCTACTAACCAATGGTGGATTCACTGCCATGCGCCCTCTGCATGTTTTACTCATTAGCTTCCCCTTCCTTACCTGTGCTCTCTTCATATCACCATCTCCCTTTGTCATTATCCTTCTTTTGTTCAACATATGAACGTCTCTGGGGACATGACAGGTTGAAACGTTATTTCCCCTTGCGGGAGAGTCTAATATCAGAGGGCATAAGCGCAAAGCAATGGGTCACTCATTTAAGACAGAGATAAGAAAGAATTGCTTCCCTCAGATAGTAATGGCAATTATGTGGAATTCTTTACTAGACGGGGCTAACAAGGCTCAGTTGTTAAGTTTATTCAAGACTGAGACAGTCAGATTTTAAATTAGTACAGGAATCATGGGTTTTGGGATAAAAGCAAGCAAGTGGAGTTAATGATTATGTGATTAACCGCGATCTCATTAAATCAAGGAGCAAAATTGATGGGTTGAATAGCCTAATTCTACTTCTACATTTTGTGATCTTATCCTACTCTTTCTCTATCTCCACTGAATCCTTGTACATGTTTAGTATTTTCCCTCTTCCTACCCTGTCTATCTATCTCTCCAATTCAATCCTTAACCATCTGCTCCCTTTTAATCCTTCTTCTTCCTTTACTGATTCTGGTTGACTCCGGAACACCTGCTTCTTTCTCTTGAATCTCACTCTTCCATTGTGCTCTCTTCATGCCCCTACTCTCCCAACCCTACCTACCAACAAAGACAGCCAACAACTTTTCCCACCTAACGTCTTCCCTCCACCCTTTTGTTGATTGAGTCAACCCAGTAGTACTTTTGATTACTTCTTATATAGAGAGAATGTGCATTTTTTTTTTGATTACCCTCGGATCTGCTTTCTCAAATTCTTTTCTTGCTTATTTTGGGACTTCCCATGTCATTCTTCAGTGAGATCGATCATTTGATTGATTGGTCCATGTCATTAGTAGCACTTATTTTAAAGAGAAGAATTATATAAATGAGTTTCAGGATCATTCGCTCTGGATTTGCTTTGCTCCACACAAGGAATGGCAATACAATCTGGCAAAGACCAAAGCCTTTCCTGTGTGGAGAAGTAAAATACAAATAATTTCTCATCAATCCATGGCAAGGTTGAAATATTGAAAAAGAAATAAATCATAATTTCCAACTGTCGCCGAAGAGCTAAGAAGTTTTACTTTTATGCGTTTCTGCAACATTTTAAGGCCAATGGGCACTTAACAACATAAATGCAAGTCTGCATTAACTTTATAATATATGCCACACAGCAACACTATTGGCAAATGTCATAATTCTGGAAACTCTGCGTGACCCTAAATTTTTCTAGCGGCACTTGACAGATTGTAATGAAAGTCATCAAGTTTGCAATTTAGTAGTCTGGCAGGGATGGATTGTGCTTGATATAAAAAATTGAAATTGTGTACATTTGTTGACAATTCTTGTGGAAAGATATACTGGTTTAGAATTTTGATTCTCTATTTTTGAATCTTTAATGCTCCCTAAATAAATTGCCAGTTATTTTGCCTGACGGTTCGTCTATCAACTTCAGTATTGATTTTAAATGGAGTTGCTTTTAGAAATGAAAGAAGAGTTATCTAGTTAACATGTTGACTTTAGACAAATATCCTCCCATCTGAGCAATTTATATCACAGAATAAAAGTCTCTGCAATACAAAATGTGTATTACGAGTACCATACCGCTTTTAACTTAAGATTAATGTCGCAGAATCTATACCATCTATCAGAGTACTTCACAAGGATGGCATCCACAGGAAAGCAATGTTCGCAAGCCTATTTTTCTGAAGCGAGGGAAGGGAGTAAAACCCACAGACCACTGTAGTCACTAAGATACTGTTTGTAAGAGATATGATAACTACTTTAATCCGATTTACAAATTGTATGTTTACAAACAAGAAAGCCAATGTTATGCCAAGCAATTTTCTTAAATTTGTTTTAGAACCTTTTACACAATGGTTGATTCTGAAAGGCTTGGTAAGGTGGATATTGTGAGAAAATTTGTCCTACTGGGAGAACCTAGGATGAGTTTCAAAATAAGAGGTGTCCCACTTAGTTGGAGAGGAAGAGGAATTTATTTTGTCATTATGTTTCTATTATAAAGTCATACGGTAGAGAAGGGGTTCTTTGGGCCACCGAGTCTGCATCAACCTTTCTACACTAATCCCAATTTCCTGCTATGACATTTCAAGAGCTCATCAAGTACTTTTTTTTAAAAGATTATAATGTTTCCCACTTTAACTGCAACCCTAAGCAGTATATTCCAGATTTCCACCACCTTCTGGATGTAGTTTATTTTCCTCAAACCTCCACTGACCCTCCTGCCATTCGCCTTAAAATTATGTATTCTTGTTATTGATTCTTCCGCTGAGGGGAATGGCTGAAATTCTCTTCCTCTCTGAGCTCAAGAAGATTAAATTCAAAGCTCGGCTAGGTAGATCTTTGATTCACAATGGAGCTATGGGCTATGGGAGGTTACGGAAGAAAGTGGAGATAAGGCTGCGCTCAGATGGCAGAATAGGAGCCGACTGCCTATGTTTCTGATGTTCTTAAATTAATCTATTTTTCCCTATAATAAGGAAATTAGCGGTTGAGTTGATTGAGATTTTAGAATTTTAAAATAAATTGGTATGGTAGATAAAGAGCTTTTTTTCTCCTGATGAGAATATCTAGGTCAAGGGATTTAACCTTAAAATTAGAAGCCTGCTCTATTAGAAAATAAATTAAAACATACTACTTCATATGAAGACTAATAGAAGTGTGGAACTCCCTGACACAATAATGAGTAGATGTCAGCTCAATTAAAATTTTTGACTGAAACTGATAAGATTTTGAGTAATCAGCATTTTAATGGGACATGGAGCCCTGGTTGATAAATTGACATAAGATATAGGTCTGTTCTGATCTCATTGAAAGGTGAAGTGGGCTCAAAGGGACTAGCTTTCTTCTGCTCTTATTATTCTCTGTTGAGAAGATGCATTGGAGACAGCTTTCCTGCAGTCTGAAGAAATTGAGAGACAGCAATAGGTAAGAGAGGGTCAAATTTATGGAGTGTAATTCTGCTAACTCTAGTGACCAAAGCTGATATTTTGCCAATACCTGAAGGTGACTGACTGGTTTGCTGAGACTCTCCAATTCCCAGAAGTATACGAGTGGAACTGTAAAACTTAATGTAAACACCTGAGATTGTGAATGTTTACATTTTTAAAAATCTTTGAATCAGTTGTGATGTACACTGGAAATCAATTGTGAATTATTACCTGATAAGTTGCAGTGATTATCTTATGACAGCAGTTCCCAGTTTGCATTCCAGGTATTGAGTTCCTCTCACCAAAGGGCCATTTCAGAATTACCGGTCTACATTAGGACAATTCCTACACTTAATCACAAATCTTTCCATCTGGCTAACATCACACATCAGCTACATAGATGACAGTGATTCCAATTAAATAACCCATCATTTCTTGTGCAAGGGATGTTCAAGCATTGCTTGCTTAGTTCAGAAATGTGAGTATTTTGGGGTTGCTACTTCACTCAGCTTCTGTCAAGAGAGTGATCAGAATCACAATCTATGCTCTTGCAGTTGCATATTTATGGTGACCACAAGGCATACAATTTCATCTGGTTTGAATCAGGTCAACTTGGTGCCAATGGTCAGACTTCAGATAATGTCATGACCCTATGTAGTGACATTTGACCTGAATGATAATGGTGGTTACTGTAAACTTCATGGAGGTAAAGAAGGCAGAAAAAGCTACTGTTTGTTGTCATTGATTTTGCACCACTTCCTTCACTGCCTTAATGATTGAGACATGTTGGCTGTGAATTTCTGTACAACATGAGAATTGAAATCACTTCAGATGATTAGCTTTTTACCACCTGGAATATGGTTCAGGACATAATATAGGAGTCAGCTTGATCTTTGTTTGAGATGCTAGCATGAAAAGCTTGTGCATAGGTACAGGTGATGTTGACAAGACATGCATCGAATGATAACCACAGAAAGATAAGATGTTCAAGGCTGGTTGTTAACTATTCAGTTCACTGGGTTGAGGTCTTGCTGACTGTGAAATCTACATCATGCCCAAGGTGGTCTTCCGCACACTTGCCATGTCAATGGAAGTTGTAGTTAAACATCATGTAGAGAAGCTATGTTGGCTAACCTGGTTTCCTGTAAAGCAGTTGTGTTGAGATCAAATTTGTGTGGCTGACTGTCAAATAGGACTCTCTTCTGTGGAATGTGGGCCATTAATCATGCAACAGCATATGGTCCTAGTATCACATTTTCCAACGTAGAAAATGTATTTCCCTCTTTGTTTGTTGCATCATCTAATCATAGTTGCAGGGTGAAGATTGCCTGGCATCCCAACCCCTTCTCTCACACTTCTAATTTGGCATCCAGAGGAAAGGCTTATGTTTATGAAGCCTAGTTGTTGCAGGCTAGTTATGATGTGAAATACCTGCACTTGATTCAGGATTATCAGAAAACACCAATGTTTATTATTGATTAAGTTTGGATTAAGCTAGTGCAATCATTTTTGAAACAGGGTAGAATAATTTGCTAATGGCAAAGCATGCAAAAGAGATAGGCTTGAGACCAGCTCAACTGGGTTGACATCTGTCATTGAAACATAAACCAAAACATTGTGATGCACAACATTAATCCAACAGTTAGAACATGTTTTGAATTGAAATTAGCTAATACAGTTGTGAAAAAAGATAGGGAAGCACTACATAAATAAACACTAGATTAATCTATGTTAGGAAATCCAACTCCTGTGACAATAAAAATCTGCATATATGTAAGTCTAAAAGTATGAAGTATTCAAGAGAGTGTGTGTTTTCTGTCATCATTATTACAAGTAAGCCTTAACCTAACTATCAAAGATGCCCTTCTAAAATTGGCAGATGGTAAGATATTCACCAATGGTTACAAACAAATGTGCTGCAGGGTTGAGAACTATTACGGGTTGTGCTTACATAAGGTGGGCATCTGCCAATCTGTTTTTAACACTCATCTGCAATTTCCTCGCATCTTGAGTTAGATAAAAACTCTTATCATTGAGCTCGAAAAGACCTCTCACGGTTTAACAAGTAGAAAAGGTAGCTAAAAAGGATGAAACTTCAGCTAGTCAAATTTGTTGAAGCATGAAGTTCCAACCACCGCTTCACCTCCATGACCTTTTAGAAAGTAAAATCTGTCCTTAGGACATACACATAACACAAAAATCATCTCATGATATAAAAACAAAGGTGACCAAGGAAGCTTCAACAAGTTGTAGAACTTCTTTAGAATGACTGGAAAGGTGATCACTAGGACCATGCATAAAACACTTCATTTACTTGTAGACCAAGTATACACAGAAGCACAGTGCAGTTTCTAAGCTGGCAGATCTACAGTAGATATAAAACCAGTTAAACTGGAAATGCGGACAATCAGCTGTACCTCCTTTTCTTACCTTCAAAAAATCTCACTAAAAAATTCAACACCGTTGATAGAACAGATTTGTTCAAGATTTTTCGAAGAATTATTTGTTCACCAAAGCTGCTCAGTCTCATCAACTTCTTCCATGACAAAATACACAGTCCTGTATAGTTTAATGGCACCGCTTCCAACAGTGTAGGGTGAAGAAATGGAGTGAAACAAGGATGTGTCATACCATCAACTGGCATCTTCCTTTCCATGCTGCTAACCTTCACTTTCCCTGCAAAAATGAAAAGAATGGACTTACCCACCAAGTCAGGTGGAGTGCTTTACAATCCATCCATTCTTAAAACTAAAATAATACCACAACACATTTTAGTCTGAGAAGTCTGGAAGTGATTAACATGATTAAAAACTTATGAACTGTCTCTGCAAGCCTGTAGCTTATTTTCACTGACCATAAGCAACAGGAAAATTGTGAATCTAGGACAGGCTGTCAAATCACTGCAACTCATCACCGCTAAATAGATGGAACAGGTTAGTAAATTCTGCTGTTCCGTGTTAGACAAAGTGTTGGGCAATCCATCCAGCCGCAACAGAACTGGACACACACATAGGGAAAGCAGCTATCACATTTGACCAACTCATGAAATGTGCATGGAATAACACCATCACCTGAAAATTCTTCTCCATATTGTTCACCATCTTGACTTGGGTATATATCCCTCTTCCTTCAGTATCACTGGGTCAAAATTCCATTTTCTAGCAGCATTGTGGATCTACCTGCACCAAATGGACTGCTGCAGTTCCAAATAGCAGCTCACCGACCCCTTCTTGTTCCAAATAAGAATGGGCAATAAATACAGTTCGAGCTAGTGATGTCCACATCCTATGAATGAATTAAAGAAAAAATTGTTTTGATGGATAGAAAACTTTCATATGTAAAGATTTTCTCTTCAGTGGTATAGCTGGAACTAGAAAATCAGATGGATGTCCAAAGCTCAATTTCAAGGATGCTTGTAAGTGTAACATGAAGATCCTGTGTATTGATTGCCACATTTGGGAGAAAATTGTGACATCAAATGAGGTTTATACATTGCCAATGCTGATCAGTGGCACAAAGGCTCAGTGGCAGACAACAGCATCCAACAAATTGATAACCAATTTGTATGCTTATCTATTGGTAGTCTCTGAAGGATTGATCTCTTCAGCCATCAGTGAAAATGGGCAATATGCTTTGATCCCAGCTTACTGGATTCACTGCATGTCCATCATTTTACATAGAAGGAAGGATGTCCATGACAATTAGGGCAAAAAGACCAACATTGGAGGAAATTCTGAAGAAATAATTTGCAAATAATGTTAGAAGAAGATAATGGACTGGATTTAGAATGCATAGTGTACAGCCTGGCATCTTCAGAGGTGTGTACTACTTGTTCTGGCCAAAGAGAAACCCCAGTGGATTAAACTCCGTTCAGTGACATGGTTGCTCCCTAGTATGCTTCTTTATCTGCCAAGGACCTCAGCTCTAAAGCCCTGCCCTGCCAGAGACAACTGTGAGAGTTTGAAATTGTCATTGGAGACCCAGGCTATGCAGCCATGAAGATCTGAAACAGTGAGAAGGTAATTATATTTTAAGGTAAGTTTGTGGGGTGGTCATCTGAGGCACTCCCCTCCAGCCCTCAGGATCCACCCATCCAACCACTGCTATTTGCTCTCACAGTCACCCCAGGTAGGGCAAAGGAGGCCAGAGAAATACACTCTTGAAGGAATGAAACTACTTTTCTTGTCTGCTAGCAAGTCAGGTAATTAGGCTGGTCACTGTTTAAACCCATTAAGTGACCACTTAACGGTCTTAATAGGTCATAGATCTTGGCAGGGTCAACTCAATCCATTACTTGCTCTTCCTGCCACCTGCTTAATGACTTCTGGGAAGGGCAGAAATCAGAATGAAGCCTATTAATAAATTCATCAGAGTAAATCCGTACCTTTGTGTTTCAGGCTGGGATTTTGATGAGAGCTCTGAATTGTTCACTTTACTCTTTCAGGCCTCATGGTTTAAGCTGAAATGTTCATTGAGGATATTCCAATCTTTCCTGTGTTATCTATTATTTCAGATATACATATACATGTACATGCCATTACTCATTGTGAGCCACAGGACACTATCTTGTGACAATCAAGATATGAATGCTATGTAGAGGATAACATCAGGGTCAATCATTTATCTTGACTGAATCAGATACATTTAGCTTTTATGAAATAGTACCCGGGGATTTTCACTAATCTTTTGAATTGAATTCAACAACTGTGTCCATTGTTCTGTGAAAACCCATAAATGCATGTATTACCTCTATAAACATGTAAGCAGAATAGGCCATCTCACACATTTCATCATATGCTTAATAAAAAAATGTAGATGGAGTATTGCTTTAAGAATGCAATCTAATTGCAGGGTTTATATGATAGTTAAAATCACTCATACTCTCTTGTTTTGGGTTACTATCCTCTCCTGAGACCTAATCTAACTGCAGATTTGTGATCAAACGCTGATATTTATTATTCTGTACTGTTTTAGTATTTGTTGTATATAATATAAATTTTGTGAAATGCATATTTTTCTGGAAGACATAAGAATCAATATTGTTGGAGCTGATCATATTAATGTGGACCAAAGCTGGTTTGGTATGTGCCACCAATTTCAGGCCCAGAAAACAGGCCTTAAAGGATTTTCACCTATCATTGTCATCTATACATTTTGAAGAAGTGAGCGATGATGTGACTGAATATTGAGAAATTGAGGGTAGCCAGGAAGGTTAGTGACCTGATACAACGATCAGACCCATTGGTTTTTGGGTGAGGCCCCCAACCACTTGGACAGCACCAGGCCTCCCTTGTAATTAAGTCCTGTATTATAAAAACTGCACAAAAGGAAAATCTCCATTTTTGATTGTGAACTAAAATAGATAAAGACATTTTTAAAAGGACTGTGGAAGGAATTGCTGCACTTTACTGGAACTCATTGTGTATTGTGTTTTTATTGTTGCTTTTAAAGGCGTTCAGGAAGAGGGATAAGATCGCATGGAACTGGGATATGTGTGAGGAGGGAGATTAGGCCAGCAACAGAGTTCTGATTAGTTTGCACAGTTGTGATCAGTTTCAGATGCTGGAAGCCATTGCCCTGACAACAACACCCTTTTTGGTTTCTAGACAGCTGAAAAGTTTGTGAGCGTAAACTCTGTAGAGAGTTAGAAGATCTCCAGACTGGGGGAAACGAGTTATGTCTTTACATCTCTGCAGTCAATGTAACTGAAGCCTGAAGAAAGTCAATGGCTTCCTCTCATCAATTTATGCAATCTCATGCTGTTAGCCAGTAACTAAGAGATTTGTGTAATCTGTGTACCAATCTCTCTGTGTCTTCTGTGAAGCAGCAATGGAATCTGACGAAGGAGATAAAAGAACAGAAGGTCATGAAAAGAAAAAAGAACATCTCAACAAATCTGTTGCTTTATGGTAATGAACTGGAATGTTTTCCCAGATTTTTGTTCCATCTACCTGTAATATCTATTTTTTTTAATGTGTCTGTGTCTGTCTGCCTGTCTGTGTTGGTCAGAATGCTAGCAGGAGTTAAAAGTTTCAAATAATAGTTAAATATTGATTGTTCATAGTTTTGTTTATCTATAGTTAGAATGGATTTATTTGTAATACATAGCAATTCTTGTTAAGTACAGGAGTCTGGTCAGTGTTTTCTGTTAACCTAAGTCAGTTGGGCAGGCAAACTGGGGACTTGTACATTGATTAAATCATTTAGTTTTGTGGTGATCCCAGGAAAGGTGGGGCTTGAGTATTGATGCACTTTCCTAAGCAGGGTGTAACAGTATGGCAACCTGCCTCAGAAACTTACTAGCCAAATTCACTCAATGGTTTTGAGATGCACAGGAAAACCATTCTGCACCCATTTAAATGCTACCACTGAATTACAGATGGCTTAGGAGTAAAGTGTGTCAATTAGCTCATTAATAATTTAATTTACATCCAACTGGCAGCAGCCATGATCCCAAATCAGTCTTGACACTCTCTAACATAACTGAAGACTTCTCACTGCCTCCACAAATCTCATGTAAGGCCTCACAATGTTTGAATGGGTCCAGTCATCATGTTTTCCGCTGTGATGGGCAGCATTGAAATTAGACCTGGCACTGCAAACATTTTCCAAACATTTAAAAGTGTGTTCTTCTAACTCAGAGCCAAATGATGTATATCAGGATATAAAACCCATTGCTAACAGCCTAAGCTCCTTGATGTTCTCACTATATAACAAAAGTCTAATTATACATGATAAAACAGCCAGTGTTGTGAAGAACAGACTTCCTGTTGCAATCTTAGCAGCTTTTTATCATCATAGTTACACCATCATTATGTAGTGGGTTAGGTAAAGAAAAGAAGACCTGAGAACCTTACCAAATAATTGGACATGATGATATACTTGGCCAGGGAGAGGAGTGTGCACAAGGTGCAACACACTGGGGCTCATGCTTTTGGAGGACTGGGATCCTCAGCCTCAACTTGTGACTTTCACTTTAGAAACTAAAACATAGAACAGTACAGCGCATAAACAGGCCCTTTGGCCCACCAAATCTGATGCCATTCTAAATAAATCCCATCTGCCTGCTCATAGAACATGGAACATAGAACATTGAACACTGAACACTACAGCATAGTACAGGCCCGTCGGCCCATTATGTTGTGCTGATATTTTACCCTAATCCTAAAGTCTATATAACCTCCACCCCTACCTTATACTATAATCCATATGCCTAGCTAATAGCCGCTTAAATGCCCCTAATGAGGCCAACTCCACTACCCTCTCCAGCAATGCATTCCATGCCCCTGCCACTCTCTGGGTAAAGAACCTACCTCTGATGTCTCCCCTATGCCTACCTCCACTCATTTTAAAACTATGTCCCCTCGTAATAGCTACCTCCACCCGAGGAAAAGATCTACCTCTATTCTCTGCCTGTCCATGTGTCTGTTTAGGTATTGTGTCTGCAATATGGCAGTGTATTCCAGGCACCTACTACACTGTATGAAAGGCTTTCCTCGCATATCTCTTTTAACCTTTTCCCCTCCCACTTAAACCTATGGTCTCTAGTATTTGATATTTCCAGCCTGGAAAAAATATTCAGTCTAACCATCCTATCCATACCACTCACATTTTTATATACTTCCACCAGGTCACCCCTCAGCCTCTGACACTCCAGCAAAATCCATCCAGGTTTGTCCAACTTCTCCTCATTGCACCTCTCTGCAGCGCTGACTGCAAGGCTGTATTCACAGGCCACACTCAATATATTCCTGATGCTCAGCCATTGCCCCTCATTCCTGCACATAGCATCCCGATTGGCAGAGAGATCTACCTGCCTGTTACACTAAATGTCAGGGCAGGAAGAAATGCTGTAAAAAGCTGACAGTTGACATGTATGTACGTGATATTAACTAAGTGCTGATGGAAGTTGGAACGGAGAGGGCTTGAGACTGCGAAACAAGAAAAGAAACCACTGGGGAAAGTGGAAAGACCAGACACATCTCTCTCAAAGCTTGTTGTTTAATGTTGCAGTTCAGCAATAGTAGTTCCCAAGCCACCATTGAACTTAAGCAGAGTCAGGATCCAAAACTTGCCTCGGCCTGTAATTGTTTTTGAAATTAGAGAGAGGTGGAAACCCTAGTCTGAATGACAGTCTACTTCCAAGCCCCACTTTTGAACAAATTCTAAGGAAGTCAGCTTAGAGTGTGCAACACTAGAACCAAACACAAGATTAGTGTTTCTTCAATCCAAATCCTTTAGCTTGACAGTAGTCCCAACCCCTTTTGCTAATAGTCAAGAGGTGGGACTAGTCTGTCTTTCTCCAGCTCTGTTTCTTAAACGAATAAGTCTGAAAAATATTTCATCAGTCTGCTCTGCTGCTTGACACTTTTTAATGGCCATTTTCATTACTTACTCATATTTTCCAGTGGTCAATTTCTTGCTCTGACATTGAAATGTTTATCATCGTAGATTCCCTACAGTGTGGAAACAGGCCTTTTGGCCCAACAAGTCCACACCGACTCTCGGAGCATCCTATCCAGACCCATCCCCCTACAACTCACCTAATCGACACATCCCTGCAACATAACTTAGCATGGCCAATCTACCTAACCTGCATATCTTTGGACTGTGGGAGGAAACCGGAGCACCTGGAGGAAACCCACACAGACACGGGGAGAATAGTGCAAAATGCATGCAGACAATCGCCTGAGGGTGGAATTGAACCCAAGTTCCTAGCACTGTGAGGCAGCTGTCCTAACCACTGTACCACCGTGCTGAGCAAGTTGCTCCTGTTTACTTCATATCTTTATTTATGAAAAATTTATGTTTAACGCTGTACCAGAAAATCACAGGCAACAGAGGAGTCATACTGGATTCGAAACATTAACTTTGATTCTCTCTCCACAGGTGCTGGAAGACCTGCTGAGTTTGTCCAGTATTCTGAGTGTTTATTTCAGATCTTAGGTAGGTGTTCTTGCTGAAAGGGTATGAGAAGGTCAAAACAATTCTGGTTGCTTTTTGAAGGAGGGGCAAAAGGGGTTAATTTTCCTTTGCTAGAAATGGCAAGTATTGGAAATTCTCGTCATGTTGGGAGGCAAATGTGTAGAAAGATACAGTTCAACAACCCTTTGTCAGAAATGGGGAAGATCTTGGACCTGAAACAGTAGGGTCATAAAGTTTCAATCAATGTTATAAACCTTAATTTTGACCCCGATTGGAATAAGAAATAACGACCAAACTTTTTATGACTTATGTGCTGGATGTTACTCAGGAGCAGCCTCCTGTTATGAAACTGCCAAGGAATTATTAAATCCAGCAACAGAGAGAATCAGCATTGAAAGCACACCCTCTTTTACAGGTCTCAGAATTCACACATTCGTATGTGCCCTCTAAGCTGTGCAGGAGTTTGGGCAGGTTTTATATCCCCCAATTTGTCCAGGCTATTAAATGTAACCAAGACAGAAACCTCTGATGTCTCCAATTTTAATTGGTTTTGGATGGGCACTCTAATGCAGGGATATTGTCCATCAGAATTTTCTAATTCCCGGAAACCCTTGGAGTTGGCTGCGTTCTATTGGATTTCTCTGTACTCCCAAAGTGCAACATCTATCGACAACAGAAACAATTATCTTGCTATTGCGATATTTGGGAAATGTATCCATTTTTGATCTTCACGGAGTCTTTCTGGCCTGAAAACAATTCTCTGATTGAGTGGAGTCAACATGTACTGATGAAGGGAAAATTATGTTTTACAAACCCAATTGAGGTTTTGACCATTTTACTCAAAACATTAGAGGGATGTTGCTAAAAACGTTAGGAATCAGTAGATGTGGTGCATTTGGATTTTCCGAAGGCTTTTGATCAAAGTCCCATGGAGAATGTTATTAGACACAAGTGAACAGCATTGAGGATCAGTTAACAGGCAGAAAGCAGAGAGTAGGAATAAACAGAGTATTCTCAGGTGAGCAGCCTGTGATCATTAGAGTCCCACAAAGTTATTACAAGGGACAGACAGGGCAAATTCAGATAAGATATTTCCCCTGGGTGGGGAGACTAGAATTAGGGGACACAATTTAAAAATAAGTGGCATACCACTTAGATCTGAGGTGAAGAGAAACTATCTTACTCAGGTGGTTGTGATTTTTTGGAGTTGTCTACTACAGAAGCCTGTGAAACCTCTGTGATCAAGTGCATGTAAGGTAACGGTACATTGAATTCTGATTACCAATCGCATGCAGGGGTGTGGGAATGAGGTAGGTTAAATGCATTGAAGTGTTCAATGAGCAATGATAGTGTCAAATAATGGGGCAAGCTTGATAGGTCGATTAGCCTACTTCTGTTCCCGTGTTCTTTTGTTCCCTTCAAGCTGCGAGGCTGCTCAGAAGGTCCATGCGTGCTGATTGACATGTGGATGCATTGACTTCTGTTCCATGGACATTATGTTGGCACAAAAAGAACAGAGGGAACATGGCTCCAGGCATCCCAGCACCAAGCCCACAGAAGCAACAAAAAAAAACAAAATCAGTTCCTGCCTTTTAACACACAAAATGCAAAATATATTTGTACATTGTTCCTAACAAAAGGAAGAACAATATTTTTTCAAATGATATATGTACATATGCATTAAAATTATGTTATGAGAGCTCTGTTTTACTTTATGAAGACAATTAACATTGCCCCTCACCGAAGGAGTGGCAAAGATCGGGTTAAAATCACCATCAGTCATCTCTCTATGAGAAAGCAGCCCTGTGGTCCACAGGGACTGTGGTGACTTTCTTTTACAATTAGGAACATTTTTATTTCAAACGCATTTTTAACTCTACCAACTGGACAGGAACAGGGCAGGCAAGCAGTGAAGATTTCTCCCTCCATTCTGATGTTTTAAGAATTTGATTTTTCCATTTCATTCTAAAAATTCTGATCACTAAGGGTGAATGAAATAGTGTGTGCTGAGGAATCTTACCAATAGGATTTTAAAAAAATATTGTGGCCTTGAGATTTCACGATGAGACAAGAAGTAGGTTAATAACTCCACTAAATAGGTGAGAGAGGAATTGAGAAAATACAGGGAGTAATCATACATCTTATCACACAGCATGGTTTAAAGGTCATTTTATTTCTTCTGAAAGCAGAGCATTTAGGTTGATTTATGGCTTATCATTTGTTGTTGCACGATGGAACAATGCAGTACATTAAAGAGCCTGTGAACACTGTTCACACTGCTGGTTTATAGATGTTTTACTGTGCAATATGTAGTTTTCAACCTGTAGGAAGGTGACAATCTTAACCAAATGATGAAGGGAAACGTTTCAGATGGATTTAAAATATCTGATTAAAATAAATCAGGTATTATATAATATGATCACACTAAGTTTTTAGTTCAGCATTTACTGAGCATCAACAACAAAATATGAGTATGATTGGTTATCATTATAATAGATGTAGGGGAAACAAAAACAAGCCAGGATGCAGAAATAGCACTTAAATATTTGATTTGATTTGTTTATGTACCTAAGTACAGTGAAAAGTTTTGTTTTGCATGCAGTTCAGGCAGATCATAACATACAAAGACATACAGATCATAGAGTGATTGAACAGAGCAAAGCAATCAAAGGTGTTCATGGTTCTCTGTAGTTTCTTACAGTCCTGGGTAGAGCAGTTGCCATACCAAGCCGTCTGCATCCAGATAGTATGCTTTCTATGGTCTGTCTGTAAAAGTTGGTGAGTGTCCTTATGGATATGCTGAATTTCCTCAGCCTGGAGCCATGTTCCCTCTGTTCTTTTTGGGCCATCATAATGTCCATGGAACAGAAGTCAGTGCATCCACATGTCAATCAGCACGCGTGGACCTTCTGAGCAGCCCCGCAGCTTGAAGGGAACAAAAGAACACAGGAACAGAGGCATTGTTGTGCCTTTGCATCTATACGGCTGTTCCAGGACAGATTTATGGCTATAATCACTCCCAGGAACCTGACACACATAAACTTCTCTACGTCATCAACGTTGATTTAGAGAAGGGCATGTCCCCACCCTTGCTTCCTAAAATTGATGATCAGCTCTTTAGTTTTGCTGACATTGAGGGAGAGATTGTAATCTTTGCACCACAACACCGAGCATTCTATTTCCTTCCTATATTTTGTCTCACCTCCCCCTCTCTCCCAATTTATTCCAGAACCCTCTCCCCATCCCCCTCTCTGATGAAGGGTCTAGGCCTGAAACGTCAGCTTTTGTGCTCCTGAGATGCTGCTGGGCCTGCTGTGTTCATCCAGCCTCACACTTTATTATCTTGGATTCTCCAGCATCTGCAGTTCCCATTATCACTGATACAATTTTAATCTCACTGCGAAGCCTCTTCCAGGGATGCCTAACCTGAAGAAGTTACACTCCTCCCTCCGGACCAACCTCAGGGAATCTCTCTCCCACTGCAACTCTCTTGTAGTATACTCTACTCTCCACCTATCTTCTTTTCTCTCCATCTTCAGTTCGCCACCCCCTCTCTCCCTATTTATTCCAGAAGCCTCACCCCATCCCCCTCTCTGATGAAGGGTCTAGGCCCGAAACGTCAGCTTTTGTGCTCCTGAGATGCTGCTGGTCCTGCTGTGTTCATCCAGCCTCACATTTTATTATCTACTCATTCATTCAGCATGTGTACAGAATAAGAACTTGGAATTCTGAACTTGTATGCTGGAGTTGAACAGCTTACATGGATTAAAGAGAACTGAGTTTGAAAGTTGCACGTTCCAGTGACTGATCTCAGCATGGAGGCAGCATTTGACAGAGTGCAATATCAAGGTGACTTAGCCAAATTGAATTTGTTGGAAATTCCCCATCCATTGGAGTCATACCTAATGCAAGAACAATGTGTTCAGTTGCTCAGAGCCAGGTACCTCAGCACAGGACATCACTGCAGGAGCGCCACATGCTAGTGTCTTGTGCCCAACCATCTTCAACTGCAACATTTCCTTAATAAAAACCGAAAGAACTGCGGATGCTTAAATCAGGAACAAAAACAGAAATTGCTGAAAATTCTCAGCAGGCCTGACAGCATCTGTGAAGAAAAATCAGAATTAAATTTTCAGGTCTGGTGATCCTTTCTCAGAACTGATCGTAACTAGGAAAATATTGGATTATATGCAGAAAATAAGTTGGGGGCGGGGGGAAGCTGTAAATGATAGGTGGGAATGGAGTCCAAAGAGGGAGAAGGGTAGTTGGATAGATAAAGGAGTTGACAAAAATCTGGCTAGGAATGGTGTTAATGGGGACTGGTAGTCACTAACAATAGGTAGTGTGTAATAGCAGACTATGTGATAATGAGAGCTGGTATGGGGAGTCGGTGGTTAGAACATGAGGGAGTTTATGCCCTAAAATTAATGAACTCAGTATTGAGCCAGAAGGGTGACAGGGTCCCCAAGCAGAAAGTGAGGTGCTGTTAGTCCAGCTTGCACTGAGCTTTGCTGGAACGATGCAGCAAGCCTGCCACAGAGATAGGAGGGACTGCCGATGCTGGAGAATCTGAGATAACAAGGTGTAGACCTGGATGAACACAGCAGGCCAAGCAGCATCAGAGGAGCAGGAAAGCTGGCGTTTCGGTTCGAGACCCTTCTTCAGAAATGTGGGAGGGGAAGAGGATTCTGAAATAAATAGGGAGAGAGATGGAGCTGGATAGACGATGGATAAAGGAGAAATTAGGTGGAGAGGAGACAGACAGTTCAAAAAGGCAGGGATGGAGCCAGTAAAGGTGAGTGTAGGTGAGGTTTAGATAGGGGAAAGAGCAGTCCAGAGAGGATGGACAGGTCAAGGAGGCAGGATGAGGCTAGTCGGTAGATGGGGGTGGGGCTTGTGGTGGGAGGAGCAGATAGGTGGGAGGAAAGACACTTTAGGGAGGCAGGGACAAGCTGGGCTGGTTTTGGGATGCTCGCAGGGAGGGGAGATTTTGAAGTTTGTGATTCAGCATTGATTCCATTGGGCTGCAGAGTTCCCAAGTGGAATATGAATTGCTGTTCCAGCTGCTTGGCCTGCTGTGGTCATCCAGCTTCACGCTTTATTACCATTGTTTGACATTCGGCCTGCATTGGTGGTATCGTCAGTGAGCTTGTAGTTGAAGTTCAGATGAAATTTGGCCACATCATCACGAGTGTACAGAAAGTATAGTAGAGGGCTGAATATGCATAGACTGTCACTCAGACAATGTAAAGAAAGAAGAGGAGGTGGTCTGGAGCTGTATTAATCAGAAGTAATATAAAATCAGTTGGAAGAAAGAGCATAACTAAGAAGTTATAAAAAATCTTTAAAGGTTGAAATAAAGGCTAGAAAGGATTCAGATATACTTTTCAAGTATACCATGTCATCAAGAAATGAGAAGACAAGTTTGTAAAATAAGTAACAACAAACAGATCCATAGCCATGGGAGATTTCACCTGACAAATAATTGTCAAGGAAAGGCAACAAGGAAAGGAGGTTATGCAGTTTTTACAGTGCTTACAGTGTATAATGAAGACAACAAAGAAAGAAGACCAATCGGACCAATGCAGTTAACAAGAGTAATAAAAGTAATTTTGAGACAATATTGTGTGAGTGGTGAACACACAATTTAACATGGACCATATGAAGGCCAATTTAATAGATTACTTTTAGTTGATTTTTGGGACAATGAGGATGGCGTTGAGGAAGGTAAACCCAAGAAAAATGTTAACAAACAAGAAGGTAAAATATCAATGAGGAATATTATTGGAAGATTTCACCATTCAGCAGAAATATATTCCACTCAAAATCACCAAATTTTCAAAATGAAACAGGAAGAACAATGCAAAATGGACAAAAATTAATTTAAGGTTGATAAAAAGGAACATGATGCAATTAGAAAGATTATTTTTAAAAGGCGCTGTTGCATGCAAAGAGTAAACATGAAATAAAGATGTCAGTGAGTAGAGATATAAAAATATTTGGTATGCAATAAGTACAGAAACTTACATAACATTAAGAGGCATCAATAGAATAGACATGGAGAAGATGTTTTTCACCAGTAGGAGAGATAAGTTCCTGAGGGCACAGTCTCAGAGCGAAGGCACAGAATTAGAACTAAGAAGAAGAGGAATTTCTTCAGCCAGAGGTGGGTGAATCCGTGGAAACCACTTCCACGGAAGGCCTCGGAGACCATGTCACCGAGTGCATTTAAGACAGAGATAGATAGGTTCAGCATTAGTAAGGAGATCAAAGGTTACAGGGAGAAAGCAGGAGAATGGGATTGAGGAGCATATCAGTCAAGATCGAATGTCAGAGCTAATTCAATGGGCAAAATGGCCTAATTCTGCTCCTATGTTTTATGGTCATCTGGTAGCAAAAGAAGAATTAAGATGTTTATGTGGATAGTTTAGACATGAGCAAGACAGTATCATAGGATTTAATCCTGAAAAGGCATGGATATGGCAAAGATCCTCGACAGAAAATTTCCCAAATCAACGGAGATATTACAACAATTAAAATGAAATGAAATGGAGAAAGCTAGACGTAGTAACCAAATTAAATGACGACTGAATCAAAACGAAACAGCTCAACAAATATTCAGAAGCACTTAGAAGGAAACATTAGAAGCATCTAGAATTCATTTAAAAAAAGTTAATGAGAGAAACTCATGCAAAAGGAATGAAAGGCAACAACTGTAATTTCAAAAAGGCTGAACTCATTAAGGAAATTATGAATGAATTAGTTTAACTGAAGTGATATGTAAAACACCAGGATTTTAACAAAAAACCTAAAGGTTGAAAATGCAATAAAAAGTTGTAAACATATGTTTCTAAAGGAAGGCCACACTTAAATGCCTTTACTGAGTTCATTGGAGAAGTAACAGAAGGAATGAATGAAGATAATGCAGTAGATGTGTCACACATTAACTCCCAGAAGGTCTTCATTGTAGGAGGCAATAAAAAATGAAAGCATTTGGAGTCAGGGATTAAGTTGCTGAAACAGTTAAGGATGGCTCCAAAATGATTCTCAAATGTACAGAAATTGGTGACCATGGGCTTGGATAACCTGTGTACATCATATATAGAAATTATGTAGTTTTAGAAGCTGGATTCTTGATTTGCAGATAAATTTTAACCAGGGATGCAGCTGATAATTTTGGGGAATATCCCAAATGTAAAAATGCCTGATTAGACCTACAAAACCACTGCATAAACAACAAAGGAAAATCAAGAATTTAAAGTGTAAGGTAGCTTTGTTAAGGAAACTTATTCTCTGTGATGTCAGAAACAAAATTGACCAAAGTGCCGGAGATCTGAGAACAGAGATGAATAAAGTGTTAAAAGTAATAGCAGAAGTTGAAAAGTCATGATGAGTGCAAACAAAATACTGAGATTCGTGTGTAGAGGAAATGAAACTAAAGTTGAAAGGTACAGTGCAATGTTATATTTATGTCAAATCTCATAAGATGAATTTCTATTTAGTGTTAGAGGATATTGAGTAATTGTTTCTGTGATCTAATTTTTCTTTTGTGTCGGGCAATTAAAGTCAAGACAGAAAAATCAATTCCACCATTTCTGATTTGGCTTTAACTGCTGCATGCACAAAAATTCAAAGACTGAATATGAAAAAAATACAAGACAAATTACTATTAAGGTTTATGCTGAGTTCTGCATTAATTGATTTGTTCAAGTGATATTTTACTTCCCTTATTTGCAACGGTACCTTTTAAAGACTGCTTCGAGATGGGTGTTTGGTCAGACCTGAGGGCTCTGTCACTACCATGAGTATGTTAGCCTGTGCATTTTGTTAGAGAAAAGAAAGATAAACACACTGTAAATTTTATAATCGAGAAATCCACTTTCCTTTATTGCTATACTGTAAACTGGTTTCAAATGACTTTATGCATTGTGAAACATTGAGCCAGATTCTGAAACTCTAAGAAGAAAACCAATGGCTACAACACAAAAATCTGAATAAGCTTGAAATGATTGCTGACAATGATCAGAATGAGTAATCAGGAAGGAAAATGATCACAGATGTTGTTATGGAATTATACACCAAATGACACGATGATGACATCTGATGTCTTGTCAACTGTCTAATTGCCCTGAAAGGCACTCACAGTCATTTAGTATTATGTGCGTTGCTAGAGATGAAAGTTTTTCATGTGTTAAAGGGTGAAGAAACATGTGGAATTCTTTAACAAAATAAATGGAAATCATCTTTCGAACTTGATAAGAAAAGTAATACACAATGCAGCTACTGGTAAGTGCAACACCATAAGCTTGACTCATCTGTTATTTGGAACAAAGATGCTAATAGATTTATCATCTGTGGCTTTGTTCAGCTGTGTTGCTTTTGAAAGTGAGGTTTTATTCGGTTATACGGGAAGTCTATATTTAATGCACCAAATTATTCATTAATGCGACCCTATGCAAGAAAATATTCACAGAGTAAAACAAAGTGAGAAATTGCTCCACAAAAATCTGTTCCTTTTTGAATGAAATAATGTTATTCCATTGAATGAATAGATAGATCGACTCAGCGGTAGTAATAGTCATACGTTCACCTCAGAGACAGATGGTTTATTTTTATTTGCTCATTATTCTTTCTCACTTTGGGGTGAGCCTGTGCAGTCTTACTGTTTGTGCAAATTGGCTGTTTTCCTTCCTAGCATTGTAATAGCGACCACAACTTAAAAAAGAAATTGTGTTGGTTGTTAAGAGTTTTGTGACAACCTGAGGTTGTGAAAAATAATATGATCCGAATTCAATGACTTTTCCATGGTGAGTTTGGTGATAGGAGCATTTAATCAGATTTTGATATGAGGTTAATACAGGTATTTCTGCTATAATATGTGTTTCCTTAATGCAAATTGGTTGTAACACGATTGATGAATTGGATCACACAAGCCTTCTGCTATACAGGGATAGCAATTTTCTATAGTGATTTCCCGATAACGTGATTTTCTATAGTGCGAGGTCAAACAAGAACACAACTTTCAGGAGAAATACCTATAGATAGGGATCCCATTGCTTCCTAGTCTCTACTTCAATTTGGATCACTCTGCGAAAGATGATGGAAGGAATTTCTACCCAGCCACCAATTGAGGCACTTACATGGGCCTCTTGACAACATCATTTCATCTCCATTGGTGGTTATTCAATAGAATTCAGGGCACTTGCCATGTTGGAAGCTTAAGGAGGAAGGTCCTGGAGGGATCCCTCATTCAAAGACACCCAGTGCCCAGATCAAAGCAGCAGGAAGTCAGGAATACTGAGAGCCACTTTCCTTGCCCATGCAACTGACCACTCATCCTTCCCTCAACCCTCCTCCTGTGATCCATGTTTTGCCATTACTCAGCTGTGGCTTGGGTCCCTCAGTGATACTGGGCCTCAGGTAGGCACATTACTAGATGTCACTGCTATCAGGCAATGAAGAGCTCTCAGTGGGTATCACCTCCGGGTCTTTGATCTAGAGGAAGGCCCTGATACTGCAAATGCCTGATTGATGCTTTTAATTCAGTAACTGTCTCACTGCAAAGGGGTGACTAGGGACTCTCGCCGACTCACTAGCCGATGGGAGACACCCCTTTGCCTGTGTTCAATTTCTTCCGAGAAAAATCGCTAGCCTTTTATCAAATTCTTTCCTTTAGGCTAACACTTGTGAGGCAACATTAACTGATGTCATTGAACAGCTGGGGAGAATGTTAATTGGAGTAATGTGTTGAACTGCCAGCGCATTCAGAAAAGCAAGGTTGCTCTAGTTATGGAAAAATCGATTCAACTATATGTTTTCTGAGTGGAATTTGGTTAAACAACTCCATATACGTTTTTTGACATTTCACAAGATGCTTTAATTAGCCTTCAAAGAGATAAAGTTCCAAAATGTGGTTTTGAAAGAAAAAAGAACTTCTGGATGTCTCCTGGGATGAAGTTAGATATCAAGCACTCTGCAAGCATACTGCGAGGTGCCTGGTCTTCGCTGGATTCTACATGTCAACGATTGGCTTTTACATCAGTCAGAAAATTGTGTGCTCCTAAGCTGCAGGCATGGCTTTCTTTTTCTCTCTCCCTGCCTTGATTCTAGCCGTGCTCGGAATACGAAAACAGTGGGAAAATGAAGAGATCTAAATCCCAGCTGGAGACTGACTGCATTCTTCTCAGACGTGTCCTGGGTCCAGTCATCCAGAACAGCCTGTGATCCTCAGACAAAGCTGCTGACAGCAGGTGGTTATAGGAAGAAATTTTCCTGCTGGAATTAGATATTATCCCAGGAATCACTAATCAGTCAAGGACAATGCACAATCATGCCAGACTGAATAGGACTTTCATTTCAATTTCTTCTCCAGTGCTTTGCTTTTCATCTTGTCTGTGCAGGAGGACAGTGCTGCAGCACAAAGTCAATTAAAACTGATTGAAAAATAGACTTATCCCTCAAACCTGCAGAATCCCAAAATGCCCACAGTTGCACTGTACTGTCAATTCTAGATAAGTTGGAGTCTTCATCATTAGTTTGTGCAGGTTGCTCTTCTTGTATCACAAATTTATGTGGTGGGAGATTTTCTCTCGATGGGTTCAGATAAATGTTTAAGAATAGGGGACAGACAGATGTAAACAGACTTAAAAGACACTTTTTGATCACTGCTTCAAGGTGAAGTCAGTGATCTAGCTTGATTTAACTCTTTGAAGCCAGAGCACTTTCTGCTGTTGATGTATGGTATTAAACCTTCAGTAAAGTCAAGCAGAATCAAAAATTTGGGATGCAGGATTAAATTTCTACACAGCTATTTCTTGTTTACAAATAAGTGCACTCAGTGAGGATGTCAAATCTATTAGCCTTTAAAATAACAATGCTTTAATGAGCTTAAATACATATGCTTTGAGAAATTTATTTGCACTTCGCTCTTACAGATAGAAATGGGTGCCTAATTGCCCAATCATTGTAGACATTGTGAGCATGACTCATTCAATGTTGAAGATACAACCAAGGTGGTTGCTGGAATCATTTAAAGGTTTCATTATTATATTTAATTAAAGGTGTTGTCATTGCTATAGGACTATTTCCTAAAATCCATTTGGTCCAGTGTCTATTTCATTTCCTAATAATCTTGCACAGTATGCTGTTGGGATAAAAGTGAGGAAAGATCTTTTGTGGCGCTCTTTGAAGAGCTTATCCAATATAGACAAGCTCAGGCTTTTACTGTTGCTAGGCCAATTTTTTTTTCAGTCCTCACTGTGGTTATGGGTGGATTCTGAGTCTGCCTGGCGAGTGAGGGCCAGCAGCCAAGAAAACAAGAGAAGAGGTGTAGCATGTGAGTGAAAAGGAGGGAGGAGGGCACTCTGTCATGATAAATCCACAATGGTTTTCAGAGACAACTTCACCCACCTTAATGTCACCAAAGGGAAATGGGTCAGACATGTTTGCTTTACCAAAGAGACTATCACTGAGCAGACATCATTGATAGCAGCCCTGACTGGGACCTGGGAAATGGATCATAGAGAGCACTGCTTTTGGCTGCCAAAACCATTGTAACCCAGGCATGAGTAACTTCAGCCACCAGTTCTCGTAGCTGCCAGGATTGTTCTATTGAAGTGATAGGTTGGACATGTCTCTCACTTGTATTACACTAACAGTCCAGCAATAGTTGCCATTGTTCTTATTGATTATTGTTAACTGAATATTTTCCATAAGCGTAAATCAAGGGCCTGACAGAGTGGCTGAGTTAGAAGCAGGTTTGCTTCCCTCCTTACAATCCCACTTTCTGAGGAATGCATCCCAGCACTATAGCAGCTTCATGTAAGATCTGAACACTGGAGTGATGTGGTGCATTATCAACACTGGCCCACAGAGCCACGATGGCAGCCATCTGAACTTTCAAGACAACAGTGTACTTGTTTTTTTTCACTACTGTTGTGTTTGTTAACCTGACCATTTGCTCTACGTTACACAGAATGGTACCTGTGCTCTGTGTGAAGCTCTGACACAGCCTCTTGCTGGCCTGCAGCATAGTTAGTATGTGATCTGGCTTCCTGAGGAACTGGCAACTGCAGCCCCTCCACCTAGCTTCTAAATGCTTGTGTGAATGGTTTTACCACATGAAAACATCCTGTTTGACCTACCTTCTAAACTCTGTGTCATGCCAGTTTCTGGGAGTGCTTGCTGGAGCCAGACCAAGATTTTGCATCTTAAGGGCCCTTTCTTAGGAACATTGGAGATAGAAACATAGGAACATTTAACACCTCAAACCAGTTCTGCCAATCAGTAGGATTACGGTAGATTTGTCACTAACTCTATAAGTCTGCACTGGGGCCTTAGGCCTTGATTAATGATAAAGGGGCTCTTGTGGTGGAGTGATAATGTTCCTACCTCTCAGCCAAGAAACCTGGGTTCAATTCCTCAGCAATAAACCCAAACAAATAGACAAAACGGGCTCAGAAATCATAACCACTCTCCCCTACATCAAAGACATTTCCGAAATTACTGCCAGACTACTCGGACCTCTTGGCATCAGGGTAGCCCACAAACCCACCAACACACTAAAACAGCAGCTAATGAACTTAAAAGACCCTATACAGACAACAAACAAAACAAGCGTCATCTACAAAATACCTTGCAAGAACTGAACAAACACTACATTGGACAAACTGGCAGAAAGCTAGCCACCAGGATACATGAACATCAACTAGCCACAAAATGACATGACCCACTATCACTCGTATCCTTACATACAGATGAGGAAGGACACCACTTTGATTGGGACAACACATCCATCCTAGGACAAGCCAAACAGAGACAAGCACGAGAATTCCTAGAAGCTTGGCATTCCAACCGGAATTCCATCAACAAACACCTTGATTTGGAGCCAATCTACCATCCCCTGAGAAAAAGAACAGGAAATGACATCACCAATGCAGGAAATGACATCTCCAACCTAAGGAAACCTAACCAGATAAATAGAAAGCTGGACATAACACCAGCACTTCGTCGGAGGCTCACTGTTGATGTTACCTAGAATGGTGACAAAACATCTGGGGACAAACCTTACAGCTCAGTGAACCAGCTCACATCTCGAACACAATAAAGACCCACTCTCTTGTGGACTGAGAGGACAAGAGTGCAGTCTTGGAGGTGAAAGGAGGACGTCGGGTTGGCTGTGCGCCCTTGCGACCAGTGGATCTTAATGCTGGCTTCGGCCTAACGCTGGTTCAGGGGAGCAGCCAACCTGCAACGATGGCTGCGGCAAGTGCTCGTGCCCCAGGTCAGGGGGTCCGGAACACCATCCGTGTTTCCGTAAAGAAGGTGGATGAAGGTGCACCTGTGGACCGCACCTTCTTCGTGAAGAGGGTCCTGTTGGACTGTTGTGGGTTCGCTGCTGCGGACATTTACTGCCTGCAGGATTTCCCCGGAGGGGGTTTTTACGATGTGACCTTCCGGAGTGCCAAGCTTTGCGAGCGCTTCCTGGAGGTTTTCAAGGAGAAAGGAGGTGAGGGCCCCCTCTCTGTATTGACCGCTGTTCCACTGTTTGTGATGCCAGCACAGAGGAGCCGTATGGTGACTGTACACATGTACAACCCGCACGTGCCAGCAGTTGATGTCCTGACCTTCCTCGGAAGGTATGTGAAGGTGGAAGGGGACCTAACTGACATGGTGGACCCCTTTGGCATCTGGACGAGTAAGAGGCAGGTCAAGGTGACGCTGAGGATGGGTGCAGACGGGAATGTCGCACACCCACCGTCCAGCTTCGCGATCGGCGGGAGCAGGGGCTACCTGACCTATGCAGGGCAACCTAAAGTCTGCCATGCCTGTGGTAGGTCAGGTCACATGGCGGCCGACTGCAAAGTCACCATCTGCAGGAACTGCAGGGAGGAGGGACACCTTGCAAAGGATTGCCCACGAGAGAGAAGCTGCAACCTTTGCGGGGAAGCGGGCCACTTCTATAGGGCATGCCCGCGGCGGGGTACCACCTACGCCCAGGTCGCCGGCAGGGGCAATGCGGGGCCAGCCCCCCCGGAGGAGAGGAAGGCACCAGGGCCCAGCAAGGACCCCACTAATGTGCAGGAGGGCCCAGCCCTGCAGGATGGGCCCGAGGCCAGCAAAGCACCCCTGCAGGCTCCGATCCCCCCTGACAACCCGGAGCCAATGGAGGCGGCGACAGGCGACCCAGGGGAGTGGACTACAGTCCGGAAAGCGAGGAGGAAGGTGCGTCGACGGGCCCAGGAACCGCAACAATCAGGAGGGAAGAGACAGCTACAGGGGGGCTATAAGAGCTCCTCTGACGAGGAGGATTCGGAGAGGGCCCACCCGAAGCAGAAGTTAAAGGTCTCGAGGGGGAAGGAAAGCAGCACCCCGCTTCCAGGTGACGGGAGGCGTCCTGAGGCTCACTCCGACACCCAGTCAAGTGCCGCTGGAGCACTGGAGGGCCCCCCGGAACTTCCAGGCGGGAAGGAGGAAACAGCACGTCCCCAGCCTGATCCGGAGCCGGACCCTCCTGCCTCCGCACCCCTGACGGGGGGATGCCACCCGGAAGGCAGCACAGACGGTTTCCTGAGCCCAGAGAGCGTCGAGCAGTTAGCCCGGGCAATGGGCATGAAGGGACAGATGGAGGGGCTGGACCTTGGACTTGGGGAGGGTACTGCGGTCACTGCCCACAATGGGGGTACGAATTGCGAGCATTAATGTGCGCAGCGTCAAGTCAACCGCGAGATGTGTGTCCACGTTGGCCTACCTGACCACCATCAAGGCGGACCTCCTGTTTCTGCAGGAGTGCGGGATACCGCACCTCGGCAGGTACGGGAAATGGTCCGGCGCCTGGACCTGTGGGCCTTCGATCTGGTCGGGGGGTAACGACTGTCGCTCCTCGGGCCTGGCTATTCTGCTGCGGGGGCACAACTTCACCATCTCTCAAGTTCAGGAGGTGGTGGGGGGGCGCCTCCTAGTGGCTGACATCACCTACAGGAATGCTCCCCTGAGGCTGATCAACGTGTACGCCCCAGCGGTACGGAGTGAGCGGTTGGACGTCCTGCAGCGGCTTCCACCCCTGCTGGCTACGTCCAGGCCGGTCATCCTAGGCGGAGACTTCAACTGCATCATTGATGCAGATGGAAGATCCGGCGTGGGGACAGCGGGTGGGGGGATTCAACTGGACGTCACGTCCAGATTCCTGATGGGCACGGTGAAGGACGCCAAGCTGCTCGACGTCTTCAGCACCCCTGCAGACGGAGCGCAGCAGAGGTACACCTGGTCGCGGCCAGACGGGTCTATCCGCTCAAGGATAGACTTCCTGTTTGTGTCACGGACGTTCTCGGTCAGATCCACTCGTGTCGAGCCGGTGTTCTTCTCTGACCACTGCCTCCTGTTGGCCGACTGTCACTTACAGGACGACCAGCCGGCCGGCAAGGGGACGTGGAAGCTCAACACGACTCTGTTGACCCCAGAGAACGTCGAGGAGCTTAAGAGGGAGTACACCGGTTGGAGAACCGTGAAACCCCTCTTTGAGTCTCCAGGCGACTGGTGGGAGACGGTGAAGGAGAACATCAAGAGGTTCTTTGTCCTCAAGGGTGTTCAGAAGGCAAGAGAGAGGCGGGGAAAGCTGTCGCGACTCCAGAAAAGGGTGCAGAACCTGCTCCTTCTGCAGTTGATGGGGGTCGATGTCACGGAGGACCTCCTCGAGGTGAGGGGCCAGCAAGCCTCGCTCTTCGCCGCGGAGGCCTCCAGGATAATCTTCCGGTCCAGGGTCTGCTCTGTGGAGCAGGACGAGACGTGCTCACGTTTCTTCTTTCAGAAGGTGCACAAAGAGAGCTCTGTGCTTAGCCGGCTGAAGGAGGACGACGGCTCGGTGACGTCGTCTCGGCCCGACGTTTTGAGGATCAGCAGATCCTTCTATGCCGGACTGTACGACACGAAGCCCACAGACAGCACGGCCTCCGAGTCGTTCCTGTCGTCTATCACGGAGGTCTTAGATGACGGCACGAGGGAGTGGCTGGACCGGCCGATATCCCTGGACGAGCTGGCCAGAGCCCTCAAGTCCTTGCAGAGGAATAGGACTCCCGGAAGTGATGGCTTACCGGTCAAGCTGTATTCTGCTCTGTGGGGCCTGGTCGGCCAGGACCTGCTGGAGGTGTACGATAGTGCGCTTCGGGCAGGGGAAATGTGCAAGTCCATGAAGAAGGGCATCATCACCCTCATTTACAAGAGGAAGGGGGAGAGGGAAGAAATTAAGAATTGGCGTCCCATTTCACTTTTGAACGTGGACTACAAAATCCTGGCCAAGGTCATTGCCAACCGGGTCAGGTCTGTCCTGGAGTCGGTGATTCACCCTGACCAAACCTGTGCTGTGCCGGGCAGGAAGATCGCTGAGAGCCTCGCGCTCATCAGGGATACGATCGCCTACGTACAGGACAGGCGGGTGGACACCTGCCTCGTCAGCCTGGACCAGGAGAAGGCCTTCGACAGGGTCTCTCATGCTTACATGAGGGACGTCCTCTCCAAATTGGGGTTCGGGGAGGGCATCCGCAATTGGATCCGGCTGCTCTACGCCAACATCGTTAGCGCAGTCTCGATCAACGGGTGGGAATCAGACAGTTTTCCTGTTAGATCTGGAGTCAGGCAGGGCTGCCCACTCTCTCCTGCCTTGTTCGTGTGCTGTGTGGAGCCCTTCGCCGCCTCCATCAGGAAGGACGTGAGCCTGAAGGGCGTGACTATCCCAGGCAGCGGAGGCCTTCAGGTCAAGACCTCCCTGTACATGGATGATGTCGCCGTCTTCTGCACCGATCGTCGGTCGGTGAGTAGGCTGTTGGACATCTGCGGCCAGTTTGAACTGGCCTCGGGTGCCAAAGTCAATAGGGGTAAGAGCGAGGTCATGTTCTTCGGGAACTGGGACGACCGCTCCTTCATCCCCTTCACCGTCAGGACAGACTACCTGAAGGTGCTGGGTGTTTGGTTTGGTGGAGCTGGGGCATGCACTAAGACTTGGGAGGAGCGTATCTCCAAATTTCAGCAGAAGCTGGGCAGGTGGACGCTCCGGTCCCTCTCCATCGCGGGTAAGAACCTGGTTGTCAGGTGCGAGGGGCTTTCGGTACTGTTGTATGTGGCGCAGGCCTGGCCTATTACCTGGACCTGCGCCGCTGCGGTCACCCGGGCCATCTTCCACTTCATTTGGGGGTCGAGGATGGACCGGGTCCGCAGAGATACCATGTACAAAGACCTGGAAAATGGGGGAAAGGGCGTACCGAATGCCACCCTCACCCTGACGGCTACCTTTGTGTGTGGCTGCATCAAGCTGTGCGTAGATCCTCAGTATGCAAACACCAAGTGTCACTACTTACTGAGGTTCTACCTGTCCCCAGTGTTGCGAAGGCTGGGCCTGGCCTCGTTGCCGCGGAACGCTCCGAGTAGTTGGACCGTTCCGTACCACCTGTCCTTCGTGGAGAAATTTTTGAAAGGAAACACCTTTGACCACAAGGCCGTCAGGCAGTGGTCAGCACGTAGTATCCTCGGGACCCTTCGGGAAAAGGAGAGGGTGGATCCCGTCGTGTGGTTCCCCACGCAGACTGCCAAAGTCGTTTGGCAGAATGCCTCATCGCCAGAACTTTCAAACAAGCAGAAGGACATTGCTTGGCTGGCGGTGAGAGGGACTCTGCCAGTGAGATCCTTTATGCATGCCCGGAATCTCTGCACCACCGCACGCTGCCCTCGAGGTGGCTGCGGGGGGGAGGAGACTGTTGATCACCTCCTTCTGGAGTGTGCCTATGCGCAGGAGGTCTGGAGGGGGATGCAGTGGTATTTGTCGAGGTTCGTCCCGAGCAGCTCCGTGACGCGGGACTCCGTGCTCTACGGGCTGTTTCCGGGGACGCACACCGAGACCAACATCAACTGCGCCTGGAGGACCATCAATGCGGTGAAGGACGCTCTTTGGTCTGCCCGCAACTTGCTGGTCTGCCAGCTGAAAGAACTGACCCCGACCGAGTGTTGCAGACTGGCGCACTCCAAGGTCCAGGGCTACGTGCTGAGGGACGCGCTAAAGCTTGGGGCAGCCGCCGCCAAGGCGCGGTGGGGAAAGACCACCGTATGAACCCCCTCGTCCAGAAAAGGGAAAAGAATCCTATCTGGTAACTGGGCCCAGCTGGCGCCTTCCCCAACTGGTCAGGGGGCCAACTGGGACTGTGCGGGGCGACGACTGCCGGGGCGGTTTCTTTGCTTTGTTTTTTTTTCTCTGTTTTGTTTTTTTTTCCCTTTAGTTGGTGTACGTACCCCCGGGTAACCTGGAGTGGCTTGCTTGACTGGGTAGGTGTATAAATGTTTTATTTTTTTGTACATTCTATGAATGAAGTATATTTTTTCAAATAAATAAAAAAGGTGATGAAACGTCTGAAAACGAACCTTCCAGCTCAGCGAGCAAACTCACATCCAGAACCTCAGCCTGAGCTACAAATCTTCGAAAAACTCGCTAGCACCTGGGTTCAAGTCCCACCTGTTCAGAGGTGTGTGATCACATTTCTGAACCAGTTGATTAGAAACACATAAAAAATGTTTATCTCAGATTTAAATTTAACAAGTAAATTAACATTGCCTGACATTTGAAGAAGACATCTCCAAACCTCCCTCACTCACTGCACATAAGAAGTGCTTTCTAACGTCTCTTTTGAAAGGTCTGTCCCCAACTCTTAGACCATGCCCTCAGAATCTTCAACTTGTCAATAGAGTTTATCTTTATCTACTGTTTATCCCTTTTAAGATCCTGGAAACCTCACCTGATCACCCCTTAATCCTTTAAATTCTAGAGAATAAAGGCCTAATTTGCCTAGTCTCTCCTCATAACTTAATCCCTGAAGTCCAGATTTTTCTGAAGAAGGGTCTAGACCCGAAGCGCCAGCTTTCCTGCTCCTCTGATATTGCTTGGCCTGCTGTATTCATCCAGCTCTACATCTTGTTATCTCATCATCCTTGTAAACCTGTGTTAAGCTCCCTCCCAGGCCAAAATTGCTTACTAAGGTGTTGTCCTCAGGTTACTGATATATGCCAACATGTTCAACAAACAAAGTGTAAGAATGGTTCAAAACTGAATTTTTAGTGTAAAATTTGTCCTGAGACAGAGAGAAAAATGGTAGCTGTGTTTGTTGTACGGAGAGTCGGGTGTGATGGAGGTAAATAAGGTCTTTCAGTACAATGGGTAACATTACTACCTCTGAAACACAAGCTCTGGCTTTGAGTCCCAGCTCTGGGATCTGTTGGCCACAACACAGTTCATGGCTAAGCAGTTTGATTGACAACCTGCAAAAATTTCCAAAGCAACCATGCCAGGAAGTGAGGGTGGAAGAGTCTCCTGCTCAGGCAGAGCATTGTGCTGACTTACCCACAACAGCTTCCCCATGTTAAGAGACTCCACGGGCAAGATTTTTGTCAGAGTCTGTCCTTGGTGGCAAACATCTCCTCACTTCAAGAGATTGATGATCAAGTGAATAAGTGAAAAAGAGAACAAGTTTTGAATCAGTCTCATCCAGTAACTTACCATGGTGAAGACAGTGACTCGGCCGTGGTAGCAGTGCATGCTCTCCCATTGATGACAGGATGTTTCTGTCGGTTTGACCGACTATCATACATTGTGCATGACATTCTGTGCCAAGAAGGAAAAGTGTGTGCTAGTGGCACTTTGTGAGCTGTTTAGAAATTATCATGGTCAAACAGTTTGTATGCCATGCTCAAGAAGTAAGCAAAAGAGGATTTCAGAAATAGTGCAAATAAGAAATATAGTCTATATGAAGAGAAGGAGGAGATGTAGTGTATTGTGGAGCAACAAACAAAGCAGAGGTGAAGGGGAGGATTAGCATTATAGAAAATGAGACTAGAGGGCATGGATATATGAAGTAAGGGAGTTATTCATTTGTATTCACATTGTGATTATTCTGGTGAGATCATTGACGTTTATTCTATGCCATAGCCAAGTCCTAGGAGATGCATTCCTGGCATTAAATTTATCTACAGCCTCTTCCCATTAATAGGAATGATAGTCCTTGACAGCCTTCTGCAGGATCTCTTTCCTCATATGCTCAGCATAAACCAAGACCTTCAATATCACCTTGGAGGAGCTGGGAGCCCTGTCCTGCAGTTGGTACAACATTCCCTGCTGTCTGCATTAAGATTCCATCTTCCCTTTAAGAAATACTGGCATTAATGAATGCCAACTTCAACCTTCTTCCCCATACAGATGGACGACCGATGAATTAATGCTTGCTGCATCCTTGAGTTATGATAATAATCTGTCAATATATGGTCCTGGAACCATGCAAACAGGCAATTTCACATAAAATGCATTTCTACATAACAGTTTTCACAGGAAGTTTTGATCTAAAAATTGCATTTTTAATACCCTTGGAAGTTGTAATAAATGTAAATATTGATGCAGATCGTTACCACTGCTTTGAAATTGACAGATTGATTTCCATCATTCTGGTAACAGCATTGGCATAGACTCTAAATGTAGTTGCACTGTCCAAATCTGGCTGACTTCAATATCATCTACAACCATGTGTTAATATCTTCAGTGACGCTATCAGCTCTCACCATCAAATTGGGCATGATTGAAAGGCAATTTGATTTTCTCCTCTCATTCAGAAATTGCATTTATGTATCAAGACATACAACCAGTTCAAAGCATGTGAACCCCAGAAATTGTGATTTCTGGTCCACTTAGGATGAAAATGATATATTTCTATTTCAGAAAATGGAGAATATTAAGTGGAATAATATGCTATACCTGGAGAAAAGTTAGCCTTGGTGGTTACTCAGGAAATAGGCTATCTCGGAGGGAAATACTTGAGTATTGACTGGTAAATTAGAGGCAGCCTACTATCTAATGCATGTCCAGCAACTTCATGTTATTGAAGTCTGCAGTTAAACTTCTGATATGGTTACAAATGTTGGGATGGAAATTCTTTAAAACAAAAATCTTAGTAGTGAGCTAATAGTAATTCATTCTGAGATAGATGAACAGGAAGCTGGAAAATTACAGCCAGCCAGGCAGCGTCTAGAAGAGGAGAAGTCAACATTTAGGTATTGCCCTTCTTTAGGGCTGGTTGTGGGGGGAGAGGTAGCTGCAAATAAAGAGGGGCGAGGGTAATGGAGTGGTGGTGAAGGGTGGACATTGGTAGTAGGTATGGCCTGGTTGGTCAATAGGATGGATGAATCTGGTTGGTAGCTGGAATGGAAGGGAGGAGGTGGTGCTGGGAAGGAAGCTGGAGGATGGTTGGAAAGGTTGTTTGAATTTGGAGAGCTCAATATTGAGTCCTCCGGGCTGTAGGGTGTCCAGGCGGAAGATAAGATAGTTTTCCTCAAATTTGGGTTCTGAGTTACTGCAACACTCGAGGCAGCTGAGGACAGGCATGAAGGAGGGGAATTAGTAAGGGGGGGGCTGTGCATGGAAGTGTGGTGGGTAGGGGTGGGGGCAGCTGAAATGGCAGTGACCAGGAGGCTAGGCTGGCCATTACAAGCCAGGTGGAAATGCTCAGTGAAATGGTCACCTAGTCTACTTTTGGTCTCACTGATGTAGAGAAGACCACATTGCACCGGATGCATTAGACTAGGTTGGAAGAGATTTAGGTGAAACTCTGTCTCACTTGGAAGGGCTGTTTAAGGCACTGGGTGGAGGTGAGGGAGGTGGTGGATGGGAGCATGTTGCATATTTTATGGTTACGGGGAAGATACCCGGCGGGTTGGAGTGACTGATGGGGAGTGTGGCATGAACTAAGAGGTGGTGAAGGGAATGGCCATTACAGAAGGCAGGGAGGGGGTGGGGAGGGGAAGATGTTGTGCGTGGTGGGGTCTACTTGGAGTTGGCAGAGTGTTTGGGGATGATATGTTGAATGTAGAGGCTGGTGGGATGGAAAATGAGGACAAAGGGTGATCCTATTTTTATGTTGGGGGGGTGGATTAGAGCTGAGGAGCGGTGAATGAAGGAGGTGGGGTAGAGGGTTGTCTGGATGACAGAGCAGGGAGAAGAGTGTTGTTTGAAATCGGAGGACATCTGGGATGTCTGGAAGTGGAATGCCTCCTCGTCAGAGCAGATCCGACAGATGCCAAGGAATTAGGAAAATGGGATGGAGTTTTTGCAGGATACAGGTTGGAAGGAGGTGTGGTCCAGTAGCTATGGAAGTCTGTGGGTTTATAGTAAATATTTGTCAGTAAACTGTTGCCAGAAATGGAAATGGGGAGGCCAAGAAAGGGGAGGGAAGTCTCTGAAATAGACCAAGTAAATTTGAGGGCAGGGTGGAAGTTGTTAGTGAAGTCACTGAACTGCTTCAGTTCAGTCTAGGTGCAGGATACAGCACCGATGCAGTTGGTGTAACTGTGGAAAAGTTGGGGATCAGTTCCTCTCTAAGTACTGAAGTGGGCTTGTTCAACATAACCAACAAATGGGCAGGCATAGCTGGGACCCATGTGAGTGCCCAAGGCTATCCCATGGATTTGGAGAAAATGGGAACAATCGAAGGAAAGTTATTGAGGGTGAGGACTAATTTGGTGAGGTAGATGAGGATATTGGTGTGATGGGACTGGATGGATCTGTTGGAGAAGAATAAACTGAGGACCTGCAGGCTGTTCTTGAGGGGTATGAACGTTAAAGGATTTGCATACCCATTGTAAAGATGAAGCACTAGGGGCCAAGGAACTGAAAGTTTCTGAAGAGATGGAAGGTGTGGTTTGTGTCCTAGATGTAGGTGGGAAGTACCTCTTCCAAGGGGGAGAGAATGGAGTTGAGGTAGAGAAGCTGGAATAACACAGCAAACCAAGCAGCATCTGGATGAGGAGAAGTTAACTTTTTGGGTATTATCCTCACTCAGGACTGGATGTGGGGATAGGAGGAGCTGCAGATAAAGAGTTGGATTTGGTGGGGGAAGGGTAGCAGAATGAGACTTTGACTTCCATTAAATCAAATTCATATTACCATAGAGACCAGTCACAGCCACACACGGCAGAGGCTACATTTCATAATTTAGGTATACTTTATGCTCATTACATCATTGAGCGGTTTTTTTAATAAACTATACCATGATGTGATATCTTACAAGGTTTTCAACTTATGATGTTTATTCTTTATAATGTACCTTGGTGATTATTTTAATCAGTTTAAGATGCTTCATCATCGCTTTCAACACTTCTTTCATTGATACCTTTATGATTAAAAAGGTAAAAGATACATCACCATAGTCTTACCGGATTATAGGTTTGCTCTCTCATGAGAGAGAGAGACGACTAGTTTTTTTGGTGATGGTTTAACTTGAGGGTCACCACAATTCAAGTGAGAGGAGAGACTGAGAAGGAAAATCCTTCATCATTCTATTGATTAATTTTCATTATTGTTCTAGTGATATGTTAGTAGAATAAAACAATCGCATCGAGATAAAATTGGATGTAAACTATGATAGTGATTAAATTGGAATTTGACTGGCCTCTTCTGTAACACCTACATCATACTTGTTAAGTTCAGATGTTTTAAAAACTACTTTGTTTTATCTTATGTTTCCTTTCATTGATACTTTCTGAACCTGCTCAAGTTTATATTTCCATAATGTTAATATTTTTAATATTGCTTCTCTCTTATTCCAATGTCATAAATATTTTAAACAATTGGTTTTGTTTTTGATTTAACAAGAACAACAATAGACCCAAATACCGGGACACCAAAAATTGAATGTTGTCATCAAATGCCTCTCTAATTTCTCATTCACAAATCTGGGAGAATTGAGTCTCCTCGCTTGTTACATCTTCCATAATGATATAATTGATTGGGGAGCTCACTGAAGCAATTATGAATTTGTACAATGCTGTAAAATGAGTGAAAGTCAATCAACTGTCCAATTCATACCTCTTTCCATTTCTGTTTCCATTATTCTTTCAAAATTGATCTGAGAAGTGAATCTTTAAAATGGCGATATAAAATTATGAAAAATGCATTCATTCCAATCACTATAACCGCACAGAAAGCTCTGCAATGCAACAAATTAATCCACCTACATTGGACAGCACATTTCTATATAACAGAACATATATTTCTGCTTTTTTCAGAATATTGAAGTCACACCTACATGCCTTGGTTAGAAAAACACCATGTTTTCTTTCAAATTGGAAAAAATACGTTAAAGAAAGGAATATTAATGGAAAGAAATAGAATCCTGAGCACAGCATTGCTGTCAATGGAATCATTTGGTGAGCATAAAAAAAATCTGCTTCTCACAGCTGTCAAAATATTTATGTCAGACAGGGCAGCACAGTGGCTCAGTCGTCAGCACTGCAGCTTCACAGCGCCAGGGACCCAGGTTCGATTCTAGCCTTGGGTAACTGTCTGTGTGAAGTTTGCACATTCTTCCTGTGTCTGCATGGGTTTTCTCTGGGTGCTCCAGTTTCCTCCCACAGCCCAAAGATATGCGGGCTAGGTGAAATGGTCATGCTAAATTGCCTGTCGTGTTCAGGGGTGTGTGAGTTATAGGGAGATGGTTCTGAGTGGGATGCCTGAAGGGGCAGTGTGGGCTTGTCAGGCCAAAGGGCCTGTTTCCACACTGTAGGGAATTAAATCTAATTTCAATATAGCTATATTCCTACTTAAACAGACAACCAATTTCTGATGCTGTTTGCTATCAATAAAAATTAATATGTGACATATTTCTGAAAATTAACAGAAATGTTAACCCCTATTCCGGTGACAACATAAGTAAATGTGTTAAATTTCAAATTAGAGCAAAAGATCTCCCCAATGATGTCTCTAAACCTTGTAGTGAAAGGCATCAATCAATATTGTCATCCCAAAAGTTATGACTTTAGTACTTGTTTTAGAAGAATGCTGAAAATGACTAGATTAATAAATTACACACAATTAAGAATCCCAAAGGTGGATTCCACATATTTTGTTTAGATATCAGAAATTTTTTTTCCAACGATGGTAGGAAAATTACTATTGACTGAATTTTCCATATGTTCAAGTTGCGTTGAGTTGTCACAATAACTTGTCACTCAATGGACATCTGCTGAAGGATTGGCGTCCCTTGTACCAGTGCCATCTTTAAAAGCATGTTGTGCACCTGGGCGAGCACTGGCATTCCAAAGCTGCTCTGCTCCTTAACGGATTGAATCTGAACATGAAGAAGAAGGTGGAAGATGGTACCGTGATTCTCCAAACAAGAAGTCTTGTTTGAGGGGGTGCTGCAAAAGTGAGGCATCTACTTTCTGAAAGATCAGCAGGGGGTGCAGGGAAAACTCTAAACCCTGGTCTGAGGGTACCACCCAGTCAGTGTAATCCCAGGAGTGTGGCTAAATGGTCAGAAAGAATGCCAATGATTTCTTTGTTCCTCCAAGGTAGGTGTTATGCTCTTCTCTCTGCTCCCTCACATGCCCACGGTGCTACCTTCTCAGTCCTTCAGTATTCCTCACTATCTTTGCCCACATGTACCATTACTTACTGTAATTTCATTCATTGGCCTTTTTCTGTTCATTACAGGAGAAAGCCATCCATACAGGGCTGAGGGAGACAGAATGGGTGGAGGGGTGCCTGGCATCTAAGTCCTACAATAATATAAACCTATCTCTCCAATGAGAAGACTGGGGTGCTTCCTACAGAGCTGCAGAAACAACCATGTGCCATCAACTGAGTAAACCACTCTTCATTGTATTGTAACTCTCACATGAATCCCACTGTCACAACAACTTCTAATCACCAGCCATGGTGCCCTCTCTCACTTTTGCCTTGCAAGTTCTGCTAGACTGCCCTTGATCTCTGTGGAGAAATATCCAGGACAATCAGAAGTCCCATCTTGACACCTGAAGGCAAATTCACTGAGGACTCAGAATAAACAACTGCAAGACCTCCTCCTGCAGTCTCCATCAACCCAGATCCAGACCACTGTGAGAGACCCAGAAACATACGGGTTATATGTACAAAACCTGGTGAGCATCCCACAGTGACAACTCTGCAGCTGTCTAAGCATACAGAGGACTGCCAGACACTAGTAACCTGTTCATCCTCGGCCTACAGTGTTGACAATCAGGAACTTCATCCAAATGTACAGGGAGGCACAGGGAGCAGCAGATAGGGAAGGAGGATGTAATTGCCTTCCTTGGCCACAGGCTGTAGAAATGCAGCAAATCCTGTGACTGTCTGGAAGCCTCCAATGGCAAGTTAGCAGCCATGTTGAGAACCCTCATGGTCTGCTGGAGAGTTTGCAAAGCAGTATGTCACCCATTGGTCCTTGGGACTGAAGGCATGATGAGGATGGGTCATCATGAACCCATTTCATATACACAAAAGGTGGTGCCAGGGGCCCCCCAACCAGAGATGGAACACATACACAGGGCCCCTCTGCAATTTATGAGCAGGATATTGCAGGCAGCCTCCCTCACACTCTTGAAAAGTTAAACAGAGAAAGGTCAACTTGTAACAGCCTCAACATGGCGTGTCCAAATCTAAGTGGCCCTGGGGTCACACCAGCAGTCCTCCAGGACTACAAACTTTACCTCTGAACTATCTCTCCCCACGGCCCCAGGTGAGCTCCTGTGTTTGTTCCGATGTATCTCCAAACCATGTTAATGCTGCCACTTGACTTGGCACGACTGCATTACAGGACTGACTGTGGCCAGTTCCCTGGACTGCTGAAACACAGACCCCTTGACTGACAAGACATAGTGAGAGGGAGAAAGAAGAAATCGTATTGAGGGGTCTTGGTGGCAAGGGTAAGAAAGGCATGTAAATAACTATTGTCTCAGCTTACTGTCATGTATTTGTAATTATCTCTGTTTAGGTACTAAACTAATCTTCCCATCATCTAGCAACACCTCATAGTCACAGTTGAGGCACCATGGATGGACATCTGCACTAAGAGCTGGCTTCACTAACCAGAAGCAGGGGAACAATACATACACATGAGATTGTGGCACAATGACACCTTTATCGCTTGTAGAACATCCTTCATGATTGACTCCCTCTATGCACAAGGGTGTTGTTGTCAATGAATTGTTCAGCAGTGGCTGTGTCGAGGAGGTGCAACACACAGACCAAGGGTCAATGCTTAGGATGCAGCCTGTGTACCTGTGTGCTATACGCTGCATGTCTGTGACCTATCTTCTTTCCCTTGAGACACCCTACGATCATTGTTTGCTCCAGTTGCCTCCCTTACAGGCCAACTCACTTTCTCTACACACTCTGAATGTTCTTACAATCATTGCATGCCGCATGACACACCTCCAATTTCCAGCATGATGGAACGTGACAGTGAGTGCTCCTCTTCCAGTGGCTTCCAGCCAAAGACTGAACATAGCAATGAGCTCCTAGATGTTCACATGTCCTCCCTTGTAGCCTATTCTGTTATGCTCACAGGCACCATGCTTCCCCAAGTCCCCATATGCACCAATACCTGCCAAATGTTCCCATCCTGTCACTAGCATACGAGGTGACAATTGACAACACCCCCATACTCCATTACAACCTTCCCAGCCACTCTTTGCCATGCGCCCTGTTACAAATCCTATTGCCTTCTCTTCATATTGTACTGTACCCTGGCCATAGTCTGCATGTCAGTCCCAAAGGGTAACTTGCCAAGGCTTGGAACACAGCAAAGGCTGCAACTTCTCTCACTCCCTCTTCCACTTGGTTCTTGTGGGCTGAGTCGGAAGTCTGACTGTGGCCGATGCCACAACCAACTTGACCTGGAGGCCCTAAGCAAGGATTGCCCAGATGAGTTCCTGTGTTTGTGCCTATGTATCTCCTGAACACATTAACCCTGCCACTTGACTTGACGCTACTAAGTCACAGGACTAACTGTGGCCAGTTCCCTGGACCGCAGAAGAACAGACCCCCTGACTGATGAATCATCAATTGGGCACCTGACCATAGCCAATTCCTTCCACTGGTATTGGAGGCATTGACTTGGCCTGGACTCCTTGACCAATGGGTGTCTCAATGGACTTCAGTGAGGATTACTCCCCTAAAGGCTTTGAAAGATAGATGCCTGCTTGCTGCACAGGCAGTGCCAGGTAATTTGCTGGCAAATGGAGCAGGTGAGAGATTGATAGAGCACAGTGACACATAGCCAAGATGAATACCCTTAGAGTGAGGACTGTTTAGCAACCAGGAAATCTGCCTATCTCTTTGACTGCACTAATAATCAAAACAAGGCCATATTATGAGCATGTAGGCACTAAGTGATTAAGCAGGAAGAGAAGAAGCGAGTATCCCTGAGATGCACCCTTAGTCCAGTGTAAAAGTGAGTTTTTGGCTTTTGTTCCCCTACTGTACATTTTCATTGAAAGTTGCTAGTTCATTCTATAGTGCTAGACTATGCTTCTAGAGTGTGATGTTAGTGAATAATAGAAGTCCCAGGAATGGTGGTGATGAGTTGTGATTATGATCCTATAAGATTGCACTCTTTGACTTTTTTTTGTAAACAAGGAGAAAGGTTTTGCAAAATCGTGATCCTTGTCTTTCAAGATTCCGATTTCAACTCTTCATCTTTCAAACAAATAATTAATGATTTTTGAATGTATCTCAGGAAATTACACGTTCTTGTGCTTAAAATTTTTCAATCTGCCTTCTTAGAATAATTATCCCTCAATAAATAGCAGAATTGTAACAGAAGAGCATGGAATTGAAATTGGGTATGGCCTGTTGTTGTGACAATCCCCAGCCAATCAGAAAGTTTGAAGCTAGCCTGCCAGGCCCTCAGGACCTTGTGACTTTTTCTTTAATCTATGTCACCTCCTCAAGTAGTTTGCATACTCAAATTGGATGAATGTTAGCTGGTTTTCATTGTGTCAGTAAGGAGCCTAATGGCGTAAAAATAGTGTTTCTAGTAAATTCAATAAGGTATGGAATGCAATGTCTGGAAATGTGGTAGAAGCAGGTTCAATTGAGGGAGGCATTTGAAGAGGGCTTTGGTTCACTACTTGGATAGAATTGGTGTGCAGGGATATGAAGAATAAACAGGAGATTGGCAGTAGGTCATAGAACTGGTACAGGCATGATGGGCTGAATAGCCTCGTTTCGCTCTGTAACAATTCTGTAATTCTGTAAATGTAAAGTAAGTGATCTGCTTTACTTCCTTAGGCCTAAGACAATTGAAGGAGCCCTATGAAACAAAACTTCAGGTGTTCTCTCTCCCACCATTTCTCGACCAGCAAGGAAAATATATCACTGTATTTGCAGATTATGCAATTTTAAAACATGCTTTGAAGAGTGGATATTGTAATCTGCACATTCTTTAGTTGGTTAATATCCTTAATCATCCATTGATTTGAATGATAATGTGAACTACTTCTCTAGAAGGAATCATTGTTTGCATTTGACCAACAGTGGAAGGAGTTTATAGCCCTATCTATCTGGCTGATATCAAGTGAATGCATTTTTCACATACCACAAGTTATATACATGCCCATATCCCTTGATTTATTGTTTTAACAGATGATCTCAACAGGGGGTTAAACCATTAACCAAATGAGTATTTTAACCAGGCCTCACTATTGATTTTAGCAAAAGCCTGAGCGAGGAGGTGTTGTGCTGTACAAAGGCAGATTTTTTTAAACTTCCCTCATAGTTACCAGAGGGGCTGAAAAGCTCGGAGCTTCCCAGAATGCTACATTGTCTCAGCAAGTGTCAAGGACTGCCAAATGTTGGCTAAAGCTGCCTGAATACTCCCCAATTAAAACAGGTGAAATGTAGAGCTAATGATGGCCAGCAATTAAAGTTACTATTATCTTATACTTACTTGGGGTGATGGGACGCTCTCCAAAACCAACAATTTACAGCCAGAAACGCAAGGCAGGATTTGGAACATGCGCATTTGAGGTGATGACTTACATCACTCTCTCCACCAGTCAGATAATTTATCAGATTCCCTGCCTATCAATTTCAGTGTATGTGTGAGCTTGGTGCCCTATCGGACACCCCAGCTCCTCAGGGCCACTTGTTGAGGTTTACTCTGGAGGGGAGAGATGGTGAGAAGGTAATTTTCACATTTTGTCATAGGGAGCGGGGGGGGGAGTATTGGTCAGATGCAATGGCAGGAAGGTCGCTTTCAGAGGTCATCCCTGTCTATCATCCATGATTGCCCATAAATTGGGGCATTTGGAGACATCCCCCAAATGGTTTCAGCTGACAGCACCCCTCCCTCCCCCCCTCCACCCAGCTTTTCCAGTTGAAAATGAGCCACTTCTCTCATATTTTGGTCAGGTTAAGAATGCTCAGTGACCATAAATTGGCCACGAATGGCCTTATTTGCTTGTAAGCCAAAAGACGTGTTCGTGGACCTTCTCATCAACATTTCATATAGTGATGATGGAAAGTGGAAAATTTTCGTCAGGGCAGTTCACTCGATTATTTCCCCTTTTTTCCAGCTCCAAGAAGGACACCATTCTGCCACGATGACAGTTAAAGTTTTGGTCCTCAGGTTAACACTCAATGGTTTTTTTTAATGTTAGTGTACATTTGGACAATTTCCTCTCATTTAACTAGTACATGGAAAGGATTTCTACTTTCTTATCATTTTGAGCCAGATATCTGATACTGAAATGGGTCTGCAGGGACAGGGAATTTCCCAAATCAGCAGACCCATCTCCATTTGAAGGAGTGATAATGGGAACTGCAGATGCTGGAGAATCCAAGATAATAAAATGTGAGGCTGGATGAACACAGCAGGCCCAGCAGCATCTCAGGAGCACAAAAGCTGACGTTTCGGGCCTAGACCCTTCATCCGTTTAAAGGAGTCCAGTTCACCCAATGTCCCTCGAGAGCGCTGACATGCTCTCCATGAACTAATGACTCACACAAGATAGGTTAGTTCCCTTACAGGAATAAAAAAGACTGTGCTGGCTTGAACTCTGTGTGAATTTCAAAAGGCCCCACTGAGTCCAGGCTACCTACCGATGTGACTCACGCCCCACCCCTTCCCCTGCCAGACGAAATGCAATCTATCTGTGGGACATCTGTGACTGGATCATACCTCACCTTTATAAAGGTATTTGGGGTCACCTTGAATCACCTTGAGACTCCCAATAGATTCAACATTAAGCCCTGTAAGAATTCCTGGGGTTGAATCGGATGTTATTTTGGCTAAGTGAGATTTGTGTGACCCTACTGGAGTGTTTTTGGGTGCAATTTCTCACCGTATTTTATCAAACCTGCATCTTTAACTACCAACCTCACCTCCAGGATGTGTCTTATGTCCAATTCCATGCACCATTCCGGGGACAACTCGGCAATGGCCAGAAACTCCGGAATTAGCCAGCAGCCTTTGCCCCCCCGCCACCATCTCTAAAAGCCCATTACGCACCCGAAGAAATGCTTCCAGTCTAAAGCAGCCCTGCTTGTTTCCTAACATGTACCGTGGACATGGCAGACAGAGAAGAACGGACAGCCCGCTTCGTGGGCCGGGACCTGGATTGCCTGATAGATGGGGTGGTGGAGAGGCAGAACTTCTTCCTCCAAGGCCAGCCTGATCCATGCCATTACCTTGGTTAGAGCAATTTCAGCCACTTGGAGGAATGCACAGCAATGTCTGCAAATGGTCAATGACCTTCTCCATTCTGCCAGAGTAAATGCCATTTCTTTCTCTCTCATACCTCATGCTCATTCTACCTCTGCTGTTGCACCCACCATCCATCAAAGCTCATGCTTTATCACTCTCACACTTGCTTGCAACACTTTCCCTTGCTCACTGTCACCCATCCCAACTCCCAAAAACAACTAACCCTCCATGACCCTGCATTGTTTACTCACTCACTCAGGCCACCTCCTACATGGATAGAAAGTAATAGCTGTGCCATCCACTTTCACCTTCCTTAATGCCAGCTTCTCTCTCATTCCAGGAGCAAAACAGTGTTCTATGGGGCAGAAAAATTCAAGACAGGTGTGCTCTCCCAACATTCAGCTGCTTACACACTATGGAGATAGCATGCTAACTCTGAATGACTGACTGATCAAGGCCAAGCCTTGGCCTGATACTGGAAGCCAACCTTGATTTACTGTGCTGTGACCCCCGCTTGACTTGACTGAGGTCTTCTGACAACCATGACAAGTTTCCTACTTCAGTGTCTGCAATAAATGGCATGGAAAAAGGAATATGATAGCTCTCATTGAAGGGGAAATACAAACAAAGTCATGGCAATGAAAGGCTGGCAATCTGTGAGTATTCAGACAGGCTTAGAGTCGGCAAGCACAATGACAGAGGGCAAAGAACTGGCTGAAGTTGCCAGGTACTCACTCTGATTTCCATCTCAAGTTTACTCATGTCCAGCCCATTTGTAATATATGGTAAGAGTGGAAACAAAATACTAACCAGGCAATGTGTACCATTAACAAGGCATTTGATAAGCACTAATCCTCCTTAATTGGCAACTCACTGCTGACTAGTATGAAGCTGGCCTCGTTGTTTGTAAAAAGCATAAAATATGGCACAAATTTTCCCAACATTGAAATGGGCCTCTGGCAATTCTGCCACAAATCTCATTATAGCCCACGCAGCTCACACCCTTATGGGATTCTGCTCAGGGTAACTACCACTAGAATAATTAAGATTGTTGACTTATATTTACCAAAGTTGTAACTTGCTCCACCCCCCTGTTCCTCAGTATTAAACATATTGCCCTCATTCCTGGAAGATAAACATAATATAAATGAGGTCTTGACTTGTACATTGTTTGGTTTACTGTTCAGGTTTGGTCAAGATGAGAGCCGGCATGTTCGGTTAACACATCCATGCTTCTTGAGCTGCATCCGTGCTTCTTGATATCCATGCCGCTTGCATTGAAAGCTCCCTCTGCTAAAAATCAAGAGCAAACAGAATCTGTTGAGTTCGAAGGGTCAACTACAGAGGGCTTTATAACTGTAAGTATTACATTATTTTGTATGCTGCGAGCTTGCTTTGCTGCCCTTAGCTGTATCCCTGTGCAAAATAACCCCCTGCGCTCCTTATAAATTCCTTTGAATACAAAAGTACCGCTATTTCAACTCTGAAGTAAAGTACTTTAAAGTGCAACTGTAGATTACAACAGAGTTTTGCCATTAGCTTCTGCAGTGTCTCTAGGGAGCCCCGTACTCTTTGCATTCATGCTAACAACATACATTTCATGTATAATTTTGTTATGCATATACACCCTTGTCTCAGGTGACTGTGCTGCAATGGGACAGGTAATTCAAAGTAACACTTCAAGTGTTAGATGTTATGCTATTAAATGTATACACAAAAATGCCACAGTACGAAATATCACGCTAACGAATGTAGTTCCAACTGACTATTAACAAATAATTTGAATATATAATGGCACATGCTTCCAATTAGCTCAGTATTTTTAGTACATATTGGTCTTTTGTTCTGGCAATCGAGCCATGAGTTCATAAGGACGAAGAAAATACAACTAATTTGGATAGCTAATTTGAATATCTGTTGTTCTATTTTGTTCAAATAGAACCCGGCACAGTGGGAGTGGCATGATGGCTGAGTGGTTAGTACTGCTACCTCACAGCACCAGGGACCCAGGTTTGATTCCGCCCTCAGATAACTATTTGTGAGGAGTTTGCACAATCTTCCCTTGTCTGCATGGGTCCCCATCTGGATGCTCTGGTTTTTGCTAACAATCCAAAGATGTGCAGGTTAGATGAATTGTCTGTGCTGAATTGACCATAGTGTCCAATGAGATGCAGGCCAGGTGGATTAGCCATGGGAAATGCAGGGTTGTAGGGATAGGGCAATGGGGTGCGTCTGGCTGGGAAGCTCATTGGAGGGTCAGTGTGAACTAGATATACTGAATGACTTGCTTCTACACTGTAGTAAATCTATGAACTCAGTCTGAACTGGCAGGTCTTGTCCTTCTAAACAAATTGGGAGAGATTTAAAATACACCGTTAACTTGTTATCAGCCCCTTTATTGGATAAAGTCAAAACTTATTCTTCGTGTGAAAATTGAAAATGATGGTTTTTGAATTTGGCATAGCTTTAGCATACTAAAGTACATAAATGTGTTAATATTGTAGTTAATATGGAAGACAGACTTATCAAATGCTCACAATTATTAAGAATAGGTAATACAATTTCAAATCAGAACTATTGCAGTTCAATATTAAACATAAATTTAAGTTCTAATTAGTTTACAAGATTTTTCCTTAACGGCAAGAAATATTTCTACTCCAGTACTTTCTGGATTACATTATGACATTGTCAACCTAATACTGATGCTTGTGAAATGTAGGTATGAGGGCTCCTAGAGGTGTGGTTTACATGATGCCTCTGAAGGTCAATTATCAATAATGCAATTAATGTCCAGGTTTTTCTGTATACAGGTGACTTTCAGGTTTCTCGAAGTGAAATCCCTTTAGGACTGCCTTTTAGAGCTTTTCACCATTGAGAGGCTTTTGGGCCTTCTTTTCCAGGAGGTGTCTTTGGGGATAGATCTTGATATTTAGCTTCAAAATGAGAAGATATTGGACAGTTCTCAGTGCACATGCTTTTATTACATGTTTATCCTCGCTGTTCCACCGTCTGGTATGACGTAGTCAATTATATGTTAATGTATGGATTGAGGGGTTACATCCAAGATATCTTATTGAAATTAAGGGGGTGCCCACTGTGGCATTGAGCATGAGTGACACCCATTCAATGTACCAATGTTGACTGGTTTCATTTTCACTATCCCATGAAGATTGATTTATGCCAACATTGATGAGATGCCTTTCAACTATATCTCCAGGTCAGGAAGATAATTTGAGGTCAGTGGGCTATAAGCTTCCAAGGCAAAGTGTCAGGTGTCGTTTCTCCCATTTACATTTGGCTTCACTCTGACAGTGGAGGAGGCCAAGGATGGAATTAAAATGAATGGCAACCAGAAGCTCAGGCTGGCTGATGAGTGCAGAGTGCAGATGTTCTGTGAACTGCTCACTGAGTCTGCATTTGATCTCCCTGATATAGAAGAGACCACACCGGGAGGAACAAATGCAATCGACGAGGTTGGGTGATGTGCAGGTGAATCTCTTCTGGATCTGGAAGGATTGTTTGGGGTCTTGGCCTCCTCTGATAACATGTCCATCCTTGACCTCCTCCACTGTCAGAGTGAGGCCAAATGTAAACTAGGGGGACAATGCCTGATATTTCACCTTGGAAGCATATAGCCTAATGGTTTCCACATTGACCGCACCAACTTAGAAATACCTCTACTCCCAGCCTTATTCCATATCCAGCCCTTCCGCTCCTTCTCACCTTCATGACCAGATCTAACATATCCATCATCCTACTCACCAGTCCACTCTACCCTTCTCACGGACCAATCACAAAATCTCCAATCTGCCGCTACCTATCACCATCTCTGTTGTTGTTCCCTCAGCCCCACACCCTCCCTCTATTTATTTCTGGGCTGCCTGCCCATCCCCAGTCCTGACAAAGGGTTTGGCCCAAAACATTGACTTTCCTACTCCTCAGATGCCGTCTGACCTATTGTGCTTTTCCAGCCTCATACCTATAGACCCTGAAAGTGGACAATGGTGTCCTGAATAGGGTTTTTTTGCTGGGGGGGTTGGCTGTTAAGTTCTACAGCTGCTACATTCTGGCAAAAAAAAATAACTTGAGCTGCCCGTATGCAAGCTTGCAGCTATAAATTGCTTTTAATCTGCACCTCCTATGTCATTGGCCTTTCAACACTGGATTTGCGACAGATTGCTGATGCTTAACAAATGATTAGCATGACTTGCGATTCAATTGGTCTATGGTGAGGAAGAGTTGCCCACTGTGACCATGTCTTATTTTGACCTTGGTCCAGTTCCAAGAAGGGATGAGATGGTTGGACACGGATCTAGATACAGCATGTGATCAGGACCACTACTGAATCTTTGCATTCAGCAACATGGTGTTAACTCACCTTCAAGACCATTGGACTATAGCCTGCTGCTCATTCTTTCGGAATCAGTCTTCACACACAAGTGTAAACTGGTCTTTATGTTAGTGAGTTTGGATGGCCCAGAGTCTACCTTCACCTTATTTGGTCTCGCTGGGCTGAAGTGGTTTGCTGGAATGCAGCCATTGTTACAGGCTAACAACTACTGCCAAGGCATAGAAGACACTTGGCCAAGTGCTGGAAAATGGGATTAGAACAGTTAGGTGGTTGATTTGACCATCGCAGACTCAATGGGCTGAAGAGTATTTTTCTGTACTGTAGACTTTAAATGCCAAGAATAACCTGTACACCGATATGAATGCAAATTCGGGGAATTAGAAGGGTAACTTACATAATTTTTTAGTTCTACAAATTTTAAAACACATTAAGGTAGTCTTTAGCTGTTTGGTGTTCAGTGGGTTCCATCAGTCTACTGACCACCTGCTTCTGCTAGTGAAATATTCAGCCCAAATGGCCATCCCAAAACAGCTGATTGGCTCTGAGCAAGAGCAATACTGGCCAAGTGAGCTAGCAAGTTGGGAAGTTTCATTAGGAGAAGACTTTTCAGAAGGGAGTTACCAAGTTAAAGTGAGGGGACAATAGTAATGAGGGTGGTAGCGACTTGCATAATGAAAATTTCTACTCCTCTTGATTCCACAGAAACAATTTCTGACTGATCCTTGTGGCGTTTCTTCCACAGACCTGAGGTTGCACATCAAGCTTCCAATAAGGATCCTGTACAGATCATAAACTCTTGATTTGTGAAATAAAAGGACCTACTGTCTGAAACAGGCAGATGCATAAGTTACTGAGCAGAAGACACCCTTGGGGATGTAAACAGGATGATACCAGATGGCTTATGTCAACTTATTATCTATCCCATTATTTATAGTTGATTTTGCATTCTACCCCTACTGCTAATTATGACCTTGAAAATTCCTTTCACTGACAATTTCATCAAATATGCTTTATCTTCATGTTTTCATCTAATATTACTGCTTTTCACTGAAAATTCAATTGTTTGTTCACAAAATCTCTATGCATCTGTTTATTTACGCAAATCACTGAGAATAAAAAATAATATTTTCAACTTCCACCATAAACTTCATAGCCTTGCCAATAAATCCATTCTCTTTATTGGCCACCATCTCAAGATAAAGCAGTTTGTTAGCAACCTTGAGAACCTATCTAACCCAAATTGAGCTTTTTAACTCCGTATCCTCACAAATTCTGTTTGCTTCCACCTCTAAACAGCAAGTAAACTGTAGGTCTTTGCTCATCTAACACTGATGCTCATAAAGACGTTTTTTTCACCTCCAGATTCAGCTATTCCAATGCTCAATGGGTCATTTTTCTATCAGCCACTGTTTAGATAATTTAATGCATCACCCTCATTAAGTCATTCTTCCATGTCCTTTAGCCTGGCTGTCATGCATTGGCTCCTGATTGCTCTTCATGTTCTCACAGCACCCTAACTTCTCCAACTACTACTTTCAACCCCATCTGCCCCAGATCACACGCCTCTCACCTTCTCCCAGCCCCCATTACTTTTCTGTTCCTTTGTCAGTGATTTTATGTACATTGTTCCTTTTGCTCTATCATTGGTAGCTCTGCCCCAGCTTCTTTGCTGTTACTTTTTCTGATTCCTTCTTTAGAACATAGAAAAGTACAGCACAGTACAGGCCCTTCGGCCCACGATGTTGTGCCATGGAATAATCCTAATTTATGTCCCTTCATCTGTTCACATCTTTTAATTCAGGACTCTTCAAAAGCCTATCCCTGTCATCCTTAATTTTTTTTTGGTATGATTACATCCCTGCAATGTACTGGGAACATTTTTTTTCTGTACATGTGGTACTACATACATGCAAGTTATTCAGAATTTTATATGAAAAATAAAGATAGTGAGTTGATTTATAATTTCCACACCAACCCAATGCTGACATTTGAGGAAATGTGGGTTATTAATTTTCTCACCCAATAAATATCGCTCCAAAAGAACTTGACAGAAATTGAAGACTCATTACAGTTCGCTTCCCCGCCTATTGACTGAAAATGAAAGGTATTCTGTAAGTAGTCAAGTCATGAATGCATCCACTGAAGATTTAAGAATCCTGCCAATTCTACTGAACACAGGAGTGCTGCAGGCATTGTATGATACCCTTTGAGTATGGTGGAGAATGTGACATTACCAGATGCAACCTAAAGGGAATCAAAAGAATTTTCCCAATTAAAAGATTTTCATTCCTTCAGCTGAAAGATCAAATTGCAGCAAATATACAAAACCACATCAGCACAATTTCATTTACAGCATCACCTTTTGCCACAAATTCAGAATATGCTGTTTTCTAATGTAAATAGTTGAGCCTTCTCATTCCTTTCTATTTAGATATAGGGAATATGAATTTGGAATCAACTTTGATTGTCCTTTTTTAAACAAAAGCAAATATTCAATTCTTCACATATCTGAGTTTGTTGCAGAAATATTTTGAAATTCCTAAACAGATTAATAATTGAGTTGCTGAGGTATCCCAAAGAGAAAACAAAGAATTGGTAGTGATGCCAATGTCACCATCCGGTGTTGCCAAGACAGATGGATTTCTAGGATGGTTTTAGTATAAACAAAATGAGTTGCTATAGCAAATGCATTTTTCAAAGGAAAGTGAATGTCTTAAACCAAAGCAGTAGACAGACCAGCAGGATCATATGGCTCTACTCCACCTCCAACAGAGGAGCAGGAGCTACTTAATACATCAGCTAAGCTATATGTCTTAGTTGTTCTATTAAATTTAACATTAGCATATGTTGTAAAAGCAGAATTCTGTATCTAAGATAGTTTTTTGATGATAGGCATGTAGGTGCATGCAAACATACGTACATACACTGATACGTAGAGAAAGACGATATTTATTTGTCTATGGACTCCAAGCAAACCTTAAATATATCAAAACTGATACAAGGCTCATAGATATAGCATCTCAATAGACATGATTGCTTTATTTAATTGTTCAGGTAATATTTTCTTTTTGATGCTTCATGATAAACAATTTCACATTTAGACATTTACTGAACCTCATGTTATAATTCACCTTCTACCTCAATGGCACTATATTTACTACCTGTGCTACCTATTTGTAGTTACCTTTGCAGCTTGAATAATATAAACAGATGGCGCCAAATCTAAATTTAGGTAAAGGAACAAGCATATACTTAAACTCAGTAATTGCAGAGTTTACAGTGAGCATCAAGTGCAAGTCTATCCCGTCTCTGACAGTTTATTCTATTTTCACGATCTTAACACTGGTTGAACAATTATCAAAATAAACTTTGCTTGAAGAACATACAATTTTTCTGAATGTGTTTAAGAAAAAACATGCATGGTAATATCAATTTGATTGCCTCACTGTTTTTAACAAGCTACTTTGCGAAACCAAGATTACTGGCCACTGTTCTGTTTTCTTTCTATCAATACAAAGACAACAAAGCAAAGCCCTATCCACCTGCTACATCCTGGGTTGGTTTATTCAAAGGATATCATGGTTATTTCGAAGCTGCCGAACTGAGAGTGACAAGTTTCCTTCCTCCTCTCAGCCCACTAAACTTCTTCATCTTGTACATTATGCATTGGCTGGCATGATTGATATCCTTTCTTTAGTCACGCGTAATTTTAACCCATAAATTAAGCAGCAATAGTTTCCAGACCATTATGCTTCTCTGCATGGGTCAAATCAGAAAGCAATCTTGGTGTAAAACTAATCTGTCTTAAAGCTGACATATCCTTGCAGTTTGGCCTAGTGGTAGACTGTACCTCAGAATCAACAGAAGCAAATATGCAGTGTTTCTTTGTAGAGTAACCTACTTTAGAAGCTCAATACATGCAGTTGAACCCATGAAATCCTCAATATGAGTGAACTTGCATTCCGAAACTGGCAGAAAGTCTCTGTACTACTGCCTATTTAATAATTCATTTTGTAATCAGATCGGAGCATTCACAACTTGAATATTTAATAAAGACACATTTTACATCGTAGTGATTTAGATTTTGCGATATGTAGGTGTCTTCAAGCTATTTTGCATTGGTTTAAATATATTCATTGAGTAGAGCTAGAGTAATTTTATCCAATGAATATTTATGCTTAGATTTGGATTTTGTATCTGCATATTGTGCTTGAATCAGGAGTTCAGTAAGTTAGGGATGGATGGGAAAAGGATTGCATGGTGAAATCTGGAAACATCTTTAACTAGCAAATTTTTTCTGAAGTTGGAAATACACATATGTTTGAAGTGTTTCTTTTCCATTCCAAAGCAGAAGTTTGATGGACCATAGTGTTGCTGAAATGCACAACATGACTCTACAGTACTCAGATATTGCAACATTATTCAAAACATTAACACGGCAACAAATAGGACATTGCTGTCCTGATGGTGCAGTATCTGCAGTTGAAATAATAAACAATGCAATTCAGCAATTTGTACAATTGTCTGCTAATATCAGCTAGAAAGAAATTCTTTGAGTAAAGCAAGCAAATGTTTTGAGAAAGATCTTGTTTTTCATGTAAAAGTATCAGACAAGATAGCAAAATATAAAAGAAAGCAAAATTTTCTAATGCTGGAAATCTACACGAGAAACTGAAACTGTTGGAATTAGGCACCTGGTTTGTCAGTGTCCAAAAAGAGAACATTTTTAAAAGAAACCAAAATTAAAACTCCTATGAGAATTGAAAATTGGAACATAAATGGACTCCTGAATAGGATCAAGGAAAGGAGTCAAAGTAGATCTCAGGAATGCAGATTTTTGTCCTAGTATAGTAAAGGAAATTAATGATGAGTGATAAATTTTAGAAAAGTTGCGGAGAGGTGAAACTTGCTGGAGAACATACAAAATTCATCAATAAGGAGTAATGACAATGCATTCAAAAACTAAAACTGTGAAAATTAGTAAAGGTCTGGTGTTCAAGTTTGTGTAAGAGATACAGGATCCTGGAGCAATCTGCTTTGTCTTTGATTTCCTGCAAAGCATATGCAAACTCTTACACACTGCAAAAAGTGTCTTTCTGCCCTCCTATCCCAACTTGTTTATTGCTCTGGAGAGCTGAAATCTGCTGATGTAATCAGTTTAAAGACTAATATTAAACAAGTACATTTCTTTACTGTAGGAAATTCCCTCACCACTAGCAGAAATAGTTTTGAGACAATTGGAGGGCATGGTCAAAGTGGGCATTATTTCCTTGGTGACTGAGCCTACAGAATGCTGCTCAGGTATGGTCGCAGTTACAAACAATGCATTTTACAGACAATACAATTCAAAAAAGCAGTTGCGAGAGAATCTGTCTTATCCCTACAGTTTCCATCAGTAGAATACTTACAGAGCTGGATTTCATAAATGGCATGTCCCTCTGGATGAATCATATTGATTTCTCAATACCTTCTCCACACTTTTGGATGATATAGCCTCAAAAGGCTGCCTCAATTATCACTTTAGCCCCAGAGATTTTTCAATGGCCCATGTCCAAAGTTTAACAGGAACTGGATGACATTGTTTGCCATGTGGATGATATACTGATTCATTGTAAAAGTATCTATTTCAAAGATAGGATATGATCTGATGGCCTGAAATATTTACAAGCTGCAAACAACGCACTGAATAACAAAAATGAATTTTCCAGAGGTACCATTAAATTCTGATTTAACAGCATCAGGAAAAGTGGGATAAAAGCTGACCTCCGGAAAACTGAAGCAGTAACAGGCTTCCTGATTCCAAATCAAACCAGAATCTATAACGATTTCTAAGTATAGTAACAATCAATTAGCTACATTTTTACCATATCTCATCTCGGTGATAAATCCTTGCAAAATCACTTAATGTAGTAACAGAGTCTTGGGGTGCAGAGCAAAACTTGGTCTCTCAGAAAATTAAGAACATGTTGACCTCCACCGATGCTTTACCACATTACAATCCATCATATCTCAGTTATTGGTGTAGATGGCTCTGGATGGTAGATAGGTATCGGCGAAGCTCTTTATCAGCGTCATCCAGGAGCCTATCAAAAACCCAGATATTACACATTATCAAGTCTTTGTTCTACTTGTTGGATGAAAAAAAGTGGCAAAATGCCTGTTCATGAACAGTTCTACCTGAAACTTAGAAGATTCTCAAAAGAGGCTCAGTACGCCAAAGTCAAAATATCAGATGCTCTTTCCAGAGCCTTTGCTGATGCTGTGATGTATGCTGTTAAATCTGAAGGACACTCTTGCACCCAGGCAACTGCACTATCCTGTCAGCCTCGAGAAATAAACTTAACGTCATCAGGGAGGAAGGTAGAAAAATGTGCAGTGCAGAACTCTGCATTAATATTGCACCCAAGGAAGTTGTGAACCTCAGTTTACTGGTCATACCATGAATATTAACTTTGAATGCTTCTGCATTGTCAAGGAACTACTAGTATTCAATGATCAATGATAATTTGGCATTCATTGCAGAACTACAATCATCAGATGATTCATCAAGAACACTTAGATATAAAGAAGTGCACAACAAGAACTTGTGGGGGCTGTTTGATTTCAAGGGATCTTGAAACATTTGGCAGACTTGGTTGTCAATTGTAACATATGTTTGAGACGCTGTAATGAACACTGAGAACCTCTCAATTTTACAAAAATTCCTGCTAAACTCTAAGCTCATTTGGACACGGGCCTTTTCACGTCTGAAGGTCATTCTTACCTCATCATAGTTAATTACTACTGAGGATGGTTTGTGTTTTAAAAAGCTGTCACCAATGACCACTCGAACAGTTGTGAGAGCCCCAAGGGAGATGTTTGCTCCTAAAAGCATTCAGGATGTCATTGTTTACAACAAATGCTCACAGTTTGCTAATGAGCTGTTCGAGGTATTCACAATGACACTAGGCTTTCAACATGTCAGAAGTTTGCAAGAATACCTTGAGTCCAATGGAGAGGTAGAATGAGCGATTCAGACAGCAAAACATCTGCTGAAGAAAAGTCCAAATTTTCTGACTGCATTGCTCATTTACCATCCCAGCTTACTCTCCTCAGGATGACAGACAATGTTACTGACAGAGGAGAAAGGCTTAGGGAGGGTGTAAATGTGGAGGAATCTTGCGATGATGTCACAGATCTGTACATCACTAAATATAAATAGCACAACGTGAGCATAGTTAGGTCATTCCACAACACTCTAGATTAAACTAAATTGCATAACGTTCTCTCTGGAAGACTGACATTAGCTCATGGACGTGAACGCATGAACAAATTAGTCCTTCCTTATTAGAGTAACTATCAACTAAGATCCTAATATTGCTATGACTATCATACATAGTTGTGTTTAGAATTAATGTGTAATGAATAGTGCTACTTTGAAGTCTATACCTGAAAACAGTCTTCACTTTGCCATATCCTCCTTCAATCTGACTTGAACACAAATTCAATGTGGCATTGACCTCTTCATTGGTAAAGGATAAAAAGTATGGGAGAAATGCACAGCAGTGAAAAATCAAGGAAATTATGGAAATTTAAGAGAAACTAATGCAAATTATCTGATGATAAAGTAACTGAAATATTAGAGTCACACAGCTCCAATAATACCAAACAAAGGTGAGTATAGAATTTTCATCTGAAAAATGATATAATTAAAGATTTAAAACCAAAAGATCAACTCATCATGACACAATATTGTTCCATCATTCCAGCTGCTGATGAATGAAAGATCATAATTTGAAGAGTAATGTTCAAATCAAAAGGTCTGCTCAGAGATTAGTCTTTAAATACAGCAAAAACATTGGAATTAATTTTATCTGTTAATGTTTGAGGCATCCACAATGACACTGGACTTTTGCAGTACTTTTAGCTCTCATCCTGCCTTTTCTTTCTCTTTGGCAGGTACAATAAAAATGAAAGTAAGGTGGCACGGTGGCTCAGTGGCTAACATTGCTGCCTTCCTGCAACAGGAAACTGGGTTTGAATCCACCATCGGGTGACTGTCTGCATGGAATTTGCACGTTCTACCTGAGTCTTCATGTATTTCCTCCCACAACCCAAAGAAGTGCAGGTTACATGGATTGGCCATGCCAAGTTGTCCATAATGTCCAGAGATGACTGGGCTACTTAGATTAGTCATGGGAAATGCATGGCTACAGGAAAAGGATCGGGTAGTGGGTCTGGGCGGCATGATCGTTGGAGAGCTGGTGTGGACTCAATGGACTGAATGGCCTGCTTCCACACTGTAGGAGTTCTATGATTGAATACATGTGGATTTGATGCCACATCTAAACTTTAGAAAATCAGTGCTCTTCAGGAGACACTAAACTGTTTGCCAGAGAGCCAAGCAGATTTATGAGATAATTTCTTTCCTGGAAGTGAGTCTGCTCGCTGAGCTGGTAGGTCCGTTTTCAGATGTTTCGTCACTTTTTTTTATTTGAAAAAATATACTTCATTCATAAGATGTGCAAAACATAAAACATATTTATACACCTACCCAGTCAAGCAAGCCGCTCCGGGTTACCCAGGGGGTACGTACACAAACTAAAGGAAAAAAAAACAAAGAAGAAAAGAAAACAAAGCAAAGAAAATACCCCGGCAGTCATCTCCCCGCACAGTCCCCGTTGGCCCCCGACTAGTTGGGGAAGGCGCCAGCTGGGTCCAGTTACCAGATAGGGCCCTTTTTTCCATTCTGGACAAGGGGTTTCATACCATGGTCTTTCCCCACCGCACCTTGTCGGTGGCGGCCCCAAGCTTTAGCGCGTCCCTCAGCACGTAGTCCTGGACCTTGGAGTGCGCCAGTCTGCAACACTCGGTCGGGGTCAGTTCTTTCAGCTGGCAGACCAGCAAGTTGCAGGCAGACAAAAGAGCGTCTTTCACCGCATTGATAGTCCTCCAGGCGCAGTTGATGTTCGTCTCGGTGTGCGTCCCGGGAAACAGCCCGTAGAGCACGGAATCCCGTGTCACGGAGCTGCTCGGGACGAACCTCGACAAATACCACTGCATCCCCCTCCAGACCTCCTGTGCATAGGCACACTCAGAAGGAGGTGATCGACAGTCTCGTCCCCCCCCCGCAGCCGCCTCGAGGGCAGCGTGCGGTGGCGCAGAGATTCCGGGCATGCATAAAGGATCTCACTGGCAGAGTCGCCAGATAAATAGAAAGCGGGACATAACACCAACGCTTCACCGGAGGTTCACTGATGATGTTACCTAGAATGGTGACGAAACGTCTGAAAACAAACCCGCCAGCTCAGCGAGCAAACTCACATCCAGAATCTCAACCTGAGCTACAAATCTTCTCAAAGCTCACTATCTCTTTCCTCTCAAGATCATTAATACAGCATGGAATAAGAAAGAGCCTATTAACTTACTGCCTCACATTGAATTATAAATTGGTTATAGCAAAGAAGAAGGACATTTGTTTCAGGCTTTTGCTGTCCATCCAAAATTTTCCTTGAAACTGTGTGGCTAGCTAAACCATTCCAGAGGGTAATTAACATTTAACCACATTGCTGGTATCTGACATCACAAAACATAGAACATAGAACATAGAACAGTACAGCACAGAACAGGCCCTTCAGCCCACAATGTTGTGCCGACCATTGATCCTCATGTATGCACCCTCAAATTTCTGTGACCATATACATGTCCAGCAGTCTCTTAAATGACCCCAATGACCTTGCTTCCACAACTGCTGCTGGCAACGCATTCCATGCTCTCACAACTCTCTGCGTAAAGAACCTGCCTCTGACATCCCCTCGATACTTTCCACCAACCAGCTTAAAACTATGACCCCTCGTGCTAGCCATTTCTGCCCTGGGAAATAGTCTCTGGCTATCAACTCTATCTATGCCTCTCATTATCTTGTATACCTCAATTAGGTCCCCTCTCCTCCTCCTTTTCTCCAATGAAAAGAGACCGAGCTCAGTCAACCTCTCTTCATAAGATAAGCCCTCCAGTCCAGGCAGCATCCTGGTAAACCTCCTCTGAACCCTCTCCAAAGCATCCACATCTTTCCTATAATAGGGCGCCCAGAACTGGACGCAGTATTCCAAGTGCGGTCTAACCAAAGTTTTATAGAGCTGCAACAAGATCTCACGACTCTTAAACTCAATCCCCCTGTTAATGAAAGCCAAAACACCATATGCTTTCTTAACAACCCTGTCCACTTGGGTGGCCATTTTAAGGGATCTATGTATCTGCACACCAAGATCCCACTGTTCCTCCACGCTGCCAAGAATCCTATCCTTAATCCTGTACTCAGCTTTCAAATTCGACCTTCCAAAATGCATCACCTCGCATTTATCCAGGTTGAACTCCATCTGCCACCTCTCGGCCCATCTCTGCATCCTGTCAATGTCCCGCTGCAGCCTACAACAGCCCTCTACACTGTCAACGACACCTCCGACCTTTGTGTCGTCTGCAAACTTGCTGACCCATCCTTCAATTCCCTCGTCCAAGTCATTAATAAAAATTACAAACAGTAGAGGCCCAAGGACAGAGCCCTGTGGAACTCCACTCACCACTGACTTCCAGGCAGAATATTTTCCTTCTACTACCACTCGCTGTCTTCTGTTGGCCAGCCAATTCTGTATCCAAGCAGCTAAGTTCCCCTGTATCCCATTCCTCCTGACCTTCTGAATGAGCCTACCATGGGGAACCTTATCAAATGCCAGTACAATACAAGTAGGGGCCAGAACATATAAGGCTTTGTTTCCTTCCCTGAGGAACATTAGTCAACTGGATAGTTTTTATGACAATCAACATATGGTCACCTTTAGACTAGCTTTTAATCCCTGATCTTTTTTTAAATCCACCATCTCCCACAGTGGTAATTTGAACCCATGTCCCCAGAACATTAGCCTGGCTTCTGCATTATTGGTCCAGTGATATTACCACAATGGCACCATCTCCTTTTCTATTCAACTAACTGTTGGTCAGCAAGAGCAATTCAGTAAGTCCTTTTGCTTATCCTTGGCTAGTAGCCCTTGCAGCTGTTTTCTTTTACTGCTTATTCAGGCAACTTATGAAAACCTCAGTCATATCTGCCACCATCAAACCCTTAGGTTATGCATTGCATGTCTAATCAACTCAGTGCCTGAAATGATTTTCTTGCATCATTGGTGTTCTTTACAACCAGCTTAAACAACTAAAGAGAGGTTCTGCAAAATGCTTTTTGCAAATAGAGTGAAATTGCTTTATGTTTATGTATAGATACACATTCAGATTGAGCTTGATTGTGGCCCATTTTTAGGAGTGCTATAATGACATGTAGACAAAATGTAACTCAATTGCCTTGGCCCATTTTGATCAATGGAACAGGCTACTGGTACCTGCCAAACCTACAAAGGCAGCTTATTCACTACTGCCAGTCCTCAGTGACATCCTGTGGTTATTGAAGCTGAGTGGGGGGGAGACAAGGGGCAGGTGCAGTGCCTCAAAGCCAGGAGGAGCATTTCTGTTATTCCCTTCTCCACATAAAAGCTAATGAAAACAATTTACCATTCTCTGGTGACTAATATATACCAGGAAAACCTCCGCTGAGCAACCTGATGAAGATTAGAGAAGAGAGATGTTGAGGTATTCCAGGCAGCTACCCTGGATGTTTGAACTTCATTCAAGACCAATGTGGCATTGAATATTTTTTCAGGCAGCCCTGGGTCAGTGTGCTGCTAAAATAGCGATTTTCAAAACACTGATGTGTGATCTCCTGTTGACTTCACATGCGAAGTGAGGTCAATAGGAAAGGTGATTTTAAACATGGCATTAAAGTACAAGGCATTACGGGATCTTTGTCTTTCTATAATGGTTTTAAATTTGTTATAATAAAGCCTGATGTCCATTGCAGCACATTGAACAGAACAGATGCCTATTGCCCAGTGAAGGCTTTGCATCCTGCCCAGGTGATGCTTATTTTCTGCTGGAATAAGCAGATGTAGATCCCAATTTACAACAAGGAAATCTCTCATGTGTTTGGGCATGATTCCAAGCAGGCAGATACTGTAGCTTAATTTTCAAACAATAACTTGTAAAAAGGGAATGGTGGAAATTAGATGCTGGGCGAGGTTCCACATGTGACCTGAAAGGGGGAGCCAAGTGCAAGGAAAGCCATGACTCACTTTGTGTGACCTGCAGTAATGCTCCTCCTGGCCCAAGGAAATTAGTTTGAGACATATCTGCAAGGCGTGTTCTGTCTTCAGGTCAGCTGTTGGCCTCTTTCATCCCACATTGGATTTTCTACATAGGCACCTTCTAAACCTGATACAATATGACCCTGCTCTGTACATTGTAATGTGACATACCCTTGCTTTGCATAGACATCTCAACTGCCTGCAAATTCCTGCATAATTTTATTCAAAATAGTTTGGTTCTATGTAAGTAAGTAATGTATTCTTTTTTAATTTCCCACCCCCACACCGCCCTGTCCTCACCCAGTGGGATATGTAACGGCTAGGGTTAAAGCTAGCCTGTGTATCTTTAGAATAACAGATGTGACAGTATATTTTCTAGCAAGCCATGGGAAACAGTGAAATTAAAGGAGGATAGCAATCTGAAATCTCTCCACTTCTCAACCCACTCGCAGGGAAATTGGCAGCTTGTGCAGAGTGACAGGAGCACCATTCTGCTTCCAATTAATCGTAAAATATATTTCCTTTCCTGATAAATTGCAAGTCTACCTCCAACGCTGCCAAATGATATCACACATATTCTTTAGAATCTGGACAGAGCTTGAATCTATTTAATATTTTACGGGACAATGGTACTTTGCTGAAGGTTTTTGAAACTTTATGATGGTGAGCCTGGAGTGCAGTAGAATAAAACATTGGCATTTTACTTCTGGGATGTAGTTTTAAACTCAGACCTTCTCTGTCTGCCAAAGACAGGGTTCATATGAAAAGCAAGTTGGACATTCTTAACCTAGTAATCTCATCTTTGTGTTCAGAATCCTTCTGTTGGCAAGCCTCTGGCTCTTTTGGCCCTTCAATGTAAGGAAAGCTCTGCAATCTTCCAACTTTAACACTAAGTTCTCAACTTCACTCAATGAAAAATTTAGAAGAATGGGTGCAGGAGAAATGGAAACAACACACCAATTAAATTAGATACGCATCTGAAACTAAAATGGAAACGTTATTGGAACAGAGTAGGGGTATTACTTCCTATTTGTTCATATTTTGCTGACTTACTAGTCATTCCTCATAAAATTGGAAATTGAACAAGATAAAGTGTTCAAACTCTCTTTACCAATCTTCTACGCATAATCACCTAAAAAACAAAATATAGGTCTGGGTGTTAACAGATGTGATTTACGTAGGTAGGACCAGGGTTTTGCTTTGGAAATCCATAAGTCCAGGTTTCTCTAAATGCTGAAGTCCTTTAAAGTAAGTCTTACCCAACTGCCTATCAGCCTAATAGACCAGTTTCATTGATAATTGGATAGAAAAGAATCGAGAGTAGACTACAGGAGCGAGTGGGTTCAATTCCCAAATTCAGGGTCGGTGACAATTCCCAACGATTCCAGTATGGATAGAGGGTATATGATGCAGTGAGCTGAGCTTTTGGGATGGGTGAAGGTGGAAGTATTGATGAAACAAGCCCCTGATCTGAGTTGTCCAAGTGAAAGTACTTACCTTCGTTCTGAATTTGCTGTTGCCTCCTTTCAGAAAACTCCAGGTTTCTGCGGTCTGAGAAATCCAGCAGATCATAGCTAAACCTACAAAACAGGCTGAATAGGAGGCCGGCAGCTGGATTAAAATATGCTTATGTGCTGGGAGCTGATTGGTTGACCCCTCTTTGCTCCTTCAGTGTTATATCAGGAGGCTGATACATTGGATGTCATATCTCGGATTTGAACATTTTAACATCTTACCCATTAGGTTTCCTAGCTGCAAAAAGTCTGTCTGTAAATGGAAAAGTATTTTTTGAAAATCAGAAATAGTTTATTGTATCAGAATGTCTGGCCACTATTTTACAGGGTTGTGCCCTATTTGTTTGGAACTCTGAAAGTATGTATATTCTCTATGCTAGCCTATAGAATCCCACGAGGCTGATTTCAACAAAAATTATTGGTTTAAAAAAAATTCAGAAACAAAAGTTCCCCACCTAATATATTTAGAGGTTAATATGGTATCAATGTTTGAATGTATGCCCTAAACCATTCCATGCCCTATCATGTCTGCCTTGACTCCTCCATGCCAACTCATGTCCTCAATATACTCTCATGCTGTCACAGACCTTCTGTAATCCCTCATGCGGACATATGACATACATCCACTCCTATGCCTCCTCATATAACTCATGGTTCCTTGTATCTTCCACACTACCTTCATTGATACTTACTCCTCCACCATGGACATACGTCTAGAGACATGGAGATGGAAAATAGAACCTTTTAACAATCAAATGCAACTCTCACTCATACACAATTGCCAGGCAGAAAATGTCCCATTCATAAAATTCATTCAACACGTTTAAATCTCTACAACTACTTAATTTGAGGCAAAAAGAAGCTTCTATTGAGTAGTCACATTTATTGGATTGTTAATCATTTAATAGCTTCTTGAAACTGTCAATCAAACTATGAACTCAGAAACCCAAGCTGAGATAATCCTGACTTTTGACCTGTCCAATTCCCTGAACTGGAATTGGAGGCTGCTCTTGACTTACTGTTTGAGAACACTTGAGTAAAGGCTATCTTCCTTGATTTGATTGAGGCCTACTAATAACCGTAACAAGCTTCCTGGCTTAGTGTCTATGCTTAATGGCAAGGCAATACAGATGTACTGTGAGCTTGATACCTCTTGCTGAGAGAACAATGAGACAAAGGAAAGTAATGTGATGTAGCAATGCTGTGAGCATTCACGTACACTCAGAGTGAGTGAAGACTGTGACACCAAGCGAAGAAGCCAGAGATGTAGCTTGATCCAATCCATAAACTGGGTGGCTATCTCTTAGTGCAAAGTGTTATTGCTGCTACAATGACAGTTGCCAATTCAGCCCAAGGTGAAGCATTGAAGTGCAGAAGCAGCCTGTAAATGGATTGAAGTGGAGTGATGAGGTACTTAGAGGCTGACACATCTTGGATGCCAATGTTCATCCAAGTGGGTTGCCAGCAGCTAATGCCAAAGGTGCATGCCTTGCGATGTTTGCTATAGCATCCAACATGGAGGTCCTTTAGTGCAGTGAACCAATATTACCAGGTACCTGCTCTGATTTCCATGTCAATATTTCTAGCTTGTTCAGTAAGATATGAATCTGAATATTAATGAAGCAAGTTGTGGCACAGATAAGGCATTTAACAAGCTTAAATACCCATCGGCAATTTGCTGCTGTCTATTAGAAAGACGCCTCACCACTTGGCAAATGCATAAAACTTGCAGTAATTTGCTCCTGATGTTGAGACAGACCTTGCTGAATTTCTCACATTATATTGCCATATGTCTCCAAAGGTGACCATGTTCCATCTCTTATAAGATTCTGACCTTTGTGTCATCCTCACACTGAAGGTCAGTTTACCTAATTTTTGTGTATTCAGCAATGATCTTCTTGAATGATGGTGTTTTGTCTAATGGATACAAAAGTCCATATTCTAGACATAAAGGTGTCCATGCACGTCATGAGATCATCAAAAAAACAATCTTAACTTGAAGTTGTTTCAGAGATAGTAGGAACTGCAGATGCTGGAGAATCTGAGATAGCAAGGTGTAGAGCTGGATGAACACAGTGGGCCAAGCAGCACCAGAGGAGCAGGAAGGCTGACGTTTTGGGCCTGGACTCTGCTTCATTTTCAGAAAATGAAGAAGGGTCTCAACCCGAAACATTAGCCTTCCTGCTTCTCTGATGCTGCTTGGCCCACTGTGCTCATCCAGCTCTACACCTTGTTATCTTAACTTGAAATTATTTTCTTTTCTGAAACAAAGAAGGTAATTGTTTTGCGTCATTGAGATGAATGTCTAAAACTAATAAACCAAGATGTGGCTAATCAACCTGAGAGCAGCACCACAGTTGGAAAAGTATCTGTAATGGTTAGGAGTCACATGGGAGAGCAACCATGTTCGTGCCTTCAGAAGTTTTAAATGCTGACTGCAGGAAGGAAGACAGCCGAAGCAGAAAGAGCGATTGTATCTATGCCCGAAAAAACGGAGATGATAGTAGCATAAGGTGTCCGAGCTGATACCCTCTTTTGTCCACCAAGCTAACCTCTTGGTAATGAGACAATAAAGAAATAACTTTGTGACTTGTAAAAATACTGTCCCTTTGAAGAAATCCTGCTGCCAATTTGGAAAACTACTTCAGTTGTTGAATTCACCACTCTTCAGGAGTGGGGACATCTGCTTCATTAGGCTTGCGATGAGTGTTTTCCAAAGCCAATCAAGTGAATGATGAACTATTTCTTTTGCTAAGATTTGTGAAAGTGTACTTACTGTTGCCAACTGCACTACGAGTGTGTCTTTTGTGAATGTGTGTAAGTGAGAGACGTGGTTTCAGATTTCACCGCCTGCTCATAAACAAACAATGCTCTTTCTTTATTTAAACCTATGGAAACCGGCCTGCTGGTTAGCAAATTGGCCACACACAGATCAAAAAACACATGCGCATCTTCTTATCCAGTTGGGAGTTGGGGGGGACAGGGACTATGCCATTCATTCTCACCCTGTCAGTAAAAAAGTGTAGCATATTCAATTTTTTTTCAAATAAAGAAGATTAAAATGGATTATTTGTACATCTTCTGGCTGGATTTGATATGATCGGCTCAGCTGCTAACTGGTCTCCTTTTATAATTTTCTTATATAAGGGAGGATGCAAATAAATTGTGCGCACCATGCAGGAGGTTAAGCAGATTGATCATGGAATGAGAGTTTTTATTTAATGATGGCAGGTTGGACAGACTGGGGCTGTTACCGCTGGAATTTAAAAAAGTGAGGGGTGTCTTGATTGATGTGGATAGGATCCTGAATGGTCTTTTCAAGGTGAGCAAGGAAGGGATTTTTCCTCTGGTGAGTCAGGCCAAAACTAGGTGACATTGTTTGAAAGCTAGGGGTCACCCTTTTGGGACAGAGATGAGGAGATTTTTTTTTCTCAGAGAGTTGTGCAATTTTAAATGCACCTGGGGGGAGGCTGGAGAAATTGTAAAGTGCCAGTGGGATTGTTTTCACTAGAGTTCAGACGAATGAGGGGGGATCTTATAGAAACTTATAAAATTCTAACAGGACTGGACAGGGTAGATACAGAGAGGATGTCCCCGATAGTGGGTGCGTCCAGAACCAGGGGTCACAGTTGGGGATAGACGATTTAGCCTGGAGGTGAGGAGACATTTCTTCATCCACGGAGTGGTGAGCCTGTGGAATTTATTACCACAGGAAGTGGTTGATGCCAAAACATTGAATGTATTCAAGAGGTGACTAGATACAATACTTGGGATGAATGGGATCAAAGGTTATGGGGAGAAAGCAGGATTAGTCTATTGAGTTAGATGATCAGCCGTGATCGTGAAGAATGGCAGAGCAGGCTCGAGAGGCTGAATGACCTCCTCCTGCTCCTATCTTCTAAGTTTCTAAAAGACAAACAGATTAGCTACAATCTTATTGAATAATGGTGACATCTGGAGGGAGTGGCTGTTCTCCTTCTACACTTATGTGTTCTTGACATCCAAATATTGGAACCTTAATTGTTGATTAATTTTATGCAATCTTCAATATTCCAAACGCCTACCATGATATGCAGAAAGTGTATGGAGATTTATCCTTTTTTTTGCCTTGAGGGAGGTTGTTACTTGGTTTAGCAATGTACATAGCAAGAATTTCATTAACATTTTCAAGATAGATGCAGACAACTAAATCTCATGTGTGTAAAAGCTGTGTTGAGCCAATCTAAAAATGATTGTTAGATCTGCCAGTGTTTAGAGACTGTACTCTGTCAGATCACAATACCTATAGAATTAATTGCCTCTTTATAGCAAAGGAACAGGATTTTTTAAAAAGATTAGGTATTAGTGATCATACTCAGAGACATAATATGACAAACAGATCTATCAATAATGCTGGGAGAACTCTTCTATTAGGTTCATGATTGCCAGTGGTTCAGTAAAACAACTGACGGGCTGAGAAATTCAGCTCTGTGGCAAATTGGGTTCTCAATTTGTAAAACTAATTGTGACAACATTACCTGGTCATACTGTATTTGAAATCTTCATTTCTGATTCGTCAAAAACAAAGCCTGCTGATGAAATCATTTGAAAGGGAAAACCTCTACCAGCTACTATAAGCTGCTTTAGTAGATATAAAAAAAAATTTATGCAAACAAATGAAAATATCTCCTTTGCAATTCACTGAGCTCTTGTATTAAATTCATGCAAAAATGTGACCAGAGGTATAGTTCATACCTTAAAACAGATTAAGGAAGACCTCAGCACTATTTAGAAATGGTGAACAGAACCTGAGTACCAAAAAAACCCTTGTCCTCCCACCACTTTTAAGAGATTTAATTTTTGCTGGTGAAGAATTGTACGAAGAGTGATTCAGACAGAGCGTAAATTTACTTTCAGCAGGTTCATTTGAACTTGTACTGCATTAAAGTAGATCTCAGGTTGTCTGTTCCAAGGGCCTTATCATGCAAGGTGATGAGCATGACTGTATGGAGCATATGTAAATGCCCTTGAAAGGTGGATAAGATCTATTTAAGTACTATGATCTGAAGGTTTTTTTAAAACCCCCTGCACTTTAAACTTGAACAGAAGTTTTTAGCAAACCATAAGATAAATACTTGCTGAACTGCTTTGATTGATTGGCAACTTGGCCGAAAAAACTCTCAATATAAAGGGTGAGGAGTTGAATGTCAGGCAGCCCCCCACTGTTTGGAGTCTGGAGATTTCAACATGTCACAATCCAATCTTGACTGTCTGTGCTGGTATTTTAAATAGTTGGATATTAGGACAGTTGAGAGTCTGGACTTTGAACTCCAGAAGAAAATCTAATATTGAACTGAAGACAAGCAGTTGTTGGGCTGGTTACGTTAGAAAGCCCACCTCCATTCATTGGGATATTAGTTCAGTTCTGATGGCAATTGTAGCACCTTAACCATCACAAATCTCCTATATTCCCTCTTTTCCTCCACATTCCCCCCTCTATAAATCTTCCTCATCCCTAACATCCCCCTTACCCATTTGTCCACTTAGCCAGTATCTGCAGTGTACTGCAAGCGCATGCTCTAATAATTTTGGCGAGTTTTTGAGATGCTCTTCAGATTATCACATTAAAGAGTCACTCAAAATTAATTTCAAGATTATTAAACTCTGAGAAGCTTAAAACTGACATTAATATACATTTACTCACAATCTCCCTGACAGCTATGTCAACAATTCTTGCTGATCCATTTGTGGGTTTGCAGCTCATCCTTGCATACATAATGAATCATATTGAACATCTTTTTTCTAAGTAAACCTCCCAAACTGAATACATGAAGAAAACTTTATCATCATTGGAGGGCTCAAACAACAATTCAAGCTTTGGTTAGTGGAAGAGATGTCTGAGCTGTAATGAAACAAAAATAATAAAATGTAGGGGACAGCTGCATGTTCAAATCTGCATTGTAATACAAGAGCCATTTATCCAGTGGATGAATCTGAAAGCTTTTCCATTTCTACAAGTCTGTGAAATGTAATAGTTGCTTGTCTTTTAAGCTCAAAACCTCTCATTAATTACTAGATTAGTGCTTAACTTATCATGCAGTGACTCGTTGTGACACATGACAATAAGAAGACATTTTGAACTCACTTTGCCAAAATGCTGCTGACTCAGGGATAGGATGCCCTAATAGTTCATAAGATCTCTGGGCTAATTTGAACCATGTCAACTTCAAAAAGCAGTCAAACTCCTCAAAAAGCATGAAGGTTTTGAAATATGCATTGCCTCGATGGCAACAGTGAGATCAGGAATGCTGATGTATGCTTTCAATCTGTACCCTTACGTTGACAACCTTCAAACATGCAGTCATTGAGAATGGATGTGTGTGATGTGGTACATTGCCATCTACCTTTAAGGAGGCGTATCTTAAACAAATGTCAAGTGTTATTACTTCAAGACAGGATGTGTTGTGTTTGTGTCATAATTTCTAGATTGTCTTTGAGCAGCTGCTATAGAAGTAAGGCTTACCAAATTTAATCTCCTGGGAAATCTACAAGTGTGTGGTTTTGCCTTCAAACAAAGAAATACATTTTGTTTCACCAACTCTTTTGTTGATTGGTACATTTACACTGAATAGAGATGTATAATAGCGATTATCCAGAAGTTAGCTCCCATTTGCCATTTTTAAAGCCTGCCCAACATGGGTTGATCTCATGTTGTGGCAGGAAAATCCAGCCTATTGGAATATACACTTAAATATAGTGCTCAGATACATTCATACATGTCATTATCAAGTAAATACAAATAATATTCTTGGATGTTCGTTCTTGCTTTGGAGATTGAATCCCACAACTTACTTCTTTAACCTATGAATATTGTATATGTAAAATAGTCGCTGGATGAAATTTTATTGGAGTTTCATTGATCTCCCATTATAGTACAGAACTACACTGGCAGTGGATTTCCCTAAGGAAATGATAAGGTATAAATTGAACAGTGGTGGAGTAGTGGAATTCCTGCACAATTTCAATCAACTTGTCTTTATTTCCATCTTTTTCTAAGTTGGCTTTCCAGCTTCATGTCTCTCTGTTCACTTTGTTGACAAACTGACAGCTCATAGTTATGTGCAATAGAAGACCTTTCTGATTCCTCTACCCATTGACAAATTATATTGTTAACGTTTCCCACTGTCGACGTGTCAGTGTGCCTCAGAATATAACCAGAGAGCCTTGCTGATTGATCTATCATGTTTGATCTCAGATGTGTAGTAAACTAGCCATGATGGCTATTAGCAACCAATTTCAAATGTAAATTCTGGTAAGATGTAACTCATTGATAATTGCTATTTAGGCAAGGAGAAGGTCAGTTTATTTGTGATGATCCTTCCTCTTTATTTGAATAAACTATAAACCAGCTTAGGATATCAGGGATAACCAGGGCGAGAAAGCAAAGTTTAATAGTCATTAGCTGAAAAATATATCCAAAAATCAACAACAGAAGGAAAAGGAATTTTGGATCAGTTTGTCACTAGCATATATTTTTATTCCTTAACTTAGTGAAAATGTGGATCTGAGCAATTTGGTATTCTGCATATTTTCCTGTTTTTTAAGCAAATTCATTGAGTGGAAGAAATATGTTCATCGGTACTTGTAGTAATGGTATAAACCTTATTTATGCAACACAAAAACAGTAAATATTGGATTATTGCCAAAGAAAGCTTCTGCCCTTGTTTAAATGTCCAATGCTGGAAAGGTATTAGTATAAAAGTTCTTGTGGCAGGTTTGTATTAAGCACAATGCCAATGCTGAAATGTGAACTGCAACCTCTGTCCTTTTTGTGAATTACTCTGTTTCTGTGGCGACATTAGTCACCGTCATGCTCCTTGACATGCACATTGCCTGGTGTAAAACAATGTAGCTGAGCACTTGTAGAGCCATATACAGTGTTGTTCAGAGTCTGGGTGGAAAGAATCCTAATTATGCTCTGGACCTTTCATGTCACCTTGTATAATGAAGAGAAATGCAGCAATCACAATATTTTGTGACTTCATATAAATTATTACCTTACTTTTTTGAGGCTAAGGTGAGGAAGGAAGAGAAATCCCATTAGCCTATAGTGCATGGCTTCCATTTAAGGCTACAAACATGTTAAAGAATAGCAACTTATGCAGGCAGCAGACATGATTGATGGCATCGTGTCAGAGAGTGGTAGCAAACACACTAGTCAATACCAGCATGCGCTGGTGTCGCTCAGAATAGCCCTCCTGCTGCTCAGAAACAGAAGAGGCCCCCTCCTCCCCAAAACTCATTCTTCACCGTTGTCAGGTCTCACAAATCAGCACTTTTCAAACTCCTACAAGTATTTTCTCTTCATGTCACAGTGTTTTTTTTCTAGGTAGTTGAATCATGCTTACTTTAAGTTCATCTTTTTTTTTGCAATTTTCTTTTGGATGTTTAGCTGTAAAGACCTTAAATATTTGCAAATAGGTGTAGCTATTGATATAAGCTATGAAAACACCAGTGTGGTACAAAACAACATCAATCCAATCCATTGCACTGGTGATTCTGATTATTGTAGGTTGATCACATTTTGTGCTAATCATTCAGAATATTGTCAGTTGGGAGTTCTGCTTTACTCGGAGCCTTACCAATTGAACTTTGAGTAATCTCAGCAGTATTATAACATCTTCACATAGAAGAAAGGATAAATGTCGGGAGTCTTTGTGGGAAGTGGTATCAGAAGTATTGAGGGCAACTCAGGAGCAGGCATTATGAAGCCAGTGGACAGCAAAATGAAAAAAAGTACGTGGAATAGGGTGTAACTTCCAAACTACATTGAAATAACTGTAAGTTTATTTAGAAGGTAATTCTAACCCCCATAACTTAGATTTTTAGATTAACTTCTTAATCAATTTCTAACCTTCCATGCTATGTTTATGCAAGAGTGTTGAACTCTGCCAAATTAAATTGAAGGGAAGGCCTAATTATGGGAACAAAACAAAATTTTATCATTGTGGTATTATTTTGCAGGTATCTTTGTAAAAGAAAAGGATACTGCCAAGGAAGGAAGATCGACAGAGAAATTTAATAGAAGCAAATATGAAGAAGGAAAGGCATTTAAAAGGCAGGCAATGTTAAATGTAGGGCAGTCATCTCGTCCAATAGTACGCACCCTAGTTTGCCGAAAGAATTCAGGATGGAAATATTTGAGGAAAAGCCATTCTTTTGTTCCTTCATGAAAATGGGAGTGCTGCCAGAGGAACAAAGAGTTGCAAATGTTAGCCCCATTCAAACTGGAAGTTGGATAAATTCAATAACTAAAGACCAGGTAGTCCAACAGTGGTAGATAATCTTTCAAAGACTATAATCTGGAGCAAGCTCAACTGTAATGTGGAAAAAAAACATGATTAATAAATAGCAGCCAGCATGTATGTATTAAAGGTAAAATCATGTGTGACCAATTTGCTCCATGATGAATTGATAAAGACAGTTGATGATGGAGGTGCAGGGATATGAATATATCAGTAAGCTATGAAACACTATCTCAGTAACTACATTAAAGTCCAGGAGGTGAGTTTTACCCCTTGCTGTGTAGTCTGATAGCTCTCAGTTCCTGCTCCCAGATCTTTGCAGCATTTATCTTTAGAAAAGGGCTCAGCTTCATCCTCTTATGCCCCATTGCAATTAAAATAAGTTTAGAATGACACTGATATTTTCTTCCTTCATCTGTGTCTCTGTGCCCAAGTCATTTGGACCATTGGACACTTTTATCTGTCTCCAGTATTCCCCCTCTGTCTGAACCCTTCCTTTGCATGCTTGCTCTCAGTAGTATTTTGATTGAGAATTGCAGCATGAGATTGGTAATTTCAAATTTTCCACTCCCATCACTCACTCTAATCTGTTTCCTTTAAAATTGCAATGTTCCCCTAGGCCAACCCTCACAATTATCTTCCAGCCTGCTGACAGATTTGAATTACTGTTGTGTGTCTTACATTACCCTCAACAATGTCTATCCCAGTTCCTGCACATCTGTTATCATCCTTCCTCTTCTCCCATGATATAGTTGTTTTTTTCCTTATTTCAGCAAGCATTATGCTCAACAGATCATCCTCTACCATCTTTTCCACCTTCAGTCTTCCTTCTCTCCTTTCGGCAATCCAAAGGGACCATTCTAGTCCACTCCACTAGTGCCAAAGGGACCATTCTAGTCCACTCCACCACTATCAAAGGGGCCATTCTAGCCCAATCCACTAGTGCCAAAGGGACCATTCTAGTCCACTCCATCACTACCAAAGGGGCCATTCTAGTCCATGCCACCACTACCAACATCTCACTTCCTACCACAGCTCATGCAAGTGCAGGAGATGGGTCACCTGCCCCTTCCCATCCTCACGTTACCAGTTTAAGGCTTCCAATTCCAACTACTCACAATGTGGTTTGCTATATACCGGGCAGCAGAAATATTGATTGAGCACTTCGTGTAACATTTCTGTTAAGTCTGCAAGTTTGAGTCTGAGGTTCCATTTACCTATCATTTTAACTGTCCACATTGCTTTTGTACTTACTTCTCTGTTCTAAGCAACTTACAGATTTCCAGTAAAATGCAACATAAGCCAAAGAAGCACCATTTCATTTTTGCTTTGGCAATTAACAGTCTTTGGCAATTAGGGATGGCACGGTGGCTCAGTGGCTAGCACAGCAGCCTCACAGCACCAGGGACCCGGGTTCGATTCCAGCGTCGGGTAACTGTCTGTGTGGAGTTTGCACATTCTCCCCCTGTCAGCGTGGGTTACCTCCTGGTGCTCCGGTTTCCTCCCATAGTCCAAAGATGTGCAGGCTAGGTGGATTGGCCATGCTAAATTGCCCGTAGTATTCAGGGGTGTGTGGGTTATAGGGGGGATAGGTCTGGGTGGGATGCTCCAAGCGGCAGTGTGGACTTGTTGGGCCGAAGGGCCTGTTTCCACACTGTAGGGGATCTAATCTAATCTAATCTTCCAACCTCAAAATTGGGTTCCACAATTTCAGATGGCCATGTCTGTCTGCATTTTGTTTCACTGTTCTTTGCAGGTTTAGTTTTCTGCCTTGTTTTTCACTTGTCTTTTTTTAATTCGGTGGGTAGCTGTACATCACTTTTCACACTTTCTCTAGATACACAGCTGACTTTGTTTTTTAACTTGTTCATCACCATTTTCATAAGTTCTGCATCACCAAGTCTTTTTTTAAATTAATTTATCCTGTTTTCCACCTTATCACAGACCTTCCCTTTTGTTCTTTTCCCACCTTGCACATTTTACTTATTTGTAAACTATTATTTTCTGGCATACCCAAGTCCTGGTGACTCGTCATTGACATGAAACTTTAACTCTAGCTGGAATTTTCTCACTGAAGTGAAAATGTCCATCAAGGACATGTGATGATGTCAGTCCTGCTATGGCCCACGGAGAGTTATCTTGGGCATTCATATACTTTTACCATCAATATTTAAGTGAGATGTTGAGTGTGTTACTTTGCAGATTGTGTGGCAAGTGAGATGGAAGCTCTAGCCACTGCAAGGAACTTCTGAATTGCAAAGCTCTGCTGTTACACTTCAAGCCCAGCTGAACACCACTTCTGAGGCTGCGTGCCAGGAACTAGCCCCCACACTGTGCGCTTGTCTTGAAAGTTTTAACATCTTAGCACTGAGAAAATCCTGAACTCCTTGCTTCATAGTGAAAATATTGAGGTGTTGGTGGACAGGATAATGGAAAGAAGGTTAATCCTTTACCTGAGGATAGTAAGAACTGCTGGAGTCAGAGATAACACAGTGTGGAGTTGGAGGAACACAGCAGGCCAGGCAGCATCAGAGGAGTAGGAAAGTTGACGTTTTGGGTCATGACCTTTCTTCAGTAGAAGTGTCCTGACCCAAAACATCAACTTTCCAGCTCCCCTGATGTTGCCTAGCCTGCTGTATTCCTCCAGCTCCACACTGTGTTAATGCTTTACCTGGCAGACCTCAACAAGAGGCCGGCTCACCAAACTTATTCAGTTTGTGCAGAGATGGCAGCATGGCTCAGTGCTGTCTCTACTCTCAAAAGGCTGCTGTTAGAATGTCAATAAGCTCCTGGGATCTGCAAGTGTAATTAGCACCATCTTCTTTCTGCTATAATAAATGCCATACTGGAAATCAGTTGTTAACTCCATTCCTTTTTCCACAGATGGTGCCAGACCTGCTGAGAGTCTCCAGCATTTTTTGTACAAATATCTTCTTTCTGCTGCAAATATTTTTTACACTGTGGGTGGGTCACATGTAGAATGAACTTGCTGAGGAAGTGCTGGATGTAGGGCAGAGCTACATTGTTTAAAAGGCATTTGGATAAGTTCATAAATAGGAAAGGTTTGGAGGGATATACACCAGGAGCAGACAGGTAAGATTCGTTTAGACTGGGATTATGTTTGGCATAAATGTTGGACCAAAGGATCTGTTTCTGTGCTATATGACTCTATGACTCAAGGATGCCTGGCTCCAAATCAGTGTTAAATATCATGTATAGATACAGACAATGTCTGGCTGTCCCTTAGCTTTAAATAACATGCCCAAAGTCCTGAAGTCATGATGGAGATATGATGAAGTTGTGAGGTTGGTGCTTTATAATGCAAAGTTGTGTGAATAATGGTCCATGAAGAGTATGGCCATTGACCATGGAGGCATATTATATAGAAGTGGTTTCATACGAAGAGAGTCTGGAAAGCGAGCGCAGATTTATATGAAAATGGTGTTGTATGGGCCCTTACAAAGTAAGTAGCCAGGTACCCATTTTGTTTTATGTGTTTAGTTTATTGTGTATCTTGATTTGGATTGATTGTCTATAACTCTAAATTGGCACTCACACATGAGCAGATGTGGTCTATGACTTCAGCTGGCCGTAACAGGATAGAGGAAGCATCTCGTGTTTGTGCCATTGATGTCACTAGGCTTGGAATGAGTAGGCTGGAGAGACGTGGGCAAGGGGGAGATGGGCATTGAATCTGGTGCTAATCTATCAGAGCTTCCTGTTCTCTGTGGTGTGAAGTAGGTCTTCTTAGCTATCACTCCTTCAATGAACCTACTGCTTGGACATCTCCAGCTGTCATATTGCCCAGAAAGCTGTCCTTCTTAGAGTTGGGAGAGTTGTGTCAGGCTGCTGCTGTGCTTGTTTATTCCCCCTCTCCTCTCCTCCCCTCCACAGCTGCTGCTCCACCTTTGGAGTGATCTATCCTCTTGTCTAGACACCAAAATAGTCATTATTGCATGCACAGATGGGACCAGTGGTGTCAGCTGGCAGTGTTGCTGTGTTCCTGTATGTGTATGCTTATTCCTGCACCCCAATGGGTGGAGTTCATTATAAATGTAGCCATTTTATTTATGGAGAGGAAAATTGTGAGCGTAATATCAATAGGGTCAGTTGGGCTATAATGTGATGCAAATGCACAGAAATAAGTTCTTCACCTCCTGACAGCAAGGTTCACAATCAAAGGTGTGAGGGCCAAATCAGGAGCACTTCACTCAAGTTGAAAATATGATTTTTGACTACTCGCCAGATTAAGTCATCTAGCTTGCTATTCTTCTCATCATTAGCTTAGAAAGGCAGATGTTCCACCAACTGCTTTCCTCTCTGTAGATGCTGGATATCTTCCCCCTCAATAGATAGACCTTCTATTTCGGATTTTTGCTTTTCGAATGAAGGAACATTTATCAGAGGGGAGGAATTCATTCTGTGTTGAACATCAGGTGTGAGCACTTAGATTCCTCCTTCTTTTCATTTATATGAAATGACCTGGATGCAAATCAAAAAATACTAAATATTTCAGACGGCATAACACTAAGAAATGTAGTAAAAGGTGAGGAGGGGAGTAATAGGTGGTGAGCACAAGCAATGTCAAAGTTGGAGCGGGAATCAGCAATTTAAATCCTCGATCCTGGTCCACCAATAAATAAGATCATGGTCGACGTCATCTCAGTCTCAAATCCATTTTCTTGCCCACTCCCCATAACAATTTAACCTATTACCAGTTGGAAAGCTGTATACCTTCTTCTCAAAGATAATGGGAACTGCAGATGTTGGAGAATCCAAAATAACAAAGTGTGGGGCTGGATGAATGCAGCAGGCCAAGCAGCATCTTAGGAGCACAAAAGCTGACGTTTCGGTCCTAGAACGAAGGGTCTGGGCCCAAAACGTCAGCTTTTGTGCTCCTAAGATGCTGCTTGGCCTGCTGTGTTCATCCATCCCCACACTTTGTTATCTAAACCTTCTTCTCAAATTTGCTCAATGTTCCAGCATTGCTCTGGGTAGTGAATTCTATAGATTCACCATGCTTTGAGAGAAATAATTTCCCCTCGTCCCTGTTTTAAATTGCTTACCCTTATCCTAAAACTGTGACTCTCATTCTAGAGAGGGGTAGACACATAGCATAAACTATGGGAAACGTGAAATAATGTACTTTGGAAGGAAAAGCCAATATAAGCTGCTGAGTATAATTTTAAAAGTGATGCAGGAAAATCAAGTCCTGGGGGTGGACATATACAAGTATTTAAATTGGCAGACAAATAGATAACAAGTCTGCTAAAGAATGCATCTGGGCTTTTGGGCTTCATAAGTAGAAGCAGAATCATCCTTGCTGGCAGCCTACCAGGTCTTATGATTGGCATCAGGATACATGTCAGATTATTTTCTTGAAACACAATGCAGGCTCTGTGTTGCACTTTTAATAGAACACCATAACGCTACAACAGAACTTGAAAGTCGTAAATGTATATTTCCAAGCTATTATTCAGTTCAAGGTATCTTAGGTTTTATGTCTTTTAGATTCGCTTACAACTAAATGCCGCAGAGATTGTTATTTCTGTGAACTTGCAGAAATAATTTTTCAACAGTGTCACTTACCAGCCTTTTCTGATCAAAAGAAAATTAGTTATTTTCAAGCAGAAAATTACCATGTTACAAAAAGTCACAAACGTTATTGAAAAGGCTTCAGTAAAGCTTAGACATTTTGCTGACTTTATTAAACGGTGTCTAAAAAATGAAAAGACAATGTGAAAGAAATTCCTTTCACAACATCACTTCAAATGATGTGATCCAGACTATGTCAATGCCTCCGGGCAGATAGTGCTGTGAGCTGCTCTACATACAGTCTTTTTTTTTAATGATAGCAACATTGATAATATTGAACAAGTTGGATCCCAAGGTGAAATCTGGCTTAATAGACTATAAGTTTAGTTTTTGCTATTTTGTTTAGTACGGCAGCAAGTCATTGAACACATTCACAAGAAGCTGCCATTTTACCTTTAACAAAGAACACCGGGCTTTATTACATACGTAAGGAAATTAAACTATGTATGAACCATTTGAAATATTTTATCTCAAATGACAAGAATAAGAATTCAACAGTTTTACCCTCAACTATAACTTCAAGTCAAACCTCAGCAAAGTCTGTTTTTAAGTTCCTTTTCAGCTGGCAATGTTGTAATTGGTTTCAGGAACATTCTTTTCATTGGCTTCTTAACACTTTCAGGACAAACACGTGAGTTTTTTTTCATGTTCTCATCTTCCAGCAATTTTCTGTTTACACAGTTTTCTTCAAAACTACTCAAGACTTTTCCCCAGCTGCAGCTTATTGGAGATTGCTATTCTGATAACAAATCTTGTTCTGATGGAATTCACACACTGTCGACTTCTGAATGGCTCTGTCTTTCTACCTGTACTATAGGATACCTAACTGCGAGGAAACAGAAGTCATTACGGCAAGAAATTCAGCATGTCTGTAAAGACTCTTGCCAGTTTTTACAGATGCACCATAGAAAACATTCTGTCTGGATGCATCACAGCTTGATATGGTAACTGTACTGCCTAAGACAGAAAGAAACTACAGACAGTTGTGAATCCAGCCCAGCCCATCATATAAACCAACCTTCTATCCATTGATTCCATGTATACTTCCCACTGCTTCAAAAAGGTAGGCAACATAATCAAAGATCTCCTTCATGCTGGTTAAAATCTCTTCCAACCAGTTCTGGTGGACAGAAAATGCAAAAGCTCGTACACACATACCAACAGATTCAAAGACAGCTTCTTCCCCACTATTATTAGACTTCTGAATGGACCTCTCAAATTTCAGATATAATGTTGACCTCACTCTTTGTGCACATTCTCTGCAGCTGTAACATTGTATTGTTTGCTTTGTTCGATTACCCTTATGCACTTTGTATAGTATGATAGAGGAGGCAATGGCCTAGTGGTATTATTGCTGGACTGTTAATGCAGAGGCCCAGCAAGTGTTCTGGGGGCCTGGGTTTGAAACTTGGCATCATTTTCAAATGATGGTATTTGAATTCAATAAAGATCCGGAATTAAGAGTCCAATGATGACCATGAACCCATTGCTGATTGCCAGAAATACTCATCTGGTTCCGTAATGTCCTTTAGTGAAGGAAATTGTCATCTTTACCTAGTCTGGCCTACATGTGACGCCAGACCCACAGCAATGTGGTTGACTCTTAACTGCCCTCAGGGCACTTAGGGGGTGAACAATAAATGCTGGCCTAGCCAGTGCTGTCCCCATCACGTGAATGAATAAAGAAAAAAAAATTCTGCCTGTACTGCACACAAGACAAAACTTTTCATTGTATCTGGGTACATGTGACAATAATAAATCAAATCAATCAAAAATGTTTTCTCTACCCTCGTTTCTAATGTACTGAACTGTTCACTTCAATTGTTTTGAAGATTTCCTTTAGCAAACTATCAGATAAGCCAGAACCACTCAGAGAATTCGGAAATGAAATCAAAAGGATGAGCAGAATCTATGTGGGGGTAGGTGGGCAGGTGCAGGCTCATGTAGACAGTTCATGTACGGTACAAAATCTGTTAGATTTATGGGAAAGGCTATCAGGAAGGGATCTGGATGTTGACAGCCTGGTCAATGCACAGAGGTGGAGGCTGGAATCCTCTGTTCAAATTGAGCTGGCTGTTGCTTTCCAGCATGCTGAAATCAAAATGTAAAATGGTTATGGAACTGGAAGGAGCCACCCTCCAAGTGGATGGGGTTAGTGCCTCGAACAATGAGGGAGGGGCCTGTAAGGCCACTATTGTGAGACCCTCTACTGACCAACAACATTACACACTGACTTATGCATTGCATAGGACACAGATATGTGGGCCCCCATCTTCCAGGCAATCCTAAGGCTTTGGCTGTCTTTTTGTGTTGTACAGATCCCTGCCTCAGACATGGTTGCCCACATCATTTCCAACAACACTTCTGTAATCTAAGCTCAGGGAAAGCATAGGAGTGTTTAATCCATAGTACAGCCTGTATGAGCATGAAATTAGGCATCATGCCGGCACAGTTATATTTGGGGTTACACAGAGATGGACACATACAGATGTAATGCAAGATCAATCATTATTTTTTTCAAATGTGATACTTTATTGTTATGATACTAATGCTTGAAGAGGTGTGTTTTGCTTTCGTTGTTTTATGAATTGAAGTTTTGAGCCATAGGTATTGAGCGACGAAGTAAACAGCTTTTGAGGCCCTGGGTTTTTTTTAAAAGTTGGAAGAATAGAAGCAGCATGAATGGTTAGAGCCTGGCTCCCACAGAACCGGGTACTAGTTTAGCTCTCAGCAGTTGCTGGGGTTTTGAAGTTGGCTGTGAAAGCATACATCTCTCTCTTAGCCACAGCTAAAAGCTGGAGTTCTTTCTGCTGCCAGAATTGTATGTGAGAAAATCAGTTTTACTGATTTTGCCTTTGTCAATGGGGTGTTAATGGGATGTTATTGTTGTATTTTAGTAGTTAACTAATATTCTGTTAGTTTTCCAACAGAAATAAGTTATTCAATTCTTCATTCTTTTGTTTGTGTTTTAACTGGGGTTCAGAACAAAATGTGTTTTGCTTGAAGCTGAGTACTGTAACCAATCGAATTAGATCCAGAACACAACACCTTACACTCGTCTTTAAATAAGATAAAAGTTGGGACCTAGGCTATCTCCTTAATATATTTGCAGGGGGTGGGGGTTGGTTTGGTCCACAACATTATAAACAGTGCCACCCATACAACCATAGTGCCCTTGAAATTTTTTGTTTTCTTTTTCTTTGCCTCCCACAATGTTTTAGTGTTATCCCAGGTTCCACAGCTCAGGTGGAGGGAACTTACTGGGCAGTGGAACCTGTTGATTCTGTAGGTTTGGCCAGGCCGCTAGCATCTGGATGACCCAAATATGCTGAGAGGGGTCTTGCTAGAGGCAAATGGATTTAACAGTTGGAGTATTGGACAGGAGCAGGCAGGATGGGGAGGGGTGCCTGGCCACCTCTGGAACTCCCTGAGAGAAGACGTCTGAAACTCCTGTGTGTGGCTCCACCTCCAGTTGGGTGCTCTAGCACTGCTTTGTCTCTATGAGGAAGGTATACCTGAAGTGCACACAAGGTATCCTGTCCCTGTGTTGCCATGCTGAGGACCAATGGCTGGGCCACTGGAGCACACCTCTCCAGCAGACCTTGAGGGCGTTGAACCTAGCTCTCCTTGGCAGCTTGATGCAGCTGAGTCCCCATTATAGTCCTGCATGAGTTGCTGCAATGTTGCAGGTTCAGTACAATGAGGGCCGTTGCATTCCACATACCTGTCTGCTGATCCTATTCCTCTCTATGTATCTGGACCAAGTGCCTGATTGCTAGCCCCACAAGCTCCTCAGAAGGAGCCCAGCCTCCAGCAGTCCTCCGAGATCCACCGGGCCATTGGCATTTCTTCCTTTCCCAATTTACTGTGGAGTGCTCGAACACTCTCTCAGCCTAACATTCCTCCCATGGTGTCATTATCTAAGCTGCTGCCTGTGCAGAAAACAAGTTTCTGATGCTTCTTCTCAGACATTGTCATTCTCGATGTCTCAGAGGTTGAGGAGGTACTTTCTTGGGGAGCAGCCTGTTTTTTTTTAATGTAGGCCCTGGATGTCCCGCTGATACCTGCAAGATACTTGGAAATTAAGGTGCTATGGCCAATGGTTCAAATTGGTATGCAATCAATGATACTCACAGAGGGGTTAATGTGAGAGTTGCAGTGGAAGAAAAAGGGGTGATCACTCAATAATCAGGATATGGATATCTCGGCATCCCCTCTGGAGCTGTCCCAGTCTTCTCCTTCCGTCAGACAGGATTCGCTCCTCATAGTGGGTGAGGAGCTCTTTGTTGGGCACAGTCCCTATCTGCTCCATTGTGGATTACCTCCTCCTAGAATGGGAGACACGAAGAGAATGAGTGAGATGGAAGTGGGTGGCACAGCTGTCAGTTACGGTGTAGGTGGACAAAAGTTGGTGAGGTGTCCCAGATGAGTCAATAGGCAGCATAAAGGCCATGTGGGTTAGCCTTTTGGGAGATTGTAGGGAACACGAAGAAGTTGTATGAAATAATGAGAGTGTAAGAACATGAGCCTTGGTAGGAGATGAGTGTAACAGCAGAGATAGAGTGAATGTAAGGTCATAGATTGTGGTATTTTAGCAGAAAAGATCATTGACTCTTTTACAGCAGTTCCTCTGGACCAGACATATCACTTTCACCTGCCAGGGTCTGGTTCTTTGGTGATCCTCTGGGCAGTGGGCATCCTCCTCTGCACCATCATCTATATCAGGAGCAACACAAAAAGTGGTGCATCACAACCTTGTTGAATTTGATGGTGTATTGTTGGGAATGCAAATGAAAATGCAACTGTGGCTCATAGTGGAAACATAATGTTACAATAGCCAATTGCCTCAATGACTGGTGATGCCCTTACATGGGCATTCATTATGATCTTCAGGGTATTAGTTAATACCTAACCCAGGAGTTTATCCAGACTTAAGTAGGTTGAAGCAGAAATGTAGAGGGATTTATATCTTGTGTTCTCCTGCCTGAATTTTTGCCCTGTTGCCTCCAAACCAGTTGCCAATGAGGCATTTCATTCCATTCCGTGTCTATACTCAGCAAGAGATGAAAGCACAGCAGGAGGTCACAGAGTATGAAAGTGGCTTGCAAAATAATCAATAGATGCGGAAAATAGCAACCTAAAGCCATCTGTGAGCAAGGATGTACCTTGCAGTGTTAACTTGTTGAGACTGAGGTTGGTGTTCATGATGAAGAAATGTTTTGTCTGTTCCTCAGCCCCTTGTGCAGCTCCTTTTCACTGCACTCTCACTGGAGTCGTGGTGAGATGGAACACCATTCACTTTTGTATACAATGACTCACAGTCCCAACTGCTCCACTAGTGAGTAGTGAATATAGAGGCAGGTCCTTAAGTAAGAACCATCTGGAAGATTGAATCAGAAGGGATCCCATTCTATCCTTACAGCTACATACCTGGAAATAAAGCTAGTTCCTACTTAAAAACTAAGGTGCAAAAAGTCAGTGTGTAGTTTCTGATATGAAGGAACCAGAAGGAACTCCCAATTTGATTATACTTTGACTGTCAGTGTATTGTACTGACATTAAATAGTACTTTTAAGCTGAACAAATAGATGGCTTAGAATTAGATGAAAGGAAAAAAAAATCAAATGTAGGAAAACCAGGCTTAGGAGCACGAACAGGCGAATTGGCCCTTCAAATGTACTCCACATACTATAAATCATAACTCATTTGTTTATGGTCTCAGTTCCACTTTCCTGTCTGTTAATATCTCCTCTCTCCTCTCACCCACGACTCCCTTGTTTATCAAAAATCTGCCCGAATCACTATTGAATAAATTCAATGGCTCAGCCACCATTCTTTCCTAGTGAAGAGCTCCACAAGCTAATGATGTGATGAGAGAAAAAAAGGCCAATGATCTAACTTTGCAGCTTGCACTTTATCAGTCCCCTCAAAACTATTTTAATAAGATCATTTTCATTCTTCTAAACTTCACTGGATGAACACCGAAGTGGCTCAATCTGTGCTTCATAAAAAAATGTCCTTTTATCCCAGGTATATGCCACAGAGAAATAGAAGTAGAGCAGAAGAACCAACAAGGCCACAACAAGCAGCACTCTCCAATTGATTCCGAACAGCCTCAGTATGAAGAGGTCATGGATAAGTGAGATGCAGTGTCATTACAGACTGTGAATGTGCCAGGACACTGCCACTAAAAGATACCAGCTGATGAAACAGGTATACAACAGGAGGGGTAATGGGAACTGCAGATGCTGGAGATTCCAAGATAATAAAATGTGAGGCTGGATGAACACAGCAGGCCAAGCAGCATCTCAGGAGCACAAAAGCTGACGTTTCGGGCCTAGACCCTTCATCAGAGAGGGTCTAGGCCCGAAACGTCAGCTTTTGTGCTCCTGAGATGCTGCTTGGCCTGCTGTGTTCATCCAGCCTCACATTTTATTATCATACAACATGAGGGAATGGGAGACCACCCTATCCCGGTGGCTTCAAATGTTTATACAACTGGCTGTTTCCAAAGATCCACTGGGGACCATGGTGGGGTCTCACAAACCTCAACCCACGAATGTGTCAAGGTTGTTACTGATTCAGTTCATGCCAGATCCCACAGCTTCATCTTGTCTTCCTGTTACAAGGTCAGTCTTGCAATCTAGGCATTAGGCTTTGCCAACATCGATGGTATCCCCAGGACCACTATAGGCAGAGGTCATATTGAGAGTGCCATATTATCACACAGCTGATTTTGTCAAGAGAAAAAGTCCCATTTTATCAATATACATATCATCTGTGATCATTAGTTCCACACCTTAGAAGTCTTAGGCAGACACCCTGAGAGCAGCCAAGACGGTTATGTTACTGAGAACTCTCATGTTCCTACTTTGCTTCAATAGTCAGTTGCTGTACAAGGATTTAGGGGCAACAATCTGTGACCATTGCTACTAACTCTGTCGCACTTTTTAAAAAAAAATGATTTATTAGTGTCACAGGAACATAGGCACAGTGAAAAGATTTGTTTTGCGTGTAGTACAGGCAAAGTTCAAACATACAAAGTTCATAGGGCTATTAGAATAGGGTAAAGAATACAATGTTACAGCTGCAGAGAAGGTGCATAGCGAGCAAGATCAACTTCAAATTTAAAATTTGAGAAGTCCAGTCAGGAGTCTAATAAGACTGCGGAAGAAGCTGTACTTGAACATATTGGTACAGGTGTTTAAACTTTTGTATCCTTGGCCCAACAGAAGAACTTGGAAGAGGTTATAAATTGGCTGGGAGAGGTCTTTGTTTACATTGACTGCCTTCACGAGGCAGCGAGAAGTATAGATGGGGCCAATGGGTGGAAGATCGGCTTGTGTGATAGACTGGGCTGCATTTATAACTCTCTGTAGTTTCTCCAGACAGACTGTACTTGATCCAATTCATAGCTGGGTTTGAAAGGTTGTACTGTTGCCAGGAATCCCAGGAAGTCCCAAAGGGACGAGTAGTTCCACGTGTGGTGAGAAAGAGATGATGAGTGGGGCAATATATAGACATGGTGCACAGATAATGAGATGGGCTTGGGGAGATAGCCTGAGGAATCATGGACAGGAACCCTTTAACCATGACAAAATTGACTTATATTCATCTTCTGGTATAATTCACCCCATGACACTCATCTATGGACACATGCTTCGGCTGAACTCACTAACATATTACATAGAAATAACTTTAATAGACTGTCTAATGAGTCAGAATTTAGTCATAGAGTAATATTTTTATCTCTGATTTCTACTTTAAAGTTTTTTTTAAAATGAATATGTAGTTTATCTGAAATGAGTTTCTGTATGTAACTTTATGTCAGGACAGTGAAGTAACGGAGAAGTGCACTGAAGTTTTTTAGGTCATTCAGCAGGAGTGAGTATGAATAAATTCACAGGAAGAGCAAAATTGTGTTTGAGCAAGTGCCAGTTTGCCAAATATTCTTCGGTGTAAATATGAAAACTTGGCCAGTTATTTGAATCATCTCCAAGAGACTCATATAACAGAGGCTTCTGCCTGCTTAGACACAAAAGCGTAACATGCTTCAACAGTGAATAAGGTATTCTGACACAAAAGCAGTAGATGACGGCCACCCCCAGCCCAGTAATTTTATTAACAACCCTCAAGAGCCTAATGTTTCATAAAACTCTCCCATTCAGTTTCAGTGCTTTCATAAATGCCCCCAGCCTAATAATCGCACATAATCCTCTGAGCCCAGTGCTTATATAAACTACTGTCAACACAGTAATTTTATAAACAACTTACTCACAGTTTAGTAATTCTATAAACCCCCTCAACCCAGTTTAATGTTTTTTTAAATAAACTGTCCCCAGCCCCAGCCCAGTGATTTTACAATCACAGACTGAGAGTGGCCAGCACAATAAAGGCAAACATGCAGTCCTTCTTGACCTTTCCCCTTCCTCCCATTCTCCTCACTTCAGACCTCACACTACTCCAGTAGGATTCACTACTCAATGTTTGCTTGAACTCTACCACAGGCAATCTGAGGTCAAACAGCATTCCCTGGTCTTCAGATGTCTCGGATCCCCCTCCCACTGGACTAAGGTCTTGTGCTGCTAAAAGAACACTCATACAGGCACCTCCCATGCCCTCAAGCTGATGTTTGGACCAGGAGCATCAGGCTCCTCATGGATTGTCACGCTAGTGACAGACCAGAACACTGCACCACCATTATTACCTAGGAAATCAAGCGCTACAGTATTCAGAGAAGCCCAGTGTGCAGGGGAAGTGAAGGTCAGAGAACAAGATGGTGGCCATACCTTTTTCTGGCAAGGCAAGACCAAAGAAGAGCACCATATCCATGGGTTTAGCTTCACCATCAAAAACAAACTGGTGGACCAACTCAAAGACTCCTCTTGTGGAAGAAGTGAATGCTTCATGACACTCCCACTCAGCCTGGCTTGGAACCAACATGTCAAAGTATTCAGTGTATATGCTCGATGCAGCAGCTGAGGATAAGGAGAAATTCCACAGCAGCCCTGACCAATCGCTCTCACGGCTCCTGCAATAGAAAAACTAATCATTCTCGGTGATTTCAGCACCAGAGTCGGCAAAAGTACAGTCCTTTGGGGCGACTAATCAGAAAAGAGAGAGTAGGGAAGCAAAACTCCAACTGGACACTTTTCCTCACCAAATGCTGTGAACTCAACCTCCTCATCACCAAAACACTGTTCCTTGAAAGGGACAAATAGTAGACAGCATGGCAGCCCCCGCCCTGCAAACACAGCAGCTCCTTGACTACGTCATTATCAGGTTGGAAAGACGCTAAAATCACACACACACAGCATGACAAGAGTCTATGACTGTTGGACAGATTTTAGTCTGATCGGAGCCAGAATCGACATAAATATAGCCACAGAAGAGTGGAGAAAATAGAAGGAATGCCATGTGTCCTTTGAAGCACTCAAAGGCCCAAAATAAACAGTCTGACACAATTAATCCCTGTCCACAAACCTAGCGACTCTCAATGGCAGCAGGTCACAGAAACCAATAGCCTCTGGTCTGCAGTCCAGATAGCCAACATCAATGCCTGCTAAAACTCAGTCAGCCACTCAACCAGCAAACATTAAAAATGGTTTGATGAGAACGATCAGGAACTGATGGCTGGAAGCGCATGGTATTTCTGAGTGTAAAACAATAACCGCATATGGAAGAGAAAAGAAGAGATTGAAGGCCCAGGTCCAATAAGAAACATGCATCAGGTGATGCAGAGAGAAGACACTGGAGGCCCAATGAATGGCCAACCGCATGACGGTTTGTCCTGCACTGCCAAGGCCACTTACAGAACAAACACCCCAAGCCCCAACCCACTGCTGGCCAAGAATGGAGTGACTCGTATCAAAAACAAAGAAACCATCAAGCAACACTGGGGAGATACACTTCAGAGACCTCCTCATCCAGGGCTCTGCCATCAATTGTGTGCTCTTGAACGCATCCAACAGTATGCTACATGCTACTAGTTCAGCAACACCCCCACCCATCATTGCTCTCGATCTACCTCGCTGCAATGTTTTACCTCATTGTCAATAAGCTCCTCGCTGGAATGGAGCTAATGTACAGGACCAGTGAGAAATTATTCAACCTCCACCCACTTGAAGCCAGAACCAAAGACACCCAACCGGAGTCATTGAGCTGCAGTGCACAAATAATGCTTGCATTTATATAATTGCAGAAGATGTACTTCAGATCTTCATTAACACCTTCATGGAGCATATGAGAGCCTCACCCTGAATATCCATAAGATGAAGATCCTCCACCATCCTGGCCCCGACATTGTGGAGTGAACTCCTGATTGTCAAGTTCTCTGGGGAGGCCTTAGAGAATGTTGACCAGTTCCAATACCTCGGATGTGTCCTGTTGTTCAAAGCAGGTACTGATAAAGAGGTCCGGCACCACCGCCAATATGCCAGAGCAGCCTTTGGCTGCCTAAGGAAAAGGGCAGTCGAGAACAACAACATCAAATCTAGCACCAAGCTCATGGTTTACAGAGCTGTGATGGTTTCTGCCCTCCTATATGGCTCTGAGAAGTGGACTGTATGTAGCAGACATCTTTAGGCACTGGAGCAGTACCACCAATGCTACCTGTAGAAGATCCTGCGAATCCACTGGGAAGAAAGATACACCAACACCAGTGTCTTTGATTAGACTAACATCTCCAGCATTGAGACACTGACCACCCTTGCTCGACTATGATGGTCTGGGCACATCATCTGCATGAACGACAGGAGACTCCCAAAGCAGGTGCTCTACTCCCAGCCCTGAAACATCAGGCGAACCCCAAGTGGACAGAGGAAGTGCATCAGAGATACCCTCAAGGCTTCATTGGCAAAGTGCAGCATTCCCACAGATACTTGGGAATCACTGGCTCAAGACTACGTGGAAGAGCCTATCCAGGAAGACATCGAGCACTTCAAGACTTGCCATCAGTAAAAAGTGGAAGCCAGACAAAAACAGCGAAAGGAGCGTCTTGCCACACCAACACACCACCCACCCCTTCCCGTGGCTACCTCCTGCCCGAAATGAAACAGAACTTGTGGAAGCTATCATTGGTCTGTACAGCCACCTGTGGACTCACCCTCATCCTCATCTGCGAAAGACTGCCAATGATAATGATGATGAGTAGATGGCAGTACACCACTAGCCAATTGAAGAATCATAAAAATAAAACTGTATGACAATGGTACACTTGAACTAAATAATGGAGTTCCTGGTGACCTCCTGCCCTGCTGGCATCATCCAAAAAAAAATCTTAATGCTATCATACCGTTAAATTCCGCAATAGGCTCATTATATCTCTTCACATTTTCTAACAAGCAAATTATAGAGCAACACAGTAAGTGAAGGAGCATTACATTGTGAAAAGATATCTAAACTGGGTTCTCTTAGTGTTATATGTGAATATATCTGATGATATATCATGCAAATTCAACATCTGTTGAGAACTGAGGGGGGTGGGATCTGAAACATTTGTAACAGAAAGATCAAAGTTCAACTCTTGGTATATGTTAAAGGTTATGTAATCTCAACTAAGGTTGCTGTGGAGATGATCACAGAGTGAACGCTAATGAAAAAGACTCTTCAGCCAATTTATCTCATCATCTCAAAATACAAATTTCACAATCTTCCAATTTATAATTTTTAACTGAGTCCTGTGTGCTGTCTTCAATAACCCTTCCTCGAAATTCATTCCAGATGTTGACCATTTTGTCATTGAAGAACTACTTCCTGACAGCTGTCCTAAAATTTCCTTTTACAATCCTCTCTCTCTGGGCATGCCTTATCACCCTGGCAAGTGAACTGAACACTTGTGGACTTAAGAAGGAGAAAAGTGAAGTAGGATTTTCAGTATTATGGGTGAAAGCTTATTTACTCGAGTTAAGTACTTGGGTGGAGAACAGCAGCTATGGATTCACCACTCTGCATGAGGACTGGGACAACTGAGGAACAAAGTAAAATGCAATGACGTTATTACAGACAAGCTTTTAAAATTGCTGTGAGTTTATTCACAAGGCAACTAAAAGAGAAGCAAGCACAGAGAAAGCTGGAAAAGCTCAGCAGGTCTGGCAGCATCAATGGAGAGAGAAATAGAGTTAACATTTCAGGTCTCATATGACACAGCTGTCTTTATTTCTGAGTCAAAATCCTTAAATTCCCTCCCTTATGGCATTGTGGGTTAACCACAGCAGGTGGTATGCAGCGGCTCAAGAAGGCAGCTCACTACCACATTCTCAATGGCAGCAAGGCGTGGGCAATAAATGCTGGCCAGCCTGTGATGGCCACATCGCACAAATGAATTTTTAAAGAAGTCAGATTTCAGTATCCACAGTATTTTGATTTTCACAAAAAGAGACAAACAGTTAAACTAATTTTATAATTACGCAAGTTTCTATGGTGAAAGGGTAAAATTACTGTAATGCTGTTGATACCTGAGTTTTGAATGAAGGCAGAAGCAATGCTGTGGTAATTATATAGAGACAACACACTTGTACTTATAAATGATCCATCACAATATTAGGGTGTCCCTAAGCACTTAGTGACGATGAAATATATTCAAAATGGAGTTACTGATGTATCAAATTGAATGCGGCAGCTATGTTGTGCTCAGAAAATTTCTACAAACAAGGATGAGGTTGAATAGCAGGTACGATAAAGTGATAATAGAAAATGTCGGACACTCTGAAGTCTGATAGCAACATCAAAGAGAGAAACAGAGTTAATGGCTCAGATCTTCTGGTTAATGTTGAATGCAAAAGTTGAAAAAGCTTTACTCAAACTGTATCAGAAGTCACATTCAGAGTACTATACACAGTTTTCATCTCCTGAATTGAGAAAGAAGGGCATAAGTACGATAGAGCAGTTCAGAGAAGATTCATGACTCATTTTTTGGACGAAGGGCTCACTTTATGAATAAAAGTTGAACAGTTTTGGCCTATATCTACCAGAGTTTGGAAAACCTAGCAATGATCTTACTGAAATAAAAAAAAATCTTGAGGAGATTTGATAGCGTGGATGCCAGGCATATTATTTTTCTTGTTAAAGGGACTAGAATTGTTGAACACAGTTTACGATAGATGAGGAAATATTTTTTAAGACAGAGATGAGACTTTTTTTTTGGTTTCAGTGGTTCCTTATTCTGCGGAATTCTCTTCCACAGCAAATATTGGAGGCTGGGTCACTGAACTTTTTCAAGGCTGAATTTGGCAGATTTTTGATCAACGAGGTAGCAGACAGGAAAGTGGAGTTTAGACCACAGTGAGGGTTGAAGAGCCGAAAGCTCCTGCTCCTGCTCCTAAATCCTATATACCTTATTAAGATATGTGCATTTCCAGAACCTGCAAGGACACACTCTTTTCACACACATCCAATTTGGGTCTCCTGTTTCAGCTAAAGCAGCAACGGTTCAGTACCACTATCCCAAAGGACTATATGAAAAGAAAAGAGAAGACGGGACACAAAGCCTTTATATGTCATTAGCTGCCAATTCAAGTATGACTTAAAAGGTCTGAAATCTTTCAGTGAATTAGTAGGTGAGTAACAGAGTCGGTGTTTAAGTGAGTGAGTATGAGTGAGTGAGTGAATGATCTGCAATGCCCAGTAACAACATGTCCTATTCTAGGATTGAACCTAAATGTTCTATTTGAGGATTGGATACAAATTTGGAAAAGGTGACCATCTGAAAGAACCTGATTTTGTTCATGAATTAAAGCCAGTGCTCAGTTTCATGGCGGAGCAAAAGAAACATTCCAGACTGACACGGATCAATACCATTCTCCAAAACCAATAAAAAGTATATTATCACGTTAAATGTGACTTTCAAAAACAGGTACAGTGACTGTTTCATCCTCCCAGCTATGTTAGCCCTTGGAACAGAATTGGTCCACTGAGTATTGGACATGCCCTGTCATTCGATATTATGCCTGTTCTGATGCAGAGTCACAAACTTGGAATATTAACTGTTTTCCCTTCACAGGCCAACATTTTAAGTCAGTGACCTCTCATCAGAATATATCTAGCTTGCTGATCAGAGATAATGGGAACTACAGATGCTGGACAATCCAAGATAACAAAGTGTGGAGCTGGATGAACACACCAGGCCAAGCAGCATCTCAGGGGCACAAAAGCTGACGTTTCGGGCCTAGATTGTTCATCAGAGAGGACCGGCCCGAAACATCAGCTTTTGTGCTCCTGAGATGCTGCTTGGCCTGCCGTGTTCGTCCAGCTACACACTTTGATATCTAGCTTGCTGTTTTAGCAGGTGGACTCTTTCAGTGATATCACTTATGTGATAAGTTTAGGTCAGAAAATCTCCCCTGTTCATTGAATAATGTCAGTAGACCAAAATATCCACAATTGTGGGCAGATAAAACCCCAGTTTATTATCTTGTTTGAAAGCCAACTCCTCCAACAGTGATATATCACCTCAGTGTAAAACATATGCACAAAGTCAGACTTGAATCCATGACCTTATGACTTAGAGGCTAAGCAAAGTTTAAATCTTTTTATGATACTTTTGCAATTCAGAATTTAGTTACTTGAAATAATTCACTTAGAGTTCCGAACTTATTCAAAGATTTGTTCCCTCACATCAGAGATAAGTATTAAACTATTGAAAAGAACCAAAAATTTTGGATATCGGTTAAATTTCTTGGTGTAATTAAATATTGTACAATTTATCAATTTTTGAGACTCGCTATGAGAGATCCTTCAGTTCAGCCATAACTGAAATTATTAATTAATGCTCCTGCTTAGTATTTACCAAAAAAAAACACGTGAATTCCAATGAACCAGATGTGCATGCATCTCTGGTTAGTATCAGTAGATGCAGTAACACTCTCCAGCCACAACATAAGAACCAGATTTAAACCTTGGACAGGATCCAAAAGCTTTTTGGACATGGAAGCAAAAGCGCTCAGGAACCAAAGTAGGTCATTTAGCCCAAATGCATGTTCCCCCAGTCAGTGTGGATCATAAGTAATCTGAAACCTGACTATATTCTCACCTTAGATAGTAGGAACTGCAGAGCCTGGAGAATCTGAGATTACAAGGTATAGAGCTGGATGAGCACAGCAGGCCAAGAAGCATGAGAAGAGCAGGGAGGCTGACATTTCAGGCCTAGACCCTAGAAGGGTCTTCTCCTGAAGAAGGGTCTAGGTCTGAAACGTCAGCCTTCCTGCTCCTCTGATACTGCTTGGCCTGCTGTGCTCATCCAGCTGTACACCTTGTTATCTCTTACCCTATATTCTCACCTTCACCTAATATCTTTTGTAAATAAAGCACAAACATACTCAGGTTAAGCATTAACAATTGATCTAGTATCAATGGTGATTTGTAGGGAACAGTTCCAAACATCTACTACTCTTTGCATGAGAATACGTTTCCTAATTGCAGTCCTGAAGTTTACTGGAATGTAGGAGCAGGCTTAATGGCCTGAGTTGCCTACTTCTGCTCTTAGTTCTTATGTGAGCCTTACAAATCCTGTACAGGATTCAATATGTTACTCTATCTTTCAGCCTTCACTATCATTATCAGTAGTTTCAAATACTTGAAATATGAATTGCTATAATTTTGGTTCTAATTGTTAGATTATGCATGTTACTTTATGTGATCTCTTAAGCTAAGCATTAATCAACTTATCTCATGATCTTCCACATTCCACATTTCATTGTATTTTAATCTCTAGAGTCCGAAAGTCTTTCCCATGAACGTACATTGTATTCCCTCCAAGGCCACTATAACCTTACTAAGATGTCTGAACAGCTAGCTTCTTTCCAGACAAAATTTACTCAGGGTTTTGTGTAGCTGATGCATTGCATTTTATTCCGCTTGGAGGTGACCATTCTATGAGTTTTTTTGAATATTTTCTGTGTCCGTTTATGGCATTTTAATAATCAACATACTCGGTCCTGAAGATTATTATTTCTGGGTTTTCAGTATTTGGAAAATAACTTTTTAGGTTCAAAGTTGAAGATTTCACATTTAATAACTTAATACCCATTTACTTATTAAATGTCTTTTGTAATTTTGTACTTCTATCTAGAACGCTTACAAGTCCAAAGATGTGCAGGCTAGGTGGATTGTCCATGCTAAATTGCCCATAGTGTCCAGGGATGTTTAGGTTAGACATGGGGAAATACAGGGGTAGGGGAGTGAGGCAGGGTGGGATGCACTTTGGAAGGACGGTGTGGATTTTTTTGGCCAAATGGCCTGTTTCCACACTATAGGGATTCAATGATCTAGATTCTATGATTGCTGCTTATTTTGGTGTCATTGTCAAATTTGTATGTCTGAATTTCTATGCCATCATTTAAGTTGTTAACAAATATAATGAGTATTTGATGTCCGAACACAAATCCTACAGGACTCCACGAGTGATATCTTGCCAACTGGGTCTCCTGCCCATTATGCCTGCTCAATTTTCCCTCAGCCAATTTCCAAACCAAATCAATAATTTGCCTTCAATCCAATGAACTTCCATTTTAGATAATCTCTTATGAGAGAATTTCATCAAATAGATTTTCTAAGTCCAAGTAAAAAACATCCATAAATATTTCACCATCTGCTGTTACATCATTTCTTCAAAAATAATTCAATCAAAACTCATCAGAGATAACCTTCATTTCAAAGATCCATGCTGACTTTCTTTGATCAGTTGAAAATTTTGAAGCGGTCTTTGATTCAAGATATATTTCTGACAATGGGTTTTAGGTTAACTGGTCTATAACATCTTCAATTTCCTCTCTTACTTTTCCTAATAAGCAAATTTTCTTCCATAATTTCCCAAGCTAAGAGAATGATTCCCGAATTCAGAGGACTGTGGAAGACGAGAGTTGGGGTATCATGTGTGTCTGTTCGTATATACTTCTTTTAAACCCTTGGACAGAAACCATCAAGCTGGAGAATTTGTTAACTGTTAACTTACTTCTATTGTATCAGAGATAATGGGAACTGCAGATGCTGGAGAATTCCAAGATAATAAAATGTGAGGCTGGATGAACACAGCAGGCCAAGCAGCATCTCAGGAGCACAAAAGCTGACGTTTCAGGCCTAGACCCTTCATCATCTGGTCTAGGCCCGAAACGTCAGCTTTTGTGCTCCTGAGATGCTGCTTGGCCTGCTGTGTTCATCCAGCCTCACATTTTATTATCTTACTTCTATTGTTTCTGTTTTAAATGCTGTTCCTGCTTCAATATTTAGTTCCCTGTCGCAACTGCTTTGCAGCCATCTTAAAACCACGACGGCCATGTCATGAACTCTAATTTCCATTTGTAATTAATTTGATGCTTATTTATGGTCAATGTGTGCTTCTTTGGGCTGCACTAATTAACCTGTCCGTTTGCTGGAATATTTTTTCCTGTGTTTCCAATTTGTTTGACTTTCAGCTTTTCTTCTCCTCTTTACCTGCAGTGTTTGAAGCAGCATTTCTGATTGTAACTCTGCTCTTACCTCTTCTGTCTGTTTTCAAACTATTATCTCTTCTATTGATGTCTAACCATTAGCAAAATGATCTTTATTGTCCCTCTAAGTAAATATTCCATGCACAATTTGTTGGCAGGCAGCACTGATTTTATTATGCAAGATGTAAATTGAGAGATTATTTGAAATTTTCAGTCAGCAAGAAAAGATTATGGAAGATGAGCTAATGAGCAAAATACATAATTCATATTTGCCAATGGTCTAGTATTAAATAACAGGCTTTCTGTTTTCATAACTTTGTCTATGTAAGATTAAAACACATTTCCAGTTGACTGTTTAATTAAAGTTCTCATAAAAGTATCTTCATTGTCAGGATTGTTAGGTAGTTTCATGACTTCATTTCATTCACTTTTGTATGTGCTCCCAACTGCCTTTGAACAAGCCTAATCCCTCCATGCTGTTATGTGAAAAGATATTCTAAAAGAACGTTAGACTTGTCGTGCTGAATTGTACTAAAAGAGTCAACATCACAACATCAAAGTCATTTGTGACCTGTGGTCATGTGAACATTCCTGAAGTGGTAGAAGCATTTCAATGATCTCCTAACATTGAGCAAGTAATGTGGCAAGATAGCAGTCAAGGTGGCCAGGCTATGTCAAGGAAATAATGGAGGACCAGCATGCACACTGAGATGAATGGTTACCTCAACATTGGAGGAGCGTGGTTAGACAGATGTGCTTGCTGCAGTGACAAGGGTGAATGACTTCAGGGTGGCATCATTATGAATATCTGAGGTATCACAGTCTGATCAGCTGAGCTGGACTATGAGACATTAGTGTTTCTGTCAATGCAGGATACGGATAGAGAAAAGTGAAAGGTAGCTGGGATGTGTTGCAGTGGATCAACAATACAAACAGAATGGTACGTGTGGAGCCCACAACAAATGAGAAAGCATTGCTCACAGGCACTAAACCTTATAATGGGGATTAGCACTGGATCCTCCGTGTCACTTGATGACCAAATGAAGGTACAGATCAAGCCCAGGTTGTGGAATACTCTGGAAGTTGTTAGCAACACTCTTGTATCTCCCACAGAGGCAATAACAGAGGTAGTAATTACTGCAGCAACAGTGTGAAATGCATAGCCATCCATCAGAGTCCCCTATTCACAAAAGAAGTCCATGAAAGCTATCAGTGGTGCCATGTTTCTGCCATGTGAGGACATGAACTCTTCCACTGAGTGTGTGGTGACCCTCATGCACGGCTACTTGTGAACCACAGGGGGCACAGATTATGGATATGGAGAAGGCCTTTTAGAACTGAGTTGATGAAAAATGTCTTCCTCTGGAGAAAAGTGAGCCTGTGAAGTTCTCTGCCACAGAAAGCGGTTGTGGCCAAAACATTGACTGTTTTTAAGAAGGAGTTAGGTAGAATTATTAGGGAAAAATGGATTAAAGGATATGAGGACAAAATGGAAACAGGTACCGAACTGAATGATCAACCATGGTCATGTTGAAATGGGGGAACAAACTCAAAGGACCAAATGAGCTATTCCTGCTCCTACTTCTATGTTCCTGTGTTTCTCACAGATTCTCTTCCCCAAATAATAATTGATGCCAGATTAGTTGCTAATTTCAAATTTTTTTTATTAACAGGAGGTAAGAGATAGAGGTCAAAAACAAGTCTATGCACTTAGACCGGTTCCACCACGACCTCACTGAAGAGAACAGACATGAGGAGCTAAATAGCTACTTTAGTATAGTGCAGTCAAGGGATACAGTTGGAATAAAAGTCAATAGTACCTCAGCCACCATGTTCAAGCTAAACGTGACTCGATTTATGAGAGGTTGAAGGTAGTCAAAAAGGATAAAGTCAGAAACATCATCTGATGATAATATTTTGAGAGATTGCCTTGTTGCATAACATCTTGAACATAACGATCTTCTTATGCTGGTTGAGACAAGAGCAAACTCTATTTTAATTCCAATTTTGCCAGTAGCTGAGGCTTCTTGATTTTTTTCAAAGTATTCTCACATTGGTATATCAGAATGCTTAATTTCCTTCAGAGTCATCAATAACAGCTTTGCATTTGCTTGGGAAATTTAAAACATAAAGCAAAACTTCCATGTCCTACGTAGCAAGGGAGCAAAATAACATCCCAAATTTCAAGTGGAACTTTCAAAGGATCTCAGAAATTTTGACACTTAAACTATCTCACCAATGTTTGGGAGTCAGCTGTGCTTAAGCTTCACATTGAATGAAGTTATCAGTAATCTTGCTTGGTTAAAACATTAGCAGTCTGTAGTGATTGGAACTAGGTTAACTTTGTTGACCGTAAGGTCATTGTTTGGGGTTGTTAACCTGGGCCAATCAGGGAGCCCTGGCTGACCAATATAAACTATATAGTATCTCCTCAGTTCAGGAGACTGACTCTGAGTTGACTGGTCACGGCTGGTGTACTGTGCACAAGTAATGAAAGAGTGACTTCGTGACAGGATACCAGCCTTTGTGCAGTTATTTCAGGCCATATCTTGACTAAAATGCATGGCCAAAAGAGAGAAGGGGAGGTGGAGACAAGGTGAGCTTTAGGGTGGGAATCCCAGAGTTTTGAGTTTGATAGCTGAAAACAAGGCGACCAATTGTGACTTGGAGACAGTAAGGACTGCGGATGCTGGAAGATGGAGTCAATAAAGATTGAGCTGGAAAAGCACAGCGGTCAGACAGCATCCAAGAAGCAGGAAAGTCAATGTTTTGGGCCGAAACACTTCATCAGAACTGGAACAGAGACGAAAAAGAAAAAAATATATAAGCAGGGGATCTAGAGTCTCCTCAGCCCAGATGACTGACTCTGAGCCGGCTGGTTACAGCCAGTGTATGTGCATAAGTAAATAAAGGATGACTTGGTAACGGGATGTCGGCTTCTGTGCAGTTATTTCACAGATGTATTTTAACTGCACTGTTGAGGGAACTCCAAGGGATTTAGCTGGAGATGGTTTATAGATTTTGTGGCCTACAAAACTGAGGCTTGTTGCCCAAGCTGTTCTGAATGATTTATTTGCTGCAGCAGGAATGTTACAAAGCTGTAAGATTTGTTTCCATGGCTGAATTCTTTAATTAACCATCAGAATAAGATGTATTTCCGCGCCTGTCTGACCTGTCGATACATTTTCTAAGTAAGCAAACTGTTTCACTTTGTATTGTGAATAGAATGTATCGTGTGGAGAATTGACTGGAACAGCTGGAAAAATAATAACTAAATAAACGTGACATTCAAATTTTCTGTGTGATCGTTCTGGTAATTGAGCAACATAAATACTTAATTGGCATATAGTTGTGATGCTGAAATAGTGTGTGACAACAAAGTGACAGTTTATAATTGGATCTAATTACAGGTTCCTCATAGTAAATTGCATTCACTCAATTCAGAGCTATCTTGATAATAAATGGCTTGGTGTTTTAAGGACAATGCACCCAGTCAGCAAAATTGAAGTATTCAGCATATTATCAACTCACACTCATTTCGAATGGCCACTTCTTTTCAGCTTTAACTCATTTTTTATATGAATCACTTTTAAAATAACCACAGCTTCACATTACATCTCATCCTTGCTATTTCCTCCAGTATCAGCTGTGCTAGAATTAGGGAAGGATCCTGGTAAAAACATCCAATGGTTTTGCGTGCAAAATACAGACAGGCTCACCTTGAACTCATGGGCAAGTAAAACGCATATTGATTGACCAATGGAAATTGTAACTGTACAGCTCAATTTGGAAGGTTTCCCAACATTATTAATGACGGGCATCCTTGTTATAACCATGCTCAAACAGTCATAACTATTCCTTGTTCAGGAACAATTCAACAAACATGATCCCAAGAAAGAACGTCAACATTGATGTATTGGGAATTTACAAATATTAAGCCACCTATATGTCAATGCAAGGTGCAGCAATAATGGAAGAATAATATGGCTGGAATTTCATGTGAATTTTCAGCCAAAAGTGTACATTAATGCAGTGTAAAGTTAATCTCTGGTTTAAGAAATTGAATAAAATGAAGCAGAAAGCACATGAATTCTGGCACATAATCATGCTTTCACCATCTACAAGTTCTCAATCTCCATTCAGTTCATCAAACATCCCAACTCCCTGTTGATAAGATGCTGCATTTTGAATTTTCTGTAATTTTAGAACATAATAAATAGAGGCAGGAGTAGGGCATTCAGCCTTTCAAACTTTGCCTGCTATTCTATAGGATCATGGCTGACATGCCACAAGCATCAACTTCCTTTCCTTGGCACCCTCTCATTACCTTCAAATACTACAAAAGTCAATCTATCTCCTCTTTAAATATTTTCAGTGATCTAACTTCAGCCAGTCTCTGGGATAGACAGTTAGACTTAATCCCTACTCTCTGAGAGAAAAAAAATTGCTTTGCATTTCAGTTTGAAATGAGCATCCCCTTGTTTTGTAACTGTGTTTCCCCACTGATGGGGCAAGTCTTCTGAACATTAACTCTATCGAGGTCCCTCAGAATCTTGCAGGTCTTAATAAGATGACTTCTTATTCTCCTAAGCTCTAATGATAAAATGCTTAACCTGTACAACCATTTCTAATATGACAACATCCAAATTCCAGGAAATAAACAAGTGAATCTCTTTTGAACCGTCTCCAATTCCAAAACACACTTCCTTAAATACAGAGACCAGAACAGTGCACTGCACTCCAGTGCACTACACCTTCGCCAACATCCCGTACAGTTGTGATAATATTTTCCTGCTTCTAAACACCAAACCACCAGCAACAGGAGACATAATTTCATTTGCCTTCCTAATGACATGCTGCACCCCCATGAGAACGTTTGTGTTTCATGCCCGTGAATACCTAGATCTCACCATGCTGCATTTTTTTTACATCTCTCTGTCCTCTTTTATAATAGTCTGCCTTTTGATCATTTTTACCAAAATGCACGACTTCCCACCTCCTTACATCAAACTCCATCTGTTAAGCTTTTGCCTGCCACTCAACCTATCTATATCCTCACAGGAATGTGCCCTCTCACCTAAGTTTGTCACAGAGTTGTGCAGCACGAAACAGATCTTTCGGTCCAAATAGTCCATGCTGGCAAGGTACTCTAAATTAACCTAGTCCCATTTACCAGCATTTGTCCCATATCCCTCTCAACCTTTCCTCTTCAAGTCCCCATCCAGATGCCTTTTTAAATGTGAGCTTCCACCACCTCCTCTGGTAGCTCATTCCATACGTGCAGCGCGCTCTGTGTGAAAAAGTTGCCCCTTAGGTCCTTTTATAAATCTTCCCCCTCTCACCTAAAATCTTTCCTCTCTAGCTTTGAAATCCCCGACACTGGGGAAAAGTTCTTGACTATTTACCCTATCCATGTCCCTCATGGTTTTATCATCCTCAATATGTCACCCATCATCCTCTCATGCTCCAGGGAAAATAGCCCCAGCTTATTCAGCCTCTCCTACAGCTTAAATCCTCCAAAGCTGGCAACATTCTTGTCAATATTTTCTGAACCCTTTCAAGTTTCAAAACATCTTTACTATAGCAAGGAAACTAGAACTGAATGCAGTTTTCCAAAATTGGCCTAACCAATGTTCTCAGCAGACACAACATGACATCCCAAATCCTATACTCAATGCACTGGCCAATGCAGACAGGTTTGGATCCTCAGCAAATCTGGATATATTACACTTTACCTCCAATACTCTTAAGTCATTAAAATACCGAGTAAATAAAGGAGACCCTTGGAGTGATAGTTATTGTACCTCACTAGTTACGTCTTTCTAACCTGAAAAAAAAGACCCATTTTATTCTGGTTTATTTGTCTTCTATTAGCCAATCCTTGATCCAGGTCAATATTGTAACCCCAGTGTGGTGAGCTCCTATCTTGTGTGATGACCTTTCATGTTATCTTATAGAATGTTTCTGGAAATCCCTGTACATTTAAATGTACCAGCTTCTCTTTATTAGCTCTGCTTGTTATATCTTCAAAGAATTCCAAAAAATTTGTCAAACATGATTCCTCTTTCACCCACCACATTGACCCTGACTGTGTTCAGCTTTTGTAAAAGTGTATTTCTTTAATAATGGAACCTAAGCTCACCATTTGGATACAAAATTAGCTCGAACGTAGAAGGCAAAAAGTGGTGGTGGAATGTTGCTTTTCAGACTGGAGACCTGTGGTCAGCAGTCCGTCACAAAGGCCGGTGTTGGGTCTGCTGCTTTTGTCTTTTATGTACATTATTTGGATGTGAACATAGGAGATATGGTTAGTAAGTTTGCAAACGACACTGAAATTGATGGTGAAGTGGGCAGCTAGAAAGGTTACCTCAGAGTACAACAGGACATTGATCAGATGGGCAAATGGGCCGAGGCAAATGGAGTTTAATTTAAATAAATGTGATTTGCTGCATTTTGGAATGGCAAATCAGAGCAGGACTTACACACTTAATGGTAAGGTCCTGCTGAATGTTGCTGAACAAAGAAAGAACCTGCGGCGCAACATTCCACCACCACTTTTTGCCTTCTACGTTCGAGCTAATTTTGTATCCAAATGGTGAGCTTAGGTTCCATTATTAAAGAAATACACTTTTACAAAAGCTGAACACAGTCAGGGTCAATGTGGTGGGTGAAAGAGGAATCACGTTTGACAAATTTTTTGGAATTTGAAAGTGGGGTCGCACGGCCGACGCCGATGGAACCCCACCCACGGCCGACGCCGATGGAACCCCGTCCACGGCCGACGACCTCATCACTCCGCCCACAACCTCCACAGCCAGCAACCCCAGAGAAGACAGCCACACTGAACCCTGCCGCATCTTCACCATCCCCGCAGACCTCCCACTAACTGAGGACGAACGGTCCATCCTTAGCAAGGGGCTCACCTTTGTCCCCCTACAACCAAACATCAACGAATACCAGTCACGATTGGACATAGAGCAGTTTTTCCGCCGCCTTCGCCTCCATGCCTACTTCTTCAACCGGGAGCCTAACCCTCCCTCCACTGACCCCTTCACCCGCTTCCAACACAAGTCCTCCTCCTGGACACCACCCCCAGGCCTCCTACCCTCCCTCGACCTCTTCATCTCTAACTGCCATCGAGACATTAACCGCCTCAACCTCTCCACCCCTCTCACCCACTCCAACCTCTCCCCTGCAGAACGGGCAGCCCTCCGCTCCCTCCGCTTCAACCCCAACCTCACCAGCAAACCCGCAGACAAGGGTGGCGCAGTGGTAGTATGGCGCACTGACCTCTACATCGCCGAGGCCAGACGCCAACTCTCCGACACCACCACCTACCGCCCCGTCGATCATGACCCCACACCCGAGCACCAAACCATCATCTCCAACACCATTCATGACCTCATCCCCTCAGGGGACCTCCCACCCACAGCCTCCAACCTCATTGTTCCCCAACCCCGCACGGCCCGTTTCTATCTCCTTCCAAAAATCCACAAACCTGCCTGCCCTGGTCGACCAATCATCTCAGCCTGCTCCTGCCCCACCGAACTCATCTCCATGTATCTGGACTCCATTTTCTCCCCTTTGGTCCAGGAACTCCCCACCTATGTCCGTGACACCACCCAAGCCCTCCACCGCCTCCAGGACTTCCTATTCCCTGGCCCCCAACACCTCATCTTCACCATGGACGTCCAGTCCCTGTACACCTGCATTCCGCATGGAGATGGCCTCAAGGCCCTCCGCTTCTTCCTGTCCCGCAGGCCAGACCAGGCCCCCTCCACCGACACCCTCATCCGCCTAGCCGAACTTGTCCTCACACTCAACAACTTCTCTTTCGAATCCTCCCACTTCCTACAGACTAAGGGGGTGGCCATGGGCACCCACATGGGCCCCAGCTATGCCTGCCTCTTTGTAGGTTACGTGGAACAGTCCCTCTTCCGCACCGACACAGGCCCCAAACCCCACCTCTTCCTCCGGTACATTGATGACTGTATCGGTGCCGTCTCTTGCTCCCCAGAGGAGCTCGAACAGTTCATCCACTTCACCAACACCTTCCACCCCAAACTTCATTCACCTGGGCCATCCCCAACACATCCCTCACCTTCCTGGACCTCTCAGTCTCTATCTCAGGCAACCAGCTTGTAACTGATGTCCATTTCAAGCCCACCGACTCCCACAGCTACCTAGAATACACCTCCTCCCACCCACCCTCCTGCAAAAATTCCATCCCCTATTCCCAATTCCTTCGCCTCCGCCGCATCTGCTCCCATGACAAGACATTCCACTCCCGCACATCCCAGATGTCCAAATTCTTCAAGGACCGCAACTTTCCCCCCACAGTGATCGAGAACGCCCTCGACCGCGTCTCACGTATTTCCCGCAACACGTCCCTCACACCCCGCCCCCGCCACAACCGGCCAAAGAGGATCCCCCTCATTCTCACATACCACCCCACCAACCTCCGGATACAACGCATCATCCTCCGACACTTCCGCCATCTACAATCCGACCCCACCACCCAAGACATTTTTCCATCCCCACCCCTGTCTGCTTTCCGTAGAGACCACTCTCTCCGTGACTCCCTTGTTCGCTCCACACTGCCCTCCAACCCCACCACACCCGGCACCTTCCCCTGCAACCGCAGGAAATGCTACACTTGCCCCCACACCTCCCCCCTCACCCCTATCCCAGGCCCGAAGATGACATTCCACATTAAGCAGAGGTTCACCTGCACATCTGCCAATGTGGTATACTGCATCCACTGTACCCGGTGTGGCTTCCTCTACATTGGAGAAACCAAGCGGAGGCTTGGAGACCGCTTTGCAGAACACCTCCGCTCAGTTCGCAACAAACTACTGCACCTCCCAGTCGCAAACCATTTCCACTCCCCCTCCCATTCTTTAGATGACATGTCCATCATGGGCCTCCTGCAGTGCCACAATGATGCCACCCGAAGGTTGCAGGAACAGCAACTCATATTCCGCTTGGGAACCCTGCAGCCTAATGGTATCAATGTGGACTTCACCAGTTTCAAAATCTCCCCTTCCCCAACTGCATCCCTAAACCAGCCCAGTTCGTCCCCTCCCCCCACTGCACCACACAACCAGCCCAGCTCTTCCCCTCCACCCACTGCATCCCAAAACCAGTCAAACCTGTCTCCGCCTCCCTAACCTGTTCTTCCTCTCACCCATCCCTTCCTCCCACCCCAAGCCACACCCCCATCTACCTACTAACCTCATCCCACCTCCTTGACCTGTCCGTCTTCCCTGGACTGACTTATCCCCACCCTACCTCCCCACCTATACTCTCTCCACCTATCTTCTTTTCTCTCCATCTTCAGTCCGCCTCCCCCTCTCTCCCTATTCATTCCAGAACCCTCACCCCATCCCCCTCTCTGATGAAGGGTCTAGGCCTGAAACATCAGCTTTTGTGCTCCTGAGATGCTGCTTGGCCTGCTGTGTTCATCCAGCCTCACATTTTGTTGTCTTAGATTCTCCAGCATCTGCAGTTCCCATTATCTCTCGCAGGTAGATAGGATAGTCAAGAAGGCATTTAGTATGCTTGTCTTTACTGGTCAGTGCATTAAGTATCGGAGTTGAGAGGTCATGTTGCAGCTGTACAGAACATTGATTAGGCAGTTTTTGGAGTAATGCATGTAATTCTGGTCTCTTTGCTGTAGAAGGATATTGTGAAATTTGAAGTGTTTCAGAAAAGATTTACAAGGATATTGGCAGGGTTGGAGGATTGGAGCAATCGGGAGAGGCTGAAGAGGCTGGGGCTATTTTCCCTGAAGCCTTGGAGGCTGAGAGGTGATCTTATGGATGCTTATAAAATCATGAGGGGCATGGGGCAGGAATAGTCAAGGTCTTTTCCCAGGATAGGGGAGTCCAAAACTAGTTGAGGGGGGGAAAGACTTAAAAGGGATCTAAGGGACAACTTTTTCACATAAAAGTGTTGTGAATGAGCTGCCAGAGGAAGTAGTGGAGGCTAGTACAATTACAACACTTCAAAGACATCTGAATGGGCATTTGATGAGGAAGGATAGAGAGGGATATGAGCCAAATGCTGGGAAATGGGTCTAGATTAATTTAGGATATCTGGTTGGTATGGACGAGCTGAGGTGAGGGGAATGTTTCCATACTGTACATCTCTATGACTCTACAATTGTCTACAACAAATGTTAGGCTAATTAGCCTATATTTTCCTGCTTTCTGTCTAGCTCATTCCTTCAAAAGAATTGCTATGTTCGCAATCTATTGGAACCCACCTGGAATCAAATGAATTTTAGTTTATTTTAGTGACAAATGCCTTCACTTCCTTTAAAACTTTTGAGTGCAACTGGCAGGTCCGGTTCACTGTCTGTCTTCAGTCCCATTAGTCAGTTAAATAATTTGCCTCTTGAGATAGAAACTGTCACAAGATCGGTCCCTTCACTAGCACCTTGCACATCAGGTATTTTTGGGTTGTTTATTGTATTATCCACAATGAAGACCAATGCCAAATATTAGTTTAAAGTACCTGCCATTAAACTGTACTCCATTATGAATTCCCTAGTCACATCCTCCAAGGGTCCCACACCCACTTTGATTTCTCTTTTTCTTTTTACATACCCATAGAAGCTCTGTTTGCTTTTATATTTATTGCTAATTTATTTTCCGATTCAATTTTCACTCTTCGTAGCATTTTAGTCATCCCTTTCTGGTTGCTAAAAATTCCTAATCTTCTGGAGTACCACAAGTTTAGCTATTTTGTATACCTTAGCTTTTGATTGGATGTTCTTCTTTGTCTATTTTATCTGCTCCTTCTTTTTGAATGGAGCCTTTTTTTCCTTTGGGACACGCTGTTACAAAGTAACTGTCTGAATACCTGCCACTGTACATCCATTGATCTTCCCATAGTCTATCTTTTGCAGACTGCATTAGGAAACTCTTGCTGCAAACCTTTGTAATCACCCTTACTGAAATTGAGGACATTAGGTTGAGTCTCAAAATGCTGTCCCTCAAACTGAATTTGAAATTTAATGTTGCAATGTCATGATCACCAACCCCTGGAGGATCCTTAACTATGAGTTCTCATTTCAATCCCACCACATTACACAATACTATATCCAAGGTAGCCTATTTCTGAGAAGATCCTGCAAGGTTTTGCAAGAAACAATTCCTGATATATTCCACGAACTCAGCTTCCATAGAATCATTAAGTCATAGAATTGTACAGGACAGAGGATGCCCTTCTGTGTTATACTGCCAAAAATACACAACTACCTACTCTTAGTTCCACTTGCTCACATTAGGCCCATAAGCTTGAATGTTATGACACCTTAAATGTTTACCCAAGTATTTTTTAAAGGTTATGAGGTTCCAGCCTCAACTACCCTCCCACAATCTGGGCCAGAATGACAAAGGTTGGAAAGGTAACAGACAGGGTTACTGAGGGCAAGGCTGAGATTTATGAATGTTAACTTTGCTCACCTGATTTATCCAGTAAATATGCAGATTAAACTCACCCATGACAACTGTAATGCCTTTCTTACGTAGCTCCGTTATTTCTTGTTTTATACTGTGTTTTACAGTAAGGCAACTCTTTAGGAGCCTGGAGATGACTCCCACCCTGACTTCCTCTCCTTCCTATTCCTTATTTCCACCCAAGTGGATTCTACATCAGAACCTATTGCAACTACATTGGCATTCCACCAATGCATTAATAATTTCCCTTAAGTACAATGCTACGTCATCACCATTTCCATTTTATCCATTTTTCTGGAACATCAAATACCCTTGAACATTGAATTCCTATACTTGGTCAGACTGTAACCTTGCCTCTGTAATAGCTACCAAGTCATAATCATCTACTTCTATTTGTGCTGTCAAGTCATAGATCATCTTGCAGCCACTGAATGCATTCAGACAAAGAGCCTTAAGCTTTGCCTTTTTAACATTCTTACTTATTCTGGTTTTAATTTCTACTGCTTTCTTCTGCTTGTATTTTCAGCTCCGTCCTCATTCACCTTTTCACTACACTGTACTCTTGGTTCTTTTTAGCTTTTAAACTTCCCTGCAATTGAACCCGCTGCCCCACATTTCCGCTAAGGTTGATTAAAGCACAGTGTAAATTTATAGTCAACATCTTAGGTGCAACAGGTAACTGTCATGTTCCTAGAGATTTATAGCGATGTTTTGAGCAATATATTTAAATTGTCCTCACTGACACGATCGCTGGATTTTTAGCTTTTGAATCCATTTTCATGTTGTCAAAAGTTGTTACATTAAAACTTGGAAAGCTCTTACAGTTGCATATCCTACAGCATGCTCTGCCAAATGCATACGAAATATCGTTGGAAGGCTTCGCTCTTTAGCTTGCACACTCAGATTACATGATTTTAGTTTTGTGCTCTGTTAATATTCTCATTCTTCGCAATGATTTCCACCCACTTCAACACATTATTCCATTTGTGTGATTCCTTACAGTAGAATACAACTCATTAACAAAACTAGGTGTACAACATTTGTAGCGAGTCCACCCACGATTACTTGAATTTTTTCTTGCTGCATTCATGCATAGCTGTGAATGTTATCTCCTCGTTAGCTCAAAAAAAAAATTAGCTTTACAGGAGTGGGATAGCATCCAAATAGATATTGATTGAAAAATCAACACAAGGAGCTTTATAGCATTGCGTCCGGCAGTTTGCCAATAGGCCAGTAACCCTCCAACACCATTCCATCAATGACATTACTTACTTCATGTGCTAACATTCAGAGTCATTGAGTCTGTATAAAGATGTTATGAAACTTGAAAGGGTTCAGAAAAGATTTACAAGGACATTGTCAGGGTTGGAAGAGTTGAGCTATAGAGAAAGGCTGAATAGGCTGGGGCTATTTTCCCCGGAGCATTGGAGGCTGACCGGCTTGTAAAACCATGAGGGGCATGGATAGGGTGAATAGTCAAGGTCATTGCCTCAGGGTATTTGAGTCTAAAACTAGTGGGCATATGTTTAAGGTGAGAGGGGAAAGATTTAAAATGGATCTGAGGAGCAGCCTTTTACACAGAAGGTGGCGCATGTACAGAATGAAATGCCAGAGGAAGTGGTGGAGGCTGGTACAATTACAACATTTAAAAGGCATCAGCAAGGGTACATAAATAGAAAGGGTTTAAAGAGACCTGGGGGCCAAATGCTGGCCAGTAAGGCTAAATTAATTTAGGATATCTGGTCGGCATGGACAAGTTGGACCAAAGGTTATGTTTCTGTGCTGTACATCTCTATGATTTCATTGTTATTACTTGAAAGTTAACAAAATGACTAGTCATAGAGTCATAGCGTCATAAAGCATGGAGACAGACTCAGGTCCAAATAGTCCATGCTGACCATGTTGCCAAACTAAACTAGTACCACTTGCCTGTGTTTGGCTTATATCTCTTCAAACCTTTCCTCTTCATGAACTTATCCAAATGACTTTTAAACATTGTAACTACCTGCATCCATCTCTTTCTCTGGCAGTTCACTCACAAACCGCTCTCTGTGTAAAGTTCCCCCTCACGTCCCTTTTAAATCGCCTTCTTCTCACCTTTAAAAAAACTAAAAACCTTAAAAAAGAACTCCCCCACCCTAGGGCAAAGACCCTTATCATTTGCCTTATCTATGCCCCTCATGATTTTATAAACCTCGGTAAGGTCACCCCTCAGCCTCCTATGCTCCAGTGGGGAAAGTCTCAGCCTTCCCTTCCATTTCTCATTCATTGTTTATTCTAATTGTCAAACTATGAAGAAGAAAACATGACACCAAGGACTCAGGCTTACAAACTGAGCTACCGTTAAAAATATCAAGGAATGAGGAACAGAAAGCCGATCATAGGAAATTGAAATTCAGAGAACAATTTAAGTGTACAAAATGTTACTTTGTATTTGTTCCCGGAGATGCCAGTAAGTTAAAAATTGTCATTACTACACCCAGACAACAAAGTGTGGAGCTGGATGAACACAGCAGGCCAAGCAGTATGTTAGGAGTGCAAAAGCTGACGTTTTGGGCCTAGACCCACCCATACAGTTTGGAAACTATTTATTTGAAAACAAAGGAGTTGGGGTGGAGGCATTGGGTTTGGCGGGGGGTGGGGGGGGGGGGGGAAACAGTTGACAGCTCAGTTAGTCAGACAGCTAGCATATGGTCAAAATAACTGCAACAATGCAAGATTAAATTCTCATTCCAGCTGAGGTAGATTCCATGCCTGCTTCCTCTCCTTGTCCCACAACAAAGCACAGCACAAGCAATGGTTCAGCAATGCTCAAACAATCAAGGATGCTACCTGGAGAAGAGGAAGGAGGGGAAAGGGCAGTCCTATAAATCACTAATTAGTTGGTGTTGCAATCTATCGTTTTGTTAATATGTTGTGTTAGAGTCCAGTTGAAGTAAGGTTAAACAGATTCTGCTGTCACCAACAGTTTTCTGGTTCTAATTTTAAGGATAATTGGTTTGTCAGCAGCCAGTGTTTTAAAGCAATTGCATAACAAAACACAAAAAGCATTAAGATGCATCAAAATTCCACTTGATCAAAGTAACTGACAAGGGAGAGAATGTCTAATTTAATCTGGAGTTTTGTGCCTGGGGACCTTTTAGTCCAACAGAAAAGCCCTCAATAGTCTATGTCAAGAATTAGAGAGTAAGTTATATACTTGATTTGCAATTGTTCCAGAGTTGCTAGGAGCATTGAGGTTGAGAGAATTCACTGACTACTACACCACTGACATCTTTATTGCGTAGAAATCAATCAATTAAATGTGCATGATGTGACAAGGTCCTAAAAAGGCCTGGGAACAATTAATGCTTTTGACTCAAACCAAGATAGCCTTAATGACAACTGTGCGGGTACAACAGCAACGTTTACTGCTGCTCATACTATTGCATCACACAAACCATGGTTTTCCATTGTAATTTATCATTAATATGTCATACAAGTATGATTTGAAAATTCTCTTTTATCATTCTGATGTGTTAACAAATGCTTATGGAAGCTGCATGTTGTACAGAATATTGTGTTTAGTCTGTGACATTTTCGTGATCTTAAACCAACTCGTAGATTTCTAAAATCTGAACATTTTTGAAGATTTATGCCGAGAATTTCTACTAGTTTTTTAATCTTTTTCAGTGGAGGATTGAAAGATATTCAAAGTTAAGTTATGCAATTTCATGTGTGCGCCAAATTGTAGGCAAAACATTGGTAAGATCTGCACTGAAAATGCAGGCATGTCTGTTTATTCATTTTTTAAAAATTCAAAACTGAGCTGATTGTATTGCAGACAGAACATTGACATGCTATGAAACACCAAAAGTGGTTACTCTTTTCATTCACAGGTAATAGGAATTGCTGGCAAGCCCAGCATTTATTGTCTAGCCTATTTTCCCTTGGGAAGGTGATGATAAGACAAATTCTTAAACTTCTGCTGGTTGTATGATAATGGTATACTAACAGTTTTGTTGTTGGATTTTAATCCACTGACAAAGACATAATGACGACACACAAGATGGTGCGGAACTTGTACAAGAACCTGCCGGGTGGTGGGACATCCATGAAACTGCTGCTCTTGATCCTGGAGAGTCATACAGGTTTGGGAAATGTTTTCTGACCTGGAGGGAGCATAACCTATGAAGCAGCTGAAGGTGTTACACTTTGAACACTAATGTTGCTTGCTCAAATCATATCAAGCTCACAATGTTTGACAGTATGTAACTGTTCTGGAAGGCTCCTCTTGGAGTGTAGTCATAATGTCCATAATCCTGGACTGGGAAGACTGGGTTCAAGTCCTACCTGCTTCATTCTGAACAGGTTAATTACAAAAATACATTTAAAAAATTACAAAATGATGCTGAGATGGCTGACTGACTTCCAATGGCCAGACCACCTTCCTCTGTGCTAGGTATCACTCCAGACAACAAGGAGCATTTCCCCTAATTCCCACGTACAATTTGACAAGAATTCTTAAATGCTGCACTTTTTAAATGCTGTTGCAACATTAGCTTGTCATTTTTAACCAAGCTCTGTAATTTTGCTTTTTGAGTCCATGCTGTAATGAAGTTGGATCTTAGTCAAACCCAGTCGGAGCTGTGCTGAGCAAGTTATTGGTGATAAGTGCTGTTTGATGATAATAAAGTGTGAAGCTGGATGAACAGAGCAGGCCAAGCAGCATCTCAGGAGCACAAAAGCTGATGTTTCGGGCCGAGACCATTCATCAGAGAGCGGTATGGGGTGAGGGTTCTGGAATAAATAGGGAGAGAGGGGGAGGCGGACCGAAGATGGAGAGAAAAGAAGATAGGTGGAGAGGAGAGTACAGGTGGGGAGGTAGGGAGGGGATAGGTCAGTCCAGAGAAAACGGACAGGTCAAGGAGGTGGGATGAGGTTAGTAGGTAGGAAGTGGAGGTGCGGTTGAGGTGGGAGGAAGGGATGGGTGAGAGGAAGAACAGGTTAGGGAGGCAGAGACAGGCTGGGCAGGTTTTGGAATGCGGTGGGGCAAGGGGATGAGCTGGGTTGGTTGTGTGATGCAGTGGGGGGAGGGGACGAACTGGGCTCGTTTTGGGATGTGGTGGGGGAAGGGGAGATTTTGAAGCTGGTGAAGTCCACACAGATACCATTGGGCTGCAGGGTTCCCAAGCGGAATATGAGTTGCTGTTCCTGCAAACTTCAGGTGGCATCATTGTGGCACTGCAGGAGGCCCATGATGGACAAGTTATCTAAAGAATGGGAGGGGGAGTTGAAATGGTTCGCGACTGGGAGGTGCAGTCGTTTATTGCGAACCGAACGGAGGTGTTCTGCAAAGCGGTCTCCAAGCCTCTGCTTGGTTTCCCCAATGTAGAGGAAGCCACACCGGGTACAATGGATACAGTATACCACTTTGGCAGATGTGCAGGTGAACATCTGCTTGATATGGAAGGTCATCTTGGGGCCTGGGATGGGGGTGAGGGAGGAGGTGTGGGGGCAAGTGTAGCACTTCCTGTGGTTGCAGGGGAAGGTGCCGGGTGTGGTGGGGTTGGAGGGCAGTGTGGAGCGAACAAGGGAGTCACAGAGAGAGTGGCCTCTCCGGAAAGCAGACAAGGATGGGGATGGAAAAATGTCTTGGGTGGTGGGGTCGGATTGTAGATGGCGGAAGTGTTGGAGAATAATGCGTTGTATCCGGAGGTTGGTGGGGTGGTGTGTGAGGACGAGGGGGATCCTCTTACGGCGGTTGTGGCAGGGGCGGGGTGTGAGTGATGTGTTGCGGGAAATGTGAGAGACGTGGTCAAGGGCATTCTCGACCACTGTGGGGGGAAAGTTGCGGTGCTTGAAGAACTTGGACATCTGGGATGTGCAGGAGTGGAATGCCTCATCCTGGGAGCAGATGCGGCGGAGGCGGAGGAATTGGGAATAGGGGATGGAATTTTTGCAGGAGATTGGGTGGGAGGAGGTGTATTCAAGGTAGCTGTGGGAGTTGCTGGGCTTGAAATGGACATCAGTTACAATCTGGTTGCCTGAGATAGAGACTGAGAGGTCCTGGAAGTTGAGGGATGTGTTGGAGATGGCCCAGGTGAACTTGAGGCTGGGGTAGAAGGTGTTGGTGAAGTGGATGAACTGTTCGAGCTCCTCTGGGGAGCAAGAGGCAGCACCGATGCAGTCATCAATGTAACGGAGGAAGAGGTGGGGTTTGGGGCCTGTGTAGGTGTGGAAGAGGGACTGTTCCACGTAACCTACAAAGAGGCAGGCATAGCTGGGGCCCATGCGGGTGCCCATGGCCACCCCCTTTGTCTGTAGGAAGTGGGAGGAATCGAAAGAAAAGTTGTTGAGGGTGAGGTCGAGTTAGCTAGGCGGATGAGGGTGTCGGTGGAGGGGGACTGGTCGGGCCTGCAGGACAGGAAGAAGTGGAAGGCCAACTGCCGTCGAGACATTAACCGCTTCAACCTCTCCACCCCTCTCACTCACTCCAACCTTTACCCCAGAGAACGGGCAGCCCTCCGCTCCAACCCCAACCTCACCATCAAACCCGCAGACAAGGGAGGCGCAGTGGTAGTGTGGTGCACTGACCTCTACATCGCTGAGGCCAAACGCCAACTCTCCGATACCACCTCCTACCACCCCCTCGATCATGACCCCACACCCGAGCACCAAACCATCATCTCCAACACCATTTATGACCTCATCACCTCAGGGGACCTCCGACCCACAACCTCCAACCTCATTATTCCCCAACCCTGCTTGGCCCGTTTCTATCTCCTTCCTAACATCCACAAACCTGCCTGCCCTGGTCAACCCATTGTCTCAGCCTGTTCCTGTCCCACCGAACTCATCTCCACCTATCTGGACTCCATTTTCTCCCCTTTGGTCCAGGAACTCCCTACCTACGTCCGTGACACCACCCATGTCCGCCACCTCCTCCAGAACTTGCAATTCCCAGACCCGCAACACCTCATTTTCACCATGGACGTCCAGTCCCTATACACCTGTATTCTGCATGCAGATGGCCCCAAGGCCCTCCGTTTCTTCCTATCCCACAGGCCCGACCAGTCCCCCTCCACCGACACCCTCACCCACCAAGCCAAACTTGTCCTCACCTTCAACAACTTCTCTTTTGATTCCTCCCACTTCCTACAGACAAGGGGGGGTGGCCATTGGCACCCGCATGGGCCCCAGATATGCCTGCCTCTTTGTAGGTTACGTGGAACAGTCCCTCTTCTGCACCTACACAGGCCTCAAACCCCACCTCTTCCTCCGTTACATTGATGACTGTATCGGTGCTGCCTCTTGCTCCCCAGAGGAGCTCGAACAGCTCATCCACTTCACCAACACCTTCCACCCCAGCCTCAAGTTCACCTGGGCCATCTCCAACACATCCCTCAACTTCCTGCACCTCTCAGCCTCCATCTCAGGCAACCAGCTTGTAACTGATGTCCATTTCAAGCCCACCAACTCCCACAGCTACATAGAATACACCTCCTCCCACCCACCGTCCTGCAAAAATTCCATCCCCTGTTCCCAATTCCTCCGCCTCCACCGCATCTGCTCCCAGGATGAGGCATTCCACTCCTGCACATCCCAGATGTCCAAGATCTTCAAGGACCGCAACTTTCCCCCCACAGTGGTCGAGAATGCCCTTGACCGCGTCTCCCGCATTTCCCACAACACATCCCTCACACCCCGCCCCCGCCACAACCGCCCACAGAGGATCCCCCTCATCCTCACACACCACTCCACCAACCTCCGGATACAACGCATCATCCTCCGACACTTCCGCCATCTATAATCCGACCCCACCACCCAAGACATTTTTCCACCCCCACCCTTGTCTGCATTCCGGAGAGACCACTCTCTCTGTGACTTCCTTGCTCTCTCCACACTGCCCTCCAACGCCACCACACCCGGCACCTTCCCCTGCAACCCGCAGGAAGTGCTACACTTTCCCCCACACCTCCTCCCTCACCCCTATCCCAGGCCCCAAGATGACTTTCCATATTAAGCAGAGGTTCACCTGCACATCTGCTAATGTGGTATACTGTATCCATTGTACCGAGTGTAGTTTCCTCTACATTGGGGAAACCAAGCAGAGGCGTGGGGACCGCTTTGCAGAATACCTCCGCTCGGTTCGCAATAAACAACTGCACCTCCAAGTTGCGAACCGTTTCAACTCCCCCTCCCATTCTTTAGATAACATGTCTGTCATGGGCCTCCTGCAGTGCCACAATGATGCCACCCGAAAGTTGCAGGAACAGCCACTCATATTCCGCTTGGGAACCCTGCAGCCCAATGGTATCTGTGCGGACTTCACCAGCTTCAAAATCTCCCCTTCCCCCACCGCATCCCAAAACGAGCCCAGTTCGTCCCCTCCCCCCACTGCATCACACAACCAGCCCAGCTCATCCCCTCCCCCCACCGCATTCCAAAACCAGCCCAGCCTGTCTCTGCCTCCCTAACCTGTTCTTCCTCTCACCCATCCCTTCCTCCCACCTCAAGCTGCACCTCCATTTCCTACCTACTAACCTCATCCCACCTCCTTGACCTGTCCGTTTTCTCTGGACTGACCTATTCCCTCCCTACCTCCCCACCTATACTCTCCTCTCCACCTATCTTCTTTTCTCTCCATCTTTGGTCCACCTCCCCCTCTCTCCCTATTTATTCCAGAACCCTCACCTCATCCCCCTCTCTGATGAATGGTCTAGGCCCGAAACGTCAGCTTTTGTGCTCCTGAGATGCTGCTTGGCCTGCTGTGTTCATCCAGCTTCACACTTTGTTATCTTGGATTCTCCAGCGTCTGCAGTTCCCAGTATCTCTTAGTGCTGTTTGATGTCCTTGTTGACAATACCTTCCTTCAGTTTTTTGATGAACAGGAGTGACCTGAGGAAGCAGAAAGATGAAGCTATGGCTGTAAGAGGTGTATGTTGGCCTTTATTTTAATGAAGTAAGATTGAGTCAGTGATGACAAGCAGTCTGCTCCACTGTCAATAAAAACGCTTGCGAGGCCTTAGGTTTTGTTTAAAGGTTAAACAATGGGAGCAGCCTGAATGTTTGGGGTCAAGCTCCCACAGAACCAGGATTTTTTTAAAATTTTAGCTCTCAGCAGTTCCTGGGGGCTAGGAGATGTATGTACAAGCTCTTATTCCTCTCTGTGTTACAGCTATAAGCTGGGGTTCACTTCCTGCTGCTGGAGTTGCATGTGAGACAATTTGTATTACTCAATTTGTCTTTGCCAAAAGTGTGTTTATGGGATGTTACTGTGTTGAAACTGTTAATTAGTGGTAGTTAGTAGACATTATTTTGTTAAACATTTTGACAGTTACACTAAAACTATTCTTTTTTTTATGTTTTGACTGTATTGAATTATGAATAAATGTAATGAATAAAATTTGACCGATTGATATGCATCCAGACCATAATGCCTTGCACTCACCTTGAAAATAAGAAAAAGTTAGGGTCTAGACTATTTTCTTGATATATTTTGATCAGGTTTGATCCAGTCTACAGCAGCAGCAATTGATTGCATTGCATTTGCAGATAAGTGCAACTGGACAATTTTCAACAATTTTGTTGTTGTAACCGTAAAGCAATGATTTGCCACATACAAAGCTTATTTCAGCCATTACAAATCAAGAGGTCAGGAGGCAAATTTACCTTTACTGCACAGACTATGCCCAGCTATTTCTTTATATCATGAGGGATGCTGCAAGTTGGCTGAAGTCTGATCTCTATGATGTGGGCACTGAGTAAAAACTGCATTATTTTTTATTACTTTATTTTGCATTGTGGAATGAATTGGGCAAAGGACTGTTTTACAACAAAAGACTGAAGGGTTAAAGGCCATAGCACAGTACAGCACAACAGTACAGGCCCTTTGGCACATGATGTTGTGCTGACTTATTATCCTACTAAGATCAAACTACCCTGCACACCTTACATTTTGCTCTCATCCATATGCCTGTCCAAGAGTCGCTTCAAAGTCTCTAAACTCTCAAATACCACAGCCGGCAGTGCATTCCACATGCCCATCACTGTCTGTGTAAAGAACCTACCTCTGACCTCTCCCCTATACCTTCCTCCAATCACCTTAAAATTATGCTGCCTCAGAATAGTCATTGCCGCCCTGGGAAAAAGTATCTGGTTATCCACTCTATCTATGCCTCTCATCATCTTGCAGATTATGTTTGCACTGTTGCTCAGCCAGCTGTGGGGGACTGTGTGAATAGATGGAACAGCACAGAGGTGTGTGTACAAAGTGAGATTCTGTTCGCAAAAAAAGTAACTCATTGATTTAGGCAATTGTGACTAGCTGTAATGTCAAAAGATATCAACCTGATGACAACTTTCTGGTTTGTGATTAGCTGAACAAATTGCACATGTGAACTGCACAGTTAAAAGTGTTCTCACTACATATATGTATCTTTCTTCAGTAGAATATTCAAAGCCTCGTGTGTGTGTGCGCGTGTGTGTGTGTGTGTGTGTGTGTGTGTGTGTGTGTGTATCTAGTTGTCATGAGTAGTAGTCCTTGTTAAGACTAAAGACTTGGTTGGCATTTTCTACTTACTCAAGTCTATCGGTAACTTAGGGGTTTTATGTACTTTCATAGTTTTTTAAACTTTTATAACAACTCTCGTGTTTGTTATTCTGCATAATACTTTAAAATTCTGACATATGTATCCTAAGGCTGGCAATAAAGAAGATTGGCAAATGAGAAGGATCATCTACTTCACTATTCTGGCAAATTACAGTTGCTTTTGCATTTGTCCTGGATTCCACCATCATGGATGCTGAGAACGTTCACAGTGGCTCTTCCCTTTAGTTATTTAGTTGTCATCCAAAAATCACAATTGGATTTTACAGGACCAATTTGATCCACTCATTCTGGAATCATTTGGTTCTGTTGATATGTATTTGTTCTGTTACTTAGCACACAAGTAATATGCTTCTGGAGTTTCCCCTGGTCAGCACCTCATTCCCACCACATCTTGGATGGAAAACTGGGGGACGCCAAAAGAACATGCTTGAATATGCTGTTTACATCACCCTGAGTCCACTGAGTAACAGTGGACAGTCAGGGAAAGCTAGATTTCTATGCCACCATCATTAGGCTACATTAATCACCACACTAATGTTTGAAACAGGCTGTATTAATCTTGCCTTTCAGACAATTATTATTTCTACTTTTTGCTAATTGCATATGGTAACCAGAGATTATATTCTTTTCCTAACCAGGTCACCAGGGCTGGGGTATGTTCAACTGGATCCTTGCCTCCCCATTGTAAATATGAGAGGTAAGCCGATTTTAATCCAGTTTATTTGTTAGTTGCTGCTTGCAGGGCTCACCCAACAGAACTACATATCAGAAATTCTGATGTGTGATCAGTTAAAATGGTCAGAACATTCTGCTCCTGTAAGTCTCTCTTTTCACTACGTTGGTAATATTGTGGAATGGTTAGGTCTGATTGTATGAGATGCTAATAAGACAAAAGACACCATGGAAGTATTGTAAAGAAATATACAGAGCTAACTAAGGTAAGGAAAACATTCACTTTATTTAGGAGACATTTTATTGTGGCTTCATTTTGCCATAAAACTGCAAGAGAGTAAGATTATGTGATTTTGTACGACTTCCTGATGATGATCCTGGTCCTGGCAGCATGGTGGCACATCACGTCAAAGGAGGTCATTTAGCTCAACAAGTCCATACTGATCCTCTGAAGAGCATTTCACCCAGACCCCCGCCTTCACCCTATCCACTATTAACCATGGCTAACCCACATAGCCTACACTAACACTACTGACAGTTTTTTAAGCATAGCCAATCCATCCAACCTACTCATCCTTGGACTGTAGGAGGAAACCAGAGCACCCAAAAGACGTCAATGCAGGCATAGGGAGAAAGGTGGCATGGTGGCTCAGTGGATAGCAATGCTTCCTCACAGCACCGGAGACACAGGTTCAATTCCACCCTCAGATGTCTGCCGTGTGTGGAGTTTACACATTCTTGACATGACTATGTGGATTTCCTCTCACAGTCCAAAGATGTACAAGTTAGGTGGATTGGCCATATTAAATTTCCCATAGTGTCTTCCCTTAGCCTTGGGAAATGTATGGTATGTTTGGGTCCATGCTGTTCAGAGGGTCACTATGGGCTGAAAGCCCTGCTTCCACACTGTAGGGATCCTATGATTGAATCATGTTTCTTAAATAGAGTGAATGTTTTCTGTACCTCAGTTGGCTCTCTATACCTTCTTCATATCTGTTTCACCATTACATGAGGTCAGAAAATTAGTCAAGATAGTCTATTCAGCACCTCTGATCACTCCAAGGTGAGCTGAAATGGATCTTTACCTGCTCAGTGTCAATGTAGTTTGTTGTGAGATCTAAAAGAAATCTCTTGCTTACAGAACAGCCTGTGAGATAATTGAAATCTTTCATTCAATTCAATCAAGGTTCCTCTGATGTCCTACTGTAACTTTAGCAGAAGCACTGAAGACATGGTATAAGCAGCCATTTCTCCAGGGTTTCACCTCATTTTCACCAAAATTCAATTTAAATACCTTCTCAGCTTGAGAAGGGAACAGGAGCTTGGGGTGGGCCATAAATTGGCAAATATATTTACTACATGGTAAACAGATATGTGAATAGAAATGCTAATAAACTGTTGGCTTTTCGCATTCTAAACATCCCTATTCCTTCTTGAAAACTGAAAAGCCAGTGTAGTTTCAGGTAATTGTTTTGTATTGACTATCAGGTAGGTAATTAGTTCGGCAGAGCTACTTAACCCTGTCCTACTATTTGTATTATTGAATTAAAAACTATTAAAAAGTTTTGCTTTGTCTTCACCATATTATTATGTCAAAGGTTAAAGCACAAAATTTACTCCAATTAGAATTGCATGTACATTCTGAGTAATAGCTCATTACAGTTAGCAATTAAAAAAATCAAAATATTGAGCTTCAAATTGTACTGAGTGGACAATCAGGTTAGATTGGATTTCAATTCTATGAGAGCCAGTTTTGCAGTTTTTACATCTATTGGGACTTTGATTGAGATTATCCAAACTCATTTAGGATCGATTTATACAACAAAATAATAGAGACAGATAGATGTATAGATGGATGGAGAAGCAGTAGATAACTAAAATATTATGAGTTTAATTCATGATTCCTGAAAAATTTGTTTTGGCACTGCAACTGAGTTTCTCGACAATGTGAGATAGCACAGTGTAGAGCTGGGTGAACACAGCAATAAAGCAGCATCAGAGGAGCTGGAAAGCTGACGTTTTGGGCCTAGATCCTTTTTCAGAACCTTCTTGACAATGTGATTGTGTTTTTTAATCTATTTTGCCTTCTCTCTTTATTTATGAGGAACCACAACAATTTATATTTAGTAAATATATGTGCAGCACTGTAGTGATCGTATGGCTTTAATAGGTGTGCTTTGCCCTGGTTTCTTTTAGAGGGAGAATGAGGGACAGATGCAGAGCAGTCTCTGAGAAGATAAGCAGCTTGTGAGGCCTTGGATTTTTTTTTAAAGTTTGGAAGGAAAGAAGCAGCCTGGATGGGATGTGGCCAGTTCTCACAGGCTAGGGTTTCTAACTGCTGAGCTACAATGTGGGTCCAGTCTTTTAACTATGCTCAATCTGATCATGGTTTGATTTTTTTTGGTTGGATGTGAAAGATGAGTTTCAGTAAGGGCTGCAGGGCAAAAATGTTCTGTGCAATAAGATAAAGAACAATTAAGGTGGAGTTTGAAGTTATCAAAAATGAACAATTGCTTTATGCAAATAATCTAAGAGACGAAGAAGGAAATAATCGTGAAATAATTTGCAAAGATGTTTGGGGCCTTTCTGTCAAACCAGCTGCTAATTATAGATTGAAATTGACTTCCACCAGCACTGAAGTGAAGAATGTTGTACACATGCTCCAGCTCCTATAGGCCTCTGCCAAGGGAAGGTAATGGCTCATTTGCAGCACTCTCATCTCCAGCTCAATAAATTGTGAGATTCAAATCCCACTCTAGCATCTGAGCACAAATTCTAGGCTGACACTCCACTACAATAATCCAGCAGTCCTGGCCTGGATTTTGTTTTGTTCATCGTGGGAAGGATATGGTGGCTGGGCCAACTTAATCATGGGAAGGGCCACTCATCAGTCTTGCTGCCTTTAGAATATCAATTGATCTCATTAACTCTTCAGTTGGTTATTTAGTAGTGGCCCAGGAATTAAACAGGTAAAGCATAAGTATCATGGTTCCTCCAAATCCTGTTGGTTTTGCCAGTGCCATCCCTGGTAGGGATGGGATCCCCTTATATTTAAATATTCTGCTACTGGGGACCCCACAAAGGGAAAATGTGACACTAGAAGCTCACAACCACGACGCCCCACACCATCTTCTAACCCACACCTAGCCAGCTTTCCTCACACTTTGGTCTCAGTTTCCATGATGATCCTGGATCTCACTTCCATGGGAGGCAATGGATGGTGGCTGACTTCTGATTGGCCAGCAGCTCTCAGCAGATGGGACATCTGTGGCTGGGGCCCTCAATCCCCTGGAAGGGCCATCAGTGACCACTCAAGTGCCTGACAAAAGTTCGATTCCATTGGATCTCTCTGCCATAGCTTATGAGAGTTCCCTGCTTACCCTGTAACTGTAAGGCAAGAAATCCAGCAGAATCCTACTTAACATTTTCAAATGAAGCATTGAACAGAAGTCCAGCTGCCTTATAAGTTCAATTAAACAATTGTACAGTCCAATTTGAAGAAGAGTTGGGCCCATTTTTCCTATTTTCCCGAACAGTCTTTTTTATAAATAAGGCCCACTTATCAGGTCACTACCATTTCATTGTTTATGGGACCTTGCTGTGCTCAAATTGGCTGCTGTGGTTCCAACTGACACTACATCAAAATAGTTGATTAGCTATAAAGTGGTTTGGGATGCTCTGTGCCCATTAAAACAAAGTTCATAAATATAAGTCTTTATTTTTTTGTAAGAAATATCAACAGGGAATAGTAGTGACTGGTCTCTTCCTGTCTTCAATTAGGATTAAACAGTGGCAGGATGCAAAACAAAATTAGCCCTATTGGAGTGCAGCTGGGAAACCTACCTCTGCTTTTCACCATTTTCCTGAGGAGTGGGCAGGAAATGGATCCTGGAGACCCAGGCCGTCCCTCCGTACACTTTTTTTCTATTAAAAAAGATAAGTTGGATCACAGAAGCCTACTCAGAGTTTCCAATTATTTGTGAAGTGCATAGAGTTCAACACCTGCCAGGAATCAGCTCAGTGGAAATGTAGAACCAGCTGCAGGGCTCTGGTGGTGTAGTGGTAACGCCCTTACCTCTGAGGTAGGAGGCCTAGGCTCAAGTCCTACCTGCCCTGAGTGTGTGTCACAACAAGTCTGAACAGGTTGTTTAAAATAAATACACATGATAATGACGTTGATTGAATAGCAATGAATAATAGAGATCCAGGTTGATTTTACCCTGCCCCCTTAAGCCTCAGGATAGTGAGATCAATTGGCATTCCTCATCTGTTGCCCTTGCTGAGGTCAGCTTGCCAAATGTCAAACAGGGACCAAACCTGGAATCTTCTGTGCCTTTTACATAGCAGCTTTGAGGGAAGTCACCAAAAAAAAAGCCTATTCAAAAATATGACTCTTTTGGAAACTGTAGGCAAAGTGTTCTCTGCTCGCTGTGAACAGAGAGAATGCAAAAAAGAAACAGTTCCAGCCACATAGGTCAATTCGCAGCAAAAGCCAAAATATTTTGCTTTAGTTTTCATCAACTAACATCAATCTCACACAAGTGGACAGATAAATTATCTTGGCATGTAAATGACAGTGTTCCCAACTCCAAAAGAAAGAAAAATTTTGATTTTCAATTAGCTTTTCAAAATCTTCTGGCTGCCAAGCCTTTCCCTGATTACATTTTTCCTAATTATTACCATGCAGTCCGCAAGGGTTTTCACAATAGAATAAAAGTCAGTGCTGATTAAAACACAAGAGAGCATTTCATTTTCCTCTTGCCTCAGAGCAGGCCTTGTTGAAGACTGTAGTATAGCCATAACGTTTGTTTGTGTGCCACTTCCAAATTGAAGTGACATTCTTTCAATAAGTTTCGCTGGACATATAACACCATTTTTTTATTATTTCATTTGATTAGTTAATTGCCTGATGGAAAATCTACTGCATATCTGTTATAATATTTTTTTCTTCTTATTCCAGGAATGTTTTATCTCAAACATTCTTGTAATGAATTTAATTGTCCTGTTAATATACCTGATGGCATCCACTTGAAGAGAATCAATCATGGTTGCTTAATTTGAAAATTTATTTCGTTATATGTCAGTATACGAGGTTATTTAGGGAGGAAAGGTGAAGCCAGATACAAAGCGGAAGCTGTACTAATGAGGAATCATGTTTGAAACTCTGATTTTAGTCTACAACTTTTGGATTAATTAATTATTCTGATGTACATGAAAGCTGTATTGAAACATAGCTGATAAGGAGAAAAATTCATGGTACTGTGAATGTAACCATCAACCAAATGTTTGCACTGAAAGTACGGAAGTGCTGCATGACACACAGTTGACATTTCAGGAATCCCCAAAGGCCAATGATCAGGGTGCATAGAATCTAATATGAGGCACTGGATGGCCTGGTGTTGTAAGTCAACAAGGCATGTATTATGGTGAGCGATGGAGGAGGAGGTCACAACATATGGGGCATTGCCGCAGCACTACAAGAAATTTAACAATTTGCCATGAGTGGTCAAGGTAAGATTTTATCACACAAATATTGCTTCAATAAGTGCACTACTGCCTAGCAACAAGCTCTCTGCAATGACCATCTTCCTAAATAAAGACATTCACACGCAACTTCACACTTGCAGACGTCATGTACAATATTTGTATCTAAAATATTTCTCACAGCTCTTCAACGAAGTGAGATCTTGCAAACTTGCCTGTCAATACAGTTATCCACAATCATGACTCTTTCTGTTTTGAAACAGACCAACACATGCCAAGCACCATCAGGACCTGACCAGATGATGGGAAGCCTGATTATATGCTAATACAGTGTGGAGTTGGAGGAACACAATACATCAGGCAGCATCAGAGGAGCAGGAGTGCCAATGTTTTTGAGCCTAGACCCTTCACCACAACTGGATGGGATGGTCTGATAGTTGTTTGCAGTCCATTGGGGGTGAGCTGATTGCGTAAGCAGGTAACGAGAAAGGTGACGTAACTGCAGTACCGGGTTTGTTTCAGTATGTCATCGAAGATCTTCGGGGTGTAGAAGATCACCAGTGGATTACAGTTGGCGAGAGATCTACTGAGGTCTTTCTGGAGGGAGGAGGACAACTTCCTCAAAGCGAATATCCTTGGAAGAGGCTTCGCTGCAGGGTTACAAGTCACTCGGAGATTACAAGAACTGCAGATGCTTGAATCAAAGGCAATACAATGTGGAACTGAAGGATTACAGCAGGTCAGACAACATCAGAGGAGAAGGAAAGTCGATGTTTTGGATCTAAACCCTTCATCAGGACTGTTGTCAAACACTTTACTCATGTCCACGTAAACAATGTCTAACACTCTGCCCTCATCCTCCAAAAACTTCTGAGACATGATTTTCCTTGCACAAAAACAATGTGACTACCCCTAATTAGTTCTTGCCTCTCCAAATGCATATAAATCCTATCTTTCAGAATCACTTCCACAAAATTATCTACCACCAGGGCTATAGTTCCCAAGTTTCTACTTCCATTTCTTCTCAATCAAAGGTACAATATTAGCTAGTCTCCAGTCATTTGGCACCTCACCCGTGGTTAAAGTTGATACAAATATTTCTGTAAGAGGCCCTGCAATTTTCTCCCTAGCTTCCCTCAAAATCCAGGCTTACGCTAGATTAAGTCCTGGATTTTTATCCACCTTTATATTTTCTAAGACCTCCAGCACTTTCTCTTCTGTAATGTGAACTATTTTTAAAACATCAATATTTTTTTCCCTGAGTTCTCTAGCCTCCATTTCTTTCTCCATAGTAAAATCTGGCAAAAAAATATTCACTTATCCGTCCCATCTCCTGAAGTTCAACACAAGGGTGATCTATTTGATCTTTAAGGGGCCCTACTCTCTTTCAAGTTAAAAACCAAAAGAACTGTGGATGTTAGAAATCAGAAACAAAAACAAGTTCTGAGGAAGGGTCAAGAACCTACAATGTTAACTCTGATTTCTCTCCACATATGCTGCCACGCCTCAGAAATTTCTATTTCTGTTTCTGTCTCTTTCTAGTTGCTGTCTTTCTTTTAATTATCTTTAACCTTATTTGCCAAGGCTATCACATATCGTCTCTTTGCCTTCCTGATGTCCCTCTTAAGAATGCCCTTATACTCTTCATACTGTTCAAAAGATTAATTTGAACCCAGTTGTCTATGTATAACACACCATTCTTTTGTTTTACCCTTGGCTAAAACCTCAATATCATTTTTTCACCCACTGTTCTTTAATCCTACCAGCCTTATCTTTCACTCTAATAAGAAGATAATGGGTCTGAACTCTCAATATTACACTTTTGAAAGCCTCCCACTTATCAGATGTTCCTTTATTGATGAACACTCTATTCAAATTAATGTTTGAAAGTTCTAGTGTCATATAATTAAAACTTACTTTACTCTAATTAAAAAGTTTAATTTTATGGAAGGTTTATCCTTTTCCTCAACTATTTTAAGACTAACAGAATTATGATCTATAGACCCAATGTGTTCCCTAATTTTATTTCAGTTACTTGCCCTGTCTTGTTACCCAGGAAAAGGTCAAGTTTTGTTCCTTTTCGAGTAGGAACATTTGCATGTTAATGTAGAAACATTTCTTGAACACATTTTACAAATTCTTCACCATCGTAACATTTAACATTCAATCCGTAATGTTTTAAAAAGCTGCTCTCATGCAATTTGATTTATTCCTTCTCCCTGGTGCTGTAATCATTTGGTTGAAATAATTCTAGATTAATTTCTTCTATTTGCCCTGGTGATCTGTAGTGATTTCAAATTAGTCATTTCCCTCCCTTGGTGTCATAGATTTTAATCCAAATTTGCAAATTACTCAGCTTAGCAGAAGTTATAAATACTTTCTTTGAAAGGAATTATTCTGATTTTTGTGTTTTCTTTTAAAAAAATATTTATTTCTCTAAATAACTTTAGCCCCGTTGTCTTTTTATTCATTTCACAGTTTTGATCAGGTGTTTGATTAAACATATCTATTTTCATGCTATACAAAAAAAAATTCAAATACCTGGCTCTGCATTTGTATATACAGGTATATGTGTCCTGAAAATTATTTTTGCTACATGTTAATGTTTATTGGTCTGCATCAACTTTTTTTTTAATACCTCAGTACTCTTGTCTTATGTCTGTTTTTCACAATTCTCTGGTTAATGTTTGATTTCTCCCTTTCCCTTAATTTTTCTGCATCTATAGTACAAGGAGTGTCTGAAGTATTGTATTCTGTCATACATAGTTCTCAGTAATGGAACACAATTTTGACTGGACCAAATAATTAATATGGGCAACGTGGAAAAACATCTATGGCAATTCAGCATTTTAAAAATTCCTTCCTCAACACTTTATCCCTCAGACTTGCTGCTCAGAATACTTTTTGTGGATAGTTCCTCCCTACTTGAAAAAAAGACTCTCCTATTTCTGGAAAAAATGCTTTTTATAGAAGACATTAGATGGTCATTAATTCCATCTATGGCTTGGTATTTGATTGGCATTAACTAATTAAATTTCACTGTGTTTCGCAAATTGGTACAATTAAATGGCAAAGCATAATTGCAGACTTTTTAAAGGCATGTATGGAGGTTAGTCTCCTCTGAAGACTTTTTTTCGGACTGGTCAGCATGTCTGCATTCACTTCTTAAGCTATTTTAAGATAAATTTTAAACTCGTTTATCATTGTAAAGGATGAAAGACTGCATTGAAATAATATGGACTGGGTTAACCAAAGCACAAATAATTAAACAGAAAGGAGATTAAATTCTACAGTAGTTTAATTACTTTAAGTCAACTATAGTTGCTAGGCAACAACTTTTATATCAGGTCAGTATTCAACATTATTATAGATTTCAAACCACTCAGCTAATAAAGGGGGAAGAAGCTCATTCAGGTTGAATAAGGACCAAACTATATTTGATTTACAATATTGGTTTGAAACTGTGATATTATATATATACTTTATATTCTACATTTATATATAATATGTATTTTAATATTTTTGCTGCAAACATTAGGCTTCTCAAAATCCGAAGTAAAACAAATGGATAGTCTTTGTTTGACACCATCGATTACCTTTAAACTGTCCTACCACAACCATGGTACCAAGAAAGAGTTCCCAGAATTTCTGAAATTTAGCCAGAAGCCATCGTGGGAAGCCTTTCAAGATTCACTCTGTTACTGCTGGGTGTCATTCGAGACAGCAGCATGCACCAATCTTCGAAGTGCAGAGAAATCTTTAGATAGATTGATAAGTTGCATTCCTAAGAAAATGAGTTGAATGCTTTCTTTGAATAAGAAGTTACTTATTAGTCCCACACCAGAGTGTTGGAGATATGGCCTGTGAAGAGGAAGTGAAGTTTTTGAAGTTTAAAAATAAGGAAGCTGCAATGGTGATAGTGTAGCATTGGAAGAAAAGTAAATCAGGATTTCCATAATAATAATGAAAGAAAAATTATCTACAATTTTGGAATATGAGTCGAAGTTGTAATAACTTCAAACCCATCAAATTATTAAGAAAAGAGTCTCTCTTTCTCTCTGCTAGATGCCCATAGAATTACAATAATGTTTATAAGCTATACAAAAGTGTACTGGTTCAGATAGGCAGCTGTTGTTTCAGTTCAATTTATAAAGGGTGTGTGGAGCATTTCTACTGTGTTTAAAAAATTCTTTGATTCTATGTTTTAATGAGATAAAAATGTTTCTTCCCCTTGTTTATCTTCATTTCTGTCGCCAATAAGCTTTTGTTTTGTTTTAATTGTAAAAAAAACTGCAACAGCACATGTTTGTGTTACAGTAAAGAAAATCACTTCTGTTAAGAAAAATGAATTATCCAGACAGGCCGTTGTTGGAAATGTGAATTGTTCAGTGCTAGTATCAACTGATCATTCAATTGTAGCATTTGGGCTCACAAGGTCATAATATTACCTACAAACAAATATGCTGTCAGCGTTTTGTGCTTCGAATTTAACCTAAACAATGACATCTCCTTGAGACAGCAATTTTGCTCATACTTGGGAACCTTAATCTACTGATAATCAGAAGTCAAAAAAGGAGAGTAAGAAATGTCAACATTAACAATCTAACTTGGAACTCTTTTATATTAATGACAGAAAAAAAGGACAGAATGTTATGAGAGGCACCGATGGGAAAACTGGAAACATAATCTTTAATTAATCTAGATAGTAAGAACTGCAGATGCTGGAGTTAGAGACAACACAGTGTGGACCTGAAGGATCACAGCAGGCCAGGCAGCATCAGAGGAGCAAGAAAGTAGACATTTCAGGTCGAAACCCTTCTTTCTGAAGAATTTGCCTTCTGAAGAAGGGTCCCGTTCTGAAACATCAACTTTCCTGCTCCTCTGACGCTGCTTGGCCTACTGTGTTCCTTCAGCTCTACATTGTATTGTCTCTTAATCCTGTTTCAGCTTTGCACTAGATGTGCAAAATCTGGAAGGAAAGGTAGCAGTGGTTCAGCATCCAATATGGACTTGATGGAAGAAAATAAAAATATCTTTACATAACAGCACTTTGAAATTTCAACTGTCTCACAGGATTTGGAATATTAAGGCCTAAATTAGAAGCTGCAAAAGCCTGAATAATATGCAATTTAATACATTTATTATCTCTCATCCCTAAATGTAATGATGTCATGTACAAATATGCCTTTTGTAAAAACATACCAATTAGGAATTGACAAGAAAGGATCCAGAGCTTGAGAAGGTGGCAAGGTTGAGGCTGAGGTGAGTGGGGCAGTTTGGTGGCAAGAGGGGAAGAGATGACACAGGGTGGGGATCAGGCATTATTCTTGTAGGTGCTACAGTGGCACCTGCAATGCCCAAACATGCTTCAGATGTAAAGTGTATGCAAGTGTTCGCAGTTTGCACTTAATGTCTACCAGAGAATATCGAATGAGTGGATCGTGATTTCAACCAATGTAATCAGTAACTCCTTATAGCCTGTCTGAAATAGGCATCTTCAACAAGTTATTAGAGATAAGCTGCGTGATTGCCATATGTGATAATGTTTTAAAATATATTATACTTTAGTTAACACCCAAAAAAGTGACTGAATTAGAAGAATCACATTTCAAAACTGTAACAGGCAGATTAGAATCAAAATTGATTTAACTTGATTTGTGTAGGCAACATATGCTTTAAGTTGCAAAACCAGAACTTTTCTTTTCTATTTTTAATAAAATCAAGCATTCTATTTCACATGCAATGCCCAAACATGCTTCAGATGTAAAGTGTATGCAAGTGTTCGCAGTTTGCACTTAATGTCTACCAGAGAATATCGAATGAGTGGATCGTGATTTCAACCAATGTAATCAGTAACTTCTTATAGCCTGTCTGAAATAGGCATCTTCAACAAGTTATTAGAGATAAGCTGGGTGATTGCCATACGTGATAATGTTTTAAAATATATTATACTTTAGTTAATTGATGTCTGCTTCCAGGACAGTGAATTCTGCCTGTACCAGTCCAAAGTGAATCTTATCTGCAAGGATTTACTTCTGTTCATCTCCTTGCCTGTCCAGTAACTTTTAACCTCAAAATTATTTTTCACAGTGAGGATTTTTTTCACCAATCTCATTCTGGTGAAAGCTATGAGAATCTTTCAGCTTTGATTTAAATCCTCACAAATGTGGTCTTTTCAATTTTCCATCTGCATTCCAGCACAATGAACCATAGAAGCTTTAGGTCTGTAATTTGTCTGTCTGTCTGTCTGTCTGTCCGTCTATCTACAGTGCCACCCCAGCCAGATCTGTCTACAGACTGTGTGATTGTTGGTTGCACCTTAAAAATCCTATCCCTATGAAATTCTGTTCCCACACCAACAGGAATCACACGGACTTTGTACCGAAGTAGAAATGGTGATCAGATATTTTTGCAACTCCAACTGTTTTCTACCTTGGAAGTAAATAGACAGTTTAAAGGATAACAACTTACAATCTGACATTCACACTACCTTCTCGTAACTTTGGAGACTACCAATCTAAGAATCATAAACACAGCTACTGCTGATATTGTCTGCTACTTGGAAAATGTACCCCCTTCATTCCAGGAAAACAACCTGGGCCCCTCTTTAATTTTTAAGAACCTGCCCACGTAAGTTTGATTTTAAGCAGATTTCAGAATGGGTCACATGACGTTCTTCATATATCCTATAGTAAGGACACAGCCCTCAAACATAACCATCTCATAAAATCTCATATTTGTAATAAAAGCTGTTAATTATTTCCAACAAATATTTGTTCCTCTGTCACAAGTAATTTAAACATACTGGGAGCAATTCTTTAAAAATGCAAAGCAAAAGTTAAGTTAAACTAGGAAAACAGAGTACGGGCAAGGAATTGGTTCACATGTGAGTGAAAAATTCTTTGTGTCTTCCTCTCTCCATGAGACCGCTTTCTGATACAGACTCCCTTTCCTGTTGCAAGGGTACACCAACTGCTCAAGCTCCCCAGCTCGGTTCCCTCCATCACCTATACCACCTGCACCGGTAGGCCCTGCTCCACTATGGTTAACATTAAAAGACAGATTTGCTGGGCATCAAATCCTTGCTGTTTGTGGGATTCTGCTGCGCACAAATTTTGCCATCAAAGTTCCAACGTTAGATAAGTATATCTACATGTTGATAGTACTTTATTAGTATTACAGTTATCTAAAATGTGAGGTCATGAATGCCATAACATAAATAAAAGATTTTCTTTTAAGTTGCTACTTTATATTTTCTCTGGTGGTCACAACTAGTGGTCGTACTGTTTCAAGAAATGCTTCGAATTTGAACAGTATATAGAAAATAGTTTGGCAAGTACTGAATTACTGTTTACTGATTACCAGGTAATTACTTCCAGACATGGGTGCATTGACAGGTCTTCTTTTAGAATCATGCATGACTGGAGAATCACCAGGCAGCATACAAAGTAAGACAAAGTGTTAGAGATAGTGGAGGAAGATAGGAGAGAAGTAACCCATATTATCCCATGTGGTATTCGGGGGAAGTTCTCCAGACTGAAACTACTCAGTGATGATCAATGCCTGAAGCATTTACTACTTGCTGGAGCCTCAACTACAATGTAAGGCTAGAACAAAGATTGCTTGTGTTGCATTAATGATTATGGGTAGTACAAAATTGCTTGCCAGTTGTTTAGTAACTATGTGGTTTGTTTTTATCTAAAAGAATGAAATGCATTGTAAGTTATAAATCAGATTTCACAACCGCCAACTGATTTCTAAATGTGCGTCTTACAAACTCATAGCCGAATCACTGGCAGGCAGAATCACAACAATGTATACACAGAGTACATTAAGTCCTTAAAGGTGAACTCTATTAAAGGCAAGGAGCACACACAAAAGCCTGTACTTTGAAGATAGATTTGCCTATATTTGGCACATCACGCTTTGATGCTAGAGGCAATAGGTAGATCTTGTGGATATTGGTTCATCGTTGCACCGAGGTAGTTACAATAGCCCTCGATCCAGAAAGAGAATTTCATGTCATTTCCTTTTACCAGAAGTAAATAGTTAGAGTCATCATGCAGCTTTGCTAGGAGGCTTTGCCAGTCATCAACTGCAGGCACACAGCTTTCTACACTCCTCATATCAATTTTCTCATGGTGTAATTGGTAATATATTATTTGGAGATGAATGATCTACACATGATGCTGTTGAACTACTGGTGGCACACTTTCGGGTAAATTCCTAGCATTGACATCCACTGCTAACATAGATCATTGTAGATAAAACATTGGACTTCAGCAAGGCATTTGATAAGGTTCCCCATGGTAGGCTCATTCAGAAGGTCAGGAGGAGTGGGATACAGGGGAACTTAGCTGTCTGGATACAGGATTGGCTGGCCGGCGGAAGATGGCGAGTGGTAGTAGAAGGAAAATATTCTGCCTGGAGGTCAGTGGTGAGTGGTGTTCCACAGGGCTCTGTCCTTGGGCCTCTACTGTTTGTAATTTTTATTAATGACTTGGACGAGGGGATTGAAGGATGGGTCGGCAAGTTTGCAGACGACACGAAGGTTGGAGGTGTCGTTGACAGTATAGAGGGCTGTCGTAGGCTGCAGCGGGACATTGACAGGGTGCAGAGATGGCCTGGGAGGTGGCAGATGGAGTTCAACCTGGATAAATGCGAGATGATGCATTTTGGAAGGTCGAATTTGAAAGCTGAGTACAGGATTAAGGATAGGATTCTTGGCAGTGTGGAGAAACAGAGGGATCTTGGTGTGCAGATACATAGATCCCTTAAAATGGCCACCCAAGTGGACAGGGTTGTTAAGAAAGCATATGGTGTTTTGGCTTTCATTAGCAGGGGGATTGAGTTTAAGAGTCGTGAGATCTTGTTGCAGCTCTATAAAACTTTGGTTAGACAGCACTTGGAATGCTGCGTCCAGTTCTGGTTGCCCTATTATAGGAAGGATGTGGATGCTTTGGAGAGGGTTCGGAGGAGGTTTGCCAGGATGATGCCTGGACTGGAGGGCTTATCTTATGAAGAGAGGTTGACTGAGCTCGGACGTTTTTCATTGGAGAAAGGGAGGAGGAGAGGGGACCTAGTTGAGGTGTACAGGATAATGAGAGGCATGGATAGACTTGATAGCCAGAGACTATTTCCCAGGGCAGAAAAGGCTAACACAAGGGGTCATAGTTTTAAGCTGGTTGGAGGAAAGTATCGAGGGGATGTCAGAGGCGGGTTCTTTACACAGAGAGTTGTGAGAACATGGAATGCATTGCCAGCAGCAGTTGTGGAAGCAAGGTCATTGGGGACATTTAAGAGACTGCTGGACATGCATATAGTCACAGAAATTTGAGGGTGCATACATGAGGATCAATGGTCGGCACAACATCGTGGGCTGAAGGGCCTGTTCTGTGCGGTACTGTTCTATTCTATATTCTATAATTCAACCCAGCTTTTCAGACAACTCCATTTATTTCAGCACCAAAATGCACATTTATGCTATAATTGCTGCACAAGTTGACCCTATATTTTTCAGAATATATGCATGCTAAGAACTGTACTTAGAATTGGATTTGGACTCCATTTTTCAACTCAGAGAAGCATGTTCAGTCTTATACTTAGATTTCAGGTCAGCCTATGATATGTGTTGAGTTGCCAAGAAGGTGCACAGGAGTTTGAGACGCACTGGTATTACATGGAATGTGCCCAGGCTGATTGTGCACACGATCCCTATGTTAATTTTCACAGGCTATCCAAGTTAATTACCCCCTAGCCTACACTAATGTTTGAAAGCTGTCTCCCCAAACGGTAATTTAGGAATTTGAAAGCAATTTCGATTGTTTATCCATCTGGTGATGACCTAGATTGCTGAATTTGTCACTAATAACAAACATACGGGGAAGAACTCACTTTAAGACATTGAGAAAGTTTATACTTGATAGAAATTTACAATGATTATTGTATTATTCATTCAATCAGTGAGGTTATAATCCTCAACTATTAGACTTATTTGTCAATCCATAATTGCCAAGATTAGCTTTAAAGGTTAATTAAATGGAATGTTGCAATTGGCAGGAAGTTCAAAGGGCGTAACCCTAAACAACTAGAGAAACTACCACCTGCATCATTTATTGGTCAATTTCAGATGAGTTATTCCGGCCAAATAATTGTTCATAGTGACTCATTATAATTATTGCTAATGGTTTTATTTTAGAAGATCGTATATTTAATTTAAAGCAGATAAAGGCAAAACAATTAAAGAGACAAGAATGTTCAATGCTGCAGATCATTTTTATTTTGATAATGGAAATTACGTCTTCAATAACTATGCACAGAGATCATACCAATTTCTGATGGCCCCCAGGCTTTGAAATAATCTATCTCACATGGATTTGTGCAACATAAAGCTGGCAGAGAGTCCATAATTGAAATCATTTCAGCAAAGTTCCTCTTGTGCTGTAGCCAACTCAAACAATTGACCCCGGTTTGTTTATAGGTTGGAAGTGGAACATCATCATGCAGCAATCCAGCAAGAGCCCTGGAGGTTTATTTTTAAGAGTTATTAATGAGGTTTCTACAATTAGAGAAGGACAGTCGTATTCTGAATGATTGAAGACATTCAAAGCCACTGAAGTAAAATGACTCATTCTTGTGATGATAGAAGTTCAGTTGTGCCAACTTCAGGAAGATCAAACCTAGTTAGGCATTTTTTTCTACTGTGCAGGAAGAGGCCATTTGTCTCAGTCTGTCATTTGTCTCTCTGTAATGAGATAGTAGCCAATGGTCCTCTGAGGCTATTGCAATTTTTACGATCTTTAACATGTTGGGTGCAGACCTCTCCTGCTGCAATTTATAAATAGTTTTTAATCAACCCATTCAGAGATGTTATGACACACCTTTGGAGCAGATGGGATTTAAACTTCTGCCTTCTGGCTCAGAGGATAAGTCATAACCAAACAGACACTTGCCTTTAGCAGTTGAAGCAAAGATTACAAAAGCAGTGAGGTTATGTTAGACTGTAGAGGACTTTGGTTAGGCCACAGCTGTAGTATTGCGTACAGCTCTGGTCGCCACCCTGTAGGAAGGATGTGATTGCACTGCAGACATTGCAGAGAGATTCACCAAGCTTCAGCCTGGGATGAATCATTTCAGTGACAAAGAGAGACCAGATTATGCCCAATTGTTTCCTTTGGAGCAGAGAAGGTTGAAGGGGGTTCTGGTAGAGGTGTGTAAGATTATGAGAGGCATAGATAGCGTCAAAAGAAATAACAAGGGGACATAATTTTATGGTGACAGAAAATAGGGGAATTGAGGAAAATTTTTTTATGCAGAGGATGGTTGCCGTCTGGAATGCACTATCTGGGAGGGTAGTTATGGCAGGAGACCTCACAACCCATAAAAAGTACTGAGATGAATAGTGTCATAACGTTCAAGACAATGGACCTAGTGCTGGAAAATAGTGCTTGTATAGATGTAATGTATTCTTGGTAGTACAGTGTCAATAGATGAAAGGATCGCTTCTGTACTGTACTATTATACAATTCTACCATCATTCCACAAAAGCTCTAAAACAATAAAATCCAACATGGCAATCAAACCCATGGCACTGAGATTGAGAAACACATAACAAACTGTTTGAATGCCCATTATATTAGATTGGTGGTGAAATGAGGCTCCTAATTGGGTATTAATTATCCAAATTACAACTAGGTGAGGAAATATGATCATGTCCCCACAATTTAATCCCTTCAGTCAGTTGCACAACATACGTTAAAATTGTTAACACTCAGGTAACACACTTCACTTAAAGCACAAGTAACACATTCAAAGTGAAGGAACCAAATTACATTTGTATTAATTTTAATACGGAATAATTTTCTTATCTACTGCCCTGTGAAGATAATAAAAACACAATAGCAATCACATGCATAAAAATGGGTAACAAGCTTAAAAAATGGTGGAGAGTATTTGGTGTAGACAAAAAGGTAAAAACAATTGCAGTTTAAAGTTCTGTTAGCCCTTGAGTTTTAAGAACAGAGTTATAGACCCATTGATTCGTACAGCATGGAAATAGACCCTCCGTTCCAACTCATCCATGCTGACCAAATATCCTAAGTTAATCTAGCCCCATTTTCCAGCATTTGAAACATATCCCTCTAAAACCTTCCTATTCATATACCCATCCAGATGCCTTTTAAATGTTATAAATGTACCAGCCTTCCTCACTTCCTGTGGTAGCTCATTCTACACACTATCCTCTGAATGAAAATGTTGCCCGTTAAGTCCTTTTCAAATCTTTTCACCTCTCATTTTAAACCTATGCCCTCTATTTTTGGACTCTCCACAGTGGAGAAAAGAACTTGCCTGTTTACCCTATCCATGCTCCTCATGATTATATAAACATTCCATTATTGTCAAACCCTGAGCCTCTGACGCTTGGGGGAAAATAGCCCCAGTCTATCCACCTTCTCCCTATAATGCAAACCCGTCAATTGTGGCAACATCCTTGTAAATCTTTTCTGAACCCCTTCAAGTTTCACAACATCCTTCCTACAGCAAGGAGAACTGAATTACATGCAGCAGTCCAAAAGCAGCCTAACCAATGTCCTGTACAGCTGCAACATGACCACCCAAATCCTATACCCAATGCACTGTCCAATAAAGACAAGCATACTAAATGCCTTCTTCACTACCCTATCTACTTGCGATGGTACTTTCAAGGAACTGTGAACCTGCACTACAATGCTCCCCAGGACCTTACTATTAGGTCTATGTGTCCTGTTCTGACTTACATTTCCAAAATGCAGCACCTCACATCTATCTGAATTAAACACCATCTATCACTGCTAGGCCCTTTAGCCCATCTGATCAAGATCCCCTTGTACTTTGAAGTAACCTTCTTCACTGTCTGATACACCTCCAATTTTGGTGTCACCTGTAAACTTGCTAACCATACCTCCCATGTTCACATCCAAATAATTTATGTAAATGACAAAAAATAGTCGACCTAGCACTGCTCCTTGTGGCGCACCACTGGTCACAGGCCTCCTGTCTGAAAAGCAACCTCTACCACCACCCACTGTCTTCTACCTTCAAGCTAGTTCTGTATCCAAATGGCTAGTTATCCCTCTATTCTATGTGATCTAATGTTGCAAACCAGTCTGTTGTGAGGAAGCTTGTTCAACAGAGATTCACGCGGCTGATCCCTGGAATGGTAGGTTTAACGTACGATGAGCGGCTAAGGATCCTGGGATTGTACTCATTCGAGTTTAGAAAGTTGAGGGGAGATCTAATAGAAACTTACAAGATAATGTATGGCTTAGAAAGGGTGGACGCTGGGAAGTTGTTTCCGTTAGGCAGGGAGACTAGGACCCGTGGGCACAGCCTTAAAATTAGAGGGGGTAAATTTAAAATGGAAATGAGACTACATTTCTTCAGCCAGAGAGTGGTGGGCTTGTGGAATTCATTACCACGGAGTGCAGTGGAGGCTGGGATGTTAGATGCCTTCAAGGCAGAGATCGACAAATTCTTGATCTCAGAAGGAACCAAGGGCTACGGGGAGAGTGCAGGGAAGTGGAGTTGAAATGCCCATCAGCCATGATTTAAATGGCAGAGTGGACTTGATGGGCCGAATGGCTTTACTTCCACTCCTATGTCTTATGGTCTTATGGTTTTCAAATGCCTTGCTGGAGTCTATATTGATCATGTCCACCGTACAGCCTACATCAATCCTATTTGTTAATTCTTCAGAAACCTCAATCAGTTAGTGACTCACGATTCCTTGTGCACAAAGTCGTGCTGGATATCACTTGCTTTTCCAAATACATGTAAATCCTGTCCCTCAGGATTACCTCCAACAACTTGCCCACCATTGATGTCAGGCTTATCGGTCTATAGTCCCCTGGCTTTTCCTTACCGCTTTTCATAAATAGTGGTACCACATCAGCCAACCTCCTGTTCCGGCACCACATCTTGGGCTATTGATGACACGAAAATCTCAGCAAGGGACTCAGCACTCCCTTCCCTAGCTTTCCACAGAGTTCTAGGGCACACTTGACCAGGTCCTGGGATTTACCCACCTTTATGCACCTTAAGACATCCAGCACATCTTTCTCTGTAACATGGATGTTTTTCAAGATCTCACTATTTATTTCCCCATGATCTCTATCTTCCACAGTAAATGCTGATGCAAAATATTTGCTTAGTGTCTCCCCAATCTCCTGCATTCAACATATAAGTGGCCTTGCTGATCTTTAAGGGGAGCCCTATTTGCTCCCTAGTTACCCTTTAGTTTTTAATGTATTTGTAGAATCCCTTTGGATTCTCCTTAACTCTATTTTGCAAAAGCAATCTCATGTCTCCTTTTTATCCTTCTGATTTCCCTCTTAATTATACTCCTACTGCCTTTATATTTTTCTAGGGATTGACTCGATCTCTGCTGTCTATTCCCAACATATGTCTCCTTCTTATTCCAACTAAAACCTCAATTTCTCTAGTCATCCAGCATCCCCAACACCTACCAGCCTTGCCCTTCATCCTAACAGGAACATACTGTGTCTGAATTCTCGTTATCTAATTTTTGAAGGATTCCCATTTTCCACCCATCCCTTTACCTGCAAACAACCACCCCAATCAACTTTTGAGAGTTCTTGCCTTATTCTGTCAAAATTGGCCTTCCTCCAATTTAGAACATTAACTTTCAGATCCAGTCTATCCTTTTATATCATTATTTCAAAACTAATAGAAGTAAGGTCACTGGCCCCAAGCTGCTCCCCCACTGACACCTTAGTCACCTGCACTGCCTTATTTTCAAAAGAAGCCAAATTTTGCAGTAGGTACATCTACATACTGAATCATAAATTTTTCTTGAACACGCTTAACAAATTCATCTCCATCCAAACACTATAGCATTCTCAGCTTATGTTTAGTTAAAATCTCCTACCATGATCACCTTATTATTCTTATAGTTAACTGAGATCTCCTTATAAATTTGTTTCTCAATGTCTCGTCCACCATTGGGGATGTCGATAGTATCATCATTTCCTTTTTTCTCAGTTCCACTGAAATAGCTTCATTGAACATATTCCCAGGAATGTTCTCCATCAGTACAGTTGTAATATTTACACTGGCAAAAACACAACTGCTCCCTCCTCCCTTGCCACCTTTCATTCATTCCTATATCATCCAAACTCTGTAACACTAAGCTGCCAGTTCTGTCCGTTTCTGAGCTATGTCTCTATAATTGCAATGATGTCCCAGTCCCACTTTCCCAATCATGCCCTGAGTTCAGCTGCCTTAACTGTTAGGCCTTTTGCATTAAAGTAAACACAGTTTAGTTAATCGGCCCTACCTTGTTCTCTGTCTTGTTCCGACATGACCTGCCTGTTTGACTTGCCCCCTTTCCCAACTGTACCAGCCTCAGTTTGATCTCTTTCCTCACAATGCCCTGGGCCTCAGCTCCCGCTTAATAGTTTAAATCCTCCCAAGCAACTCTAGCAAATCTCTCCACCAGTATATTCATCCTGTTCCAATTCAGGTGCAATCTGTCCTTCTTATACTTCTATCTTACTTACTTCTCACTATTACTGACTTCTATCCCAGAAGAGATTCCAATGATCCAAAAAAGTGAATTCTTCTCCCCTGCACCAGCTCCTCAGCCATGCATCCATCTGCTCTATCCTCCTATTCCAACTCTCACTAGCTCATGACACCATGAGTAATGCGACCTGAACTCCAACTATTTAGCTGTTGTCTTAAACCTTCAACTGTGGAATGGGTTGCATATACTTTTGATTTCTCAGTGAATGGTTGTTTTTCTAAGTTGCTTCTTTAATGGACACTGACTTTGATTTTGAGAGAGATAAGAGAGGGAATATCTCCCAGATACGGCTTACAAATTAATCTTTCATTCTGTCCTCCCTGCTGCTAGAACAACGGCTGTTAAAACATAGTTCAGCATGTATGCTGGAGATTAGTTCCATTAGATGAAATTTTATAGATCTCTGACCCCTGAGTGGGCTATCGTGAGAAATCTGAAGAGTTGCATGAAATATCCATTGAGGCCTTTCTTGATGTCAGGAGCAGCTTGTTGTATTTTCCATCAGAGTTCTGGTTATCGAGATGAGAAACTTATTAGAGAATAGTGAGAGTCCTATTAGTGAGCACTATAGCTTGTTATCAGCATAATTAACTGAATACCTTGCATCATTAATATGCAGCTTCCGATTGTACCATGGAACAGATGGAAACTAGGCATAAGAATTCCTAACATCATAAGCAGAGTGGGTACCTGCCAAACACAGCTGGCTACTTGTCCTGTGAACTGTCATCATGAATACCCAGCAGCAAAGTTTCCAGGCACGCTTCAGGTCACCAACTAACCATACCCTATATCTATTGGTGCTGGCATCTGACACCTTCCAGTCTCTATACACCATCATAACACAGCTCCAATCTACTTATAGCATGCTTCTGAACTTGTAGAGAGGCAAAATACTGGAAATCTGAACAAATGCAAATACTGATCAAGCAGGTCAATAGGTCTGGTAGCTCCAGTGAGGAGAGAAACAGACTTAAATGTTTAGAGGACTCGTCTTTGGAACTGAAACCGAACACTCATTTGCCTATCCTGTTTGCCAGGGCTTTCAGGAACATATCCACAATGTGAAGCATATGTTTCCCCTTCTCTGCCTTGTTTGGGGCAAATGTCATAAACCATTCAGGCCCCTCTGCACTGACCAGGCTTGGCTGGGTGCACAATAGCCTTTAAAGATGACACTGGTATCGGGGTTTTGATCTATGGGTTTTGAGCTATCAGATTAGCATTAGACAAGAAGATCACAAGAGAGGCTTGATGTTAAAGGATGAGAAGAGTTTAGGGTGACAATACAAGAGATATCTCTGGGCCTTGCAAAGGGAAATCCCCATGAAACTTGAAGTAAATGATAAAATATTATAAGGTTCAACACATTCTCATTTTTCAAGCTGCATGAGCTGCAAGATCTTTCATCTTGATTTATAATTTGCTGCATAGATACTCGAAGGTCCGTGCATGCTGATTGGCATGCTGGTACATTCACTTCCAATTCTCTGGCAACTCCTGTGCACGGTGAGTGGAGATCTGAGCAACAGCTGGAGAAATGAGAGGGAACATATGGCCTGAGTGATGTGGCCTATGGAGAGTTTTGTGGCAGAATCACACAAGAAGTTCGGCAAGGCCCATCTTAACACTGGAAGCATCTTGTGTTATCTTTTGTGTATTTGTCAAGCAACAAGCTCTGTTTCGCAGATACTAGGTATCTAAGTGTTGCCAGTTCAGGAAGAATCTCATTTGTTATAGGGATTACTAATGCCTTGCCTCATTAACAGCTTCCTAGCTGACAAAGTGCACTGACAAGCTAACCATCAAAAACTCATAACATGGAAGTCAGAGTGGACACCTGGCAACTTCAGCTCACTGCTGCTCTGAAGGACCACTGAATTGAACAGTCAACATCTCAGGCACGCTCCATAATTACTGGCCGTATGCAACCCTCAGAAATGGATTTGTACATCCAATATGTGCTAGTCTCTAAGAACCCTTATGGCACCTGTCCAATTCAGATCATTTCTCCATTTAAATGATGCACCTCTGGCTACATGACAATTGTCACTGTAATGCTGCAGCAAGGACACTGTGCAATCAGGAACAACCCTGAGTTCATGGACTGGACTAGGTTGCAGCTCTGGGCTCTTCACTTCCTGCAATAGTGCTTACTTATTCTAAGCCTACCAAGCTGCTCACAGCATCCCTGCCTTGATGTGTCTTGTCTTTCCTTTTGGCTCTTCTTCCCCTCAGTCGGAGCATAAATATTCGCGCAGAAGAGCATAACTACTTTTCTTTGATACAGTTTTACTAGAACTTTCTGCTCACATGAGAGGGCTGGTTGAGGTCTTGGCTTAACATTTCATTTTGATGATGCCACCTCCAATAATGCAGCACACCCTCATCCGAGGTCATGTACAAATGTCTCTGGAGTGGGATTTGAACCCGCAATCTTTTGATCATGGGCTGGTGTGCTCACACTGAACTGAGACTTACACAACATAACATAATATTCATCCATCAAGAATAGTATTTCTTCTTGGTTTCATACAAGTTTTGCGGCTGCTTCTCTAGTTTCAACATCTGATTCGTTACACCAATAAATTATTAGGGAAAGCAATCATAAGCATATCTGCAAGAAGCATTAAAAGTGGTTTCTATTATTGATAATTTAATAATCAATCAAGTAACAATAGGTGCATGAAGTAACTATTTCTGTAGTTAGATATCTATTGATTTTCCAACCAGTAACTTTCCCTGTCTGGATTTATCTAACCAAATGCAGACTAGCAAGACATTTGATTCTTGAGGGACCAACCAGTGTGCATTCTTCAAGGCAGAACAATTAGTCATTTTAATTAAATTGCAGTATAAACCATTGATCAGAGTAAATTCTTTTTTGTGTCCGGCGCGAGATCCTTTGTGCTTTTGATCTCTTCCATTACTTCCTTATTGGTGCTTTTGTTCAAATGCTTATTTTACTGTAAACAAATGATTTTATTTACAGATGGTTAGCTTAAATAGTCACCAAAAACCGTCTTACATTCTGTTGAAATATGTTTGGTGAAATAGAAGAGCATACTTAATAGTTTCTTCATTTTACCAACAGTTGTATCATTTGTTAATAATTGTTTCTGGTGTTAATCAGTGTTAGCTAAAGGATTTCAGAAGAAGATCACAATGCGTCACAATGTGTAGTATCCTTTCTGTGTAACAATTCTCGTTGATAGCTATTTATAACAAATTCATAAACTCTGTACATTTAGGGTGCTTCCACAATTTTCTTCTCAGCTCCATTACTTCTCAGTTTATTCTGCAACATACACGTACTTTTATCAGTGCAGAGAAAACCCCTACTCTTCGAATGATTTGCTTCAGTAGCTTGGTGATTAACGTAATGTCTTCAGTTTAAATGTTCTTGGTTTGTTTCTCATGTTTATTGATCTTGTGTGAAGTGTTATGATGCAGTGGATAATATCCCTATTTCCGCGCAAAAAGCTCTTCCATAAGTCAACAGTCTTCTAGGTAGTCAAACAGGAGGCTGGAAGAACACAGCAGGCCAGGCAGCATCTGAGGAAAGGAGCAGTCAATGTTTCGGGTTGTAATTCCTAACATGAATTTTATGTGTTGAATAATTGGTGTTGAATAATTAGTCCAGATCTGGTTTCTCAAACTTCCCAAGGATGGCAAAGCAGATAATGTGTCAAAGCTACAACATGGGCAATACTATTCCGACTGATGAAAAAGATGTTAGTTGTCAATGATTCATTGAACTGAAGTCTGAACTGCAATGTATCAGAGAAGAGGAAAGTTACCTGGATATTTTACAACAGGAGGTAGTCACAAAAGGTACAATTGAGCCTTCTGATTTGGTCCGCGATCAGTGACGGGAGGGTATGACTTTGAGTGAAACAGGTAATGGAGCCAGAAGGGTGGGAGTATGGGATTAATCATCACTGCAATTGCCCAAAAGATTTGAGGTTCTCTCAGCTTGTTTGGGTGAGAGCTGCAGGGTGGATGAGGAATCTGACCTGTACAAGAAGCTAATCCAATGTAGGTGGGGAGGACGGACAAGGAATTGCGTGGTATTCGGGGGTAGTCGATTGAAAGAGATTGACACTGCTGTCTTCAGCAAAATACAAGAGTCTGGACAACTGTTTTACCCGCACAATGGCAGATTTGGGGCCATGAGCTCCAGGTTGGGGAGGAACTTGCAGCGCTGGGACAGGATCCATTTGCCATGGGTCTGTGTAAGTGCCAAGGTAGGCGTCAGCTAAGACTGGGAACAAGGTTCAGAATAGTTAATATGAGGAGCTGGTAACAAAACTAAAAAGCAGAGCCTGAGAGGTTATACCCTGTGGATTGTCATCTGTGCAAATTGGAATTAAATAGAAATGACTATGTGGTTCAAAGACTGGTGTAAGAGGAGTGGGTTCCAATTCATGGGGCACTGGTCATCAGCAGTGTGGAAAGTGGGGACTGAAAGTGTATTCAGATACAAATCCTTTGATCATTAGAGTTTTTTTTTCTCTCTGCCCCTCCCTATTATTCCCTAAGGCTTTGTATCTGAATGCAAGCATTATACATAGCAAAATAAACAAATTGAAAGTACTCATTGAACAACATACAGATTATATCACAGAACCTACCAATTCTCTCTGTATCACAGTCCTTGGAAGAACTAAACAGGAGCATGATATACATCTCTATCAGAATACGGCAACAGCAAGGAAACATATGGTTCAAATATCTCAATTTTTGGGAAGGCATATTTTTGAGTAAGATTCAAATATTGTGGCCCAAACAGTCCATGGAGACTTTTCGTATACCATCATCTTCCACCCTTCATCTCAATAATTCGTCAATCGGCCTGGATGGTGCCTTCTTTTGGAACCATTCAGCAGAATAGGCAAAACATTCTCCACTGCTGGGTCTTTGTGATATTCACATTGGTAGCACCATATTTAATCCAGGGTCCCATAGCATTTTAGATGCTGCCAACCAGGAACTAATGTCAAACAGTATTCAGGCATCATTATCACCCAGGAAATGGTTTCTCAGAGACCTGGCATTGGTGGTGGTCGAGGTGGTGGAAAGGAGGACAGTGCCATATCGTGATGACTGGCAAAAGAGGCCAGCTACCAGACCTTGATAGGCTAGACTGAAGTGGTGGTCTGAGTCAGTCCAGTGTCCTGGGGGTAACACAATGCAGCAAGTATACTAATGATCTTCTGTACTTTATAAGATAAGTGCTACAATATTCTCATTGCTACATCACACTCGCAAAGCCACCATTCATTTTAACTCTGCCTCTACACATGCCTCTCACCTAACGTTCATTGACTACAACTGTCACTGTTGCAAGAAGTCTATCCACTCATGGCTCTCATCCACCTCATTGACCAAAAAAACCATTAAACCTGCCTACCCTTTATGTTTTCCTTTGGCTAACTGGGCATACCTCACCACCTCTCCTGCATCGCCACGAACCGCTGTTCCATCTACTGACATTATACATAGTCATATTGAAGAAAATTTGGTTGACTTGCAAGACTGAAGTTTCCACGGCTCTATTACTGATATACCTGACACTTGCTGTCATGTTGCATTTTTCTTCTAGAAGTGACCATAGCCACACTCAAAGACACAGATCTCCAGACTCTGGTAAAATCAAGCACCTGACTAACCATGGTAAATCCCTCGGACTGGAATAGGACAAACCATTCAACTGACAGAGGTTCTCTTTGACCTCATTGAGGACTGGTCCTCTTTGACTTGCATACAGGGTAATTTGGTTGATTCCCATGCTGTGTGCTTGCTACACAATTTGCTGGCAGACACTATAGATGTAACATTGGTGCAGCACAGTGCCATAAAATGACGTCGACCCCTTTGACTGTTCACTTCTGTAAATCATGACAAGCTACCTGTACCACCCTATGCACAAAAAAATAGCACATCACAGAGGCTGGCAGCACAGATGTATCACACGTGTGTGTGTGTGTGTGTGTGTGTGTGTGTGTGTGTGTGTGTGTGTGTGTGTGTGTGTGTGTGTGTGTGTGTGTGTGTGTGTGTGTGTGCGTGTGTGTGTAAAAGCAAAGAGACCTGGCCAAAGCATGCCAGTTGTGGGATGTCTGCGATCCTGAAACTTTCAGTCTGAGCCGTGAAATAGTGTGTGGGTGGGTCCAGCATCGTGCATGATGATATGGTGAGGCAGGTAGGTTGCTGATGTTGATTTGCACGCATGGAAACTGGAGGACAAAGCTGGCCATGGAGCATGCAAAGTTATTCTGGTGAAGACAGAGTTGCGTGAAGGATCAGAGAAATAAAGAGTGAGCTGTTGCCATCAAGTAATCAGCTTGATTTTTATAGCAGCTTTGGTGCCAGAGAAGAGAATTGGAAATTAGGCAAGTTGGGTGATTAATAGTCATTGCTCCTTAGCAAGATTTTGAATGTAAGGGAATACTGGAATATTTTTTCTCAATGTTTAAGGTCTGCTCTTTCTCCATATATCTCCCCATTGCCTATCGTTCTCAACCACTGCAGGGGGGACGTTGCGGTCCTTGAAGAGCGAGGACATCTGGGATGTACAGGAGTGGAATGCCTCATCCTGGGATCAGATGCAGTGGAGGTGAAGGAATTGGGAATAGGGGATGCAATTTTAGCAGGTAGGTGGATAGGAGGAGGTGTATTCCAGGTAGCTGTGGGAGTCGGTGGGCTTGAAATGGACATTGGTTTGTAGGTGGTTGCCTGAAATTGAGACAGAAAGGTCCAGGAAGGTGAGGGATGTGTTGGAGATGGTCCAGGTGACCTTAAGGTTGGGGTGGAAGGTGTTGGTGAAGTGGATGAACTTTCGACCTCCTCTTGGGAGCGTGAGGCAGCGCCAAAACAGTCATCAATGTAACGGAGGACGAGGTGGGGTTTAGGGCCAGTGTTGGTGCGAAAGAGGGACTGTTCCACATAATCCTCAAAGAGGCAAGCATAGCTTCGGCCCGTGTAGGTACCCATGGCCACCCCCTTTGTCTGTAGGAAGTGGAAGGAATCAAAAGAGAAGTAGTTGAGGTTGAGGATGAGTTCGGCTCAGCAGATGAGGGTCTCAGTGGAGGGGGATTGGTCAGTGGGCCTGTGGGACAGTAAGAAGCGGAGGGCCTTTAAGCCATCTGCATGGGGAATGCAGGTGTACAGAGACTGGGCGTCCATGGTGAAAATGAGGTGTTGGGGGCCGGAGAATTGGAAGTTCTGGAGGAGGTGGAGGGCGTGGGTGGTGTCACAGACGTAGGTAGGGAGTTCCTGGACCAAGGGGGAGAAAATGGAATCCTGATAGGTGGAGATGAGTTCAGTGGGGCAGGACCAGGCGGAGACAATAGGTCGACCAGGGAAGGTGGATTTGTGAATTTTGGGAAGGAGATGGAAGTGGGCGGTGCGGGGTTAGGGATCAATGAGGTTGGAGGCTGTGGGTGGGAGGTCACCTGAGGTGATGAGGTCATGGATGGTTTGGGAGATGATGGTTTGGTGCTCGGGGGTGGGGTCATGATCAAGGTGGCGGTAGGTGGAGGTGTCAGAAAGTTGGCGTCTGGCCTCAGCAATGTAAAGGTCAGTGCGCCATACTACAACTGTGCCTCCCTTGTCTGCGGGTTTGATGGTGAGGTTGGGATTGGAGTGGAGGGGATTGGGTTAATTGTTTTAAGACATGAAACTAAATTGATAAGCACAAGTGATATAGAGTCAGAAGACATAGAATAGAGTTGAGGAGGGTTAAAAGACTTTGATGGGAGTTATATACAGGCCTCTGAGCAGTGGTCTGGATGAAGGGAAGAAAATCTATCAGGAGATAGAAAAGACATATAAGAAAGACACTATTGTAATGATCATGGGGGTCTTCAATATGCAGGTGGTCTGGGAAAATCAGATTAGTAGTGAATCTCCAGAAAAGAAATTTCTGTGGAATGTCTGTGAGATGTTTTTTTTGAAGCAGTTTGTTGCAGAGCAAGTAGCAAATGGACAGTTCTGGATTTAGTGATGTGTAATGAGGCAGAGTTGAGTTGGGAGCTTGAGGTGAAGTAGCCGTAGTGTGTTAGAATTCATCCTGCACTTTGGGAGGGAGCAGATTGAATTAGATCTAAAGTGAGTACTTGAGTACTCTACTTGAGTAGAGGTAACTACAAAAACATGAGGGAGGAATTGTCCAGAGATGATGAAGGAAGCCTCGCAGGGAAAACAGTGCAGTAGGAATGGCAGGAGTTTCTGGTGATAATTCAAGAAGCATAGCAGAAATTCATTACAAGGAAGAAGAAACACACAAAGGTGAGGATGAGGCAAATATGGCTGACAAGGGAACTCAAAGATAGATTAAAAACAAAAATTAAATGCATATAATGTAGTGAAGATTAGTGGGAAACATTTAAAGCCAGAGAGTAAGGTAGATAGTAATATAAAAGACGACTGCAGGAGTATCTTTAGACAACTAAAAGGTAAGAGAGAGGTGATGGACTATTGAAAAATGAGGCTGGAGAAGTAGTTATGGAGAATGAAGAAATAACAGAGGAATTGAATAGGTGCTTTGCAACAGTTTTCACAGTGAAAGACACCAGCAACATTCCAGATCTTCAAGATAGTCAGTGGCCATGATTAAAGAGAAGTTGTTGAGGAAGCTGAAAGATTTGAAGGCAGATAAGTTACCTGATTCAATTGGACTACACCTTAGAGTTCTGGAGGAGATAGCTGAGGAGATTGTAGAAGCATTGGTAATGATCTTTCAGGAACCGCTGATGCAGGGAAAATCCCAGAGGACTGGATAATGGCTAAATGTAACTCCCCTGTTTAAGAAGGGGGGCAGGCAGAAGACAGGAATCTGTAGGTCAGCTAGCATGGCCTCGGTCATTGGTAAGATTTTACAGCCCATTATTAAGAATGAGACTGTGGAGTGCTTGAAGTGATTGGTAATTAGGGTGGAATCAACACAACTTCATCAAAGAGGGCTCATAGCTGACAAAGCTGTTAGAATTCTTTGGGGAGGTAATGAGTAAGCTAGACAAAGAAGTGCCAGTGGATGTGATCTATTTGGATTTCCAGAAGGCCTTTTACAAGGGGCTGCACAGGGGGCTGTTAAGTAAGATTAGAGCTGATGGTATTAGGGCAAGGTTTTGACATAGGTAGAGGATTGGCTGACTGGCAGAAGGCAGAGAATGAGGATAAAGAGGTCTTTTTCAGGAGGGCAGTGAGTAATTAGTGCAATTCCACAATGGTCAATATTGGAACCACAACTATTCACATTGTAGATTAATGATGTGGACACTGCTAAGTTTATAGATGACACAAAGATAGATGGAGGGACAGGTAGTGTCAAGAAGGTGGGGAGGTTCCAGGAGGACTTGGACATGCTAGGCAATTGGGCAAAGAAGGGGCAGCTAGAATACAACATGGGATAGTGTCGGGATATGCACTTCATTTAGAAGAATAGAGGCATAGACTATTTTATAAACAGACAAAGGCTTCTGGAACAAAAACAGAAATTGCTGGAAAAGCTCAGCAGGTCTGGCAGCATCTGTGTGAAGAGAAATCAGAGTTAATTTTTCGGGTCTGGTGGCCTTTCCTCAGAACTGGAGCTGAAACGTTAATAATGTTTTCTCTCCACAGAAGCTGCCAGACCAGCTGAACTTTTCCTGAAACTTCTGTTTTTGTTTCTAATTTACAGCATCTACACTTCTTTCAGTTTTCAAAATCTCTGAAATATGAAGCTCAAAGGAACTTGGGAGTCCTAGTTCAGGATTCTCTTAAAGTTAATATTGTAGGTCCAGTTGGTGGCGAGGAAGGCAAATACAATGTTAGCATTCATTTTGTAAGGGCTAGAACAAAAAGAATTAGGTGTACTGTTGAGGCTATATAAGACTCTGGTCAGACCATGTTTGGAGTATTGTGACCAGATTTGGGCCCCATATCTAGGGAAGAATGTGCTGGTCTTGGTGAGGGTCCAGAGGAGGTTTCCAAGAATGATCTCGGTAATGAAGGACTTGTCATATGAGAAGCGGTTGAGGAATATGTGTCTATACTTGATGAAGTTTAGCAGGATGATGGGGATCTGACTGGAAGAACAGAATACTGAGAGGCCTGGATAGAGTGGATGTGGAGAATATGTTTCCACCTGTAGGAGAGACTAGGACCCAAGGGCACTGCTTGAAAGTGAAGGTGCAACCATTTAGAACTGAAATGTGGAAGAAGTTCTTCAGCCAGATGGTAGTTAATCTATGGAACATATTGGCGCAGAGGACTGTGGAGGTCAAGCCATTGAGTATCTTTAAGACAGAGATAGATAGGTTCTTTGTTGATAAGAGTTGATAACTCCATTGGAAATGAACCCAGCCTGTAGCCAACCTCCATGAGACAACTCATTTATTCCAGGTATCAATCCAATAAATTTTCTCTGTACTGCTTGCACTGGAATTGCATTGGCCCCTCACATAAGAAGACCTAAGCTGCACACAGTATTTGAGATTTTGCTTGACCAACGCCCTGTCTAACTGAAACATAACCTTCTTACTTTTATGTTTGTAATAAAGGATAACATTCCACTTGCTTTCTTAATTACTTTCTCTACCCGCAAGCAAACGTTTTGTGACAATGTCAGGATCCTGCCAAGATTATTACATTGGAAGTACATTAAACCCAAAAAGGCCTTGGAGCATACCTATTACAAGATGATGAATCTACTACAATTGCTTCTAAGCTCCTTATGACAGCTTATAATAACTACTTCAACATTAAAAAAGAGATTCTTGCATTAGTTTTGGGAAACAACAGTGGCATTGATAACTTTCAGGAAACATTTAATTGTTTATACTGACCACAAATTATTAGAAATTTTCTTTTGAAAACTTCTCACAAATGCACCTCCACAACTACAAGATCTACTTGTGAAGATCTAATGGTGCAATCTAGAAGAACAATATAAGCCAAGTTACCTCTACAATGTTCTAAGCTGACTTCCCAAGCTCCATGAAGATCAAAGATATTCCTTTAGACATCCAAATGGATCTTATTGAATTTGAACAGGAAAATAATCATCACACCAATCTTAAACATTTTGGTCACACCTACGCTGGGCAGATTTGGCAAGATAAATTACATGATAACCGGCAGCAACAGCTCAAAAAAAAAAATCACTAATAATGTATGGATTGAATGCATCTAGTTGGTCCCTGGGCTGGCACGTTCATTTTTGTCATTCAAGGACAAACTAGGGCCCTCCATGAATGCAGCCTTCAAAGAAAATAAGTAAGCCTTACTTATGAACACAGAAAATATCAAACCTGCAAATCCATATTTTGACTGAGCATAAATAAGGACATTGAGCAACTCATCAAATCATGTGGAAAATGTCTGAACTATAACATTCTGTGACTGTCCCATTAGCCTCAACTATTGAGAGAACTTTTTCTTCCACAGAAGATTCTTTCTGAGCTGTGCAAGACTGCAACTGATATTTTCCATGTCCAAAGACACAATTACATTTGGATGGCTGACTATTTTAGCTAAGCCCCTTTTCTGTGATAATCGTGCAATTGTTGTTTATACATTGACAGCAATATTGCAGTCAATTTGGTTCTGGATGTGAGTTTGCTCGCTGAGCTGGAAGGTTAGTTTTCAGACGTTTCGTCACTTTTTTTTAATTTGAAAAAATATACTTTATTCATAAGATGTAGAAAAAATAAAACATATTTATACACCTACCCAGTCATGCAAGCCGCTCTGGGTTACCCAGGGGGTACGTACACCAACTACAAGGAAAAAAAATACAAAGAAGAAAAAAAACAAAGAAAATACCCCGGCAGTCGTCACCCCGCACAGTCCCCATTGGCCCCCTGACCAGTTGGGGAAGGCGCCAACTGGGCCCAGTTACCAGATAGGGCATTTTTTTCCATTCTGGATGAGGGGTTTCATATGGTGGTCTTTCCCCGCCGCGCCTTGGTGGTGGCTGCCCCAAGCTTTAGTGCGTCCCTCAGCACGTAGTCCTGGACCTTGGAGTGCGCCAGTCTGCAACACTCGGTCGGGGTCAGTTCTTTCAGCTGGCAGACCAGCAAGTTGCGGGCAGATCAAAGAGCGTCTTTCACCGCATTGATGGTCCTCCAGGCGCAGTTGATGTTGGTCTCGGTGTGCATCCTGGGAAACAGCCCATAGAGCACGGAGTCCCATGTCACGGAGCTGCTCGGGACGAACCTCGACAAATACCACTGCATCCCCCTCCAGACCTCCTGCGCATAGGCACACTCCAGAAGGAGGTGATCGACAGTCTCGTCCCCCCCGCAGCCGCCTCGAGGGCAGCGTGCGGAGGCGCAGAGATTCCGGGCATGCATAAAGGATCTCACTGGCAGAGCCCCTCTCACCGCCAGCCAAGCAATGTCCTTCTGCTGGTTTGAAAGTTCTGGTGATGAGGCATTCTGCCAAATGACTTTGGCAGTCTGCGTGGGGAACCACACGACGGGATCCACCCTCTCCTTTTCCCGAAGGGTCTCGAGGATATTACGTGCTGACCACTGCCTGACGGCCTTGTGGTCAAATGTGTTTCCTTTCAAAAATTTCTCCACGAAGGACAGGTGGTACGGAACGGTCCAACTACTCGGAGCGTTCCGCGGCAACGAGGCCAGGCCCATCCTTCGCAACACCGGGGACAGGTAGAACCTCAGTAAGTAGTGACACTTGGTGTTTGCGTACTGAGGATCTACACACAGCTTGATGCAGCCACACACAAAGGTAGCTGTCAGGGCGAGGGTGGCATTTGGTACGCCCTTTCCCCCATTTTCCAGGTCTTTGTGCATGGTGTCCCTGTGGATCCGGTCCATCCTCGACCCCCAAATGAAGTGGAAGATGGCCCAGGTGACCACAGTGGCGCAGGTCCAGGGAATAGGCCAGGCCTGCGCCACATACAACAGTACCGAAAGCACCTGACATCCAGGTTTTTACCCGCGATGGAGAGGACCGGAGTGTCCACCTGCCCAGCTTCTGCTTCAGTTTGGTGATACACTCCTTCCAAGTCTTCGTGCATGCCCCAGCTCAACCGAACCAAACACCCAGCACCTTCAGGTAGTCTATCCTGACGGTGAAGGGGATGAAGGAGCAGTCGTTCCAGTTCCCGAAGAACATGGCCTCGCTCTTACCCCTATTGACTTTGCATCCGAGGCCAGTTCAAACTGGGCGCAGATGTCCAACAACCTACTCACCGACCGACGATCGGTGCAGAAGACGGCGACGTCGTCCATGTACAGGGAGGTCTTGACCTGAAGGCCTCTGCTGCCTGGGATAGTCAAGCCCTTCAGGCTCACGTCCTTCCTGATGGCTGTGGAGAAGGGCTCCACACACACACGAACAAGGCAGGAGAGAGCGGGTAGCCCTGCCTGACTCCAGATCTGACGGGAAAACTGTCCGATTCCCACACGTTGATCGAGACTGCGCGAACAATGTTGGTGTAGAGCAGCCAGATCCAATTGCGGATGCCCACCCCGAACCCCAATTTGGAGAGGACGTCCCTCATGTGAGCATGAGAGACCCTGTCGAAGGCCTTCTCCTGGTCCAGGCTAACGAGGCAGGTGTCCACCCGCCTGTCCTGCACGTAGGCGATCGTATCCCTGATGAGCGCGAGGCTCTCAGTGATCTTCCTGCCCGGCACAGCACAGGTTTGGTCAGGGTGAATCACCGACTCCAGGACAGACGTGGCACGGTTGGCTATGACCTTGGCCAGGATTTTGTAGTCCACGTTCAATAGTGAAATGGGACGCCAATTCTTAATTTCTTCCCTCTCCAGCTTCCTCTTGTAAATGAGAGTGATGATGCCCTTCCTCATGGACTTGCACATTTCCCCTGCCCGAAGCGCACTATCGTACACCTCCAGCAGGTCCTGGCCGACCAGGCCCCACAGAGCAGAATACAACTCGACCGGTAAGCTGTCACTCCCAGGAGTCTTATTCCTCTCCAAGGACTTGAGGGCTCTGGTCAGCTCATCCAGAGATATCGGCCGGCTCAGCCACTCTCTCGTGCCGTCGTCTAAGACCTCCGTGATAGACTACAGGAACGACTGAGAGGCCATGTTGTCTGTGGGCTTCGTGTCGTACAGCCCGGCATAGAAAGATCTGCTGATCCTCAAAATGTTGGGCCAAGATGACGTCACCGAGCCGTTATCCTCCTTCAGCCGGCTAAGCACAGAGCTCTCTTTGTGCACCTTCTGAAAGAAGAAACGCGAGCACGTCTCGTCCTGCTCCATGGAGCGGACCCTGGACTGGAAGTTTATCCTGGAGGACTCCGCGGCGAAGAGCGAGGCTTGCTGGCCGCTCACTTCGCGGAGGTCCTCCGTGACATCGACCCCCATCAACTGCAGAAGGAGCAGGTTCTGCACCCTTGTCTGGAGCCGCAACAACTTTCCCCGCCTCTCTCTCGCCTTCCGAACACCCTTGAGGACAAAGAACCTCTTCATGTTCTCCTTCACTGTCTCCCACCAGTCACCCGGAGACTCAAAGAGGGGTTTCACGGTTCTCCAACCGGCATACTCCCTCTTAAGCTCCTCGACGTTCTCTGGGGCCAACAGAGTCGTGCTGAGCTTTCACGTCCACTTGCCGGCTGGCTGGTCATCCTGTAAGTGACAGCCGGCCAGCAGGAGGCAGTGGTCAGAGAAGAACACCGGCTCAACGCCGGTGGACCTGACCGAGAACGCCCATGACACAAACAGGAAGTCTATCCTTGAGTGAATAGACCGGTCTGGCTGCCACCAGGTGTACCTCCGCTGCGCTCCGTCTGCAGGGGTGCTGAAGACGTCGAGCAGCTTGACGTCCTTCACCGTGCCCATCAGGAATCTGGACGTGACGTCCAGTTGACTTCCCCCACCCGCTGTCCCCACGCCGGATCTTCCATCTGCATCGATGATGCAGTTGAAGTCACCGCCTAGGATGACCAGCCTGGACGTAGCCAGCAGGGGTGGAAGCCGCTGCAGGACGGCCAACCGCTCATTCCGTACCGCTGGGGTATACACGATCAGCCTCAGGGGAGCGTTCCTGTAGGTGACATTAGCCACTAGGAGGCGCCCCCCCACCACCTCCTGAACTTGAGAGATGGTGAAATTTCGCCCCCGCAGCAGAATAGCCAGGCCCAAGGAGCGACAGTCATTACCCCCCGACCAGATTGAAGGCCCACGGGTCCAGGCGCCGGACCATTTCCCGTACCTGCCGAGGTGCAGTATCCCGCACTCCTGCAGAAACAGGAGGTCCGCCTTGATGGTGGTCAGGTAGGCCAACATGGATACACATCTTGCGGTGGACTTGACACTGCGCACATTAATGCTCGCAACTCGTACGCCCATTGTGGGCAGTGACCGCAGTACCCTCCCCAAGTCCAAGGTCCAGCCCCTCCATCTGTCCCTTCATGCCCATTGCCCAGGCTAACTGTTAGACGCTCTCCGGGCTCAGGAAACCGTCCGTGCTGCCTTCCAGGTGGCACCCCCCCGTCAGGAGTACGGAGGCAGGAGAGTCCGGCTCTGGGTCAGGCTGGGGACGCACTGTTTCCTACTTCCCACCTGGAAGTTCCGGGGGGCCCTCCAGGGCCCCAGCGGTACATGACTGGGTGTCGGAGGGAGCCTCAGGACGCCTCCCGTCACCTGGAAGCGAGGTGCTGTTTTCCTTCTCCCTTGAGATCTTTAGCTTCTGCTTTGGGCGGGCCCCCTCCGAATCTCCCTCATCAGAGGAGCTCTTATCGCCCCCCCTGAAGCTGCCTCTTCCCACCTGATGGTTGCGGTTTCTTGGCCAGCCGACGCGCCTTCCTCCTCACTTTCCGGACCATCATCCACTTCCCTGGGTCGCCTGTTGCCGCCTCCATCGACTCCGGGTTGTCGGTGGGGAGCGGAGCCTGGAGGGGCACTTTGCTGGCCTTGGGCCCATTTTGTGGGGCTGGGCCCTCCTGCACGACCTGGCCCTCCTGCACATTAGTGGGGTCCTTTCAGGGCCCTGGTGCCTTCCACTCCTCCGGGGGGCGCTGGCCCCGCATTGCCCCTGCCGGTGACCTGGGCGTAGGTGGTTCCCCGCCACGGGCATGCCCTATAGAGGTGGCCCGCTTCCCCGCAAAAGTTGCAGCTTTTTTCTTGTGGGCAATCCTTTGCAAGGTTTCCCTCCTCCCTGCAGTTCCTGCAGATGTTGGCTTTGCAGTCGGCCGCCATGTGGCCTGACCTACCGCAGGCATGGCAGATTTTAGGTTGCCCTGCGTAGGTCAGGTAGCCCTTGCTCCTGCCGATCACGAAGCTGGATGGTGGGTGTACAATGTTCCTGTCCGCGCCCATCCTCAGCGTCACCTTGACCTGCCTCTTACTGGTCCAGATGCCAAAGGTGTCCATGATGTCGGTTAGGTCCCCTTCCACCTTCACGTACCTTCCGAGGAAGGTCAGGACATCAACTGCTGGCACATGCGTGTTGTACATGTGTACAGTCACCATACGGCTCCTCTGCACTGGCATCGCGAACAGCGGGACAGCGGTCAATACAGAGAGGGGGCCCTCACCTCCTTTCTCCTTGAAAACCTCCAGGAAGCGCTCGCAAAGCTTGGCACTCCTGAAGGTCACATCGTAAAAACCTCCTCCGGGGAAATCCTGCAGGCAGTAAATGTCCGCAGCAGCGAACCCACAACAGCCCAACAGGACCCTCTTCACAAAGAAGGTGCGGTCCACAGGTGCACCTTCATCCACCTTCTTTACAGAAACACGGATGGTGTTCGGGACCCCATGACCTGGGGCACGAGCACTTGCCGCAGCCATCGTTGCATGTTGGCTGCTTCCCTGAACCAGCGTTAGGCCGAAGCCAGCATTAAGATCCACTGGTCGCAAGGGTGCACAGCCAACCCGACGTCTTCCTTCCACCTCCAACACAGCGCTCTCTTCCTCTCGGTCCACAAAAGAGTGGGTCTTTATTTTGTTCTGGATGTAAGCTGGTTCACTGAGCTGGAAGGTTTGCTCCCAGACAATCAGTCACCATTCTAGGTAACATCAACAGTGAGCCTCTGACGAAGCGCTGGTGTTATGTCCCGCTTTCTATTTATCTGGTTTGGTTTACTTGGGTCGGTGATGTCATTTCCTGTTCTTTTTCTCAGGGGATGGTAGATTGATTTGGAGCCAATGTGTTTGTTGATGGAGTTCTGGTTGGAAAGCCAAGCTTCTAGGAATTCTCGTGCATGTCTCTGTTTGGCTTGTCCTAGGATGTATGTGTTGTCCCACTCAAAGTGGTGTCCATGAACATCAACTAGCCACAAAACGACATGACCCACTATCACTCATATCCTTACATACAGATGAGGAGGACACCACTTTGTTTGGGACAACACATCCATCCTAGGACAAGCCAAACAGAGACATGCATGAGAATTCCTAGAAGCTTGGCATTCCAACCGGAACTCCATCAACAAACACATTGACTCGGAGCCAATCTACCATCCCCTGAGAAAAAGAACAGGAAATGACATCACCAACGCAGGAAATTTCATCACCAACCCAAGGAAACCTAACCAGATAAATAGAAAGCGGGACATAACACCAGCGCTTTGTCGGAGGCTCACTGATGATGTTACCTAGAGTGGTGACGAAACGTCTAAAAACTAACCTTCCAGCTCAGTGAGCAAACTCACATCCAGAGCCTCAACCTGAGCCACAAATCTTCTCAAAACTCGCTGGTAAATTTGATGCATCTCAAAAAATTGTGCCTAACAGCTTTCTGCAATAAACTAGTATATCCTCTCAAACCTTGTGCAATAAATGGGGTTTTACAGCGTTACCTCTTCGTCCACAGGACACACTGTTCATACTGTCATATCTTTGATCATTAAATGTGAAGCGACTTGCCAAGATTTTCAGGTAGCAATGTTACATTTTCATGCTACCCTCAGAATAGTAATTTAACCTGACCGACAGCTCTCAAGTTTAGAGACAGATCCACACAGATCTTCCTTTCACAACTTCACACCGATCACAGGTGCAGGTCACATTGTTAGAGGAAATGATGCAGGTGCATGAACAATGAGCATACCGACAATTCAAACCTGTGCCAGGACAAAGCGTAAGAGCTCAAAACAACCATATGAATGCATGTGCTCATGGAAAGATGCCATTTTGCTGTGTCCAGTCATACAGTCATAGAGTAATACAGCATGGAAACAGGCCATTGGCCCAAACTGGTTCAAAGTGGTCATAAAACATAATAATGAGTAATGTTCAAGCCCTGCAAAGCAATAAGATGACATTTCCAAACGGCCTGTCTTCAACTGCCTGTCACAGAGGATAACAACTCAGATACTGGAGAGATCATGGCAAGTAACAATCACACATCCATGACAAATGATACACAGTAATCTGTGATGACAAATAGTACACTGCAGCATACCACCAACTTGTGATAACTGTCTAAGAACAGGTGGTACCATTCATCAACCATGTTGTTATCTAAGTGCTTAGAGGCATATATCTGTACAAATCTTGCACATCTTTGTTGGAAAGATTTCTTGAAATTTAGAAGGAAGAGAAGATGTTGTATTATTATACAGACCCTGAGCCAGATAGGCAAGTATCTTTCAAACAGCAACGTGACATCAAACAACATGTAGATAACCACCTCCCCTTCAGTCACTCTCTCTGTGAAATAGAGCTGATGAAGTCAGTTGTGTGGATGCAATACAAAGCAACATCAGTAAGCACAGAATCCAGAATATGTGCGATATCATAGCCATGAAAATTGTTAGTATTGTAAAGTATTGTTAGTATTATTGGGGCAGCACGGTGGCTGTGGTTAGCACTGCAGCCTCAAAGCACCAGGGACCCGGATTTAATTCCTGCCTCAGGCAACTGTCTGTGTGGAGTTTGCACATTCTCCCTGTGTCTGCATGGGTTTCCTCCAGGTGCTCCAGTTTCCTCCCACAGTCCAAAGATGTGCAGGCTAGGTGGATTGGCCATGCTAAATTGCCCGTAGTGTTCGGGGTGTGTGGGTTATAGGGGGATGGGTCTGGGTGGGATGCTTCAAGGGGCAGTGTGGACTTGTTGGGCCAAAGGGCCTGTCCCCACACTGTAGGGAATCTAATCTAATCTAAACAAAATGTGATATTTGATTTTTTTGAGAACCCAGTTTTTAAGATATATGTTACATGAGCTAACATATTAAAAAAATCACCAAATGTGTCAGCTTTATTGAAAGAATAGGGATGTGTTATTGCACTTTTATTGCAATTACCTCGAGAGGCAGAGAATACTTGGTCATGTGCACCTCGCAAAGGACCCATTTTAATTGCAAGGGGAATGCAGCAGGATATTAAGATGATATTAAGTAGGGTGCACGGCAGCCTACTTTGCCGTCATGCCCATCCTGCACCTCTCTCCTGCAGTAGGTGATGTTGCTCCCGTGCGCTCACTTGCTGCTATCATTCCTCTTTCCCTCATGCATCATACTTTTACTAATGGAAAACAAATTCCTTTAATACAGTGAAAGGAAATGTTAGGACAGAAACGGGATCTCCAGAGAATAATACTCTGATTAGCTGAGAATCATGTTGACTCATTTTTCAGAAGGCAACCTGTAACACATGTTATGTTTCCTTTAGTACATGAATGACAGCAGCATGCCTGGATTTTGGACCCCTCATAGAAATTTGATTGCAATGAGAGGAGACTGCCAAGAATTCTTAAATGGTTGCTATGTTGCACAGAAATTTAAAGATCCAATTGTATATAAAAATAAAAGTAAGAATAGTCTGTCCTGAATGTTCCAATCCTGCACCTGCTCTTCCAAATTGCACCAAGATGTACCTCGATCTATAGCTGAGTCACAAAGTGACCTGATATTTGCATTGTCCAAATGCACGGTTGGCATAGCCATGGTGGCACAACTGGCACTATTGGACAACACATAGAATGCCAATGAGCATCGAAACATAATCTCTAAGCATCTTGGTTGGGGTGCTTGCTGAATTGAAACCAAAAAATTTATCCAAAACATGTTCTAAACTTTAATTCTTCAGATCTCGGGAGAAGATGAGTTCCATTTTTGACTAGTTTCACCAAGCTATGAAAGATGGTGAATAGTATTTTTATGACAATTAAGACATTTTAAACCATGATTCGGAGAAGAATACAAATCCTGTGTAAGATGGATGCAGACTGTAGATCGCATGAAACTTGGAATGCAGCCTTTAAGAAATCTGTTTTGGCTTAACAATGCAGCTGCAGACTAGTGAATCATGAGTGAGTAAGAAACAGTGATCATCTATGTTGACAGTGAGTTTAGTTCACTGCATGTCTCATGAGTCTTTTACTGTTTATTTTCATGAAGATCTGAAATAGTTGGTGCATGTAATTTTAAAATAGTGGACGGATCTGGCCACATAGGCAAAGAAGATGACTCCAGAATGCTATATTGTGTGGACAGCAAGTCTTCAGGATACAAAGTCTGCAAGGTGACTGCAGCAGGAATTCTGTCAGAAATAGCATCTAGAAGGAGATAGGACTAGCACTGTGTGCAAAGGTTCTCCCTCTTTAGGATTGTAGACTATTGGAGAACAGGAATTCAATGACCTTGCAAAAACAGGTATGGTAAGACCATTTTCACATTATATACCATTTTCATCTGTTGGACATCCTTCAGCACAATTTGAAAACATTTTTGTTTTCATTTACCCTATTTTTTGCATCAACCTGTTCAAAGATGTTTTTACACACCTTTGGAGCTGGTGAGATTTGAACCTAGGCTTCCTGGTCCATGACTAGGGATAACACCACTGCAGCACAAGAGGGCTTCTTTTGAAAGCCTCTAATGGTGGCATGTAAAATGGTGGCATTTGACATTAGCCTACCTTGGCCTGATGCTCAGGTTAAGTTAAAACTACCAAGGATATTTTTCATACATTTTGCAAAAACTTTTATTTTCTTAAACATCACTTTATTGATAGGCTACATATGGCGAATAATTGGGCTTTGACATCAGCATATGGAACATTGTGGCCTCAGTGGGCTTTATTGTCACCTTTCTTTTGCTTTTTGTTTAGAGATTGTTTATGTCTGAGGGAGGGTGGTAGAGCTGCAACAAGTTAAATGAGATCTCATGCTCAACAGCAAATACTCAGAATATAGTTTTAAAGGATTACAATTTCTAACAGATGCTTGTTTATTGAAATCCACCATATTGCCTACAAGTCACATTCTTGAAGTAATGACTGAAACTGCCAAGTTGAATGATTAAGTCGATGGCACAATGGAAAATCTCTTTCTAAGATGTGTCCTAGGACTGTTGGGGCTGAATCTTATGCCTTTTGACTGTCAGTTTTATCAAGTTTCATGAAGGGTTTCACTCTCTGAAGCCGAACAAGGCCTCTCACCATATCTTACTGTGTTCTCCTTATTAAATACTTATCATAACCCTGTGGGGCCTGGTCTCCCAATTCTTCCACTCGCTGTTCCAAGAACTACTCTCTACTCTTTAGATATCTGTTGAAAGACAGGCATCACTGACACTTGGCCCATCTTAAAAAGACTGGTGTGACTGGCAATAGAAGCACAGAAAAGTAGGAGCAGGGCATTTGTTCCTTTCATCCTGACCTGCCATTCAATATGAGTTTTCTTGTTCATTGATAGGATGTGGGCATCACTGGCTGTGACAACATTCATTGCCCATCATAACTGTCCAGAGGGAAGTTGAGAATCAACTACATTACTATGGGTCTGGAGTCACATGTAGGGTAGACCAAGTAAGAATGGTAGTTTCCTTCCTTAAAGGATATCAATGAACCAGATGGGCCTTTTCCTGACAAATGACAATTGTTTCATTATTAGACTTTTTCTTCTTCTAGTCTTTTTTTAATTATTTAATTCAAATTCCATCATCTACCATGGCAGGATTTGAATTCAGGACCCCAAAACATTAGCTGAGTTTCTGGATTAATAAGTCTAGCAATAATACCATGAGGCCATCCCCTCCCCATCACCGTGCTGATCATCTAAATTAGTACTCTGTTCCTGCTTCTTCCCCATACCCTTTGATTCCTTCAGCCCTAAGAAATACATCTAACTCTTTCTTGAAAACAAGCAGGTTTTGGCTTCAATTGCTTTCTGTGGGAGGGAATTTCACAGGCTCAACATTGAGAGAAGTAATGTATCCTCTACTCAATCCTCAATGGTCTAGCCTGTATCCATAGATTGACTTTCAGTTCTTCTCTCCCTTGTCATCAGGAAAGTCTGTGTTTGCCCTGTCTAGTCCTCTTAGAATTTTAAGGATTTCCATGAGATCCCCATCATTTCTTTCTAAACTCCAGCAAATACAGTTCTAAATACATTGTTCCAGTCTCTCACCATATGGCAAACTTGCTATCCCAGGAATCAATTTGGGAAACATGCTTTGCACTCCCTCAATAGCCAGGACATCCTTGTTCAGATAAGAAGGCTAAAACCGTACAAAACACTCTATATGTGCTTTTACCAAGGCGCAATCCAAAATTACCCCTCACCAGAAATGTCATGGTACAGCAGCCACAAGCCATTTTACATTTGGCCATAGCCAGCATGGCTAACAGTCCCTCACACATACACCATAATCTTAGCCTCATTCCTGTTCAACCACCAGGCTACACAGCTTCCCTGTCCTTATCTACACCCTGTCCAAACACTCTCTCTAATTCACCACCACTCTGTCGTTAATGCCCACAATAGACCCACACCTAGTTATTGCCTACCAGGACATCACATTCAAACATGCAATTGGACAATTTAAAGATGAGCTTTTATGTATAACTAGGAAAAGCAAACTCAAACAAAATGAAGCGAGACTGAAGTTCACCTCCATGAAGTAAATCAACTGTTGATAATGTGACCAAGGATTACTTAACATTCCATGAGAGTCTGGCACACCTACCAGTGTCAGTCAGGTCCTGTCTGGCTTCTAGCATCACATGCAGCTGAGCTCTGTCATGCACAAGGAAAGTTTCCTCCTTCTCAATATTCTCTGTTGGTTACAGTCCTCTTGCATTTATGGGCACATCATTGGGAGATCCAATTCAAACTGTCTATCATCTGTTGCTCACTGTAAGGAACCAGTTATATAGTTCCTGGTTCTGCTGCATCTGCCTTCACCTTCTGAGGAAGGCAGCCACAGTGAGCAGCATGCCTACCAGTGGACAGGTGCATGACTCTTGTTAGAAATGATGTTTGTTGGGAAAATAAGGAGCAAAGCAGGTTCTTGTCTCCAGAAACAAGGAGTGGTGTCACTCTCTGCAGATGAGGGCTGCACAGTCTTCTCTGAACAATGAGACATACAGCACCTCAATGACAAGGCTTATGTCTCTATCATTCATTCATCTTCAGCCTCTACATGAGCAGGAACTCATTTAAGATCCAGCATATGTGAATGACTGACACATTGTATCAAAAAAGGAAGTGCCTGCTACACTTCAACCTCTAGTCACCCCAGGTCCACATTCACATTAAGGTTATAATTGAATTCAGTAAAGAATTATTGTAAAATTTATATGGCAAATGATGAAGTGATGGTGTCCACCTCCCACAGTACCTTGCAAATTTTGCCCATTATCGATCACGTTTGGTCAACATTCACCTCTTTTAAGTCATTGCCATTAACTTCTCCATCATTGAGATGGCAATGTTCAATTTGTAAAGTCAAATCACCTTTGACCAGTACTTATGGTCGAAACACATTTTCTCAGCAAATGGACCAAGAAATTATTACAAATCAAATGTAAGTGGAGTCTGCAAGCACATGCTTTATGCATTGCATTGAAAGGAGCACAATGAAAGGAGACTATAAAAACGGAAAGCAAAAGCTTTTATAAGTACATAAAAAGTAAGAGCATAGCAAAACAAATATTGGTTCCTTGGAGGATCAGACTGGGAAGTTAAACTGGAGAACGCAGAAATGGCAGGCTCACTAAATCAATATTTTGTTTCAGTTTTCATGGTGGAAGACACCACCATAACAGGCAATGCAGAGGTTATAGAAAGGGAGGAACTTAGAACAATTACTGTCATTAGTTAGAAAGTACTGAGCAAACTATTGGGATTGAAGGTCAGCAAGTCCCCAGGGCCTAATGGTGTACATCCTAAGTTCAAAAAGGAAGTGGCAATAGAGATCTATTGGTAATAATGTTTCAAAATTCCCTGGATGTGGGAAAGGTTCCAATGGATTGGAGAAATGCTAAAATGCTATGCTAATTCAAATAAAGGAGGCAGAAAGTAGGAAACTGTAGAACAGTTAATTTAACATGCATTGTTGGGAAATTGTTAGGATCTATTCTTAAAGAATTAATAACAGGACAATGGAAATTAATAAAGAGCAAATCATGTTTGCCCAATTTGCTTGAGTTATTTGATGATGTAAACAGCAAAGTGGAAAATAAGAATCCTGTAGATATATTTTTACTCATTACCTGTATATCCGGAGACATTTGATAAGGGTCACAAAAAAAGTAAAATCACATCGAGTGAGGAGTAATTTATTAACTTGAATGAAGGACTGGCTGACTAATGGAAAGTAGAGAGTCAAGATAAATGGGTATTTTCCCGATTAGCAAGATGTGTCTGCTGGAGTGCAATAGGATTCAGCCTTCAGACTCTAATTATTTGTAATCTACGTTAATCATGTAGATGCAGGGATAGAACCTTCGCCAGCCAAATTTGCACTAAAAGAGGAAGGAAAGAATAAGAAATTTACAAATGGATATGGATAGATTAGAAAAATAGGCCAAAATTTGGTAGATGAAGTTTAACGTAAATAAGCATGATGCTGTTCATTTTGATTGAAAGAATAGAAAAGCAACCTATTATCTAAATGGAGAGAAACTTCAGAGTGTTTCAGCACAGGAGGATCTGGGTGCCCTTGTGCATGAATCAAAGGAAACTAGTATGTAGATCGGCAGGTAATAAGGAAGGCATATGGAATTTTGGCTTAAAGCAATAGAGAGTAAAAGTAAGGAAGTGTGGCTACAACTATACAAGGCATTAGTAAGGCCACACTTGGATTATTGCATACAGTTTTGATCCTCCTACTTGAGGAAGGATGTAGCTGTTTGGAGGAGTTTCATTGGATTGATTCCAGACATGAGGGGTTTGTCTTATGAAGAGAGATTGAACAGTTTAGGACTATCATCTCTGGATTTTAGAAGAATGAAAGGAGATGTAATTGAGATATTTAAGATGCTACAGATGATTGCCAGTGTTGATATCGGAGGGATTTTTTTTCATGTAGGACCATCTAGAACAAAAGGTCATAGTTTTGGAATCATGGATGGCAGGTTTAAAATTACTTCTCTCAAAGGGCCATGAATCTGTGGGATTGACTACCCTAGAGTATGGTGGACGTTGGGACATTGAGTAAATCTAACAAGGAGGCCAATTTTTACCTAATAATGGATTGCATTGAAATATGGGGAACTGGCAGAAAAATGAAGATGAGGCTGAGATGAGATCAGCCATATTAGTATCAAATGGCGTAGTGGCCTCAAGGGGCTGAATTGCCTACTCCTGGTCCTAGTTCTTATGTTATTCCTTACCAAATCAATGCCCTAGTGCCTAGTAGATGTGCTCTTGTCCATCAAGCTGACACAGACTCTACACACAGTGGGTCTTGCCCCAGCCATTTCCCATTGCAGTTAACATTAGGTGATGACAGGGAATACAGTTTTGAGTCCCCTTTTAGCGTGCAACACCCAACACCCAAGTTTCACCCTTCATCCCTCAAGAAGACCCACCACATTAATCTTTCGTCCGTGCCCTCACAAGCCCTGCCATTACGCAGTAATGATGTCCACTGTGGTCCTTTATACTCCCGCTCAGAGACTACGGTGGTGATCACTGCCAATAACACCCTTTCTATAATTCACAATTCCCACCCCTGATGTTTCACATACACTTCAACTTCTCCCTGTAACAGCCAATGACATTGTTGCACTTGTTGATTCCAGCTCGCCTGAAATTACATTTTAAAAAATCATGTGTATGAAACTATTGTGTATTTTTAAAAGAAAATGTGGATCAATGTATAAAGTAACTGTTCTTTGATCTTATCTAAATTACAACATAGGTTTACTACCCATTTATCTTCCTAAAAACTTTTATATCTGTGAATTGTCAAAACAAACAACACATGTTAAATATTGCACTTAAGTTGGATTTAAACCTAATTTCTTATTTAATAAACGAACAGATCTCCTGTGGAGTCATAGCCATAAGCTGGAATTGCCGGCCAGCTGCAACACTGATCTGCAACACAATTAATGTGGGGGCAGAAACAATTTAGAGCAGAAACTGGGTGAACTTTGTGAAGGCACTGGCTTCTTTCTGCTTTGCTGTATCAAGGGGCTACTTCTGGTTTATGGGTTGTGTGGCTCAGTGGTACAGAATTTGATTGTGCGTGTCCACCAACTGTTCTCTGTGCTGAAACCTGTGGATGTGGTTACAGAGAACGTGAAATTTAAAGGCAATTTGCAGCTCCTCACATCTTTAAAGAAAACCTTTTGTGATCGAGATAACAAAGTGTAGAGCTGAATGAACACAGCAGGCCAAGCAGCATCTTAGGAGCACAAAAGCTGACGTTTTGTGCCTAGGCCCTTCATCAGAAAAGGGGGATGGGGAGAGGGTTCTGAAATAAATAGGGAGAGAGGGGGAGGCGGATCGAAGGTGGATAGAGGAGAAGATAGGTGGAGAGGAGACAGTCAAGTGAAAGGGGCGGGGATGGAGCCAGTAGAGGTGAGTATAGGTGGGGAGGTAGGGAGTGGATAAGTCAGTCCAGGGAGGACAGACATGTCAAGGGGGCGGGATGAGGTTAGCAGGTAAAGAATGGAGGTGCAGCTCGAGGTGGGAGGAGGGGATAGGTGAGAGGAAGAACAGGTTATGGAGGCGGGGATGAGCTGGGCTGGTTTTGGGATGCAGTGGGGGAAGGGGAGATTTAGAAGCTTGTGAAACCCAGTTCTGTTTACTGGTAGCCTCTGGTGTGTGTGTTATCTCTGCATATCTCTGAGGCATAAAACAAAATGTATTGTTCCTAGACCGTTCTACCTAGCTGGTTCTGAGCAGAGAGAGAGCAGAAGTAAATCTCATTGCAGCCCATCACCAACTTCCAGTCCCTCAATGAGGTGGGCACATTCGTTAAACATAGACTTTATAACAACCATATACCAGAATGTTAGACAAAGAAACATCAGCATGATGTTTCACCCAGTTGCACATCAGCCCCTCAGTAAGATCCACAGAAACTCTTCATGGGCACCATCGTCTGACTGGGCCATAGGGCTACCCTCTCATTAGAGGAAGATGACTAGTAATGGCTTAATCTGAGGATCACAACATCTCAGACAAGACAGAATGAAACAAAAAGTCCCTCATCATAATTTTAGCCAGTATAACCCGAACACATTCTTTCAGATATTGCCATCCAGCGATTCAGCTAACTGAGCTAATCAAACCCCCTAGAAGACAGGAATATTGCAGTCTGCAATATGCACTCTGTATTACTATAAACTCGCTTCCTGTGATGCTCCTGATCAAAAAGTAATCAGAAAAGAATCCCTCTCATTCTGTAATTGCTTTGCTAATTTCTCCTAATCTTGATTGCGTTTTCTCACCTGTGCTTTGTAAGGAATGCACAGAAACAATACACAGACTACGGAATCAATTTTATCATTTTAAATATTTCCTCACAGGAAAGAATATGCCTACTTTGTCTTTTCTGAAGGTTGCATCCTCTCAGCTCTGATGATATCCTTGAAAGTTTTCCTTTGGTTTTTTTCAGTGCTTCAAATTTTTAAAAAAATCATTTATCATCATCTGTTTCCTCAAAAAGACAACCTTCGATCACACTATCCTCACAAGCTGCTCTTTCGTCCTTTAACCTTTTTGTCTTCAACCTTCAAACATGCTGATGCCTTCCAAATCTGTTCCCATCATTCCCAAAATGCCAAGCTTAAATTCTTGCAATCATATTCTTGCAATCCTATCACTGTTCTCATAAAAACTATAAACTACATCTTAGGTGACCGTGAAAAAGATAACTTCTCCCTTATCCTTTATAACGTCTCTTCATCCTCCTTTTCCAATACATCTCCACTATCATTAAACTATATGCAACTACTTTCACCTGGTTCCCTTCTATCTATTTGGTCATAGCCAGGGAATTTTCACCATAGTTTCTCTTCTTGCTACTGTACTAACATACTTGGTGTTTCCCCTGAACCTTATTCTATTTATCATCTAAATGCCATCCAACAGCAACATCATTCAAAAACACACATGTCTATTGACAACACTCAATTCTATTTCAATACCAGCTCCGCCAGCTTCTCCAATTTTGTTAAATTACTGGATTGGTTATCTGATATCCAATAAAGGATGAACAGAAACTTCTTTCAGTTAAAAATCAGGAAAACTGAGCGCATTAGTTTTGGTTCTGGACCCCTAGGAACAAACTAATGACCTCTATGTTAAAATCTGAGCTAAACCACTTTGTTCACAACCTCGGTACACCTTGAGATGAACTTCCAAATAAATATTCTCCAAATCACTAAGACTACCCATTTCCCGCTCCATAACAATGCTCAGCTTTACTCCTGCGTCAGCTTATTTACTGCTAGAAACTATTGACAATTCCAACACACTCCTGCTTTAATAGAGCATATATGACGGGCTGAATGGTCTACTTCTACACCATCATAATTCCATGATTCTGTTAGGATGGTGAATAGCTTGGCAGTGGCATTCTCTTGCCTTTCTAGTTAGTATGGTTTGTGTTTGGAAAGTGCTGCTTAAGGAGCTTTGCTGAATTTCTTCAGTGCTCTTGTAAATTCTTCACACTGCAGCTGCTGAGCATTGGTGGTAGTTGGTGTGAATGTTTGTGAATGTGGTCCAGTCAAGTGGGCTCCTCTATCCTGGATTATGTCCAGCTTCTTGTTGGAGCTACACCCATCCAGGCAAGTGGGGAGTATTCCATCACACTCCTGACTTGTGTCTGAAAGATGGTGGACAGGTTTTAGGAGTCAGAAGGTGAGTTATACCCTGTAGGGCTTCTAGCTTATCACCTACTCTTGCAGCCGTAATATTTGTATGGTGAATCTAGTTCAATTTCTGATCAGTGGTAACTCACGGGACATTGTTATGTAGAATTTAACTGATACTGAATTATAGTGATATATTTGAACTCTGAATCTCTATTGGTTAGAATTCTTGTGAATGATACTGCTTTGGGTAGTTTTCAATTCTTCTTTAAGAAAATATGCAGAATATGTTAAAGTGATGCCAACTTATGTCTGGCTTCATGTTTAAGAATCCTGGGAATTAGTTTATCTGCTTGGAAGCATAAATTATTTCCACTTTGACTAGTTTTCTTTTTGTGTTGGGTTAAGGAATGACAGATCAAACAATCAATTGTTCAATATTTGGTTGTTATTCATTGATGACTGACATATTTTTGAACATGCCTAGTGATTAAATTGGTTAAATATCAACCAACATAATCACTAGATAGTTTACAAATGCTACCTACAACATAAGTGGTTTTAGAGGTCAATAGTTATTAGAGGGATGAAGGGTAATTCTGCCCTACTCAGTTAGGAATTTGTTTCACTCAAGTAATTAAAAAGTTGTGTGAACTAATATATTGCAGCCTGAAGGCATGTAGTAAGTGGTGTCTTCAAGGGAGTGGCCGTGAGTCCATTACTGTTCATTGCTGAAAGTGGTGCTTGGGTTTAGGTAGGATTTGGGATCAAAGGTGATACCACCTCCATGCAAGTAACACAATAAAGTAGTGCAATCAATGCAAAGAGATTGTGAGATGCAAGGTAGGTGCAGTGTATCATAGCAAACAACAATTAAGTTGATAAATGTAGTGCTATTCATGTTGGTAAGGTCATAAACATGTCCAACATTTATACGAACCAATATTTGAAAGAAGTTGAGAGAAATAATACATAGCAATGCCCCAGCCAATGCAAGGTGTTTGATTTTTTTTAAAATACAAGTTCTGAAACTGTTTGCAGGCCAATGGGCATGGAACAGTTTGGTGGTGAGTCTGCTTTCTATTTTGCAATCAAATAAATGATGCTTTTCTGACCTGGGCTCATGCTGTCAGTAAAAATGTTAAAGTTATTGCTTACAGGACAATTGGTTTCTTTGGTGTCAAATTTACTTTGGCACAACCACTCCATTTTGTGTAATTAAATCAACCTGCTCCTGAGCGATGGTTTCTTTTTGGACACAATTTAAGCAGAATAAATTAAAACAATGAAGTGATCCCAGTAGTGGAGAACAGAATGATCATGATCAAGTACTGAAATTTGAAATTGGGTGTGAATGGAACTTCATTGCAGAGGGGGGAAAGATGTATCCCTTTTTAGAAAGAATGCTGCATTTCCAGAGGCTGGTGAATTTTTTTTTGAAGGAAAATTAATATGCTATTTATTTGCTTTACTTATCTAGTGCTAAAACTAGACAGGCCAATTAATTAATAAAATTCAAATAATTTCAATTAATATGAATAATCAAATAGGCATGTTTTATAGACTTTGCAAAAGCAGGTGGTATGCCACCATTGCTGCATATTGGAGCTTGTTGAGAATGTTGCAATCACAGGCAACTATATTTGTAGGAAATGTCTGCAGTGAGAACAGCTCCAACTCAGAGTTGTTGATCTGTAATTGGAGCTGTTATTAGTTAATAGTAGAGTTACCATGACACTTTATTCCAAGAGGAAACCATATCCCACAGGTTAAGTAGAATTTCACAATGATCAATGATTTGGGACTGGATGGTGTAACTGCATCAGGCTGCTTCAGCGATCCAAGATATAATGATGGAGGAACTTTGGCTCTTGACTTTCACCAACAGGTCTGACTACTTAGTGAATGAAAACAAGGATGGAAAAGCTGACAATATCCCCGTGGTGTAAGACACCGCTAAAGTGCTATAAGTGAAAAGAAATATGGCAGTGATATGGAGCAGTATAACTAGAGGAATAGATATGATTCACATGACTGGAAATTCCAAAAGCTTTATTGTCAGGACTAAGGACATTTATCTCCAGCTATGAGCTGTTGTTAGTCTGCCAAATCTAAACTGAAAAGGCAGGTGTAATTCATTAGCGTACCGATAGTAAATCATTAATTATTAAGTTCCAACTTATCTAAAATGAGCCAACTAGCAATTTTGGAGCATGTTTTGTGCAATATGCCATGTTTGAAGTTGGTTTAATGCCTCCCCACTGTAAAGAAGTGGTTACTCACTAAGCTGTTACACATGTTCTGGTTCATTTGAAAGTGATGTGATTTATGGATCATTTGGAGTTCATTATAACGCAATCATTGAGGTGTTTTATGATTTTTTTTAACAAACTGTAACATCTTGAATATTTAAAGGAACGCTCTCAAATATGATGTGACAAAATTGTCAATTTTTTCTGGCTATTTTGTTGAAACACTTAAAAAAATTAATTGTAAAATACTGAAGGAGTGGCTCAACATATTTTAAAACAGCTTATTAAATGAAAGTTTGGAAGAAGGGGCCACCTCAAAACAGAGTACATAATCCTTTTCAGTCTAGAAATATGGTAATCTGCCACACAACAAAATATGCCTTGGTGTGGATGTCTGCAATTAAACTGTTAAACATTTTGCTTTTACAAGTAGCTGAGAAAGTTGCTCATTAATTACAGTACTGCCCTTGCAAAAGGGAGAATGAAATTGGAGCAAGGGTGTACTAGGAAGACTTGCTGGCAAAATTATTGAACTTTGAAGAGGAAATGCTCTCAGCAGATTAGAGAGGCGTAATCAGCTTAAACAGCTGTATCCAGACGATCTGCATAATACAACATAAAGATACAGGCTGACATTTTCCATTCTTTCACCAGTCCTTGACTTTCCACCTATTGCAGCAAAAGGGCAAGAAAATGGCAGACAGGCCAGCACATCAGAAGAAAATCGAGCTGCAATGTCACTTTGCAGCTCGTGGAAACCAAACTACACAATAACCAGAACATATCCAATGCCTTAAACTGGAAGCCATTTCTCCTGCCCTGCTGTCTCAAAGTATGAGCAAGGGTTCAAAATGTCAACCTCCAATCCACCTGGACAACATAGCTTTCATGTTTTCCCAGGTCAGTGACGGATAAACAGATCCTTTTTCTGTGCGGGGTCGAACAATAAAGATGCCCTCCTAGGTTTTTCTTGTTGTAGCGTAAAACACAACAGTTGGTTTATGAGCAATAAAGCAATTACTTGGCTACATGCAGCCACAGAGCAAGAATAATTAAATAACAATTCAATTCAGGGCAGTTAGGACTAATTAATTTGTACTTATCTGTATTGAGATTTAACAGCCACAATGGGTGACTGCTGTTAAATCTAAAATGAAAATCTTATATTCCTGAATTTATTTTTGCTTGATTAAGATCAAGATTCAATCAACTTCATTTAATGATTGAGGACTGTTTTGTTGTTTGCAGTTTGCAAGATATCATCTGTTCTTAGTCTTCCCTGCTCTGAAAGTTGTGGAATTCAAAAGGAAATGAATTGGATGGTAAAAGAAATCATCAAGAAATAGAATTGTGGGCCAGCACGGTGGCTCAGTGGTTAGCACTGCAGCCTCACAGCACCAGGGACCCATCTTTGATTCCTGCCTCAGGCAACTGTCTGTGCGGAGTTTGCACATTCTCCCCATGTCTGCATGGGTTACCTCTGGGTGCTCCAGTTTCCTGCACAATCCAAAGGATGTGCAGGCTAGGTGGATTGCCCATGCTAATTTGCCTGTAGTGTTCAGGGGTGTGAGGGTTATAGGGTGGTGGGTCTGGGTGGGGTGCTTCAAGGGGTGGTGTGGACTTGTTGGGCCAAAGGGCCTGTTTCCACGCTGTAGGGAATCTAATCTAATCTAATTCAGAAGAGACAGAAAACAGCACAGAATGGTGCAAGAGTGGATCAAATGGATTAACACATATAGGTATTTGGATCTTTGGGATGAAATTTGTTTTGGGTAGTGATACAAAAGTGTGACATCAATTCAGCCATTATCTGCAAGTCATAGCATTTAGACAGATTGCACCCAAGGGACCAGAATATCATGCTTTGCATATAATTCTCAGGCATGGGAAAATTTGTCTCACAAATTTGATTGAGTTTTTTGAAGAGGTGACCAAGAAGATAAATGAAGGCAGAGTGGTAAACATTGTCTGCAAGGACTTTAGCAAGGCTTTCGACAACATTCTCTGTAGTAGATGGTTAGTGAGGTGATATTACACTGGATCCGGGGGAGACACCCAATTGGATACAAAATTGACTTAATGGTAGGAGATGGAGGGTAGTGTAATAGGTTGTTGTTCAATCTAGAGGCCTGTGATCAATGGTGTGTCGCAAAGCTCAGTACTGTGTTCACTATCGTTCATCATTTATATAAATGATTTGGATGAGAATATAGGAGAATATAGCGGACAGTGATGAAACTTGTCCAAGAGTACTTGATCAACTGGACCGTTGGGCTGAGAAATGACAGATGGAGTTCAATTCAGATAAATGTGAGGTGTTGCATTTTTGTAAGAAAAGCCAGGGCAGGACTTACACAGTTAATGGTAGGGCCCTGGGGAGTGTTGTCGAACAGAAACCTCTAGGGTGCAGGTGCATAGTTCCTTTACAGAGTTGTCGCAGGTAGACAGAGTGGCGAGGAAGTCATTTAGCATGCTTGCCTTCATTGGTCAGAGCATTGAATACAGGAGGTGAGATATTATGTTACAGTTTACAAGGCATTGTTGAGGCCACATTGGCGTATTATGTACAGTTCTGGTCACACTGCTGGAAGAAGGATATTTTTAAACTGGAAAAAGATTTACTAACATGTTACTGAGACTGGAAGATGTGAGTTACAAAGAGAGGCTGGAGAGGCTGAGACTTTCTTCCCTGGAGCGCAGGAGGCTGAGGTGTGACCTTACAGAAGTTTATAAAATCATGAGGGCCATAGATAAAGTGAATAGTCAAAGTCTTTTCTCCACGGTAGGTGGAGTCCAACACTAGACGACATAGGTTTAAGGTGGGAGGGTAAAGATTTAAAAGGGTCAGAGTATGGTGCGTATTTGGAACGAACTGCCAGAGGAAGTGGTAGAGGCTGGCACAATTACAACAGTTAAAAAGCATTTGGACATGTGCATGGATAGGAAATGTTTAGAGGAATATAGGCCACACCCAGGCAAGTGCAATCAATTCAGTTTAGGAAATCTGTTCAGCATGGACGAGTTGGTCTGAAGAGTGTGTTTCCATGCTGTATGATCCTATGATTCTTTCAGCTGTTTTGCACCATTGTTTGAAGTGAATTTCTAAACCTTTTGTATTTGCAAATGTGGATGTTGGGATGCTGGGACTGAGTGCTAGCTTTCTAAATTCATTGAAAACATTAGTATTAGCATTGAGATAGGGGCAAATGTGTAGTTATGGACATTTATGGCTTCCCTAAAGGCATTTCATGTCAGCCATATGGCGTGATGCTGACCAGATTTGTTGGTTAGACCAGGTAAGCTGGAAGGTACAGTCTTTGAGCAGCAAAAACTGAGTTTTACATCCAGCAGCAGTCAGGTTAAATGGTTGGCTTTCACTGGTCCAGACTCAATGGGCTGAAGGACCATTCTACTGTGCTGTAGACTGTTGTGAGTCTGTGATGGTCTTATGTAGTGTCACCTCACAAATAAGCAGAGATATTAAATTCAATTTTGTAATTTTCCATAGTGAGATTTGAATGCATGATCTCTGGTTGACTGCAAGGGTTTCTATAACATGTAACAACAAACAAACCCAGGGACAAAACACGAGGAATCAACACCTGGAATCTAAAATTAAAGATCAATATGAAAGGTCCTTCAGTTATGTAGTGTGGAAAAGGTAAATCTTTCAAGTTTGAAGACGTCTGATGATTTTTCAGTGAGAGGCTTCGAAGAAAAGCCAACTGAATCCCTGCAGGGATACTGTCAAACATCCCCAAGTTTCCTGTATGAGCCATGTTTTACAGTGATTGCTGCAGAAATATGAAAGCAGTAGTAATACACAAACATTCAGCCATAAGGAATTCAAAAGAATGAACTTATAGATTAATAAGTACAAAACAGGGAAGAAAATAATTACATGTCAATTTGGTTCACTTAATTACAGAACCTCTTTGCACTGAATTGTCCTCAATTTAGTAAACAAGTTATGTTATGGAAGAAAACATGTCAAGATGCTACAGTTTCCCTTGTATTATTCTAGTGAGCCTGGAGCATGATTCTGGCAGTGGCAAAGAGGTGACAGGTGAGCCTGAAGTGGAACTCTGGCAGCTGGCAGAGGGATGAGCATGGGACCCAGTATCAGCTATTACATTGGCAGAGGCGATGCTGGAGAGGTAGGCCCCGAGGCAAATGAAAGTGACTGTGGAGCGGCGACTTTGAGGTTGGCTGGGTCCGACGCTGGTGGTGACGAAGCGGTGGCGAAGGGTAATGGAATCTATTTAAGCATTTTCCTTACTTTTACTACTCTTAAACTATTCAAAATGGTGCCAGTTCATGGTAACAGTGGGAGCTTTACAAAGTATTTTACTGCACTTTCCACTGTAAAATACATGAGACAATAAAATTATTCAATTTAATTAATTTTCATAGCAGTTAATAAATTATAAATATTGAATTTATTAGCATTGAAAGACTGTTTAAAAAGTTTTGATAGATGTATTGGATGTGATTGACATTGTCATAGCTCTCACTTTCTTTCCAACAAAGAAAACTTCAAAAGCTTTAGAATCACCTGAGCATTTCAACTATTGTTCTTGTGCCAAACAGTAGTGCTCTCAGCAATATGTAAATACTGTTTGTGATACCGTTTATGACGAACCTTTTTATATGCCCTTATACATTGACTTTCATTCTTATTTTAAAGAAAGTATTTTTCCTGACCTTTTGCAAACACTTGAACACTAAGGTTTTGGAGTAGATTCGTAGCTCGGGTTGTGGGTATTGAGGTTGGCTGGCTCACCGAATTGGTTTCTTGTTTCGCAGAGGTTTCGTTACCATGCTGGGTAACATCCTCAGTGCAGCCTCCGATGAAACATCAGTGTGTTTTCCCGCCTGGTTTTTAAACCCTGGGGTCCGTTCAGCTGGATTGCCTCACTTCTGGTTTTCCTTCATAGTGGAATGTACACAGGGTCGAGTTCGATGTGTTTGTTAATAGCATGCTTATTGGAATGCCATGCTTCTAGGAATTCTCATGCCTGTCTCTGCCTGGCCTGTCCCAGGATTTTGGTGTTGGCCCAGTCAAAGTGGTGGTTCTCCTTGTCCCTGTGGATTAGAAAATAGTTAGAACATCGAACAGTACAGAACAGTACAGGCACTTCGGCCCACAATGTTGTGCCAAACTTTTACCATAATCTTAAGGTCTATCTAACCTCCACTCCTACCTTATACTATCATCCATATGCCTATCTAATAGCAGCTTAAATGCCCCTTTTGAGGCCGACTCCACTACCCTCTCTGGCAATGCATTCCATGCCCTGATAACTCTCTGAGTAAAAAACCTACCTCTGAACTCTCCCCTCTACCTACCTCCACTCACTTTAAATCTATGCCCCCTCATAATAGCTACCTCCACCCTTGGAAAAAGTCTCTGGCTGTCTACTCTATTTATACCTCTGATCATTTTGTACACCTCTATCAAGTCACGTCTCATCTTTTGCCTTTCTAGAGAGAAAAGTCCTAGCTCTCTCAACCTTTCCTTGTAAGACCTTCCCTACATTCCAGTCAACATCCTAGTAAATCTCCTCTGCACCTTTCCCAATGCTTCCACATCTTTCCTGTAATGAGGTGACCAGATTGAGATGAGTGAGTATTGATCGCGTCCTTTTGTAGCCAGATCGTGTTCATGTGTGGATGCCATCACACTACCCTACATCAGGAGCATGTCAGAACTCACCACAAGACTCCTATGCCCACTGGGCATCAGAGTGGCACACACGCCTACGTCAACCCTACGATCTGCTCTACCAAATTAAAAACCCACTCCCAGCCATGGACAGGACCAATGTCATCCACAAGATCCCCTGCAGAGACTGTGAGAAACACTACATCAGACAAACAGGAGGGAAACTAACAACAAGAGGACATGAACACCAACTGGCTCCGAAAAGACACGACCGATACTCACTCATCTCAATCCACATGGACATGGAGAACCACCACTTCGACTGGGAAAGCACCAAGATCCTGGGACAGGCCAGGCAGAGACAGGCATGAGAATTCCTAGAAGCATGGCACTCCATAAAACATGCTACTAATAAACACATTGAACTCGATTCCATATACACTCTAGTATGAATGAAAACTGGAAGTGAGGCAATCCATCTCAATGGACTCCAGAGTTTAAAAACCAGGCAGGAAAACACACCGACACCTCATTGGAGGCTGCACAGAAGACATTATCAAGCATGGTAATGAAATGTCAGCAAAACAAGAAACCAGCTCAATGAGCCAACCAACCTCAACAACGTCAACATTTGAACAGTAAAGTAATTTTTTCATACCAGATATTTAATTTCATCAAAAACTTCTTAATCATTAACAAGGATAGTGAGAGATAATAGGATCTGCAGATACTGGAGAATCCGAGATAACAAAATGTGGAACTGGATGAACACAGTAGGCCAAGCAGCATCTTAGGAGCAGGAAAGCTGATGTTTTGGACCTAGACCCTTCATCAGATATAGGGGAGGGGAAGGGGGGTCTGAAATAAATAGGGAGAGGGGGGAGGCGGATTGAAGATGGATAGAGGAGAAGATAGGTGGAGAGGAGACAGACACGTCAAAGAGGCGGGGATGGAGCCAGTAAAAGTGAGTGTACGTGGGGAGGTAGGGAGGGGATAGGTCAGCTTAGGGAGGACGGACAGGTCAAGGGGGCGGGATGAGGTTAGTAGGTAGGAAATGGGCATGTGACTTGAGGTAGGAGGAGTGGATAGGTGAGAGGAAGAACAGGTTAGGGAGGCGGGGACGAGCTGGGCTGGTTTGGGGATGCAGTAGGGGGAGGGGAGATTTTGAAGCTTGTGAAATCCACATTGATACCATTGGGATGCAGGGTTCCCAAGCGGAATATGAGTTGCTGTTCCTGCAACCTTCGGGTGGCATCGTTGTGCGACTGCAGGAGGCCCAGGATGGACATGTTGCCTGAGGATTGGGAGGGGGAGTTGAAATGGTTTGTGACTGGAAGGCGCAGCTGTTTATTGCGAACCGAGTGTAGGTGTTCTGTAAAGCGATCCCCAAGCCTCCGCTTGGTTTCCCTGATGTAGAGGAGGCCAAAACGGGTACAGCGGAGGTAGTATACCACATTGGCAGATGTGCAGGTGAACATCTGCTTGATGTGGAAAGTCCTCTTGGGGCCTGGGATGGCAGTGAAGGAGGAGGAAATTAATCATTAACAAGTTTGGCAACTGTGGACAGTCTGAATCTTCCCAGTTTGTGAATGACTTGAGCAATGGTGAGCTAGTTGGTAATATAGGGTGAATTTGGAAATATTAGGTAAATGGACAAAGTAGAATATTGGTTCAATTTACCCCCAATATTTCAATGGTCAAGTGAGAGCCTCATTGGTGAGTATAGAGAAAGGAATGTTTACAGCCATTTGCATCTCATAATTATGCAATTTCAGCTTGTTCTTATGCACTGTTATTTTCCCAGCTGGTGGAGAGAAACAATACAGCCACAATTTCTAACATGAAAGTGTGAGTGGATACCTGGTAGATCCTGCTCACTACTTGCTCTTCTAATTCTCCATCTTGATCAACATTCCACAACATCGGAGAAGTTTCAATGCAAATAGTGAGATGATGCATTTTGGAAAGCAGAACGTTGACAGACAATATAAAGGAGGGAGTACAGGCCTAAGGGGATGCTCGAGCAGAGATCTCAAGGTGTGTATGTATACATATCACTGAAAGTTGCAGTACTTGTAGAGAGAGCAGAAAGTAAAGTATACAGTACCCTTGGTTCATTAATGAGAGTGTTGAGTACAAGAGCGAAGAGCTAATGGTGAACTTGTTTAAGACACTTATTAGACCTTAACTGGAGTACTGTTTTGGGAAACACATTATAAGAAGAATGTGAAGATATTGGAGCGAGTGAAGGAGTGATTTACAAGAAAGGTTTCACAGATAAGGAGAGATTGAAGAAGTTGGACTATTCTTCTTAGAGTGAATAGAAGAAGCCAGAGGAGATCTGATAGAGGTTATCAAAATGATGAGTGGGCTGGATAGAGTGGATAGGGTAAACGTTTTCCCACTCATAAAAGGAACAAGAACAAGGGGGCATAGATTTAAAGTGATTTGCAAAAGGAGCAAATATGATGTGAGAACAAAGTTTTCATGTAGGGAATAGCTTGCTCTGCCTGTAAATGTGATGGAGGCATGTTCAATTGAAGCATTTGAGAAGCCATTGGATGATTATTTGGACAAAAATAATATGCAAGGTTATGTGGGAAAAGCTGCATATTGGCCCTAATAATGATGGTCTTCTGAAGAGTCAGTGCAGACATGATGGGCTGAAAGACCTACATCTGTAATTTAACAATTCTGTGATCTCCTGGCACTTTCCATGGGTAATGACTTGCATACAAAGCATCATGATGACAAGTAATAAAGGGAACACATACATTTTGTCAATAAAAATTGCTTTGAGAGAGGAGAAATTCATCATGCACAGTTGTACAAAACAGGTCACACAACTTACACTCCTCCAACCTTTGAATTCAATGGAGAGTTGACTTGAAAAGGGTATAAACTATGTAAAAACTGCCTTGATCCCATGGGCAGGATTAAGTTAAAATTGAAACTATGAAGTTCAAGCCCATTTAGCAGATGACAGTTAGCAATGCACTAAATTCGGGCTGCTGGACAATCCTGAAAAGAAACAACTGTTTCACTGCAGTAAACTGGTTTCATAAATTATGAATGTGCAGTATACTGCCTTGAGAGGAATGCTAATATTTCACCAATAAAACTATTGAATAATTGCAACAATATATTGTTTATCTCCTAAAATAAAAAAAATCTAACTGGAGCTCAAAATTCTCAAAAAGAATAAGGGTGAGTGCCACAGTGGGCATTTCTTGGATGTCAGCCAATGGAGGGCAAGTTTTGCATTAACACACTGACAGAGAATTTATTTTTCACACTTCTGATTTGTCAGAAGGTAAATATTGTAACTGGTAGTGGGACTTTGATTGGCATTACAGACTCACTTTCCAAATCTCAGCTGTATGCTGCATGAATGGAGGCTGCTGGAGATTGCGAACGTAGTCTTTCCACTCTGAGAGCATCTGAAAACACATTTATAAAGAATTCAGTAGCATGAAGAAAAGTGTCAAGTCTAGGCAATATTGTACAACTGAGCCCTCATCCTTCATGCAATATATGGGGATGATGACCATTCATCTATTATACTATGAAAAGTAACTTTCAGAGCATGCACCAAGCATTGACATCTTTCAACAGCACTTCATTCAGCTAAAGCTATGTGGTATATGCCATATTGGATGATGATAATTTGGAGAGCTTCACAGATTGTCTACAAAATAATCATTAAAAAAAGCACCATGTCAGCTAAACTGAGAAAGGCAGATTAAGGCAGGATAATGTTCTGAGGACATGGCCTTGAATACCACTGTAGCAAAAGGTGAAATCTGAATTCAATAAAAAAAACTGTAATAAATACCTAGTCTAATGGTGACTACATAACCACTGACAATTGGCATAAAAATCCATCTGTATAACTAATGTTCTTTAGAAAGGAAATTTGCCATCCTTTCCTGATATGGCCTGTAGGTGACTCCATATTCATAGTAATGTGTTTGATTCTTAACTGACCTTGGAAGAATTGGGGCGAAGAATAAATGCTGGCCTAGCAACTGATGCACACATTCTATGAATGAAAAGCCAAGTCCCTAGTCAGACACACATTTATCATCTCCAGTACTTCCATTGGACCGGTTGAAGCTATGACTGGCACGAGTGCCCAGTTTTTCACTTCACCTGAATCAAGAGTTGCAGTGAGTCAGCTATCAACCATTTAAATTCTTTGAACTGCCCAACTGTCAAGGCATTTAAGTCTCCTGGCTTTTAAATTTAAACAAGAATCTGTTTTATTTTGAAAAGAACTGTTTTACTTTGTCATCATTAACTTAAGCACTATCATCACACAACTTGTTCTGTCTGATTGGCCCTAAAACCAATCATTAATCCCAATGGGAAGTCTGTAAGTTTACAATTTGTTTGACAGCAAGCCAGGTGATTATAAACTATTTGATGTGGGGTGATAAATACAAATCATAGAATTATAGAACTATGCTGCGCAGAAGGAGTTCTTTGTCTAATTGTGTCTTATCATGTCTTAAGGTGTCACTCCAGTACTTTTAAAAACAGGCTGTGGGGTTTCCTGTGTCAAGTGTCAGGAGGCAATGGCCTAGTGGTATTATCACTGGATCACTGGACTGTTAATCCAGAGACCAGGATAACGTTCTGGGGACCTGGGTTTGAATCCTGCCATGGCAGATGGTGGAAATTGAATTCAATAAAAATATCTGGAATTAAGAATCTTCTGATCACCAAGAATCCATTGCCAATTTTTGTAAAAACCCATCTGGTACACTAATGTCCTTTAGGGAAGGAACCTGTCATCCTTACCTGGGTCTCGTCTATATGTGACTCCAGACCTGCAGCTATGTGGTTGACTCTGAACTGTCTTCTAGGCAATTAGTGATGGGCAATAAATGCTGGCTAGTCTGTGATGCCCTCATCCCATGAAAGAATTAAAAAATACCCACTCACCCTTATTCCAACCTCCTGGCTGGCAGTACATTCCAGATATCTACCATATTGGATGAAAATATTTTTTTTCTCAAATCCCCTCTAAACCTTCTGTCTTTTTCCTTGTTATCAACCCTTCGACTAAAGAGAATTGCTACTTTCTATCTATGGTATCCATGTCCCTCACGGTCTTATACACCTCAAACAATTCCAGCCCCAGCTTTCCCTATACCAAAGGAAAATAGCCAAGCTTATCGAGCTTCTCTTCAGAGTTAAACTGCTCCATCCCAGGCAACATCCTGCTGAATCTTTTGTCACTGTTTTTGATACAGCACATCGTCCTACACTAGGATAACCAGAACTGCATATAGTACTCCAGCTGTAACCTAAATAAAGCCCTGTAAAGCTTCAACATTATCTCCCTGTTCTTAGAATCCATGGTGTGACTGATAACAGTGTCACATATACATTCCTTAGCACTCAAAGATCGTTCTGTTCCTCCAAGCTTCATAGTGGCCTGCCATTCACTGACTACTCCCGTGCCTTGATGCTTCTTCCAAAGTGCACTACCTCTCACATTTCTGTATTAAATTCCACCTGCCTTTGATCTGTCTGTCTGACCAACCCAAATATATCCTTTTGCAACCTAACAGCTTCTTCCTCACTGTCAACCATTAGCCAACCTTCAATTCATCCAAACTTATTTATCATGCTTTCAGAATTCTCATCTACAACATTTATGAATATCACAAACAATAACAAACCTGGCACTGATCCCTGTGGGTTTCCATTTTGTACTGGCCTCCAGTCACACAAACAACCTTCAACCACCACCCACTGCCTCCTATCATTAAGCCAATTTTGGATCCAACTTGCTAAGTTATCCTCGATCCCATTACCTTCTTTATCAATCTCCATTTGGAACATGTCAAAGGCTTTTCTGAAATCAATATAAATGCCATCAACTGCACTACATTTTAATAAACACCTGGTTGCTGCCTCAAAAAGTTTAATTAAAGTTGTTGGACATCACCTCCCTTTGACAAAGCCGTGCTGAATATCCCTATTTAAACCTTGCCTCTCCAAAAGAAGATTAATTATCTCCTTCAACATTTTCTCCAATAGTTTCCTGTCCATCGATATGAGAGTCATTGATCTGTACTTCCCTAATTTATTTCTACCAACCACCTTAAAAAATGGAAACACATTAGCTGTTCTCAAGTCCACTGGCATCTATGCTAAGGCTAGAGAGAAATTAAAAATTGGATCAGGGCCCCTGTAATTTCCTTCTTTGTTTCCCGCAGTAGTTCGGGATAGACCTCATCTGAACATGGGGATTCATCCAAATTAAGCCTTACAAAACCTTCAATACCTCTTCACTTTCCGTATCAAACCACTTAAGGGCCTCACAGCCCTTCTTCCTGAATTCTGTACCTACATCCTCTTCCTCCTGCGTGAAGATAGACGTGAGATATTTGTTTAATACCCTATCAATGTCCTCTGGCTCCACACACAGACTGTCTCCTTGGTCCCTAATCACCCCTTTACTCTTTCCCTGGTATCCTCTTTCCTTTGACATACTTACAGAGTATTTGGAATTCTTTTTAATCTTACCTGCCAGTGTTTTATCATGTTCCCTGTTTGTTTTCATAATTGCTTGCTTTTAAGAAGGATTAAGTATTTGAAGGGATGTAAATTTAGCTTTTTTTTAATTAATGAGAGTGTGCTTTTTAAAATAATGAAATCATCAATAGACACCTAAATGTTTATTTTGTTCTTCAGTTCTGAAGAAGGGTCACTGGACCCAAAATATTAACTTTGCGTTCTCTCCACAAATGATGCCAGACATGGTGAGTTTTTCCAGCATTTTTTTCTTGTTTCTGACTTCCAGCATCCACTGTTCTTTTTAACTTTATCTCATTTACTGTTAATGTGGTTCTTAAGGTTTGGACATGGATGATGTAGTGTGAGTTGCTGCGGATATCGTAAGAATAAAGGACACTTGTGAGGAAATGGGTTGATGTTTAATAGATGTGGAACTGGTAAAAGGTCGTAAGGATGGGTAAAGGAGATGGGGAATTATGCAGAAGGGTAAAGATGCATGAGATGGCACAGGCTGGTATGGTGGGCATCGTAAGTGTGTGGTCAGACAAGGGTGTGTTAGGGGTAAGGGCTAAAAGACTGTTTTTAATGTTAGCCTCTCCCATGTGTAATGGAAAACATGGGTCAGGTCTTTCACACAGTGTGACCTGCCTTCAGCATCCTTTACCAATGCCTGTGTACTGTTTCTGGGGATGGTGGGCATGCATGCTAAAAGAAAATGCAAGTATTTGTTATGACTGATCTAAGTGAGCAGAGGAGTCAAAACACCCCTTCTCACATCATCATAACGCCATTGTACCTTTCAGATGGAAAAGATATTGATGCCAGTACAGTGGCAGTGTCACATGATGAGACAACTTCCAGAGCATACATCATGCTACAAAATAAAGCTGAATATTCCTTCAACAAATGTTTTCTCCCCTAACATCGTCTTTTGAGTTCTGTCATTCTCATCTCTTTTCACGTCCTCCTTTCAATGCAATATTGTATAACATGACACATAATACAGTTGTTCTACTCTTGGCTGTTGTTTGTATTATGACACCCTGCCACAATGAGTTGGTAGTTGAGTAACATTATACAAAGCCAAGTCCTCCTGTATTATACACTTGCATTGTTCATGTTACTACTTCATCCCCTCTCTTCAGATTTAAGTTTTATGCAGGAGTATCATTATCCACGCTCAAATGGGTAATGCATTTTTCCCAAGAGCAAACTTTGCTTGTTAGCTTTCTACGTGAACACCTAGCTTCTTAGGCTTTGAGAAGAACTTAGAAAATAAACATTAACATATAAAATTTATACTGTTGGTCATATATTAATCACAAATAAAAAAGAAAATGTAACCCTTTTTGTTGGTAGTAAAGATGATAATATTCACAAATAAGGTATCAAAGTACAATAAATGGAAGTTTGTTCTCAGGGAATGTCAAATGTATAGTGAAATTAGACGAGTCTAATCAGCTGCACTATCTGTAATAAATGATTTTGATGTTTGTTAATGCATGTCAAAGACACTAACTGTTACTTGAAAGTTACAACAGTGAACAGTGTATTCACAGATTTCATTGATGTCTTCCACTCATGATCTGGAAAGTATAATTGGCATTGAGGTTAAGTAGAGTCACCTCATTCATTTCTGTGCTGTTTGGGTGCTTTCATTAAACAATAGAAAAACTTCCTGCGATCCAACACACGTGAAAACATTTAGATCAATTTCAATTCTCTCCCTGGCCACTGTCTTGATTGGAAATAGGCCTCAGACTCCTATTTGATTGTAAGTTGAACTTCCAAACCTTCATACCAATGATCGCAAAGACTATCTCAGTAACACGGACTTCAGCTCCATTGCCATTGTGCATCTGTTGCTGACGTTGTCATGCATACTGCTGCTGGCTCCAACATCAGTGGAAATTGGGCCTCCAATCAATGCCATAGGATTTTCATTTTAATAGGCCTGATTCCTGATTCCAGTTGTCAAATAGTGGTTGGTCCTATTGGACATCATTGTGACAATGGTGCAAGTAGGTCATCTTAGAATTTTTATGTCTTGATATTTTTAGGGTTAAAAGTTCTATGTCTTATGAACAAAATAAGGAATGACAGAACTGAAGATATCAAACTAAGCTGAGAGCCTGAACTAAGAAAAAACATATTAATACTTATTTGGGCATACAGAACATGCTGTAAAATGTCACATTTAGTCAAGCCTTAGCATTTTGTATTTGTCGGCACAATTCACAAAATAGTATAAATGTGAAAGGAAAACAACATTTCTACTGTATGAGAGGAGAGAGGTGATTGTTTGTGTGGCAAATGAACTCTGAGCCAGTTTCAAGTTCCTGAAGTATGTAATAATATCTTTGAACAGGTTGATGAGAAAATATAAGATAAACCCTGATTGGGAAATGACTTGCCATAGAGAATGCGCCCATAAGTGGCAACTGTCATTTAATTGCCAAGCTTTGTTTGATAGTTTCAACAAGATAGATTGACTAATTATGCTGGTTTCATACAGTCAGTGTTTTGCTATTTTTTGGTCAGAACAACATAATATTATATTATGTTTACAAATACTAATACACAGAATCCTTTTATTTTACAGAAAGGAAAAACTTATACGCACACTACATCAGTTTAAACCCAACAAAATTGGTGACACCTAATCATTGTTACATTTAGTTTGAAATTTTGTTTCTTTCAGTTTAAACAAAACTTGGCAATTAATTGTTTGTTATCGCTAGCAGGTGTATGCTTCATGGGGACACCTCTACCAATCAGCGTTCACTCGCCAAACAGTCAACATTCTTCTCTCATAAACTCAAATTTTGTTGTCCTTTTCCTGTGATTTTTCTTGTAAATTTCCTGGTGTACAATATTAAAAGATTTGTCATTTTTTAAACGGCAGTATTCTGGGATTATCTTCCTATCGGTATGAAGGCAAAATGCTGTGGCTGCTAGAAATCTGAAATAAAAAGAGAAAATTTTTAATAAAATTAGCAGGTCAGCCAACACCTGTGAAGAGAATTAAGAATGCTCAGACAAGGATTGTTGAGCATTAAGGATACCAATTCAACATAATTTACACTTCCTTTTATTCTAAATTTAGAGGACCTTTACAGAAATATTCCAATCTGTACGAATTTGACTCCAGAGTAAAACCATGACAAAGCAGTTCAGTCATTGGGCCACTAATATTGAATGTTTCATATCCTATCAATCTCACCTCATAAGCTGTGAAAACATAATTTTTTTTATCATTCCTACTTATAGCCCCAGTTACGAAAGACATCCTGGCACTTTGTCTGTAGCCTGAATTCCTTTGATCTACTAGCACAAGCCTTCATAGATCTGCAGTTGAAAACTTAATTAGATTATCCCTCGAGATCGCTCAACAGCCGTAATTAGGTTTTCAAACACAAAATTTATAAAGGGAAAACAACCAACATCCATCAAAATACAAAGCAGGTATGAATAATTCTCTCTTAGAATATTGTAAATTGGGGTAGAATCAAATCAAAGAGAAAAAGATTACAGTCTCTAATCAAAGTGCTCATGATGGCTTTAGCCAATTACGTGCTCAAGACAATAAGAGAAGCTACATTCAGAGAAACTTATAAAACACAAGGGGAATTATGCAAATTTCTAATGGATAAACCCTCAGAATTTGTGCAAAGGAGGAATAATTGGTTATCTAAACTGCAAAAGAGATTAATGATGGAAGGGACCTCAACCTGAAGACTACGTTAAGACTGCTGCATCATAATGACCCAAAGTTCATTCATTTTGATTAGAGCATGACTTTGTTAGCTTTGTTTCGTTTAGTTTTTATTGTTCAAAAACCAGTTAGCAGGCAACAAAGAAAGGTACGTTAAAAATACGCAACTGCTGGCATATCTAGGATAAAATGAAAACTAAGTTGAATTTCTTTGCAGAGCAGACAACACCTGAGAGAAAGAAAAACAGACGAGTTTATATAAGTGCAAATATTTTATCAGAATTAGTAAAGTATTACAGGTATTTTTTAAAAGAGCAAAATGAAGGAGAAGGAAACAAACATGCTCAGAATGTAGCTTGAAATGTAGCTATCTATAAATACTAAAGATGTCATACAGAAATCAACAACAGAGAATCATAATGATCTCTACAAAACCATTGAAAAGGTAGCAATTGCAAAACAGGTGGTTGATGTAGAAACGTTCTGTGATCATTTGTAAGCAGGTTGCCAATGGTTCAATATGTGTCCCTTTCAGTCACAACATTTGGGCCAGATATGATTACAGTACCCTCTGATTGTTATGGATAGGCTGCTGCTATTATACAGCTGCTATATTTTATTGTAGGAAGCAGACGAAGGTGAAACAGCTATTGACAGGTGTTCCCATTTGCAATAATGAAAAACTGCCAGATCTATGTCTTGATGTTGAAAGGCAGCTGGCTGCTGTATAGGATTTACTGGAGTAAAGTTAATAGCTACTGTCCGAAACATCTGACGTGCTTACTTGCAGAATAATATGGTTGAAGCTGTGAGTCAGAGACAGACCCAACATATTTGTCCTGGCCTCTTGCTTGGAATTTCTATTGTTGCCAAAAATCCTGACGCGGATGGTTCTTTGAACATTGTTCATTAATGAAATAATGACAAATTACCGCTGTCATTTTGATAGGAGCTAAACATGCTAAAATTGTTAGTGAGCAAAAAGCTAACAATATGTACGCTGACGGCTCTTAGTTCTGCCATGTGGCAAGTGGAACTGGCAGAGAAACAGCAGCACTTTTGAAATGCTAACAATATATTGCAATTTAGAAGTAAATGATAACCAATACCTAAACCGGAATCAAGATTTTTTTTATAACGTTGGAGAAAATAAGTAGTATAACAAATACCTGAATGTCTCTGTGCTAAATATGTTGAGTGTATGTGACCATTATGTTAAATAATAATACGCACAAGGTAAGATACAAGTTTTCTTATATGAGTAATTTAAAATTTTAAGATGATGTTTATTTTAATAACTAAGAATTTTTTTGGCAGTCTTAACCATTATTTGAATTCCCAGCTGAATTGATATCTACTGGATGTTACTAATAGACAAAGAAAATTATGGAAATTACACAGCCAAGCAGAAAACACTTCAGATCCAATTATGCGTGAAATATTGTGAAATTCTATTATGCTCGTAACAAAAGCATACAGAAAGGGTTTTTTTTCTTGTTGTTATAATTGATTGTGGCTTTGTTTGACTTTTAGCAAAAGCTCAAATAATATGTTGCATGAAGCAAATGAATGCATTTTCATAATAGTCTTGTTAATCTTCCTGTGGGCTCATTGCCCAGTTTAGCACCAAGTCGCCAAATGAAGAAAGTTCGGTCTGGATTGGGTTAGCTATTCACAACAAGAGCAGCAGTTAGATGCTTAGCAATTTCCCATTCTCCCTCTGAAATCTATCAAGTAGTTCCGCTTCTGATTTCCAGTCGGTGACTCGTCCTCGAAAATATGGTGCAGATTGTGATTTCCCACTCAAAGGAAATAGGCTCATAATCTCTGATAGTAGGAAGGATATAATTTACTCCTGTGCATTACATTCTGAAATAGCTGCCTCTGGATGACAAGACTTATGCCTGAATCAGATAGTAGAGGTCTTTTAATAAGTGGGTCAGGGTCCTATTGTGAGAGTTTTTTAAAAATTCATTCCTAAGAACTGAGTCTCGCTGAAACTATACTAAAAAGATAATCAAGATTCACAAAGCTTCCACTTTTCACTAAAAAACGTTAAATATTTGAGGTTAATGTAAAGTAAGAGGAAGCTCAGAAAATACGCTGTATGATCTGAGGAAGTGTCACCAGACCCAAAATGTTAACTGTTTTCTCCTTCACAGATGCTACCAAACCTGCTGAGCTTTTCCAGTGACTTTGCTTTTGTTCCTGACTTACAGCATCCACAGTCCTTTTGGTTTTTACGCTGTATGATCTGCAGTGCTAGCAATGGGTGTAGGTTGTTTTTCTCACTGGTGATGCTTTGCCTTAAGATGCATGGAGCAAGAATCATGTAACAAAATAGGATGTGTCTCTGGTGGTCTCGGAAGGCATCATACATGTTTTCTTGTTTACATATGGCGGCCTCTTTGAGCAGTAAACGGGATATTACATTTGATATTGAGGATATTATGTTATAAGCTGATTTCCTAAGTAAGACCAATGTAGCACACAGGAGCTGGCAGTGTGTTAGATCCAGCCAATTGTGGGGCTTTGGCTCTACTATCAAATTAAAAATAACTTCTTCCAGTAACTGGAGTCAATGCCGCACACATGCAATTTGGGTTTACAAAATGTGGCACTGCATGTTGCATATACCAAGCATAAAAAAGGAAATCAGGTTGTTCGATGGCCACTCTCCGAAGACGAGAGCTATAACACTAATTGAAAGTAAAAACACCAAATGAGCAAAGTGAGGGGTGAGACTATGATCTAAGCCAAGAGTAATAGAAATTATTGGTATAAACCTGACAAAAACATTTTAAATTGTTTGGTATTCGCATTTTCATAACTGCTCCATTGTTAACTAGAATGTTTGAAGGTTTGCTGATGGTGCTTTGGGTAGAGGAGATTTACTGTAATGGGCTGACTTTGTATTGCTGTATGGCACAGCAATAAGTTTTTCAGATCTCTCCTTATTTACTGTGGCAGATGTGTTCCTTTCTATTTATAAATATTAAGGAGGCCAGCGTTTTATTTGTTTTCAAAGACACCCTGTACTATGCAGGTCTGTATTTCATGAATAATTAATTCATCAGCCTTTTCTTTATTGTTTTATACCACAAGTTTGCATTTTTACAACCTGTTTCATTGAATATGATTTTTTTTAAATCAATAAAATAAATTAAACGTAACCAGTGTCAATAAAAATCAATACTCAGCAAATATGCACCTACTTAAGAGGCAGATTCATTATAAATATAAATCCCAACGTCATTTTCAAAATAGTTGATTTGTTTTATATTCAAGTAGACTGTGATTACCTCAAATCCCTGCAGAACGCACATCATTTTGAGAATTTACAGTCACTATTGGAGGTCCATAAACTAGATTTTGCTGCAAGGGTTTTAACACAACATATTGCCATATTTTTACCTTTTTAGAGAAAATAAATTGGAACATTCTTGGCAAACAATTATGATTACTTGAAAATTGTGCTAAAGCCCATATAAAATTTATGAGAGAACATATTGTTTACTCCTACTTTGAGATTTGAATCTTACTGGGCACATTGAATGTGAGAAAATATCTCAATGCCATTTATAAATCAGGTAGGGTGAGTTGATCTCAGTAAATATCAGAATAATCTCATTTAAGACGAAATATTGCCTTAAGTTATAGTGAGCAGACTACCCAATCATGATCACCATCAGGTGACCCATATGGAAAGGATGCATGTGTAGACTGTGAACTGTGAAATACCCAGGGCAGAATAAACTGTCCTCAGATACTGCCAAGATAGGTTTGCCACAAAGATGCTGCAAATGAAACAAAACCTGAAAACAGGAGAGAAAAGGAAAAAAGACATTGATATGCTTTTGTTCACTGTTTCTAAAACAAATATGTTCGAAATGACAATGGGATGAGTTAGCTTTTGATTCAGTTTTGCTAAATATTGGCCACACATCTGATTTCTTTGCCTTGCCTAGCTGTTCCTGCCCTTGTCGTTAACCACATGAGACATATTGTGGTAATCCCTGGCTCACTGATGAAAGGCTCAAGGATGCCATTTTTAAATAGAAAGCAGTGGTATTCAGCAGTGGGAAATGCTCAATATCAGGCAAGGTAGCAGTAATAAGAAGTTTCCAGTAGGGGCAACAGACCTTCCCTCTGGCCCAAATCACTTGCAAAAATAAATATTGGGCTTAATTTTCCCAGCATTTAGCAAAGTGTCAAATTTAGGGAGCTTCATGGAGAGTTTTGCGCCCATGAGCTCCAGCCAGTTTTAAAAAATCAATTTGAAGCCCAAATCATTAAGTATCCACCACACCACTATAACACTTCTCTCACGATATGTCATGCTCAGCAGTGGTGGAAGTTGGTCCAAAGTTATCACCTGGATCAATATGGTACCCACATGAGGGATGTGCATGCAGGAGTGCCACAAGAAGGTTAATGGCCTTCTGTGCTCCACTAGGCCACATATTACTGCCTTCTTTTGGCTACCCTGCACCCATTCTAACTTATCTGCTGCACAAACCTCTCACCATAGTCTACCATTCTCACTACTGCATGCAGCGCTTTCCCTCAATCACCCATCTCATCCACTCAAACTACTAACTCTTCCTGCCTCCCGTGCTTCCTAGTCACTCACACTGAACACTTCACCACCTTTCTTCTGCCTGTACTAACAGCTGTGAGCATTTTCACGTCCCTTAGTTTCATTGCAGGAGAAAACAGGGTGACAAAGGACAAGATAGTTGGTGAGAGCCTGACATCGATCTCACCTCCTACAAGGAGCAAATCCTTACTTCAGTGGGAGAGGACCATGTGGGATACCAGGCCCCAGCAAAAAGTATGAATCATTGAGAAGTACTGCTCAGGTCTCTGACTATGACCATTGTGTTCAAGCTTCCACTCCTCATAGCAGGCATCCAAGTAATTTCTTTCCAGAATAGGTCCGTCTTTCTAGATATCTCCTCCTCCCCTACTGCAAGGAAGAAACCATAGATCCCTTATAGGTTGCCCTGGCAAGACTTCCTTTGTTACATGAATTACTTTAGATTCTGATGAACACATTATTGCCATATTTCCATGGCTGGCTGAGATAGAAAAGCCCCAGGTCATTGGTACTTCGAGGTCTGCTGAAGAACAGGCACCTGCTCAGCCCCAGGCAGGAGAGGACTCTATGGTATTGGCTATTAGTAACTTTGTGCAAATGCACAGTCAGGCCGAAGAGCAGCAGGCAGATTTATCACAGCTTCTTGTTAAACTGAATCAAAGTTTGGAGGAGCCTACTGATGTTAGGTACGCTGTGCTGGCTCCAGTGTACATGTTTCTGTCTGCCATGGAGAGCCAGATCCAGCAGTGTGTTCACTGGTGGTCAGAAATACAAGCTGACCTGCTTTCCATCACCGTGCCTATTGGTACTCAGCATCAGTGGCAAGGTAACAAGGTGAAAAAGGACATTTACATTATTGCAGATGCACCTTCCTCTCAAGGACACAGACTGATGCCAGCAATTACCCAGACAAAAGGCATATTCTGAGGACACTTCAGAACCTGATAATCACAAGACTAGTTTAAATTGGCCTGCATGACTCAACATGGCCCACCACTGAGACTATCATGAAATGAATCCCCAGACTCTGACCAAACCCAGGGCTAACTGACAGTGTCCAAGCCCCTGGACTGTGATTACATGCTGCCCTTGTCAAACCATAAGTGCCCAGCATCTCCACCACCCATTTGGCTGAGATCCTGAAACCTATAGAAGCGTAAATCAAGGATGGTGTTCCTAAATCTGTCCAGGTCACTCTCAGCATACCTGGGTCCTCTAGCCACATATACGCAAAACTCCAAGATCAACATGCTCTACCACAGGGCAATCTTCCGCCTTTGCAGACCATGTGACTGCACTTGGGAACCAAGAAAAAAGACTTCCTGAGAGCATGTAGGTGGCACTGATAGCACATCAATGCATATCAAAACTCACGTTTGTAAATATATTTTCACTTTACACCATCAGCAGTTTGATTGGCTGTCATTTTAGCTGTAGCTACAAGAATGAAGCTCGTGTTCCTCCCTTCACCATTATTGTCCTCTTTGAATCCTCAGTGCACTGCCTCAGTCTCTCCACTTGATCTCCCTGACTTCCCCATCATAACACTTGCCTGTGATAAACCCTTGACTTTCAGTAAACAAAGCCCCAGGGCTGACTGCAACCCACCGCCTGGCCAACTTAGAACCACAGTACTGACTGATCTCTGACTGACCTAGTACTAATTACTGGACTAGTTCAACTCGACCTGCATGGCTGAACATGACCCATTTCTGAGAATATAACAAGAAAGATCCTAGATTCTGATCACCTCCCAGGACCAACTGACAATGTCCAAGCCCCTGGACTGTGATTAGTTGTTGCGGTTATTAAGCCATAGTTCCCATTTGCTGTATAAGCTTCTGGCACATGTAGTTAGTGCGAGGTCAATGTAGCATGGTGTCACACACCAGTATGTCTGATCACTGCTGGCAAATCTGATAGGTTGCCTGGCTGTCTGATAGTTCTAAAAGGCAAGGTAAGACAGAATTACTGTGAGTCTTTAAGTTCTGAATGAAGTAACCATGTGATCAGTTGTAAAGCAAGGTATGTACTGTGAGCATCCAAATAGTTGTAAGTAAGCAAGAGCTAACAAAACCAGCTCATCACCATAAAAGGCAAGCTGTTCCGATATATGAGTTGAGTACCTGTCCAGGGCATGTAAATCAATGTGGCAACAACATTACGGTGTGAGTAAACTCCAAAGTACAACATAGAAGCATTGCAATGTATAACACATCAATTGGAGATGTACTACGGTTCTTTGCTGATACCAAACCCCATGGCTGAGGGTGTCAATGGTATCTGATTATGGAGCATATCCTGAGGTGTTGTGGAAGGCTGGCCAATATGAAAATCCAGAGATAACAACAGTGAGCAGCAGCCACCAGGTGTCCGCTCAGATTTCAAGTCGATAATTAGCACCATCAAGCTTCTCGTATTTGCCTGGGAAAATAGAATATAAATGATGTCCAATTAAGTAATAAGGAGATGGAAATACGTGCATTAGGCCTGTTGCCCCTCACTTCTATGAATTACATCTCGCCATTGAAACCATAAGTAGAATTTGAAGCATATTTTCTTGATGTTGAGACTCTAATTTTTGCGGCCTTGAAGTATTTTCCCAGTGGTTTAGCTTAAAACTAGTTTGAAAAAACAGTTTTAAAATTATGTGGCTCCTATTTAAGACATTAAATGAGACTTCACTTTTCTGTTGGTGAATTCTCTTCCCCAGAAAGAAATGGAGTCTATCATTGAATAGATTCAAGGAGGAGTTGCACTGATTTTTGATTGACAAGGATGTCTAGGTTCATGGAGGATTGACAGGTAAGTGAAGTTGAGCCTACAATCAGGTTAACCATGAATTCATTGAATAGTGGAGCAAACGCAAGGAACCAAGTGGCCTGCACTTGCTCCGAATTCTTGTATTTTTGTCAAGCTCAGATCAACATTACCCAATGAAACTCAAAAGACAAAAAGATGTAGAAAGAGTTGTAGAAATAATTTACTTTTGATTGTTTAAGACTTTATGATTCTATTGTTTTGAAGGAGACATTTTGACGCCAGTACTGCTATTCTCAAAGAGCAATTAATTGACTGAGTCTAATTCCTCCGTTCTTTCTCCACATATTATTACATTCCTCTGCAAATTTTCATCTAATTCTATTTTAAAAGCTATTAGTCACCCTCATTAATGACTGGGAACTTGTGCCAAAATTGGGCACTTCTCTCATAGATCAGTTGAGTAAAGTCTGTCATGGCTATGCTTAAAGAATGATATTTCATTGTGCTCCAAGTTGCTCAGTAACCATCCATAGGGAATTCCTATCCCACTGAAAGGACTGAATCCCACATGTGGTAACACGTCAGTATTTAGTCAGTGGGGAATAGCACCAGAAATCATCAGCATTGGTTTTGGAACCTTGGAGTCTCACAATATCAAGTAAACATTGGAAAGGAAATCTCCAACTAATTATCAGCGACCTTCGCACTGGCTGATTAAATGATATTCCTGTTCTGGGGAAGGGTCACCAGAGCCAAAATGTTAACTCTTATTTCTCTCCACAGATGTTGCCTGACCTTCTGAGATGTTCCAGCTATTTCTGTTTTGTTTCAAATACTTCTTCCGCATTGAGCATGGTGAGCACAAATTATATTCTGGGTGGACAACATCAATGCCCATCAGCAAGTGTGGCTTAGCAAACTGATTATTGAACTATTGACGGAAATTACCATGTTTTAAGGTCAGAAGTAGAGATGCTTGCTGATGATTGCACAATGATCAGCACCATTAATGACAGCTGAGATACTGAAACATTCCTTGTCTGTACATAGCAAGAGCTGCTCTTTATTCTCATATCCCTTGAACAAAAACAAAGCGAACGCTTATATTTTCAGAAATAATGTGATTATTATTGGTCCCGGACTGCATGACTTTTCTTCCCTGAAGATCACCTGTGATTAAGTTGGGTTTGTATAATAATCTAACAGCTTTGTTGGTCACTTTTATTTTAATCAACCTTTTAATTCCATGTTTTTTAGACTGACTTAAAAGTAACCATTGTGCACACTGAGGAATCTATCAAATATAACCTTTTCGTCATCTTTTTGCTAATGCACATAAATTCATGCCTCTAGCTCCTGACTTACAAACTTTGAGAAATAACTGGTTCCAATTTTTCCTATTAAAACTCTTAAAACCTTTGCAAAACTTTCCCATGTCTCAACTTTTAAAAATGTCATTTCAGTGAATTTCTTCTGTATCCTCTCCAAAACTTTGATACTCTTCCTGGCATTCAAAACCAGATACAAGGGGATTGTTCTTCCTTTTCATCCTTTCTAGATTGTGTGGTGAATCTGTCTTCTCTAAAATTCATACATTTCAGTGCCCTTTGAAGGTAGTGACATATTTCTTGGATCTATCCAGACAGCAGGTGGCTGGCCTGTGCTGTTGGCTTCATTTGCTCTATAAATGAATTTTTATTGAAAATACTTTTACGTAGTATAGGTGAAGGAATAAACAACATTTTAACAGAAATTTCTTCAGACAAAATATAAGAATATAAAATTGTGGTGGCGATATGAAAGAAAATTATTTGAAAGTCCAAATTTCTCACTGTGTTTGACGTTCATTTACGACAGATTCCTTTTTTGTGACAAAAGGAAGGTGTTCATCATCAACACAGGATGACTGTTTACAGAACATGGAACATAGAACAGTCCAGCATAGTACAGGCCCTTTGGCCCTCAAACCTTTGAAATTGCTGCTGAGTTCAAACCGACAACATTTCCACTGATCCTAGGGCTTTAAGACATGGAAAGCAAAAATTCATAGAGTAGAAGTTAATGCATTTCAAGGGCAGATTGGGTCGACATGTCATGGTCTGAAGTTTTTACTTTAAAACACTTATCCTTTGAAATATTTAAAAAGATCTAAGTTGTAAGTTAAAAGTTAAAACTACACATTTGCTGACTGCTTTGCTTTACAGGCCATTTGGTATAGGCTGGGGTAAAGGAAATCCACATATGTTTCTGCTCAGTTGATTTCTTTATTGAAATGCCCCAAAAGCTGCTATTACAGATGAGATTATTATGAATACTTAGCTGAGTCTCATTGTTACAAAAATATTCATCCCAGCAGAGGAGGATTGAATACACATTTTTAAGTGGCAGTATAAAGAGTCTATTACATAATTTAGTTGTTGAACAGTAATTCATTTGTTTGTTATAGTAGATTGAACGCTACAGCAGATTTAAGATCTTTGACTTGATTTTATGAATGAGATTTGTTGTCTAGTCTCTCCTTAAAGCAATATAGACAATTCTGATCAGAATGTTATGAAATGAATTTGCCCAGGCCTCCTACAAAAGCAAAGTGACAAACCAATGTGAAAAACAATCCCACTTCATTAGGAGCAAGGTTGCAATGATCTTTAATACTAAACTAATAATATTTAATATTATTTTCCCCCTTAAGATTACAATACTTCCTGCATCTCCTGTAGCTGTACACAGTTACTTTCTCTCTGCATCTGCGAAGCTGCTTTCTTCCTTTCTCTACGTGGATCGTCAGCTGGTCCCTGCCTCTTGCCATGTTTGTCTCCTTAGAAGGCCTCAGAAGATTCCAAAAGTTTCCAAGTGAGTGGTTAGTAGGTGAACCCTGTTTTTGTATCTCTTAGATGGCCTTCTGAAACTCTCTATAATTCTGGCCAATCAGTGAGACACACTTTATTGATGAAATAGGAATCAATCACTTTGATGGCATGTTACTGTTCAAGACTCAGTGTCTTTCTGTCTGGGCTCTACTTTGTTTCGTGGATAAGTTGTTGGGGTATGTCTGTTCAGAATAACTGTTGCTTTTTACACCATGCTAAAGCCATTAGCACCTGGCTGCTGTGTTTGTACCATGTATGATGTGTGGATTTTGTGATTTCAGATATTTATACAATGTACCCAACATCCTTCGCTTTTTGGTCAAATTAGCAATCTATTGTGTTTTAGCAGCCAGGAGACTGCTACAGATTTTAGTCAGTATCAAGTATGCTCCAGTGAGACCATTATGAGATTATTAGAAGTGTATTTCTTTTCATTGCTATATGGTTCCTGAGGTCTCTTTATAGTGAATATGGGGCAAATGTCTGATGAGGTGGCACGAGCGTAAAATGCGGCATGTGTTGCCCTGGAGGACGCCAGTCGATGAGTGGCCTTGGGAAGGTAGATGCATGAGTTGCCTTGGAGAGAGCACAGAAAGGGCGTAGCTGGAGGAGTTATAAAGAAACTAACAACTTCTAAAATAACTATCTGCCAGAGAACTGATGCAGTTGTTCAAACCAGTTTAGCTTGGTAATCAACAACTGCCATAACCATGTACATTTTGTTCCCTAAAATCCCTGCCCAGCAAACAGAGTGAAGCTGGGTGTAAAGGGGCCCTTTAAATCGAGGTGGGATTGGGCAATGCATAATTCTTGACTCCACCTATCCGTATTGGCGGTGAACGTCTGGGCTGCGAAGCCCAGTCCTTTCTCATGAAATCTACAGTTGTAAGACCCCTGACGGAATACTGCCTCTTCAGCAAAAGGTGCACTTTTTAAATTTAAAAAAATCCCTCATATAACCTCTCTCCAGAATAACCATTTTGCTTTGAAGACTGAGAATCAATTTCACATTTTGTTACATCTGTTAGAAGTAGCTAGTTATGTTAACACTGTTTACAACTCAAAAGTAGTCCTAAAAAGTGAGGTACGTGAGAAATATTTTAGGAAGCATTTTCATGTGTCTGCAGTTTCTGAGTCGAGGTGAATAATCGATGCGTTTTTCCTTTAATCTCTGTCTCCTGTAGACATGGCATCTGCATAAATTCAGCCAGTGTGGACCATCAAAAAATCACTAATATGTATCAAATTGTCCGTATGCAGTCTGGAATGAAAGAAAATTATAAGATAACACAGATCAAAGCAAAGAGAAAGATCAAATTATTTGCTTACCATCTATTAAGGAGTTATATCTTAATTTTGAAGTACATTTCAATTTAGTATTTCCAATCAATTGAAAAAATCTCCCCAAAACCAATAACTAAAAAAAATGACATGCTCCCTTTTTACCTGAGGAAATAACATTCTCCATGAGACAACGAGCTGAAACTAATCATGTAAAACTTGAGATAATTCCGTGATGCTTGGCTGCTTATCCGGTAAAGAAGCTATTCTGTGCAGAAAGTAGTTCAATTTTAGGTAGAAAATTGTGGTTTCATGGCCATCTCGCCAGCTCAGTAAATAAATAACACATTGCCATTCTGGATTTCAGTAAATGGAACAGATTATGATTATCTACAAAGGAAAAGTTGCACATAAAGGGAATCATGATTACTTCATGCCCTGGCTGTCAAATTGGTTCATCATATATCTAATGCTTGGGGCCAACACCATAAAAAGAAATGAAGGTCATTCTTATTTTGTGTTTTGTTTTAGAACGTATTTATTGATTTTGTTCTGTCGTACTCTGTTCCATAAAGGGTGTGATCTGTTTGCCATAACAATACAGGCCATGACATCAGATATGAGATATAGGTGTATTCCCCCAAATGATGCAAACTCTGTTTTTTTTAAATAGGACCAATTCAAGTTTTACAAATTCAAAAGATAGACAGTGATGATGAACTTCATTATCGCAAGAGAAAAGTGCTCTTCTGTAGTAGGCTACCAGCTCTCTCATACATGAAAATGACACTTTTGAGTACATTGCTACTTCATTCATGCTAGCAAAAGAAAAGTACATGTCAGTTTGCATATTTTAATATCTATGTCTTTTTTTCACTGGCGTTTGCGAACTGCAGGAAATTTAGCTCTTTGTGAATATCTGATGTAGACTAGTTTCATTATATTGATACATGTATATTAAAATTTAGCCATGTGGTCATTGTAAGACCAATTTTTACTTATACAGTGCGTGATATGTGATGAAATGCCCCAAGGCCTTACATGACTTGCATTTGATATTATTTCAGATTTTTCTTAGTCAACAAGATTATGGAACATCTTACAGGAGCAAAGTAAAATAGAGAGGTGTAAGGAAAGCATTGCAGAGGTTGGGGCTGAATCAACTAAGGTGTGGCCAAAAATGACAGGGCTTTTAAAATTGGGAATTTGCAAAAGGACAGAATTAAAGGAGCACAGATATCTTTGAGGATTCTGAGGCTCGAAGAGATTGAAGTGATGGGATGTGCAAGGAAATGGACTAATTTGAGAACAAGAATGAGAATTTTGAAATGAAGAAATTGCTTAACTGAGTTCTAATGGAAGACAGTGAATGCAAGAATTATTGAGCAACAAAAAATGTGATAAGTTAAGACATGGGCAGCTGAATTTTGGATGACTTCAAGTTTGTGAAGGGGTGAATAATTGAGCCTAGAGGAAATTAAGACTTGAATAAATTCTCTGCAGTAGATGAGTTGAGATGGGGTGAGGTGGGAACGGGCAATATTAATAACAACGTATATGAGTTCGGAAGAGCAATGTGTGATCAAATGTGTCGCTAAAATTGTAAAGAGTTTAGACTAATTCCAAATTGTCACTGGTGAAATTGATGGAATCAGTAGTTGGGGAATGAAGATTGGAGCAGGAACCAGAAACAATGGTATCAGACCTTCCAATTCTTGGTTGTGGAGAGACCTGGTTCAAAGTTTTGGCAAAGATACGTAGCTTGGGTTGTGGATGACGTTGTTGACTTGCTCACCGAGCTGGCTTGTTTTTGTTCAGACACTTTATCACTGTGCTAGGTGACATCATCAGTGTAGCCTCCGATGAAGCAATATTATTCTATTCCACTTGGAATTTACACTGTCTGGTCCGTTATGGTGAGTGCTGTCATTTCTGGTTTCGATCTGTTTGGGTTTGTATGTGGGCTCTAATGCAACATGTTTGTTGATTGATGTATGGGTGGAGAACCATGTTTGTTGGAATTTCTGTGCATGTCTACATTAGACTTGGCTTCTATGGTTACCTTGTCCCAGTTAAATTGATGTCCTTCATTATCTGAGCATACCAATAATAAAGAGAGTTCATTGTGGTGTTTTGCTGAGAGCTAATGTTCATATATTCTGATGGTTAGTTTCCTTCCTTTCTGTCTGATATAATGTTTGCGGCAGTCATTGCGCAGTATTTTGTAAACTCATAATAACAGCCATGTGCCCTTTGCCTGCTGCTAGGTTTATGATGTTCCTGTCTTTCTTAAGTTTATCTAGTGCTTTTCTCTCTGTTATGATCAGTTTGATCAGTTACATCAGCTCACAGCAAAACGACGCAATGAATTCTCCTTAATAGTGGTACGCTCTTATAAGGAAGGCCATCAATTTAACTGGGACAAGGTACCCATAGTAGCCCAAGCCAAACATAGACACGCACAGGAATTCCTAGAGGCATGGAACTCCACCCATACTTCAATCAACAAACATGTAGAATTGGACTCCATATGCAAACCCATACAGCTCAAAACCAGAAATGACAGTACTCACCATAACAGACCGGACATATAAATTCCAGGCGGAGTAGAATAACATTGCTTCATCGGAGGCTCCTCTGATGATGTCACCTAGCATGGTGACAAAACATCTGAACAAAAAACAAGCCAGCTCAGCAAGGGAGGCCTGGCCTTTAAAAATCAGCATGTTAGGTGAGGCAAGCCAACGTAATTCCAGATGAGAGAACGATGAGCCAATATGATTGTTCAGTTTCAGCTTCTCTCTCTGATAATGTGTAAATTACACAAAGTATCATTTGAGGCAATAAATCACTTCCTACATCTCTGCTTCAGGGGGGCAATTCCCAAAATTTCAGGAGTGAATGTTATATTATTTCCTGGCCACTTATTCAAATTCAGACAGTGTACTATGCATTGGCAGATCATGACTGGGGAAAGGCATTGTAATGGATAGCTAGTGATAACAAGTCCAAGCAGTTTGTAGAGAATTGCACCTGCTAGTAGCATGTATCTGAAGCACATGGCACCATTTTCTGTTTGCTTTCCAGAATATATATATATATATATATATATATATATCAGATGTCACAAGCAGAAGCATTGAATACTCACTGCACATATTAATGTCCACATTCATTTATACAATGTGTCTATATAAAATATAATATTTTATTAATAAGGTGTGTAATAATATAGAATATTATGGTGACATTCAATTCAATATAATGCAATTCAAATGTTATTATCCATTTGAAAATTCATTGCAGGTAGAAATCATATTCACAAAAATAACTAACAATTAATTAAATGAGAACTACATCTCAAATGATAACTATTATTAAGTTCTATGTTGCCAGAATCCTACCGCAAGAAAATATATAGATAAATTCCTCTTCGTACTGAGAGGGCTGAGCGAAATATGATAGGAAAAGTAAACAGGTCACACTTTAAGAACAAGGGAAAGCCATTAAGGACTATTAAGGAAGAATTTCTTAACTCAGAGAGTTCTGAACCCATGGAATTCTCTCCCATAGGAAGCAGTTGGTGTCAGTTCATCAGGTATATTCAAAAGGGAGCTGGACATGGTCCTTGTGGCTAAAGAGGTCAGAGCACATGGAGAGCAAGCGGAATGGCACGCTGAGATTGCATGGTCAGCCATTGTCATACTGAATGGTGGTGCAGGCTCGAAGGGCCCAATGGCCTACTCCTGCACCCATTTTCCATGTTTCTGTGTATCTGAAGTATTATTGGGAGATTGTCCTGGAGATGTGAGGAGCAATTGGAATACCTGTCACCTCCAGTAATGCAGCATTGAAGACACCACTTACTTGAATTTCTACCCACTTACCACTTTATCAGGCTTCAAACTTACTCAAGTGCATTACCTTCATTTCTGACTTTCCTTGATGATCATGGATCTCAACAGAACAGCCCAGTTAAAATATCATGTTTAACCCAGAACTGGATAATGTCAATATTGTAAGAAGGCACGTCTGGGGACTCTGTTTAAATTGCTGGATCTTGGAAATAAAATTGTGTGAGGGTATCCCAACCCTTCTTGTTCTACTGCTGTTCCTCTAGGTGATCGCAGGAGGTGACAGGTATTCCATCAGCCCCCAGACAATGGGGAAGACAAGTGAAGGACCATGAATTGTGTTGGTGGTTCTCAGTTTGGTTTCATGACTTGAGTGAGATCTGCACTGCCAGACAGCCATCATCAAAGGATCATAGAGGACCAGGGCTGAAGGAATGTTACATTTCTGGAAGGCGCAACAAATGATTACATTTTGAACCATATTGGGTTTATGAAAATAATATGGGTTTACCTGAATCTTAAAAGAAAAGGTTTCTCATTCTATATTTTGATAAGATCAAAATATTGTTAACATCACAGGAATGAGCAAAAACATTTACAATTTGACCAAAACTAAAATCAAAAGATCATGAATCAGAAATAAAATTACAAAATATTTTAAATGAACACAAAGTTTTAAAAGCTTCAAAAAGGGAAAGATACTAACATCTTAAATGGTCCCTCATAATGATGCACTTCACACATCACATAAAATATCACAGGGTCTCTTGTTCAGCTGCCAACACTCTTGTTTGAGCCAACATTTATTGCCTTTCCTGTGTTGTCCTTGGGAAGATGGTGTGAGCTGTCTCTTTGAATTGGTACAGTCTACTTAGGGGCAGCTTTATCACACAGTGTATATGGAATGAGCTGCCAGAGGAAGTGGTGGAGTTGGGTGCAACGGCAACATTTAAAAGGCATTTGGATAGGCACATGGATAGGATTTCTGGATGAAATGGGCCACACACAGGCAAATGGCATTCATTCAGTTTTGGAAACCTGGTTGGCATGGGCGATCTGGGCCGACTCTGTGATTTCTGCTTTCAAATTTCTCACACTAGTTAGTTGAATTATGCTGCCAATTTACTTAATGGATGTCCTTTTATTAAAGCTTTTTGGCAGTTTTCCCCAATAATTTTAAATGGTAATAATAATGTTTGTTTACAAACTGTAATAATTTATAACTTCTTTCAGTTTCTCAACCAAGAGTATTCTGTTCTTTTACATTATTCTCTTCCTCTCTAAGGGAGGGTGTTTGATATTGACTGCTTTGTCCTAGTTTTATGGCTCTGAATTTTCCCCTTAGAGCTTTGATGTGACTCTTTTTGGTACGCATGAACCTTTTTCAGTGTTTTCCACTTAATTTGGCTGCTTTGAACTTCTACAGGCATGCTAAGTACTGCTGTTATGTCTGTAGGCTTTTTAACCATCATCTGCTACATTCGCAGAAACTGACTAGTGGTGTGTGTTTTTAAGATGCTGAATATTTAGAGATACACTCATAGCTTGAGGCTCTGGCTTTTGTAGAGCTAAAGATTTCTTCAGAAGATCACCACAGTGATGTTACCTGCTGCTGACATGGTACAGATGAAATTCGCACTGCTGTCCGCTTGGTATATATTGTGTGCACCTCAACTGAAATCATCTTAGATGAATGAGATTCATGACCACAATCCTTTTTTTGGCATTAATCTCAGTTACTGATACTAATTGAGAAAGAATGCTCACACCATGGCTCTGATAAAACTGACGCCTGTTCTTGTTCAACAGAACTGGTTTATTACCAAGTCGTTAATTACCCTAGTAGTTATATTACATTTGAGGCATATCATTGACTTCTGTGAGACCTCAGGATGGAATTAAGTGTAAGTACATTTTACAGTTTAACTATGTAGTGATTTAGACTTAGAACCACTACTGGAGCTCTTGTTAACTCGTCACAGGAGATGTCCTTTATATTCTTGTAAGAGGAGCTTCTTTACTGTGCGAGTTAACCCATTGAGGTGCCAGACTATTACAAAACCCATCAAATTAGTTCTTAAAATTCTAGAGCCTATTTTCTCTAAATACAGAAATAATCTGAGATATGAAAGCTATTGAGATTTTCCAACCTTTGCTTGTTCTTTTTTCAGACCTTCAGCATCTGTAGTATTTTATTTTTTTCGCTAGTGGATCATGGGGATCATTGGCTGGCCAGCACTTAACGCCCATCCCTAGCTGTCCTATGGTAAGCTGCCTTCTTAAATCGCTGCAGCCCACATGCAGTAAGGTAGACCCACAATGCCCTGATGGATGGAATTTGACCCAATGACAGTGAAGGAATGGAGATATATTTCCTTTTCAGGGTGATGAGTGACTTGTAGAGTAACTTGCAGCTAGTGGTATTACCCATTCACCTGCTGGCCCTATCCTTTGAGATGGAAATGGCTGTGGGTTTGGAAGGTGCTGTCTGAGGATCTTTGGTGACTTTCTGCAGTGCATGCACACTGCTGCTACTTATCATTGGTGGTGTAGGGAGCAGATACTTGTGCATCTGTTGCCAATAAAGTGGGTTGCTTTGTCCTGCATGGTGTCAAGCTTCTTGAATATTGTTTTAGCTAAAATCATCCAGGCCAGTGGGGAGTATTCCATTACATTCCCAACATTCCTTGTTGGGAGTGTGGAGGTGAGGTACTCACAACAGTGTACCTGGCCCCCTGACCTTGTGGCAACTGTGTGTACATTTGCAATTCCAGTTGAAATATTGATCAATGGTAATATCCTGGATGTTGACAGTGGGGATTCAGTGATGGTAACACCATTGACAATGGGTGCTGGTTAAATAGTCTCTTATTGGATATGGTCATAGCACGGCATAACGCTGGTGGGGAGATTTGCTAGAGCTGTTCTGGAGGATTTAAAGGAGGGGAGGGGGGACCTGGGGAAATAGTGTCGAAAAATATCAGTCTGACACTGGTGCAGTTGCAAAAAGGAGCAAGTCATGCAGTCAGGGCAGATAGGAATAAAGCAGAGGGTGAAGTAGGAATGAGAAATTAAACTGCATTTATTTCAATCCAAGGTCATGGTTGGGAACATGGGACTGGGATAACATAGCACTTACGGAGACAGGGATCAAGGATGGACGGGACTGGCAGCTTAATGTCCCAGGGTATAGATGCTATAGGAAGGATAGAAAAGGAGGGCATGGAGAAGGGGGAGTGGTGTTTTTAATTAAGGAGAACATTATGACTGTACTTGGGGTGGATATCCCTGCGAATAAATCTAACTAATTTATTCTGATGATCCCCTTATTGTAATTGTACTATAGAACCCCTCATTGGTGAGTGGGAAATTGAGAAACAAATTTGTAAGGAGATCTCAGTTATCTGTAAGAACAACAGGGTGGCTATGGTAGGGGATTTTAACTCTCCAAACATAGACTGGGAATGCCATACTGTTAATGGCTTGGATGGAGAGGAATTTGTTAACTGTATACATGAAAATTCTCTGATTCAGTATGTGGATATACTGATCAGAGAAGATGCAAAGCTTGACCTACTCTTGGGAAATAAGGCAGGGCAGCTGACTGAAGTGTCATTAGGGGAGCAGTTTGGGACCAGTGACCATAATTCTATTAGTTTTAAAGTAGAAATAAGAAAGGATGAAGCGGATTTAAAAGTTAAAGCTCTAAATTAGAGGAAGGCCAACTTTATTGGTAAATAAAAACCAAAAGAACTGCAGATGCTGTAAATCAGGAACAAAAACAAAGTTGCTGGAAAAGTTCAACAGGCCTGGCAGCATCTGTAAAGGAATACACAGATCAGGTCCAGTGAGCGCGCGCACACACACACACACACACACACACACACACACACACACACACACACACACACACACACACACACACACACACACACACACACACACACACACACAAACACACAACCCTGCTCAATACAAGTTCTGAGGAAGGATCACCAGGCCTGAAACATTAACTCTGTTTTCTCCCTCACAGATGCCTGCCAGACCAGCTGAGCTTTTCCAGAAACTTTGTTTTTGTTCCAGCTTTATTAGTATTGGGCAAGAGCTTTCAAAAATTGATTAGGAGCAAATGTCACAGGTAAAGAGATGGGTGGAAAATGGGAAAACTTCAAAAATGAGATTACAAGAGTCTAGAGGTAATTTATTCCTGCTGGGTGACGAAAGAAATTAGAGTTATGGTCAAGAATAAGGAGGAAGCATACATCAGGCATAGACAGCAGAAATCAAGTGAATCCCAAGAAGACTGTAGAGCTAGTAAGGAGTATACTTACGAGGGAAATCAGGAGGGCAAAAAGGGGACTTGGGATAGCTTTGGCAAATAGGGTTAAGGAAAGCCCAAAGGGATTCTACAAATACATTAAGGACAAGAGAGTATCTAGGGAAGGAAAAAGTCCCCTTAAAGATCAGCAAGACCACATATCTGTTGAATGCAGGAGATTGGAGAGATACTAAATGGCTATTTTGCATCAGTGTTTATTGTTCAGTGGACATGTTCTATATGGACTTCAGTAAGGTGTTCAGAAAGGTTTCTCATGGTAGACAGATTAGCAAGATTAGATCACGTGGAATTCAGGGAGAACTAGCCATCTGGATACAGAACTAGCTTGAAGGTAGAAGACAGAGGATGGTATTTCAGGCCTGTAACCAGCGATGAGTCACAAGGGTCAGTGCTGGATCCGCTGCTTTTTGTTATTTATATATATGTATGATTTGGATGTGAATATAGGAGGTATGGTTAGCAAGTTTGCAAATGACACCAAAATTGGGGGTGTAGAGGACAGTGAAGAAGATTACCTCAGAGTAAAATGGAATCAGATCAGATGGGCCAAAAAGCCAAGGAATGGCAGATGGAGTTTAATTTGGATAAATATGAGGTGCTGCATTTTGGAAAGGAAAATCAGTACAGGATTTATACACTTAATGACAAGATCCTGGGGCATTTTGCTGAACAAAGCGACTTCAGAGTACAGATTCATATTTCCTTGAAAGTGGAGTCACAGGTAGACAGGCATTTGGTATGCTTTCCTTTATTGGTCAGTGCATTGATTATAGGAGTTGGGAGGACATGTTTCAACTGTACAGGACATTGTTTAGGCCAATTCTGGAATACTACATGCAGATTTGGTCTTCCTACTATAGGAAAGGTATGGTGAAACTTGAAAGGGCTCAGAAAAGATATACAAGGTTGTTACCATGGTTGCAGAGTTTGAGCTTTAGGGAGAGGCTGGGGCTATTTTCCTTGGAGTGTCAGAGGCTGAGGCGTGACCTTACAGAGGTTTATTAAATCATGAGGGGCATGGATAGAGTGCATAGCTAATGTCTTTTCCCCAAGGTGGGGGAGTCCAAAACTAGAGGGCATAGGTTTAAGGTGAGCAGGGAAAGATTTAAAAGGGACCTAAGGGGCAACTTTTTCACACTAAGTGTAATACATGTATGGAATGATCTGCCAGAGGGAGTGGTGGAGGCTGGTACAATTGGAATATTTAAAAGGCAAGGACTCAAATGCTGGCAAACGGGACAAGATTTATATTGGATATCTGGTCGGTATGGATAAGTTGGACTGAAAGATCTGTTTCCATGCTGTGTAACTCTATTAGTCTATTTGTGCAGCCTTAATGTGACTTGCCACTTGTCAGCCTAAGCCTGGATTTTGTTGAGATCATGTTGTATTTAAACATGTACTGCTTCAGTACATGAGGAATTGTGAAGGTTGATGAACATTTTACAATTGAGAGTAAATATCCCTTTCACCTTATGATCAAGGGAAGATGAGTGATAAAACAATTGAATGTAGTTGACAGAAGAATGCTACACCAAAGAACTGCTGTGGAGATGATTGACTTCCAACAACGACAACCATCTTCCCATGTGCCAGGTATGATGGCCTACCAGCAGAGAGTTTGCTCCCTGATACCCATTGGCTTTGGGTTTGCTGGGGCTTCTTGATATCCCCTTCGGTCAAATGCAGCCTTAATGCCAAGGGTTGTCATTCTGGCCCCATCTCTGGAATTCAGCTCTTTGTCCAAGTTTGAGCCAAAGCTATTTTGAGATACAAAGGGTCTCTGATGACAGCTCGGAGGTCTGTGGTGGATCTGTGTGATCAATTTGATGAGTCAGATCATCAACGTCACTGTCATTCTCCAGGAAAGCAAAAGCATTCCCAAAATCACTCGCCTTAGCCCATCCTGATCTGCTCCCCTTCAAGCGCCTCATACTTCCCTTTGAATTGTTAGGACAGAGAAGCTGCTTGATTTGTTTTGACTTTGAGAGAGATAATGTAAGATTGTGATCACTATGTAGTTGGTTAATGCATATCCAATCTTAAACTTCAAATGGTGACTCCTTCCAACTCTTCATTTGCCAATGTATACTTTTATTTTGTGCTATCACTTGCTGATGTATAGAGTCATAGAATCATTGAGGTATACAACACAGAAAAGACTCTTCAGCCCAACTTGTCAGCAGTATTTCCCATTGAGAAAGACTTGGAAGATTGGGAACTCAGGGAAGTAAATAGTGATGTCTGGAAAAAAGTTCATCATTGTGGAAGAGGAGATGCTGGAACTCTTAAAGTGCATAATGGTGGATAAATCATGGGGACTTGATCAAGTGTCTCCCAGGACGTTGTGGGAAACTAGAGAAGAAATTGTGGGGCCCCATGCCCTTCGAACCAATTTCTTCTGATTTTGCTTTGATACTCTCTTTGGCTAGCAGTGTCAGCTTCAGAATGTCAGAAGTCACATGGCACCAGATTACATTGCAACAGGTTTATTTGAAATCACAAGCTTTCAAACCGTAGCCCCTTTGTCAGATGGAGTGAAGCAAAGCGCACAGGCACATAATTTATAGGCAGAGAGATCAAAAGATTGTACAATGGTGTGAGTGTTGAAAGGCTGAATAAGTCTCTGCACATGAGCAAACATATCAGATGGTGTGAATAAAGAGTCAACAGCTGACTAACAAGTGAAGAGATGACCTATAATTAAAATAATTGAAGCAGAGAGACAATTACAAACAAATAAAAATAAGTTGGTGCTGGAAACAAACCAAATGGCTGGAATAACATGTTAGGTGTATGAGTTGCATGCCGAGGGTCTAACCAAAATAACAAGTAATCCAAAACTGTATAAATTATTTCAGATGGAGAGATCATAACAAGTTATCAAGGTAACGGTGTCAAAGACATCAAGATTTAGATTGGGCAGTGGCATGCAAAAGTTACAGATACAATAAATTGGAGCAGGAGTAGGCCATTTGGCCCATCAGGTTTGCTCATCCATTCAATGACAGCTGGTCCTCTCTCTTAAAACCATGTTTTTGTTCGCTCCCAATTCCCCATTATGCCTTGATAGTCAAGAAATCTATCTATTTATTTTTAAAAATATATTCAGAACATAGCCTCATCAGCTTAACATAATAAGGAATCTCAGAATTTCACCACCAGTGAAGATATTTTCTTATCTCAGTACTAAATGAACTGTCCCCACAAAATGAAATTGTGACCCTGTGTTCAAGACGTTATCCCCTTTCCCCTCCACCAACCAGAGGAAATATCACCCATGCATCTAGTCTGCCCAATCCTGTCAGAAGTTTCTATGTTTCAATGAAATCCCTGTCTTTCTGCCAAACTCTAGTGAATGCGAGTCCAGTTCACCAAAACTTTTCTCATGTGAGAATCATGCCATCCCAGGAATCAGCCCGGCACACCTTTGCTGTGCTCCCTGCACGGTAAAGGGTGCAAAACTGCAAACATTACTTCGTCTAACCAAGGCCCGGTACATTTACAGTGTGACATCCTGTTCCTCTACTCAAATTATCTTGCACTGAAGGCTACTGTACCATTATGGGAGGTGGCAGTGTGGCCAATATGTCACTGGATCAGTAATCCAGAACTCCAGGCTATGCTCTGAGGTCACAGATTTAAATATCTAAGCCCATAACAAATGTGGTTGACTCTTAACAGTTGTCTGGGCAGTTAGGAATGTGAATACATTGGAGACAGTGTAAAAGTGATAAACAATAATGTTTCCAGTGTTGAGAAGATAGATTGAAGCAGATGGGACTGTCCTCTCTCTGGAGAGGAGAAGGCGAACAGGAGATCTAAAAGAGGCTTTCAAAGTCATAACCAGGCTAGGTAAATGGATAGGCAGAAATTGTCCCCATTTGTAAAAGGTTCAAGAATGAGAGAGTATAGATTTAAAGTATTTTGCAGAAAGAGCAGGTGTCATAGAGAAAAAAGCATTTTCACATAGCAATAAGTTAGGATATGGAATATACTGCCTGGAAGCATGGTGGAGCCAGGATCAATTGAGGTATTCAAGAGTATATTGGGTGATTATTTGGATTTTAAGAATGTGCAAAGATATGAGGAATTAACTGGATGTATTGGAGAGTAATTTTAACATCTGGTACTGAAAAAATGGGCTAAATGGCCTCCTTCTGTGTTATAAGTTTTCCCCGATTCTAGGAACTATCACCATTTTTTTATCATTATGATGAAGAATTTTATGTAGTCAGTGTTGCAGAGTTACAGATTACACAGTTATGTCACACCAGCTGCTTGAAGTGCCCTGTGAAATACCTTTACTATTTCTAACATTACCTGGTACATGGCATTCACCAGAAGTGCACAGTGATTTCATTCTCAGTGCAGTTGAGATTAGGTTACATCCCGCTGACTGACATAATCAGAAACATGTGCCAAGCCTTCCACAAGCACTACTGCTATGAGGCACTGCATACACTAGAGATTGTAACTGTTCATAAACTCATTTGCCTTTGCCCAGGGAGCAGTAGGGCAGAAACTGACAGACTCCCATTGATCTCTGGTATAACTTCTCTGAAGGAATAATAATCAAGTGTTCGGAAATGGACAAGCCTGTGTGTGGCCGTAAGACAAAACAAAAATGATTTAAATTAATGACAGTTACAAGACTGTAAGATTAATTCTTTTCTTGAGTTTGTGGCTAGAGGTAATACTTAAATTTACTAAATGGTCTGCCATTTCATCAACTCAATCAACACTGTTTAGCTTTTGAATTGCAATGACTATTTGGACTTTTGATTAACTTTCCAACATTGACTCATTAGATAATTAACTTTAAACTAACTGATTGCAGTATGAGTAACAGAGGTGGATTACACGTGGAGAAATGATGACAACAATTCTAATTAAAAATGTGGAATTATGCCACCAACTTTAACAGTGAAACTTAAGCATTTTTGAGTGCCCCTCAGCCCAGCCTTTAATGTATCGTTTAGAAATTATGACTGTTTCCTTTAATATTTTATAATAGTGTTAATTTATGAGGTATTTTTCATACAAAAGCTCCACTCAAAAAAGAATGTATTCCACTTCTCAGAAATACGATTATGTCCATACAAAATAAAATGGTTAACAGTTAGGATTCCATTTTGTAGTTTTATTGAAAAATAATTTACAGTTGATCACTATAAAACAAAGTGATAATATGCTTTGTAAATCATAAGCAGTCACTTGTCATTGCCACAATGCATCAATGCCCTTTATGATCTATATAGTACATCAACTGTCAAAAATGAAGAAAGAAGAGTTTATGAAAAGTGTGGTATGGATCAGGATGTAATGCAAATGTAGGGACACAATCTTCAGCTAAAGATAATAGTTAGAAATTGCTTGAATTCAACCTTATGGCTCATAACAATGTATAAAGTCCATTGATTAGACTGAAAACTCATGACTGAATCCTGGGTATTAACTGTCCTTGGGGAAAATGATTTGTTCGTCCTCAAATCAACAGAGAAATCAGCATTTTCATGCTTTTGCATTGTTTTATGTCACATTGAGAGACTTCAGAGACAAATTATGCTGAATACAACTGAAATCAACATTTCTTAAATTTTCTGCGGCATGTCACAACACAATAATTCAACTAATTGCTTTCAATGTTCCTGTTAGATTAAAGTACTTTGAGTTCTGAGGATAGATCTTCAGCCTGCGGTGTGGCTATTGATGGAAAGATGTTTCCAAAATTACCTTGGAAGTGTGTTTTGCATAATATCTGTTTTCATATTTTCATGTGACTACATGTATTGCATAATACTTTATAAAATAGAAACCGATGATCTCATTATCAAAAAAAAATCCCCATTGTTGAGATGGAATAAGAGGAGCTTTACTTGACAACTTGAAGAACCATGGCTTGTCACCAGGATAGAATTTTTTTTTATTCTTTAGTGTGCATTCTTCACAAAAATTTGCAATCCAAGATTTTAATCAACCTTTTTTCTTCATGGAATCCAACTGATACACTGTTTGTTATCTTAACTTGAAACTTTTATTCTTCCGCTTTTCATTTGTACTGATGTGTCTCACTCTGAGAGCAAAAGGATACCAACAGACTCCTTTAAGATTATCATGTTTACAAATACTATACACCAGTGCTAACTTCAGTGGACAGAAGGCTAAAGAGGAATTAACAACAGTTTGCTAATGCAAATGTGGTTATCAGAATGCAGAGTTTTTGGATAGTGACAAATGGCATTTGGATACATCCTTATAAATTTCAAAATCGATGGCATCTGTTATCAGTTTGTTTATCATTAGTAGATGTTCTGGCTTCTTTTGGGAATGGACTTGGAAGTGCAGTGAGACAAGAGAAAAAGTCAGTGCAGAGTCGGCATGGTTTCTAACATCATCACTTTAAGCCTATGTTTTATTTACTGCCGAGCAAGATAAGCATGTTCAGTCTGTGCTTTTGTAAAAACAAATATCAAGAGGTCTTTAGGGCTACTAAAGATGTAATTGCTGTTTTTTTTCGGTGCGCTTGAATTTTGTGGAGAGTGTATCGAAGCCACATTGTGTCAAAGGCCCAGCTGGTATTTCAGGAATGTAGCAGATCAGCGACTGATGCCAGTGCTATTTTTGGTAGCCTTGAGATGTTGGGTTGGGAGCTGGCAGGAAGGCTGATGGAGGACACCTGGAGTGATTTGTGTCAAGGAGAGCTAGTTACCATGCTAAAGGTCTAGCATATAACCTCTATTGTGTTATCTGTTCCATGTCAATTGAAAGTGGGCAGAATGGGAGTTGGATGTGTTAGGTGCTTTGAGGAAGAATCTGGCCAACTGCACCTCCCTTCTCAGGTACACTTGATCTACCTTTATTCTGGACTGAGTAATGAAAGGACCTGGTCAAGACTGTAGCCATCTTATCCCACTCTCATCATGCCATTGCTCCACTGAAGCACATTGATTTCTTTTCAGTTTTCCACATCTCCCCGTTTGACTGAAGTAGTAGAGATGGCCAGCAAGTGCACCGATAACCATGTCCTAGGTCCTACATCACAAAAGGCAAATCACAGTAATATGCAATAGCTGTATCACTGACCCCTTCCTTGACAAGTTAACTTGTGGAGATAAACAGGGGTATGGGCTTTGCACTAACACTATTCTCAATATTTCCTGCTGCAACACTGCAAACAACTCTTAACAGGTTGCCCCCGAGTGTAGAATTAACTTATCACAATGATGGTGAACTATTCAACTTTCAAGACAACAACCACAACTGTAAGAGGATCATAGTATGCTCATGGTGCACAAGGCAGTGCACACTCTGAAGATGAAATAAAGTAGATAGTTGATGAGACCATGAAACCATGAGACCTGCCTTGAACACTATGTAGCCCAATGTGCTGTACCAACCCACACCAAATGTATCAAATCGAAGACCTTCAATTGTGATTCATGTTGAAGTGTTGGACAATATACCTTCTCTCTCATGTCTTGAAAGCTATCTATCTCAAAAAGCTGGTATTGATGTTAGCTGTCACAGACAACATACCAAGGCAGGGATAGAATGAATGTTTCAGGTTGGTGACTCATCATCGTGCTGATTATTTCCTGCTTTTTCTGTTTTTATTTCAGATTTCCACTAACTTATACACTTGAGAATCGTAATGTCAGATCTGATACTAAATGCCAAATCTTTTAGGAAGAGATTTTCCACACAGTTATTCAAAGTTCCGAAGCTTAGACAGCTTTTAGATGTTATATCAATTCCCTCAAAGAGTATTGCCAGTCCAGCCTTGGAAGGATGTTGCAAATTAATGAAAGAACAAACAATACCATTCTCCAAGAAACTAGGATATAAAGTATAGTAGAGTTAACAAAGTCTTGAGTCTAGTGACTGTTCATCAGATGTGAACTGTGAACTCTGCTTTCTCCCCACAGATGCTTCCAGACCTGCTGCATTTCACAAACAATTTCTACACTTTTCTTAGGTTTCCAATATCCACAGTCCTTTGTTTTCTTCAAAATATAATGTCTGATTATCCCACACCACCCAAGGTAAGGCAGACATATTGCCAAATTATTAACTCAAGACTGTTCCCATGGGTTGTCTAATCAGAAATACAACTGGGACCCAATTCACACAGGATTCTGAAGAAATGTCTCAAAGGTAATCTCTAAATTTCCACAAAGATCTGTTCTATTAGCATCAAAACATGGGAACGGTAATCATGATCAAAAGGGCAATGCATCATCAGAAATTATATCGACTTTTTGATCAATTATAGGACCCACTAAAAGAAGGCAATGAAATGGGTGTAAAGGGAGGGATACTGATTAAATAAACCATGTATCAAGACTGACAATAGATTTCCATTCTGTGGAGAGCTTGCTAGTCTAATGTAGGGTTCATAAACCATCTGTGAATATGCAGTCACTAGTGATATCTCAGTTAAGCCCAGCCATCCACAAGAAAGAATAATCTGCTCCACAATGGATTGCATAGAGAAATCTTTTGGTTTCCATTTTATTTAGTGGCAAGTTTTTTTTTTGACTGATTCTCTTTGCCTTTCTTAATTCATTTGTTAACTCCCACTGTGAAGTTTCTATTTTCAGCCTGGTTCTCACTTATATTATTAACCAGGCAGCTGTCACATGTATCAGAGATAATGGGAACTGCAGATGCGGGAGAATCCAAGATAACAAAGTGTGGAGCTGGATGAACACAGCAGGCCAAGCAGCATCTCAAGAGCACAAAAGCTGATGTTTCGGGCCTAGACCCTTCATTGGAGAGCTCTCTGATGAAGGGTCTAGGCCCGAAATGTCAGCTTTTGTGCTCCTGAGATGCTGCTTGGCCTGCTGTGTTCATCCAGCTCCACACTTTGTTATCTTAGCTGTCACATGTATCCTTTTTCTGCTTCAGGATTTTCCCATTCTCTTTCTTCATCCAAGGAACTGTGGTTTATTTACTGTACATCACTGTCTGAACTATAATTGAACCATCCCGTCCTGAAAGAGGGCATCTCTTTTCTCTGTTACAAATTTACTTACCAATATTTCACTCAAGTTTAACAATAAAAAATACAGCTGCTGGAAGCCTGAAATAAAATCAGAAAACGCTGGAAATAGCAGAAACTGCAGATGCTGGAGAATCTGAGATAACAAGGTGCAGAGCTGGATGAACATAGCAGGCCAAGCAACATTAGAGGAGCAGGAAGGCTCGCGTTTCAGGCCAAGACCCTTATTCAGAAGGCCCAAAACGTCAGCCTTCCTGCTCCTCTGATGCTGCTTGGCCTGCTGTGTTCATCCAACTGAGCACCTCTTGATCTCAGAAAATGCTGGAAATGCTTAACACATCAGGTAATATCCATGAACGGGAACATCAATAACTTATCGTTTGTTTTTATTCAATTGCAATTTACCTGGCTCATACCTGTTCTCAGCTCACCTTCAATTAAATATTTTTACTGAAATTTGTTAACTTAAAACCAAAATACACTACTGAAGTGGTTAAATTATACGCTTTAAATTAGGAACAGACGTGAATACCGAGAAATGGGTGGTTAGTTGGCACCATTCTAAGGAGTAAATTTTTTTCCCGTCTATACTATTGTAAAAAATCCAATTATATGTCTAAATGAATTTAATTTATTGAAGTCCCTTTGGAAAATCTAATTTTCAATTAATTTAATTAAAATGAACATATATTGGCCTCCCATTCACACACCCACAAGACAAGTAATTTCAAATGAGACTTCACATGATGGTTATGTTTAAAAGTGTCTCTTTTAATTCAAGAGTAAAACATGTGCTGCATTGTGAACAGCATGACCACACTGATTCTGCCTGGAAATAAGCCCACGTGATATGTAACCAAATCCTATCAAAAATCAAGTGATATACTACATGCTTGTGGTAGCTGTTTCAGAAAACAGATACACACAGACACAGAAAGAGGGAGAGAGAGAAAGGAATTACCATTGTATAAGGAAGCAGCAGATACTGTCAAATGCTTGAAAAGTTAGTTTGGTTTTCAAAAGAAGAGGAATGGACCGAACAGGATTTAATAATAGGAACTCCACATTCAAGTGAGTGAACTTTATCTAGTTTTATTAAACACAGTGAAGTCACATGGGGCCCAGGCTGTGCTAGCTAGATGGATAAAAAAACTGGCTGGGCAACAGGAGACAGAGGGTAGTAGTAGAAAGGAGTTTCTTAAATTGGAGACCTGTAACCAGTGGTGTTCCACAGGGATCTGTGCTAGGACCACTGTCGTTTGTGATATATGTAAATGATCTGGAGGAAGGTGTAGGTGGTCTGATCAGCAAGTTTGCTGATGACACTAAGATTGGTGGAGTAGCTGATAGTGAAGGGGACTGTCAGAAATTACAGCAGAATATAGATAGACTGGAGAGTTGGGCAGATAAATGGCAGTTGGAGTTCAATCTGGGCAAATGCGAGGTGATACATTTTGAAAGATCAAATTCAAGGGCGAACTATACAGTAAATGGAAAAGTCTTAGGGAAAATTGATGAACAGAGAGATCTGGGTGTTCAGGTCCATTGTTCCCTGAAGGTGACAACGCAGGTCAATAGGGTGGTCAAGAAGGCATATGGTATGTTTTCCTTCATTGGACGGGGTATTGAGTACAAGAGTTGGCAGGTCATGTTGCAGTTGTATGGGACTTTGGTTCAGCCACGTTTGGAGTACTATGTATAGTTCTGGTCGCCACATTACCAAAAGGATGTGGATGCTTCGGAGAGGGTGCAAAGGAGGTTCTCCAGGATGTTGCCTGATATGGAGGGTGCTAGCTATGAAGAGAGGTTGAGTAGATTAGGATTATTTTCATTAGAAAGACGGAGATTGAGGGGGGACCTGATTGAGGTCTACAAAATCATGAGGGGTATAGACAGGGTGGATAGCAAAAAGCTTTTTCCCAGAGTGGGGGACTCAATTACTAGGGGTCATGAGTTCAAAGTGTGAGGAGGAAAGTTTAAGGGAGATATGTGTGGAAAGTTCTTTACACAGAGGGTGGTGGGCGCCTGGAACGCATTGCCAGCGGAGGTGGTAGACACAGACACCTTAGCGTCTTTTAAGATACATTTGGACAGGTATATGGATGGGCAGGGAGCAAATGGACACAGACCGTTAGAAAATAGATGACAGGTTAGACAGAGGATCTTGATCGGTGCAGGTTTGGAGGGCCGAAGGGCCTGTTCCTGTGCTGTAGGCTTCTTTGTTTCTTTGTTAACACAGTACACAAAGGACCATAGGAGAGTCTGTCTACATATTCTGGTCCTGATTCCATCTTGTTCTGACATTTTCATGACAGAGCTCCACATGTATATGCTCAGTAGCTGCTAGGAGATAAAAACAGAAATTGGCAAAAAAAAATGAGCAGGCCTGGCAGCAACCGTTGAGAGACATCAAAGTTAATGTTTTGGGTTGAGTGACCTTTCCTCAGAACACTTTAGGGTGAATGTTGGTTAATTCAGTTGGCTTGAGTGGCTGGTTGCGATTCACAATGATGGTCAATAGCACCATTCAATTCCCTTATTGTCTGAGGTACATTATTGCCTTCACAACCTTACCCCTCATTTGAAGCAAGTCATGAAGCAAATCATGAAACATCATCAGGTTACCATCACTCATCTCACTCTCATGAGAAAGCAGTCTCTTCTGTGATTATGGCAACATGCACTTTCAAAAGTGAAGTTTTTCATCCATCATGAGTTGCTAGGATGGCCCTTGCAAATGGGAAACTGTTCTGGAATACCTTGACTGAGTGGAATAATTTTTGAAGGACATGGCAACATGCGACCTGGTGTGGCAGGTAGAGGTGAGTCTCCTGAAAGCTGAAATTAACTCGGGACTTAAATTGTATTGTTACCCATCTGCCAAGAGGGTGGGGTGAAATAAAACTATTTCACACAGGACATTCCAATTCAGGCAATTAATTAATACATAATTACCTTTAGTTTGCTGTGTAAGCTGACTTTTGAGAAATATTTTAAGTTTGTTACTTTTAGTTTGTTCAAATACAAGTCTTAACAAGTGAAATCTTATCCCCGATTTAGTTTTCAGTTTCTGGGTAATTAACCATTTAAAAAAAGCTTTTGCAGCCTCTACAGTGATTGTAACAAGGTTTGGATAAAGAAGGCTCTGGAGATTCATTTGTTCAGAATTGTTCCTAAATTCTAACCTTCTATTCTGCCATTACACTTTTCACTATTTCTGAATTGAGTCCAATATCCTTGTATCAATCAACATTACTGGCACCCAATGTTAGCTGTTAATCATAGTCTGTGTAAACCAATGCAGCATAAATCAAAACATCTGCCTTCGTCTTCTCTTTTGGCCTGTCACTTTGGCAGATAATTCTGGGTTTTACAGTCCCTGTTCTATTAACCACCTATCACTGCACAAAAATGATGAACTGGCGAAGGCTGACTGGTTTGTTAACCTCTTTAAAACAGTCATGCAGTAGGGATTTTTTACCTCCAGTGTTCATCCCATAATGAATCACCTTCTCCACTACATGAAGACACTCACACACACACACATACACACACACACACACACACACACACACACGCACAATCTTCTGAGAGTGGCAAAGATCTAACTTTAAATAAAATTCTTGGTCAATCAATAGCAAAAAAAATTGTATCCCAGTAAAGCCAGTTTTAAGAAATTTCCTTTCATGACTTAGGGACTCAAGCTTATGTATTTCTTTTTCCTCATAGATCATTGTTATGTACAGCAGAAGTCAGTATTACTGCTCTCCTCTGAACTGCATTATGACTGAATGGCTCCCTTATTTCACAGCAGGCCTTCAAAAAGTAATTTGTTTTGTTTCACCTTTATGCTTTTTGTTTTTTTTAGATTGATGTTTTGTTTGAAAATGGTCTTCAAAAAGGTGCATCTTTTGATTGTCATTTTGAGATTCAAAACATTAACCACAAATGAAAATTAAAGTACTTTGAATGCTATAAGTTGATTTTGGAATAAAATCACTATCAATTTTGATTGTTCATCTGTCTAACTGTAAACTCTACCTGTCAACATTAGCAAACGATAAAAAGAAATCTTTATGCAAAGATTTCAGGTTGCTTTCCTCCAAGGCTACAACTTGAGGTTCTAACTTCCCTTCATTTTCAGCAGCAGTTAGCAAATGCAGATATTATCAGTTCCTTCTAACCTGACTCTGTTGAGGAACAGGAGGATTACTGCAATATCTCCTAGTATTCACAACCACAACATAATGTAAAATGTCAAATCATGGTAGACTGAGTAGCAAGATTAGATCACACTGAATACAAGGAGAACTAGCTATTTAGATGCAGAACTGCCCCGAAGAAAGGATATAGAGGGTCACGGTAGAATTTTCTTTTCAGACTGGAGACCTGTGACCAGCAGTACGCCACAAGAATTGGCGCTGGGTCCACTGCTTTTGCTGAATGAAGAGACCTTGTAGTGCAGGTTCATAGTTCCTTAAAAGTGGAGTCACAAGTAGATAGGATCGTAAAGAAGGCTTTTGGCATCCTTGCCTTAATTGTTCAGTGCATTGAGTATAGGAGTTGAGAGGTCATGTTGCATCTGTACAGGACATTGGTTAGGCCACTATTGGAATACTGCATGTAGTTCTGGTCTCCCTGCTAGAGGGAGGATTTTGTGAAACTTGAAAGGGCTCAAAGATTTACAAGGATGTTGCCAAGGTTGGAGGCTTTGAGCTAATTGGAGAGGCTGAATAGGCTGGGGCTATTTCCTCTGGAGCTTTGGAGGCTGAGGAGTGACCTTACAGAGATTTATAAAAATGAGGGGCATAGATAAAGTAAATAGACAAGGTTTTTTCCTGAGGGTGGGGGAGTTCAAAACTATAGGTCATTGATTTAAGGTGAGAGGGGAATTATTGAAAAGGGACCAGAGAGGCAAACTTTTCATGCAGAGTGTGGTGTGTGTATGGAATAATCTGCCAGAGAAAGTGGTGGAGGCTGGTACATTTACAACATTTAAAAGGCACCTGGATGTGTATATGAATAGGAATGGTTTAGAGGGATATGCAGCAAATGCTGGTAAATGGGACTAGATTTATTTAGGATATCAGGCCAACATGGATGAGTTGGACTGAAGGGTCTACTTCCATGATGTACATCTCTGACTCTGTATCTGTTCATAAACAAAAAAATCTGCTTTAAAACAAAAGTATAAGCTAAAGAAAGGAAAATTTAAAATATATTAAAATATGCATTTTTAAGAAATGCCAAATACAGTAGAAACTAAAATAAACAAGAAATGAAATCATCTTTGTGTCTAATGTGTTGAATTGTTATCACAAGAAGATGACAGAGTAAGTGTACTGTGATGAAATTTAGATGAGCTTTCTTTACTTAATTTTCCAAAACTTAGAGTCAAATTTTACCAGGCTCTGAGCGATGAGAACTACATCAAGATGAGTGATAGAATCATGAAGGTGTTCAATGAGGTCCATGTCAAAGTTGAGAATACCTTATTGCTACTTGAATGCTTTCCTCCAACTGATTAAGAGATTCTTGTTAGGCAGCAGTGAATTCTCAACTGATGTTCAGCCCTGCTTGTTAAAAGCCTTGTTAACTGCTAAACTCAGCACAGGCTGGTGAAAACGGTTCTTAAATTCCACTTAACCCCACTTGCTTCTGAAGACCTCCATATTTCAGGTATGCTCCACTGGCACTGGCCACATGCACCCTGCATCCATGGACATTGCATCTGATATGTGCCAAATTTAAAGGACACTTATTGGACGTTTCTTCTCCATTTACTGGATGCTTTTACACTTCAATGATGCACCTCAGGCTGCACTGGCAACTACCACTGTAATGTCGCGGCAAGGACACTGCGCACTCAGATACTTGCACATAGCTCATGCAATAGACCAGGCTGCATCTCCGGCATCTATGCTTGCTGTTATTGTGCTCTGAGCCTACTTGGATGCTCACAGTGTTTTATGCCCTGTATTCCCAGGCCTATCATTTTTGAATTTTGTGCCCTCAGTCAGAGATACCAGGGCCATATTACTATTGCCTAGCCATGCCATTTTACACAGACACAAAGCCAAGAGACTTGCCATGGCTGTCAGCAGGCCTCAGTCCAAATGACCAGATTCAGAGTCAGATATGGCACCCCCTGTGACGGTAATCATGATATGTCCCCGCTCCTCATTCTTCTCTGTCAATCTGCAGGCTTTGATGCAGTCAACCACAAACCACTTTTTCAATGCTGCCAATTGTGTGGGACTGCTCCTACTTTGATTTACTCTGAACAATCCAGTCATTGGCAAAGGATTCCTCTGAAGCACAGCCCAGACCCCAAACCTCCGACAATCCCAACAGTTCCACAAACACCAGCACCCATCTTTTTGGCCTTCTCCTATGTCTCATTTAGATGTTAATACTTGGTGACATCATTTAAAGCCAAGATACCAGGGTCTACATGTTAGTCTGCTTGTCTGATAACAATTTCAATTAAACATTCATAAGGTTGAAGCCATTATTTTCATACCCAGACCCAAACATTATACCCTCCGAATGAAATCCATCCTTCTCTCTGGCATCAGTCCCAAGCTGAGCCTGTCTATTTGCAAATGTGATATTTTACTGGATCCTGAGCTCATACCTTCTTCAGCAGAAAGACCAGCTACTTCCACACCTATAACATAGCTTAGCTTCACTCAGACCATGTGTTGCTCAAACCTTCACCGAGAATAAACAATGCCAAAGCAAAAACACTTCCAGAAATAGAAACATATAAATCAGGAGCAGGAAGAGGCCATTCTTCCCTTCCAATTTGCTCCATCATTCAATTGGGTCATGCTAATATGACTATGGCCTTGACTCCATATCCCCTCCTATCTACAATAATATTTAACTCACATCATTGTCAAAAATCTAATTACATTTGCCCCAAAATATCCAGTGACCCTGCCACCACCACTTTCTGGAGTCGAGGGTTTCAAAGACTTATGACCCAGTGAAAGAAAACAATATACTCCATATCTCAGTTGTAAATGGAAAGACCTTGTTTTTAATCAGTATTCGCTGATCTCTTTATTTAAGGAAACTTTTCATTTCTTCAGAAATAGTTCAGAGAAATTTCACGAGTCTGATCCCTGGTAGAAAATGATTGTCTCATGAGCAAAGGCTAAACAGGTTAGGACTTTATTCACTGGAGTGTAAAAGAATAAGAGGTGATCACATTGAATTAGATAAAATTCTTAAGAGGTTTGACAGAGTAAATGTTGAGAAGATATTTCTCCTTTTGTGAGAGCCTAAGACCAGAGGGTATAATCTCAGGATAAAGTGACACCAACGTAAGACTGAAATGAGGAGGAAATTCTTCTCTTCGAGGGTTGTGAGTCTTTGGAACTCCTTGCCACAAAGAGCCGTGGGGCAGAGTGTATATTTGTCTATATTTAAGGCTGAGATAGATTCTTGATTGGTAGGGAAATGAAGGGTCACAGGGAAAATGCGGGAAAGAGAATTTTAAGAATTTTGGGTCAGCCATGATTCTATTGAACAGTGGAGTAGACTCAAAGGGCTGAATGGCCAACTGTGTTCTTATTACATATGATCTTATGGCAATTTGGGCCACCAAACCTGGCCCACCATTCAATAATATCATGGCTGATCTGCCTCTGGCTTCAAATCATCTTTTGTGTCAACTCAGCATGACCATTAACTCTGATATTTTAAATTTTTAGCAACCTTTTCCATCAATGATTTGGCCTCCACAATTCCCTGAGATAAAGAATTTCAGATATTCACTACCCTCTGTGAGAATAAATTCCTGTTCATCTCAGTGAGCATCCTCTTATTCTTGAACAATATTCCCTAGTCTAAGACTTGATTAGAGTAGACTGTTCACAGATAAGTGGTGACTGGAAAATGGGAGGCTTTTAAAAGTGAGGTTACGAGAGTTCAGAGGCATGACGTGAAGAGTAAGGCTAGTAAGTGTAGGGATCAATGGTTGCATAAAGATTTTGAGGCTGTGCTCATGTTAGGGATAGGCAACTGGGATCAAATAAATCTCTTGAGGAGAATAAGGGGTATAGGGGCATCCTTAACAGAGAAATCAGGAGGGCAAAAATAGGATATTAGACAAATTTGGCAGTTAAGGTGAAGGATAATCAAAAGATATTTTACCAGTACATTGAGAGCAAAAGAGCAACTAGGGAGAGAATAGGGTCCCTTAATGATCAATGAGGTAGTGCAGAACCACAGGAGATGGGAGAGATACTAAATAAACATTTTGTGTTGGTTTTTACTGTGTAGGAAGAAATGGAGGCTGGGGAGCTCAGGGAAATAAACGTTGATGTCTTGAAAACAATCCACATTACAGAAGAGGAAATGCTGGAGAGCTTTAAAAAAAAGGTGAATAAATCTTTGGAACCTAGTCAAATGTATCCCAAGTCATTGTGGGAAGTTAGGGAAAAAGTTACAGGGATATTTCTTTAATTTACAGTCACAGATGAAGTGCCCGATGACTGAAGAGCCCCTAAAGTTGTGCCTTTATTTAAGAAAAGCTGTAAGGAGTAGACTGGGAACTAGAGACCTGTGAGTCTGATATCAGTAAGATGTTGAAGGGGAATCTGAGAGATGGGATTTACATGCATTTGGAGAAGCAAGTACTGATTATAGAAAGTCAGCAAGGCTTTGTGCAGGGGTAGCCACACCTCTCAAACTTGATTGAGTTTTTTAAGGACGTAGCCAAAAAGTTTGATGAAGGCGATGTGGAAAACGTGGACTACATGGACTTTTAGTAAAGCCTTTGATGACGTTCTGCATGATACACTGATTAGTAAAGTTAAAGCACATAGGATTCAAGGAGAGCTTACAATTAATGGTAAAGCCCTGGGGATTGCTGCCAAACAAAGAGACATTGGGGTGCAGGTGCATACATCCTTGCAAGTGGAGTCACAGGTAGACAGGGTAGTGAAGAAAACATTTGGGAAGTGTTTCCTCATGGCATGCTTGCCCTCATTAGTCAGAACATTGATTATTGGAGTCGGGACGTCAAGTTGCGACTGTACAGGACATTGGTGAGACTTTTAGAATACTGTATACAACTTTGGTCACCCTTCTATAGGAAGGATGTCATTAAACTTGAGAAGGTGTAGAAAAGATTTATAAGGCTGTTGCTGGGATTAAAGTGTTTGAGTTATAAGGAGAGGCCGAATAAGCTGGGGATCTTTCTCCTGGCATATCAAAGGCCTGGGGGGCCGGGGGGGGGGGGGGGACCTTGCAGTGGTTCAGAAAATCATGAGGAGCATGGATTGGGTGAGTAGCCAGTGTCTTTATCCTTGTTGGGGGAGCCCAAAGATAGAGGGCATAGATTTAAGGTATGAGAGGAAACGTTCAAGAAGGACCTCAGGGAAAACTTTTCACGCTGAGGGTGGTGTGTGTATAGAACGAGCTGCCAGATAAAGGTGAAGGTGGGTACAATTACAAGAATTGAAAGATATCTGGATGGATATATAAATAGGAAAAGTTCAGAGGAATGTGGGCCAAATACTCGCAAATGGGACCCATCAGATTGAGTTGAATGGTCAACGTGGATGAGTTGGACTGAAAGATGTGCTTCTATGCTGTATGACTCTATGATGCTTTGCACTGGACTAGCATCCTTTTTGCCACATTTGAGCCCTCCTGCCTCTCACCCTATTACAGGGTACATTCTTCCTGAACTTAATTAAAAACTGTTTTATTTCAAATTATTTCAATCAAAAGACACTCAGCAATAGCCAGTTAGCAGGGAGATTGTGAGTACCACTGAATGGGAGGGCATCTTAACATGGAGGTATGCTCAGTTCCAAAGTCTTCAAATAAAGAAACTGGAAGATAGCAGGCCATTGGAGTAAAGAGAAAGCCCGTCTGTAGAAATGTTTGGATACTTTCGTCATTTATTTTATCCTGTGATCCTTTGAGGCATGGAGATTTTAATTCCCACTCCTCCTGGACCTGCTGCAGGGAGGCATTGAGGATCAACTTCACACCCTCTGCACATAGTGAGGAGCCACACCAATGTTCTCATTGAAATTGGACCCTAAGAGTGCTCTTAATTATCCTAACTGGCTGCCTTTCTCCATAAAATGAGCAGGTTATTGATTTCCAGGCCTGTATCTCAGATCTTCAGAAATAGGAATGCACTGGGGAACTGATCTGATATGACTCCCTACTTTTTTTCCTGTGCTTCTTCCCCCCCACCAGCCCCACCACTCCACCACCACCACTGCTGTCACCAAACATGTCCCCACAGATAGGGAATATTCAACCCTTTATTTCTTTTTCTGTCTCTGTAAGTTCCATCTGACCTGCTCAGCATTTTCATTATTTTCAGTTTTTATTTTAAAAATTATTTTAATACTCTATTGGTTGGAGGCTCAGCTTCCACCTTCCATAAATCTGAGTTCATCCCAGACTCTGCTGACCCATCCTAACCCTTAGATCACCACTGCTCTTTCAGACTTACATTGATTTCTGATTCATCAGTACTCAATGTTTAAATTCCCATTGTCATATTTAAATCCCTCCTGTCTTTTACCAGATATCACATCCTGATCCAAAGTACTGAGCTCTATCCCCCAGCCAGTACACCATGCCATCTTTCCCTCAAAAATAATCGGCTTCACCTCAGCACTGGACATCTGTCATTATTATTCTTTCACCCGCTTTGGAGCTCACTGTTTGTTACCCATCTTTGTCTTCCAATGAGACGGACACAGTCATCCAACCTCTTGAACTGTCACTGTCATGTGCAGTGGAAACATCCAGAGTTCTGTCAGGAGGAGAATTCCAGGGTTTTGAATCAGTGGCAGTGAAGGGAGTGGCAGCATAATTCAGAGCCAGAATGGCAAGGGCCTTAGAGGGACACTTGAAGGTTAGGTGTCCCATGCATCTGCAGCCCTTGTCCTGCTAGTTGGCAAAGTTTGCAGGTTTGGAAAATGCTATTGAATTAGCTCTGGTGTGATGCTTGTAGATGATGCACACTGTTGACAGTGAACGTCATTGGTTGCAGGAGTGAATGTTGAAGGTGATTCAGCTCTTACTTCAGTGTTTGGATTCAAGACTTGCATGAAGTCTGCAGCCAACTTATGTTCTTGGAGTTCCAATCCAGTATTGGTCACCAGGATATTGGTAATTGTCACTTACTGGTACAGTTGAGAACTTCAGTCATTTTCTTCTGAGAGTAAGTTGACAGGGCAGTAGTTAATTGGGCTTAAAGAATGCTTGTTCTTATTAATTGAAAAGCAATAGGATTTATTAAGCATTCTTCTTAGTAAGTTAGATGGTGTACAATGCTATGGTGACAGAAGTAAGATACCATAAAATGTGTTAATGTGATGCAAAAGTAAATTTGTATTTCAACTGACTGAACTCCACTTGCACCAATGCTGTAAATTACAAAATCAAATGTTATGTTGATTCATGGGAGATTAAGAAATTTTCAGCTGAATGGATACATGTTAAAGAATGCAAAAGTGATACTGCTGCATTTTGTTTTCTTTTATTAGTTTTGAAACTTTGGAAACTGACATCAAAATGCCAATTTTAATAGTTTACAATAGGTGCCAGAGCCTCCAAAATGCTAGGCCTATATCTACAAATATACAAATTAGGAACAAAAGTTGATCACTTAGTCCATCTAGCCTGTTCTGTCCTTCAATAAAATCACAGCTGATCAGATTACTCCATGCTCTTGTTCACTCCCTGATGATCACTCACACCCTTAGTTACCAATAAACCATCATCCTTTACCTTAAAAACACCCTGTAAGTCTGCCTCCACCACCTTCTGCTTTTGAGGGAGACCATGCCAAAGATTCACCACCCTTTGTGAACAATAATTCTCTTCATCAGTGTTTTTAGTGAGAAACACCTTATTTTTAAGCAGTGATCGCTCGTTCTAGATTCTCCCAGAAGAGTAAATATCCTTTCCACAACCATTCTGTCAGGACTCCTCAGGATCTTACTTGTTTAATGTGTATGTTAACTTTCCGTACCGGAAAAGTGCCACCATTATTTTTTTTTTAAATTCAGGCCACATGGACTACCCCTGTGCATTCCTGAGTCACAGAGTCAGTATTTGTGGATGTGGTGGCAATCAAGCCGGCTGCTTTGTACATTGTGTCAAGCTTCTTGACTGTCATTGGAGCTGCACTAATCCAGGCAATTGGAAAATACTCCTACTTATAGCTTGTGCCTTATAGATGGTGGACAGGTTTTGGGGAACCAGGAGGTAAGTTACTCAATGCAAGATTCTGATCTGCTTTTGTAGACAAAGTACTTATGTAGCTGGTTGCATTCAATCAATGGTAACCTCCAGCATGTAGATAGTGGCAGGATACAGCGATAGCAATATCATTGAATGTCAACATGCCATATTGGTCAAGACTGGATTAAAGGTATTCAGGTCTGATATCTCTAATAGATGACATTCTGATGGCCACATAGAGAATACAGTCATATTGATCGTGACCAGGGGAAATTCACTGTGCAACTAACCCTGAGAAAAATGCCCAGGAATTTGAGAATTCTAATAGGCAATTTCCCTGCATCTGGAACTCTCTGAAAAAAGCCCAGCAAAGTCAAAGAATTCCAAGGTCTCTGATTCACTGAAGCTTAATAGTCACACAGGTGATGTTAAAAGATTATCTAACTCCTGTGCAACTATAAAACTGAATGCCTGACTTATTATTGCTCACATCACCCTCCCAGCCCAGGTCACTCATCTGTTGAATAGAAGCCCACCTGACTCTGACATTAACAACTAGACATGCTCCCCTGGACCTGATCTGACCTTGATATACCAGACACCTACCTCACCCAATATTCTACACCCACATCTAGAAGCAATGGGATCATACCCTGCTGGACCCACCGACCCAACCTGACCTGATCTCCCCTCCTCTGCCCTGGCACTCTCTTGACCCAATCTGACCCTGCCTAAGAACATTGGCACCCACAAATGCCCACTGTGTTGCAAGCCAATGTTGCTATCCCTCCACCATCCGACGCTGACACTAACACCTCCAGCGACAGGCATCCCACGACCCCATCCCCTCATCCCGAGCTCTGACATGCACCAGACACCCCATTCATAGACCTATCAGCCCACATTTTTGGATCTGACCTGACCTTAGTTCCCAACATGTCCCTAGGAATGACCTGACCCTGCTGATCACCACACCTACCCTGCCTGTTTGATCACCTTCACTCACCCTACTCGACCAGCTTCACTTTCCAACACTATCCCACCCAGCCCTACCTCCCAATCCCCTGCCCTACTCACACTGACACTCTACCTCCTCACCCACCTGTCACCTTACCTGCCTCAATCATCTGCTAACCTATGCTCTTAAGAAGGGTCACTGGCCTTGAAACATTAACACTGCCTTCGCTCCACAGATGCTGCCAGACCCATTGAGATTTTCCAGCAGTTTTTGTTTGTGTTTCCTCAGTTCTTTGGTTTTTGTGTTTAGTGTTACGCTCTTACCTACCTGGCAGGCTACCTGCTTACCTACTCACCTGCCTCCCTACTCCCTCACTTACTTTAAACACTCTGTCACTGTCAATGGACAACCCCGAGCTACAGCAGCAGAAGTTGTAAAGAGGAACATGTCTTGGCCTATAATGCTGATGTTGGACTGAATAGTGTTCAGACCTTCATCCTCCGATGAGAACATTTGGACAGGCCAGACCTGAAATCTTGACTGGAAAGTTGTTGACAATTGTGTGGGTAATGTTAATGAGGATTCCTGTCGGTTGAATCTTTTCTGAAATCAATGGGAATTTCTGGGCCATTATCTCTAAATGAGTGGCTAATGCCTATATCAGGCCACCTTTATATAACTGGACTGCCCTGAAAGCAGTCAGTTTTCCAAATAAACTTGTTGAGATCCTGCTTAACCAGCAATTTAGAAGGTGGTAATAGGAAACCATCAACTAAAGGTAACTTTTAAGTAAAATTACATGAAAGTGAACTTGTCAAGTACAATGGTATGCCCCCCGCTCAGTCACTTCCTTCCCAATCTCCTCATCCTACCCAGATTGTTCTCTTGTACAGAAAGGTTCCCTTCTGAACTAATCATCTCTCCTGATCTTAAACCTGCCTGAAGGTTGAATTGAAGTCTCTGGTGAGTTGCCTGTGATCTGAAGTTTGACAAATGAAGACTCAATGCAAGCTATTTTTGTACAGGACCGTCTGCAGTTTTATGTTCTTGGTATGCCAGAGGATTATTTTAGAACAATTAGGATATTTGAAACATGAAGGATTTAGTATTTGGGCCACTGGGGTAAACAAATGGCTAGGATTACCTGCACTTAGAAACCTCTCAAGCCAATGGGATCATTTTCTGGTCCTGAGTCAGGACCTCAGACTTTCCAGAGCTGAGGCAGGGACACTCCCACTGCACCACAATGACCCCAATGAAACGTGCATAATAATTTAGGAAAAAACTTTAACTCTGACTATTGACTGTGTTGTATGCATCACTAATCTCATACCCAAACAAGGGTCAATGAATTACTATTCCTGCATGAGAAGATAAGTAGGTCATGTTGATTTGTGACAAACAGCCCATCTCACTGGATTTGCTGGCCTTTTTCTGTTCCTAAACATTTTTGAGTCCCAATCAATACTTTCTTCTCTTGATACCAAAAGTCAATTGCCTTTTTGATTGTGCCTCCTTTAAATGGGCATTCACAGGATGGAATTTTCCCATATATTTTGAAGTGTGGTGGTGAGCTTTTTAGATGGATTTTGACGCATCACTCCCATTGGTGTGATAACTCACTGATTCATGAAAAGCTAATGGACAAGCAGTGACAACCAGTTCACCATATCACAGGCCATGACACTTATGACCTGGCTCACCTGCTATTGCCTGCTAATTCAAAGTCAGCAGCTTCTGGATCTTAAAGGGCACCAGTCAAGGCTTATTCTTGGGACATCCAGTGGCAAGACGCAAATTTCGTTGAGGCCTGGGTATCACAGGGAAGAAATGTTACAGGAGACAACTACAAAGGCCACATCTTTACCCCCAGTTGACCTGGATTATGTATCCAACTTGTCAGACAGGTTTGAGAAGCTAGCCATCTTTCTCGGAGGTAGATAACGAGAGAGGTATGAACTGATGCTCTTTATTAGCTATTCATTTAAAAGCTTTATTGCTGTCGACTGAAGAGCGAGTTGATCAGGGACCTTCTCACCCAACATTGAATTGCTGAATTAGTGAGAAGGGGATGAGTTTCTGTTCAAGCCAACTCAACTCATTACCTTTTCTTCTTGTCTCACTCCCTCTAGGGAGGAGAACACCATATGCAGAGGTAGAAATTGCATTAAGCACTTAAAAGAAAGGTTTTGAGAGTAATTAAGCTCCCTAAAGTATTTTCAAGTGGACTATCCCTGGTTATTTTTTAAATGAAAGGTTAAAATAGATGAAGAAGAAAGTACACAATATATTTATAAGTAAATGGTAATGAAGCTGTCAAAATTCTCAAGTGCTAAAGGGTGCTTGATTTTAATTGATTAGTTTCTAAATCTATCGTAAATCTGTGATAATCTACTACAGAGCCATTAGTATTCTCTCTATTACCTGCTGAAAGTCGATATGGATGGGATTTTAGTGTATAATGGAAGAATTAAAACATGATGATGGCCTCTGTTTTGAAAGGATTCTGCACGTCACTTTATTGATTAATGTGACTTCACTGGAGCCAGCTGAGCTTGCAGTGTAACTACATGCTACACCAAGGATTGATTTAGTGTGGAAAACACGCGGAAAGTCCAGGCAGTGTTGTTAGGTGCTGGGTGACTGGTTTGGGGAACTTGCGCAACTTGACAGGTCTAAACATGACAGATATCATCAAGCATATCTATTTATATTGAAGTTTCTTAATTCTACATAAAAGATTTTTTTATAAAGAGACCTTACAGAGTAAACAAGAGGATCTGTTTCAAAATCTAAATTGTCCTTCATGCTCCAAAACTAGGGAGAATCTTAACTGTGAGAAGTAAATAATCGAGTCAGCCACTTATTTTTTACTACATGTAATTTCAATAGAAGTCAATGAGAGAAAAATTGAACAAAACATACAATATTTCTTTTGTCCCCCTACAACCACACATCAACGTTTGTCCCCCTACAACCACACATCAATGCAGCCAGCAACCCCAGAGGAGACAGCCACACTCAGCCCTGCCGCATCTTCACCATCCCCCCAGACCTCCCACTGACTGAGGACGAACGGTCAGTCCTTAGCAAGGGGCTCACCTTTGTCCCCCTACAACCACACATCAACGAATACCAGTCACGGTTGGACATAGAGCAGTTTTTCCGCCGTCTTCGCCTCCATGCCTACTTCTTCAACCGGGAACCTAACCCTCCTTCCACTGACCCCTTCACCCGCTTCCAACACAAGTCCTCCTCCTGGACACCACCCCCAGGCCTCCTACCCTCCCTCGACCTCTTCATCTCCAACTGCCGTCGAGACATTAACCGCCTCAACCTCTCCACCCCTCTCACCCACTCCAACCTCTCCCCCGCAGAACGGGCAGCCCTCCGCTCCCTCCGCTCCAACCCCAACCTCACCATCAAACCCGCAGACAAGGGTGGCGCAGTGGTAGTATGGCGCACTGACCTCTACATTGCCGAGGCCAGACGCCAACTCTCCGACACCACCTCCTACCGCCTCCTCGATCATGACCCCACACCCGAGCACCAAACCATCATCTCCAACACCATTCACGACCTCATCACCTCAGGGGACCTCCCACCCACAGCCTCCAACCTCATTGTTCCCCAACCCCGCACGGCCCGTTTCTATCTCCTTCCCAAAATCCACTAACCTGCCTGCCCTGGTCGACCCATCGTCTCAGCCTGCTCCTGCCCCACCGAACTCATCTCCACCTATCTGGACTCCATTTTCTCCCCTTTGGTCCAGGAACTCCCCACCTACGTCCGTGACACCACCCATGCCCTCCACCTCCTCCAGGACTTCCAATTCCCTGGCCCCCAACACCTCATTTTCACCATGGACGTCCAGTCCCTGTACACCTGCATTCCGCATGGAGATGGCCTCAAGGCCCTCCACTTCTTCCTGTCCCGCAGGCCCGACCAGTCCCCCTCCACCGACACTCTCATCCGCCTAGCCGAACTCGTCCTCACACTCAACAACTTCTCTTTTGACTCCTCCCACTTCCTACAGACTAAGGGGGTGGCCATGGGCACCCGCATGGGCCCCAGCTATGCCTGCCTCTTTGTAGGTTACGTGGAACAGTCCCTCTTCCGCACCTACACAGGCCCCAAACCCCACCTCTTCCTCCGGTACATTGATGACTGTATCGGCGCCGCCTCTTGCTCCCCAGAGGAGCTCGAACAGTTCATCCACTTCACCAACACCTTCCACCCCAACCTTCAGTTCACCTGGGCCATCTCCAGCACATCCCTCACCTTCCTGGACCTCTCAGTCTCCATCTCAGGCAACCAGCTTGTAACTGATGTCCATTTCAAGCCCACCGACTCCCACAGTTACCTAGAATACACCTCCTCCCACCCACCCTCCTGCAAAAATTCCATCCCCTATTCCCAATTCCTCCGCCTCCGCCGCATCTGCTCCCACGATAAGACATTCCACTCCCGCACATCCCAGATGTCCAAGTTCTTTAAGGACCGCAACTTTCCCCCCACAGTGATCGAGAACGCCCTTGACCGCGTCTCCCGTATTTCCCGCAACACATCCCTCACACCCCGCCCCCGCCACAACCGCCCTAAGAGGATCCCCCTCATTCTCACACACCACCCTACCAACCTCCAGATACAACGCATCATCCTCCGACACTTCCGCCATTTACAATCCGACCCCACCACCCAACACATTTTTCCATCCCCTCCCCTGTCTGCTTTCCGGAGAGACCACTCTCTCCGTGACTCCCTTGTTCGCTCCACACTGCCCTCCAACCCCACCACACCCGGCACCTTCCCCTGCAACCGCAGGAAATGCTACACTTGCCCCCACACCTCCTCCCTCACCCCTATCGCAGGCCCCAAGATGACATTCCACATTAAGCAGAGGTTCACCTGCACATCTGCCAATGTGGTATACTGCATCCATTGTACCCGGTGCGGCTTCCTCTACATTGGGGAAACCAAGCGGAGGCTTGGAGACCGCTTTGCAGAACACCTCCGCTCAGTTCGCAACAAACAACTGCACCTCCCAGTCGCAAACCATTTCCACTCCCCCTCCCATTCTCTAGATGACATGTCCATCATGGGCCTCCTGCACTGCCACAATGATGCCACCCGAAGGTTGCAGGAACAGCAACTCATATTCCGCCTGGGAACCCTGCAGCCATATGGTATCAATGTGGACTTCATCAGTTTCAAAATCTCCCCTTCCCCTACTGCATCCCTAAACCTGCCTAGTTCGTCCCCTCCCCCCACTGCACCACACAACCAGCCCAGCTCTTCCCCCCCACCCACTGCATCCCAAAACCAGTCCAACCTGTCTCTGCCTCCCTAACCGCTTCTTCCTCTCACCCAACCCTTCCTCCCACACCAAGCCGCACCCCCAGCTACCTACTAACCTCATCCCACCTCCTTGACCTGTCCGTCTTCCCTGGACTGACCTATCCCCTCCCTACCTCCCCACCTATACTCTCTCCACCTATCTTCTTTACTCACCATCTTCGGTCCGCCTCCCCCTCTCTCCCTATTTATTCCAGCTCCCTCTCCCCATCCCCCTCTCTGATGAAGGGTCTAGGCCCGAAACGTCAGCTTTTGTGCTCCTGAGATGCTGCTTGGCCTGCTGTGCTCATCCAGCCTCACATTTTGTTATCTTGGAATTCTCCAGCATCTGCAGTTCCCATTATCTCTGATGCAATATTTCTTGCAGTCTCCAATTAAGCCTAGATATAGCCCTCCAAGTTCTTTTTGCATTATGCAAGCTTATGAAAAATTTGTAAAATATTTATAAAATAAATTGTGTGTAATATGCCAATCTTTTCAATATAGAGACAATTAAAAATTTTGCAGAATTAAAACCTACAAAATGTCAGATCTGGGGTAGCGTGGAGGCTGAACGGTTAGCCAGAGACCTGAGTTCGATTCTACCCTTGGACAATTGTCTGTGGGGAGTTTGCACATTCTTCCTGAGTCTGCATGGGTTTTCTCCCACAGTCCAAAGATGTGCAGGTTAGGTAGATTGGCCTTGGAAAATGCAGGATTGCAAGGGCGGGGTTAAGTCTGGGTGGGATGCTATTCGGAGGGCTGGTGAAAACTGGATGGGCTGAATGGCCTACTTCCACACTGTAAAGATTCTACGACCTGAAATTTGTGACTTATCTCTGAACATGCCATGGATTAGTATGTAAATATTAATACATAAAGCTAATTTTCAAACTGCAGGATAACTAAACTAGTTTTATGCAGTTGGTCTAGCTCTCTTTTAGCTACAGCAATCAGTGCTACAATGTACAATATTGTCTTTATTACAGTCAGTAATGATGTCTGTTTGGCTTATTTCATACTCTGCTGCTTTGAAGTAGGTAGGCAAGTTCTATGAGCAATTTAATATTAATATTCCCACCTGACTTTCCTCTTGGCATGTTGTCTTACTATTACTTTGTCTCCAAGCATTGATTTTGTCTGTTGTCACATGGGGCAACTGTACAATGTAGAATGCATTATGGCAAACATTGTAACAGTAGAACTGGAGTAGCATATTTGTTTTACCAGGATAATTTTTCAAAATTTAAATATCATTCTCAGAATGAGGGTGTCACTGACAATGTCAGCCTTTATTGCCTTTCACCTATTTACCCAGAAAGCAGGTAAAGGTCAACTAGATTGTTGGAGTCACAATTTGACCAGACTGGTTAAGGACAACGGATCTCTAAAATACATTAGTGAACCAAATGAGTTTTTCCTAACAACTGACGATGGCTTCATGGTCATCATTAAATTTTTAATAGCAGATTTTTTTAAATTCAAATTTCCACCAGCTGCCATGGTGGTTCCCCGCATATTACAGGGGTCTCTGGATTCATAGTCTAGTTTAAGTACCACTAGCCTATCACCTTCCCCTATCTAACGATATCAATACAGGATTGCTGTGTGTGAAGTGGAGTTGTATTTGGAGGATCACTGCCATTTTATTCAAACTAACATTGTAATTTGAAGGTACAAATCTGATGATGAGATTTTATCATGATCTTGCAACAGAGGTTTCGAATAACCTCACTAAATGAGGAATGTTTTAAATTGTCATTTTTGAGGGTTTCTTAGATATTAGTACAAGTTCAGACCATGTTTCTCAGAGCTGGTAATCCAAATTGATTGCTACACTGTACATGATGGTATGGTTATGGAGCAGGACACTGTGAGCCACATAGATTCAACCTCTTACTATTAAAGCAACACGTGAGTACTGAGGCCACTTTAACATCACTGCTTACTTCAGTAGGTACAGAAAGCTGTGGGAAATCTTCACAAAATTCTGTCCAATCTTCTTTCAGTGAAAGCTCATATTCTTGGGAAGGCTGTGGTAAATCCCCAAGGAATGGAAAGTAATCATCGTCTGGGCACGGCATTCCCTCACAAACTGAAACATAGTCAACTTCTTGACTTGGAATGTCTTTGACCTGAACTGGAACATTTAGTAGCTATTGTAGAAGACTTCAATTTAATAGGAAGTTGTTCCAACATAAACAGGCTCATTAATGACTTTACCAGTATTGGCTAAGTGTTGCTTCAAAATGACATTTGACTCGAAGTGTGTGGTCTCCCAAATTGTGGATCTTGACCTTTGATGACCAAAAACAAACAGGGTGAGGCCATTCAAAATGTTAGGGATCAGACTAAGACCTGCAGACAGTCATTTAAAAAATGTGAATATTCTTGGCCTTCAATATGACTGACCATCTGGTTCATCTGACCATCCTGTTTTATAGGGCATGAATATCTACTTAGCCATGTCATTTCCTTCTTCTTATTCCATTTTACTAAATTCTCCTTTGCCCTAATCTATGTGATTTACATTGAAAGATGATGTCACATTGCAAAATTACTGATGTTGTCTAGCCGTGCCCAGTGAAGACATTGAATGACCTCTGCTGGGCAATCTTTTTGCTTGCAACATTTCCATGCATCACAATGCCAAACAAAATGGCAGTGCTTGCCTTTTCCTTAGATTTGTCAAGTTTCATGCTGGGCTTAGCAGCCATCTTTGGGCCACGCTCACCAACAGTCCCAACCTAAGTCTTGACTTCACAGTAAAATGCCCCACAGAGTGTGCTCCTTGCCTGGCCTGCTTCATATTCGCGCGCATGGGTGTGTGGGGGGGGCACGGTGGGATGGCGCTTGTTTGTTTTGGGGTCAGTCATTGCTACCACTACACTAACTGGGGTATATACTTTTGAGAGATCAAATGAGCTCACTTTTCAACATGGACCTTTGCATGATGTAGCAACATTCCCTAAATTTCAATAGAGTCTAGCAAATCTTCTGGCTTCTGGGAGCTCTTGCTTGTCTGTGCATTCTCCCTATAAAAGTTTTGGGACTGACCCACGAAAATATTGATCCTCACCATTAGAATTTTGCCCCTATCTAATAATGCAGAACATGTGCAAGTAGTTGTGCCTGTAGTTAAAAAAAAGTCTTGCAGATCAAAAGATTCCCTTGCAGTGGTGGATATTCTGGGCGGCGTCCTTTCTTTTGCTGGAAAAGTTGGCTTCCCTGTGATCTTTGTACCCTTAAATCACACACTGGTGTGCCCTTATCGTTGAGGATAGCATTTCATGTCATGTGACAGCAATCATTTCCAGTGTTCGCAGATTGAGTTGAAAAAGTAATTTGTCATGCAATAGAGAACATTTAATTTCTGAATGTCATAAATTGCTCCTAAATGTATTTATTTGTAATTTCATCTCCAGGCGTCGAGCAAGTCTAACATTTATTGTTGCTACTCTTTAATTGAACTGGAAAGGTGCAGTCATCAAAACATGGGAAATCCATTTGCATTTTAGTAACTTTTGAGAGTGAAGTCTATGCTACTAACATGACTTTAATTCCTGTCTTTACACAAATGCTACAAGAAGTCACGTGACCATCAGACTTCAGTTTGTCCACATGGAGCATTCATATTTGGAACTTTTAAAATGGAAAAAATGTCCTCCATTTTCATAACAGGCATATACAGGAAGTGTAATACCGATTATACACTATTGTGTTACCTCAGTTGAGTGTTAGGATTGAATACTAGCAAGAAAATGAACTGGAAGAAAATATTTATCTTTTTTAGTTAGTAAATCTCCATGGAGACCACATCAAATCTTTGATTATTTGCAGTACCTGTTACCTGTAGGTGAAACATGCAACTGCCAACATTATATCTATTTGAATGGATTCCAGTGGCATAGTATTAGTGTTACTGAGGCTTATGTTCAAGCCTCACTTGCTCCAGAGTTATGTAATATATCTCTGAGCAGGTTTATTTTTCAAATCTATATTTATTTGGCACAGTGAGTATGAGGAAGGATACCTGCTTAAGCTAATGGTTTTAACCCACAGAGTCAAGGAATGGAAATAGGACACAATTGGCTTGCTCTGCTATTCAGTTAGATTGTAGCTGACTCAACTACCTCAATTCTATTTTCCTGAAACATTTTCATATCCCTTGATGTTATTAGTCTCCAGAAATATATCATGTTCTGTCTCGGGCATGGTTAATGACTGGAATTGTCTGGGACACAGGGTTATGGAAGCTCAAAGGTCCATTACTCTTTGTGTGACATTCCTCCTCTTGCACCACTCCTTCTTTGGAACTCCAGAGAATACAGACTTACCTTCCACTTTCTGAAGGAATTCACCAGCCTACTTAGTCAGCACCTTCCAAACTCATGACCATGTGCCCCTAAAAGGATAAGGGCAGCAGATACATGGGAACATCACCACCTGAAAGTTATTTTCCAAGCCACTCAGGATTCTGACTGGGAAAATATCCCTCCTTAAATAAGGCAACCAAAAGTATACACAATGTTCCAAATGAGGTTTCAACAAGTCTCTACACAATTGCAGGAAAATATCTTTACTTCTGAACTCAAATACCCATGTGATCAAGGCCTTCCTAGTTTCTTGCTGCACCTGAATGCTAACTTTTAGCAACTCAAGAACAAGGACATCTACGTCCTTTTAGACAGCAGTACTTTTCAATCTCTCTTCACTCAAGTAATATTCTGGCTTTCTATTCTTTTTCCATCAAAATGAACAACTTTACATCCATTCAAATTTTATTCTATGTGCCATGTTCTGATCCATTCAGTTCACCTGCCCAAGGCCCCTTCAAGCCTCCTTGCAGCCTGATCACAACTTATATCTGCCACCCAGTTTCTTGCCATCAGCAAATGTAGAAATCTGACAATTGGTACTGCATCTAAACAATTCACACAGATTTTCAACTGTTGTGCACTAATCCTTGTTGTATCCCTATAGTAAGCTAGCCATCCTGAGAATGATCCATTTACTTCCAGTCCCCCTTTCTATCTATCAAATAATTCAGAATCCATGCAAACATATTTTTTCCCCAATCCCTTGCCTTCTAACTTTATTTATTAAATTCCCGTGTGGGCCATTATCAAAACCATTTTAAAAATCCAAATACACATCATCCACTGGTTCTCCTTTATTGATGCTGCAAATAATATTCTCAAAATACACAAAAATTTTATCAATTATGATTTCCCTTTCCACCGTGATTAGCATTGCTGAAACACAGCAGCAGGGACCTGGGTTCAAATCCAGCCATGGGTGATTATCTGTGTGGAATTTACACATTCTCCCATCTCTGAGTGAGTTTCCTCCAGATGCTCGGGTTTCCTTCCACAGTCCAAAGATGTGCAGATTTGGTGGGTTGTCCATATTAAAATGCTCAGTAGTGCTCAGGGATATGCAGGCTAGATGGATTAGCCATGGTAAATGTGGGGTTACGAAGATAGGGTTTGGGGGCGGGTCTAGGTGAGATGCTCTTGGAGAGTCGGCGCAGACTCCTCAGGTAGAATGGCCTTTTTCTCCACTGAAGGGATTCTGTGATTCTGTTCTATGATTCTATGAAATCCATGTTAACTCTACTCAATTCTACAATGTTATTCTAAATGTCCATCATTCATAACAGATTCTAACATTTTCTAACATTTTTACTACTTCTGATATCACTCTTCATTTTCATTTTTACTCCCTTCTTAAACAATGAGGTTACATTTGCTACTTTCCAGGAACATTTACAAAATCTACAGAATTTTGAAAGGATGTGTTCCTGGGATTTTGAACTCAAATACCCATGTGATCAAGGCCTTTCTAGTTTCTTGCTGCACCTGAATGCTAACTTTTAGCAACTCAAGAACAAGGATGTCCATGTCCTTTTAGACAGCAGTACTAATGCATCCATTACCTCTCTAGCCAGCTCAAAATGCTTTATCAACTTACTTCCTGACATAACCCGCCCATCTGCACTCCCACCTATCTGTTCCTCCCACCTCAATGAACAATCCCCACCACTGCCTACCTGCACTCACTTATCACTATCCTACCTACTTTCCCCAGCTACATTCCTCCTCTCTATTTATTTTAGAGATCCCTTCCCTCTCCCCTATTTCTGAAGAAGGGTCCTGGCCCGAAACGTCAACTTTCCTGCTCCTCTAATGCTGCCTGGCCTGCTGTGTCCCTCCAGCTCCATAGTTTGTTATCTCTTCCCAAGTAATGCCTCCTTATTGATACAAACTTCTTTTCATTCCTCAGTTACAAAACCCCCTTGACTTTCTAGAATCTCTGGGAGATTTTCTGTAACATTGTTCCATGAAGACAGATGCAAAGTAACAATATAATTTCTTTGCAATTTCCCTTTTCTCCACTACAAAATGCTCTGTACAATATAATTGCCTGTTTAAATCAAATATTGTAGCGTAGTTTCCCAATCCACCATAGCCAACTTGTTACTCATGCCTTCATCATTTACTTTTCACAGATTTAACCCCCCACTTGCAAAATCAACTAGTTTCCATTCAAACCTAATATAAAATTTTATCATATTACGGTCATTATTTTTCAACGACTCCTTTCCAGCAAGATTATTAATTAGCCCTTTCTCATTACCTTATACCAAATTCAAAAAAGCTTGATCCCTAGTTGTTTTTTCAACATAAAATCCCAGGAATACATCCTCTAAAGAATTAGCACTGATTTGGTTAACCCCGTCAATGAATAAATTGAAGTTGCCAATTATTGTTCTATTATCTATGTTACACGCGTGCATAATTATCTGATTCATCTTGTGTCCAAAATTAGCACTACGCTTTGATATCAATAAATGGCTGCCACAAATGTTCGCTATTCTTCATCATTTCCTTAGCTCCACCCAAACTAATAACACGTCTTGATCATTTGACCAATATCCTCTTTTACTAATGTATTGATCTCTCCCATAATCAAAAGCGCCACCCTTTCCTTTTTTCCTATCCCTCCTAAATGCTAAATATTCTTAGATATTTTGGTCCCAGTTCTAGTTGCATTATAGCTATATCTCCATGTCATTTAAATGGCATGTCTGTACCTTAACTTATGCTACTCTGATGTGCACTTATTGTTAAATATTACAATGTAAGATACAATGGGGCTTCTATTCTATCTTGAATTACAATAAGCAGTGAACTGGTGGTAATAAATTCCACTTGCAGTTGTGCAAATTATTTATTTAACCTTCAGGCAGATCTAAACAATATATGGCAATGCAGAGCATTTACTATTATTTTAGCAACTGGTACTTTGTAAATAGTAAATGACAGGACATGGATGAGATGAATCACATGCTGTGCAAGGTCCCAGCTGGAGAGAATGAATTACATTGCGCATTTATTAATTTTTTCTTCAGCATAGAAAGAGGCCAATCAACCCTTCACTTCCTTGGCATTATTTGTAAGAGCCATACAACTTATTCCATTTCCAATTCCTTCCTCCACAACTGTTACTACTTTCATTTTAATGTATGGATTCAGCTTTCACCTGTTTCTGATATGGCATTTTATCTCTGTTGGAACTTCTTTCACTTTTCCTTTCATTCCCTTATGATTATCTTAAATTCATGTCCTCAGCTCACAAATAAAATGAAATAATCTTTGCTTGTTCCTCTGCCCCAAGCACTGCAGAGCATTGAACACCTTTCTCAGACATGTTCTTAAGCTTTTTGCTCTAGGTAAAGGAAATTTCATTGGTCATAACCTTCCTTTCAGTACTCTTCAATTTGTTTTGCATAGTTCCTCACAATCTGCTGTGAAAGAGTACGGGTAATATGACTTCTAGCTTGAAAATGAATATGTTGCTATTGAAGTAATTTGATAAGGAGCAGTTGACTCAAGCACCCTCTAAATGTAAAAAAAAAACACATTATAATCAAATCAAGCTGATTTATGTTGGATTTGCATTATCAGGTGAATCCTGGAATATAAATCCTCTCTTTACTGCAGAGAGTTGAACTCTGATGATGCCTGAATCCCATTGGAATGTGTTTAATATATATTGATTTAATATGATTTATTATTGTCACATGTACAGAGATACAGTATTTGTAGTGATTATAATGAGATCAGCCAGGTAGCCCTCTTAAAATATGAGTTCCCTGATTGGGGCTGTAAATTTGGTCCAATCAGGGAGCCCTGGCTGACGGATAAAAGCAGTTAGACATCCTGCTGATGCTGAGACTTTGCTCTGAGGAAGCTGAATCAGTGTCAAGGACTCTTCGTGTGTAAATAAAGTGTAAAGTGGTGACAGTATACCGGCCTCTGTGGAGATTTTCAGTATTATTTTGCGTGCTATTCAGACAAATCATACCTTCAAGAAGTGCAATAGAGCAATAGAACAGAATGTAGCATATAGTACTAAAGCTCCAGAGAAGCTGCAGTGTAAATTTTCAGGTAGACAGGACAAAACAAAGAGACACGCAACAAAAGAATTTTCAAACCATTAAATCTGAACTCCTAAAAGAAGGAACCTTCAGGAGAAGCGTGAACTATTTTGGCTCAGTGAATCCAGGGCCTGCCTGAACAGCATATACGAAGATCTGAGAGGAAATTGAAGTTAAGATTAATATCAGGAGAACAAGCTGTGTTTTAAATTAATACATTGGTATGCAATGAAATGTTTCCTGCCCTTAATTCTGACAGAAACTAATATGAACATACAAAACTGATTTGCATTTTTATGCTTCAATTCACACCCTTAAGCTGTTTTTATGCCACCCCCACCCACCACAACCATCCCCCTCCCCCACCTAGTGAATTATTCTTTCAAGGGTAGTGATTAAAATTCATAGAGGAACCATTATCCAAAATAGCAAATTAGCCCCAAACAAAAAGATTATCAAATTAAATATCACTTTTCGTAACTTGTACTTTAACATGAATCAGAATGAATGGAAAATGAATGTGAATTAAAAACAAATTATGCCTCAAAGATAAAGACAAATCTCACTTTAAATAAACATGAAAAGGTAATGTCACCATCTTCCTCCAGATGATAGGACTACTCTTCATTCCAGAGAGATGATAGGTGGTGGCTCAAGCTGAGAGTCACCACATCTAAGCTGAGGGAAGAGACTGAGAAGGAGAACCTGTCATTGTAACTTCAGCCAGTGTGGGGGCTGAACCCACACTGTTGACATCACCGTGCATTTCAAACCAGCTGTCCAGCCAAATAAGCTAAGGCATGATTCGCCACAGTCTTAATGAACCTACTTATAGAATAACCAGAGATTCACTTGTTTCACACCTTTCATAAATGCTTTTGAACAGTCTAGTTGGCTTAAGCAAGATTAAAACATAATGTTAGAATTATCCAATTCACTAATAATTCATAGAAACTTGCAAAATAGAAGCTAGTGTTAGCCATTCAACCCTTCAAGCCTGCTCATTTATTTAATAATCTAATCATGACCTAATCATCCAATTTAGTGCTTTGCTAGCTTTCTCCTCATACCCTTTAATCTGGTTAGCTCAAAGAACTATTCTAACTCCTTATTGAACATATTGAAAATTTGGCCTCAGCTTCTTTCTGAGATAGAGAATTCCACAAGCTGTTCACCCTCTGGGTGAAGAAATTTTTCCTTATCTCTCTGTGATTCTGCCTCTCTTCATATGTCAGTCCTGCCATCCCAGGAATCAGTTTAATCAACCTTCATCGCACTCCCTCTGTCGCCAGAATATCTTTCCTTAGATAAAGAGCCAAAAACTGCATGTAATATTCCAGGTGTAGTCTCATCAAGGCCCTGAAAATTGCCTCAAGTCAACCTAGTTCCTCTACTTGAATCATCTTGATATGAAGACCAGCATATCAAATGCCTTCTTAGTGCCTGTTGCATCTGCATGCTTACTTTCAGTAACTGGTGTAAAAGGGCACCCAGAATATAATTGCATTTTGTCCCTTTCCCAGTCCATTGTCGCATTCAGTTAATAATCTGCTTCCTGTTTGTACCACCAAAGTGGATAATCTCACACCTATCCACATTATACTTCATCTGTCACTCATTTGTTTGCCCACTTAACATGTGCAAATTACACTGATGGATCTCTACATCTTCCTCACAGTTCACCCTATCACCAGCATTACATTGTAAGCAAACATGGAGATATTACACACAAACAGGTCTGGCAGCATCTAGGGTCAGCTCCAAAGAGTCACTGGACTTGAAATGTTAACTCGCCTATCACTCCACAAATGCTGTCAGACCTGTTGTGTTCTCCAGCACTTTCTGATTTTGTTTCAAATTTCCAGCATCCACAGTTCTTTATTTTATTATCTTGGATACATTGCATACAGTTTCCTCAGCATTAATATAGAGTGTGTATAGCTGAGGTTGAAGCACTGTTCCCTGCAGTACCCTGCAGCCTGCCACTTGGCAAAAGACCAGTTTATTTCTGTTCTTTGATTCCTGTCTGCCAACCAGTCCCGTATCCATGTCAGTACACTAATCCTAATTCTATATGCTTTACTTGTTCATGCTAATTTCTTACATCAGATTTTATTGAAAGCCTTCTGAAAATCCAAATAAACCACATCCATTGCCTCCCACTTATCAACTCTACTCATTACATCCTCCAAAAGTTCCAAATAGTTCATCAAACATGATTTTTTTTTGAAAATCCATGCTGACTCCTTTCTTGCCACTGTTTTCCAAATGCTGTGTTATTAAATTGTTTATAATGGATTCTAGCATTTTCCCACCTACTGATGTCAGAGTAGCCAGCCTATAATTCCGAATTTTCGCTCTATCTCCTTTTAAAAAATGCTGTGTTATTAAATTGTTTATAATGGATTCTAGCATTTTCCCACCTACTGATGTCAGAGTAGCCAGCCTATAATTCCGAATTTTCGCTCTATCTCCTTTTAAAAAAAAATTAGTCTTCTTTCGTCCTCCCTTACTGAAATCTAAACTGATCCCGTTCCTCAGGTATACTCCTTCATCCCAACAATTTGTAAGACCCTTGTATTGATTTAATACTATCCGTAATTTCCTTTGTTAGCAGCATCAGGGCCAATTCACCTGTTTCTTTTGTGCCAGACAGGAATGAATAATTGGTACTGTTCCTCCAAGTTCACTTGTAACGTTTCCCATTGCTCTTCCCTTGAAGTAATATTTCATAATTTACCACTGCCAGCTTGCATTTCATTCATCACAGTTTCCTTTATTTTGATTCAGTTAGGAAGCATGGACTGGGAGCAGTTGTTCCATGGTAAGGGAACTATAGACATGTGGAGATGGTTTAAGGAACAGTTGTTGGGAGTGATGAGTAAATATGTCCCTCTGAGACAGGCAAGAAGGGGTAAGATTAAGGAACCTTGGATGACGAGAGCGGTGGAGCTTCTAGTGAAAAGGAAGAAGGTAGCTTACATAAGGTGGAGGAAGCTAGGGTTAAGTTCAGCTAGAGAGGATTACATGCAGGCAAGGAAGGAGCTCAAAAATGGTCTGAGGAGAGCCAGGAGGGGGCACGAGAAAGGCTTGGCAGAAGGAATCCGGGAAAACACAAAGGCATTTTACACTTATGTGAGGAATAAGAGAATGGTCAAAGAAAGAGTAGGGCCGATCAGGGATAGCATAGGGAACTTGTGTGTGGAGCCTGAGGAGGTAGGGGAAGCCCTAAATGAGTTTTTTGCTTCTGTCTTTACGAAAGAAACCAACTTTGTAGTGAATGAAACCTTTGAAGAGCAGGTGTGCATGCTGGAATGGATAGAGATAGACGAAGCTGATGTGCTGAAAATTTTGTCAAACATTAAGATTGACAAGTCGCCAGGCCCGGATCAGATTTGTCCTCGGCTGCTTTGGGAAGCGAGAAATGCAATTGCTTCGCCACTTGCGAAGATCTTTGCATCCTCGCTCTCCACTGGAGTCGTACCTGAGGACTGGAGAGAGGCAAATGTAATTCCTCTCTTCAAGAAAGGAAATAGGGAAATCCCCGGCAATTATAGACCGGTAAGTCTCACGTCTGTCGTCTGCAAGGTGTTAGAAAGGATTCTGAGGGATAAGATTTATGACCATCTGGAAGAGCATGGCTTGATCAAATACAGTCAACACGGCTTTGTGAGGGGTAGGTCATGCCTCACAAACCTTATCGAGTTTTTTGAGGATGTGACTAGAAAGGTTGATGAGGGTCGAGCTGTGGATGTGGTGTATATGGACTTCAGTAAGGCATTTGATAAGGTTCCCCATGGAAGGCTCATTCAGAAGGTCAGGAGAAATGGGATACAGGGGAACTTAGCTGCTTGGATACAGAATTGGCTGGCCAACAGAAGACAGCGAGTGGTAGTAGAAGGAAAATATTCTGCCTGGAAGTCAGTGGTGAGTGGGGTTCCACAGGGCTCTGTCCTTGGGCCTCTACTGTTTGTAATTTTTATTAATGACTTGGACGAGGGAATTGAAGGATGGGTCAGCAAGTTTGCAGACGACACAAAGGTCGGAGGTGTCGTTGACAGTGTAGAGGGCTGTTGTAGGCTGCAGCGGGACATTGACAGGATGCAGAGATGGGCTGAGAGGTGGCAGATGGAGTTCAACCTGGATAAATGCGAGGTGATGCATTTTGGAAGGTCGAATTTGAAAGCTGAGTACAGGATTAAGGATAGGATTCTTGGCAGCGTGGAGGAACAGAGGGATCTTGGTGTGCAGATACATAGATCCCTTAAAATGGCCACCCAAGTGGACAGGGTTGTTAAGAAAGCATATGGTGTTTTGGCTTTCATTAACAGGGGGATTGAGTTTAAGAGTCGTGAGATCTTGTTGCAGCTCTATAAAACTTTGGTTAGACCGCACTTGGAATACTGCGTCCAGTTCTGGGCGCCCTATTATAGGAAAGATGTGGATGCTTTGGAGAGGGTTCAGAGGAGGTTTACCAGGATGCTGCCTGGACTGGAGGGCTTATCTTATGAAGAGAGGTTGACTGAGCTCGGTCTCTTTTCATTGGAGAAAAGGAGGAGGAGAGGGGACCTAATTGAGGTATACAAGATAATGAGAGGCATAGATAGAGTCGATAGCCAGAGACTATTTCCCAGGGCAGAAATGGCTAGCACGAGGGGTTATAGTTTTAAGCTGGTTGGTGGAAAGTATAGAGGGGATGTCAGAGGCAGGTTCTTTACGCAGAGAGTTGTGAGAGCATGGAATGCGTTGCCAGCAGCAGTTGTGGAAGCAAGGTCATTGGGGTCATTTAAGAGACTGCTGGACATGCATATGGTCACAGAAATTTGAGGGTGCATACATGAGGATCAATGGTCGGCACAACATTGTGGGCTGAAGGGCCTGTTCTGTGCTGTACTGTTCTATGTTCTATGTTCTATAATTTACCACTGCCAGCTTGCATTTCATTCATCACAGTTTCCTTTATTTTGATTCAGGACCGCAGAACCAATCACAAATTGCCTAGCTATATAATAAAAGACCAATAGGTTTTTCTTACTGTATTGCTTCCATGTCAGAGGTTGTCACAGAATTCACTTTTGTTCTACGTATAAATATGACAGTCAATGAACATAAAATGACCCACAAACAATATGCAACAGTTAATCCAGCTTGTGCATCAAGGATGAGGAATAACTGCTGACTAGGTCTCCAAGAAAATTATTCTTCATCAAATAATCTCATCAATACACCCATGACTGACTAGCCTGATGGGCCCTCACTGAATCACACAACAGACAAGGCAGTACTCACTCTGTACTCCAGACAATTATTAGTTGGAATTATGTTCTCAGGCTATGCAGAAGGATCTGAACCCATCCATAATCTTTTAACTCAGAATGCTAGTAACAGAGCCATGATGAAATTTTTTGACTGTCAATATGTGCAATTCATATTTAATGTTCATAGCAAATCAAATAAGAATTATGTTTTATTTTATTTCTTTCCTGATAGCACTACTGAGGTGAAAGTTCTGGGACACAACAACTCAGGGTAGGAATTCTAAGGTATGTTAGTCATGCACATAGTTAATATAAATAAGCTGAAATAAATTCTAGCAGTGTTATCTGCTGTCAGTAGTGCAATGAGTTGGAACTCCATCCCATTTTTTTGTCCGTGTTGTGACCCTGAAGATATAGACCTTGCATATTAGATTGAGCCTCACTGAAGATTACAGAATCTATTCTGCGTTACTATTTTACTCTCAGGATGGTCTATGCTAGACAGGTCGATGTCATTGACTTTTGGCAAAGTGAATCCTATTAACAGGATTACAAAGTGCAGGCTATAAAAGGAAAGCATGGGGAATGTTTTTCAGGGGCACAGAAGAGAGGAGAATATTAAATGTTTTACTAGATTAAGATCCCATGGAGCTCCCAATCCAAATGGCTGCTGGAGCGGAGAAAAAGGAAAGCATTTTAATGTATTTTAATCCATCAAAGCTGAGGCTAGTGCATGAATTTATTCACAAGCTGAAGCATCTTCTTCGATATATTTCCACCACAGCATACTGCCCTGTGTGCAGGGCAAGCACAGCAGATCTTAAGCTTCTGGTAAAATTATGCAGCTGGTCAGAGGGTCCTACTGCACTTGCATTCAAAAAGTCAGAAAATTTGCATGACTGATGTGCAAAAAAAAGAGTCTTCCTGTCAGTTATGTGCTTGCAGGTTCCTCCAAAAATATAGGAATAGCATGTTTCAGAGTTCTCATCACCTTCAATAATTTGTAACCCCGCTATTGTGGCAATATGATTGGGTAAAAATGCATGGCATTATGTTGTATCAAAGTGGTACTGATGGTCCATTCTGATTCCTTAGTAGAGGAATAGGTAGTGTTACATTGGTAGCTTTAGAAAAGTACACAGGAGCTACTCATATCCAAGCTACAAAGCATTTTGTTCTGAAGAAATCAGTATTATCTACATGGTAGCACTTAGTGAACAGTAGAGCTCCACGCACCCTTGGCTTGCTCCCTGCAACGAAAGTTGCAGAACTAGTCAAATTTCATCAATTATGTCATGAAAGTTCATATCAGTCCGCTTTTGCAATACCGTTCATTGTCTGCATGTCTTGAAGACTTTTAGGTCTACCTTTAAGTTTGTTGTGTCTTTTTAACTTGTTTTTACTAGCTGTCGAAGTTAGCAAGAGTGAATGAAGCGTAAAACAAAGTGGGTTTATAATCTTATCTCGGGGTCTAAATGAGATTCTAATTATTTTCTGTATTTCATTTAGCTGTGTTTACTCTAGACATTATCTTGAATATTTTGTTTCCAACAAAACAATTGTTTTTGACAGCTTAAAAGCTGTGAGTGAATGTTATAGAGCTCTGGATGATGTTGGCTATTACCAGATGTGTGGCAGAATCAGGTGAGATGTTTGGCACAGGACAATGTCAATGTTGAAACAATCTTGCTGCATCTTGGCAAGATTCTCACTAGGTAGAGGCAGGTTGCCAATTAACCCTCCGTATTTCTTCTAAACAGTCCAGCTCACATCATTAATATTGCAATGGGGATCTTAGACATCTTGCCAAGCAAACTTGCCATTGTGAAAATTTCACATATGGAAACCAGAGCAGGATCTTAGCAGGTTTAACTTGCTACTTGCACCAGAAAACCTCAACGTTGGACACCAGACATAAGCATCTCAGACACACTCCATGGACACCAGCTACACATGCCCCATGTCCATGGGTATTGACACCAGACATATGCCAGCCTCTAGGTCCTGTAATGGTTCATGTCTGGTCCACATGCAAGATGTTTTTTGACTTCAGTGATGCATCTCAGGCTGCATTGGAAACTTGCATTGAAATGTTGCAGCAAGGACATTTTGCATTCGGAGACAAGCACCCAATTCATGGATTGGACTAAGTTGCATCTCCAAACTATTCACTGGCCGCCATTGCTCACTCACTCTGAGCATTCTTGCATGGCCACAGCATCCTTGCCTTGCATTGCCTTTTTGCAGATTAACTCCTCCGCCAGTGATACCAGACTTATATTACAACTTGACATACAGAACATAGTATGGAGACAAAGTTACGAAACTTGCTATGCTGGTTTTTCAATCCAGTCAAGGGAAATAGTCTTCACTCAGGGAGTCCTGCCACAGTAAATTGAAGGCTGCCTCCAATATCCTTCTCAAACCAAATGTAACAGTTGTAATAATATGCTTTGAAATGACATGAAGTTTCAGCCATTGCAGCTGTTTATATCTGAATTAGTACAATGGTGCTGACATTGGTTCTTGTTTGGTAACTATAACAATATTTTATCAAACTATTCAGAGTTATATACACATTTTGCAAGTCATCTCATTTATTATTTCACTAAAGAAAACATTCTTGCGCACGAAAAGCTGAAAATTTCTCAAAGGAATGTTATTTTAAAAGGTTTTTCTGTGGTCAGCAGAAGTAATATCTTTCATTTCTTCGCAGTCTTTGTTTCATAACTTGAGAATTCTGATCCAGATGTTTTACCAGCGGTTTTCAATTTAAGCAGGAAACTGGAATCCATAGTTTCACCAATTTGCTGACAATTTACTGACTGCCCGATAAACTTACCAACTTTAACATAATACTCATAAAGGGAACAAATGAAAAACATAGAACATTTTTCAGATGGGATGGACCATAGCAAAGACACTTTAGGCCTAGCAGCAGGAGTGGACAAGAGCATCAGCCTGCACCACCATTGAAAATAAGTAGCTGCCGGGACAGCCACACCTTGGGAACCCAAGCCAAGAAGCATGACTTGTACTCCATAATGAAATGATTTTATTATTTTTTTTTGGAGCCATGAAGGCTGTTCTTTCTGGAAGTGAGAGTAACGCAGTATTGAAGCAGAATCACTTGACAGTCTCCAGCACCCTCAAAAGCTAAACAAATGTAATATACCTAAAATAAATTCCCTGTTAGGACATCCTGTCATAAATAGTCCAGGGATATGCATGTTGCAGCCTATATTTTAGAAGATATTAAAACCGGTGGATAGGATAAGAGAGTAGCGCTCATACAAAAGACTCAGGTACCAAGGTTTCTGTTTCACTGTCCACGCTGATCAACACCAGACATCTAGAAAAAGGTCAGAAAGTGTAGTTTCTTGAAATGTAAACATATTTGAAAATGTCCATAGCTAACAGAACACTGCAGTCCCTTCAATTACTGCGGCACTCCACCATGTTCTGTTTTCTGGGCCCTCTAAACTGGTGACGTGAAGAAAAGCCAAGAATGTGTCTTCCCCTCCCTCATTTGCTAATATGTGCATTACAAAAATAAAAGCTTGATAACTGCAGGAAGGATACATTGACAATGTGAGACAAAGTAAGCATATTATAAGATGGAGTATATTCAAGCAGGAAAATGTGAAGAAGACCCACTTTACATAGCTGCGTGGATATTTAGTAATCTATAGCATAACTTCCTATAATTACTTAATATAAACAGGTTCTAGAAGGGAGGAACTAATTTGACACAATAATTGTAGATGATGGGACTCAATCTAATCCACTCTCCATAAATTTGTTTTATAATCTCTGGTAATTCTTTAAGTTTATCATTTTTGTACTCAAGCACTATAAGATTACAGTAACAGTTTAAGCAAAATCACCTATTTAAGGGCCCTTTAAATGCTTTGACCTTTAAATTTGAATACCAAGCCACTAGTCAAAGTATATTTCTAACAATCGATATGTGGGTTATCACTTCTCAAGAGCAATTTTTGTACGCTATACAGATGCTTAATCTCCTCAGTTTGTGTCATTATTGAGATCTCTAGAATCCACAGAACAATGGCAACTTCAACACTTTCTCAAAGTTGTTTTTAAGAAAGAAACTTAAGCAACTATTTGTTGAAAATAGATCACGGGGGATCATTTTAACTCATACCAATGCTGCAACAGAGACAACATGAATCATTCCTGTTATGTACCTCATTTTCTTTTCTTTCTCTTATCTTCAAACAGAACAGATATAGTATTGCAAGTTTTACACAGTTATCAGTGATTAAAACAACACCAACTTATACCATAAATGCCATATGCTCACAGTTTCTTTAATGCTCTGAGTTTGTACAAAATATAAGTATTTCAAAAGACCAAATTTCATCCACCATTGTATCAGGGTGCTCCATGCACGTGTACACAAGGTATCAGGTTGAAAGTTTGTGTTTCGAAGCTCAACTTATAGATATGATATTGCTAGCAATCAGTAATATTTTTAGTTGTCATAAGCTTTGTTGCGCTATGTGTTCAGCTAGGTCTTCATGTTCATATACTATTTTGCTCATTCTGCAGCTTGACACACTTATTGATTGCTAAAATTATTAGCACATACACAATGAATTAAGATGACTTTCAGTGACAGTTAATAACTTTCTCACTGAGGTGGTATCCTGGATTGTGTTGCTGTGGAGACTCTTGTTTAATTATAAAAATAGATACATTTTCTGCAGTCTCTCTGCTGTTTTCAGAATGTAAGTTATGTTCCACTGAGATAAAGATGAGAAACTTTAGCAATTATTTCTTGAAAATATGATTAGTATGAATTATGCATTGCTGTGAACTTTGTTAGCTAGATGTTCCATGCAGATCTAACAGATATTTCTATATTCTATTATAATTAATATTCAGTACCATTAGTAAAGCAAAACCATTTTTGAGGATTCAAATCTCCATGCACTGACATCATTTTATTGCTGTGAAGATATTGGGAGCAATGTTATTCATAAGATTATGATACAACTATTTTCTACTGGCTGAAATGAAGAAAAACCAAAGGTTTTCTGGATTTATCAGGATTTTGTCTTCTTTTAAAAGCTTTTGTGAATTTAGTTTTGCTGCAATGGAGATGTCTTTATATAAGTTCCAATATAAAAGGGCAATATATCACCAGATCAATGTAGTGCTGAATGCAATACATGACGAATTGACTCGTGTCTAACTTTCCAATTCAACTCCAGCTCCCCGTCTCGTAACTAAAAGTAATCTGTTTTATATATTTTCTTTTTAAAAATCCTTTCAACAGAATACCTATTAACACACAATAAAGCATCTCTATCCTTCAATCTTGAGAAAGAAACATTTTTCCAACCTGGTAATTAGAGAAGCAGTTCTCTTTCATGTCACTTGAGTGAAACTCAAAGTTGAAACTTTTCGCCTTGCACTTATCAAAACTAGAATGCAAGCGACAGACATGTGAGGGGCTCTTGCAGTGCAGAGGTAGAATCCCTACCCCCTACAGTCAGAAACTTAAGCTCAAGTCCTAGCAACTCCAGAGTTACATAACAACATCACTAAATGTGTTAATTAGGAAAAATAAGTTAGTTAACAAAAATGCAGATTTGTAAACAACTGATACCATTTTCTACAGAATGTGAAGGGGTTACTGATCAGTTTGATCATAATTTGCAAGGAGATGCCCCAAGAACAACTAACCATCAATCTTAACCAATCTTAGCCCTCAGATCAAGCAAGTGGATTCTGATTGGTCAGGGCATTGCTATGGCAATGCAGTAGTGTTTGTTTTGTTTCCATGACCCCTCTTTTTCAAAAGGCGTGATGTTTGTACAAATTCCTTTCACCTACAGGACTCTGAGTGCGGATTATTTATGTATTTGGCTTCTCGATCATACACATTCACCACATTGCGGGTCTGGTTGATGATCTTAAAGTGGGTTCCCACTGTAATTCCAGAATATTTAATAAATGATTTCCAACAGAAGAATCATGTCTAATGATAATTATGTCTAACTTTCTTGAGGCTCATAGGCATGGGCAGGTTGAGCATAATGGGCATGCTGCCAGCCGTGAATGGCCAATAGGATATTGTTGTTTGAAATGGACTGCTCGTCATCAGGAGGTATAACCAACATACTTGGCATCAGACTGGCACTGGAGCTCATACATCACATTATTCACTGGTGTACAGAAAAATGTCTTTTTAGCTTGACAGCGACTTTCTATTAGTGGGAAAAACAAATACCATCATCAAATCATCATATATAGTATATTGTGAAAACTCCAGAAAGAGACTACATCTGCCATCTTTAGCCCTGAAGGACTTCCAGTCTACCTCAGATTACCCTGGGAAAATACCTCAGAAATCTGAGTAAAAATGAAGATAGCTGTTTTGAGCTGTTACTACATAGTGCGTCCACAAGTGGTTTTCTCCACTAACAGAATGAAGAAATAAACTACGGTTGGCAAGAGATAGATGTTTCAGCATGCCCAAAGGAGTAGTCTCAGTCTTCTGCTGCAGATGGTCAGGATTCTCTGAGGCACTATTCCATCCATCCATATCTTTAGAGCCCTATTGTGGGCTGACCTTTCCTGGAATGAGTGAAAAGGAGGGATTGAGTGAGGTGAAAGCTGTTGTCACAGCTGTCAGAACTGGTGCAGGTGGAAAAAGGCAGAGAGATGTTCCACATAGTGAGGAGGCAGCATGCAGGACATGGGAGGTTGAGGGAGAAATGAGAGCAAATACATGGAAAAATTGCAGGCAACAGTGACAGTGGCAGAGTATGAGCTTTCTTTGGAGTTAGGTGCAATAGCAGATGTAGAATGTGTGTGAAATGGCCAACAGCACATTGTAGCACTTATGCTAGCACAGCAGAGAAGATCATTGGTCTTTGAATGGCATTGCTAGACACTTATCCACACTGGTCAGTCAGCACTGACCTCTGGGTCGTGACCTCAGATGAGAATAACTAGGTCTACTGGTGCAGCCTCACCTGCCCATCCTTCTGGAAGATGTCTCTTCTCTTTTGCATCACTCTCTCAACCAGGCACTCTAAGTCCCTGTTAAAGAATCACAGCATCGCCTTCCTCTTTCCCAGCATGTTCAGATTCCATCCCTGACTATGCAGGGCAGCCTCAAAATGCCAATTCTCATATGGGTACAGTGCAGCCTTTTAAATATGGCACAGGTGCCAGGACTGCCAATCTTGTGCAGAATGCCAATGATTGGAGAGTTGTTCTCTGAATAATGTATGGTAAATTGGGCTCGAATCGGACATGTGGAATGCCTTGGGGCAAGTAGGTAGCATGCAAGACATCTGGTAATTAATGGGTAGCAATCTCATTGTACTTTATGGCAATAATTTCTTCCAAAAGCCTGAAGCAACATGCACTTGGCCAAAAAAATTAGCTTCAGCCCATTAATGTGGTGCTGGAAGTTGCTGAAACATTATGCTATAGTAATAGTATATCAACGATGAGCCGATTTTCCAGGATAAGCCTTTGAGAAAATAACAAAACACATATATAATTGTTTCCAACATATTCTCATTTGATGGGATTCCTAGATTGCTCTGCAACTGAGAAAAAAAATGTCATCGTCACAGCTACACACACCATTGCAGTGAATGATGACCATGAATTTCTCACAGTTGGTCTTATGGGACAGTGGTGGAGTTCCCTACCTCTGAGCCAAGTCCCACCTACTTGGGGGTGTATGAGAACATCTCTGAATGGGTTGACTACAAAATACCTGACCTCTGGCATTTAAGCAGCATTCTCAGTTCAGCCGTTTAGACTGGAAAGCTGTTGTTGCAGGCAACCCAATATTGGTCTGATTCACCATTATCAGTTGCATCATAGCCTGGTGGATTGGCAAAGGAACTATTAAACCAATGGAACTATGTCTCAGTAGAAAATTGTTCTCTTCTTTTCTCTAATCCCTAATTTTCAGCAAAATTCTTTTGCCGGTATTGCTAATATTGTAAGCTGCCCTGTCTTTTCATATACATTGAGAACAGGAAAACATTTTAATGATTATCCACCGTGCATATCCCGACTTTTGATTATTACAGAGAGCTGGAAGTTGGAGGACTGGAGGGTACAGGAACACTGTATTCAGGGCTCCATGGGTTGATTCTGCAGAAAATTGAGTATTGTCACCACCAGCTGGAGAGTCTGAATACTCTGCACATGCCTGCAATGTCAGTGAGCTTTCCTCTACTCACCCTTTACCCCCTAGTGCAAAAATAGTTTCTCCATATTCACATGTATGGCTTCAAATGTCACAACTCTTCTTCAGAACTGAAAGAACTGGAAAATGATGTTTTTTTTACATTTGACAGAGACATTGCAGGAACTAGGGGGATGAGTGTTATGGAGGACCGACGCAAAAGACAACGGGGCTGCTAATAGGGATGAAGGCGAAATAAAATGAGTGTGAATTAAGGAGTGGAAGGTGAAAATTGTTGTCTTGGCTGAGTAAAGTAAACAAAACGTAAATAAATAAGCTTGTTGGGGTCTGGGGTCGGGAACGGGGTGGGGGATTGGGGAGGAGCCTATTGAAGGGAGAAGAATGTAAGAAAAATGGAAGACAAACATAATGCAGTCAGCTTCTAGATCTAAAGTTAAGCCTGTCTTCTAATCTGCTTTTACAGAAACCAATTTTAAGCGTTCTTAAGTTACCGTTATGGTGAATGGCAGCTCTAAAGTTGTCAATGATGTTTTTTCTGTGATGCTAGTGGTGACAAAAGGAGAGGGGGAGCTTCTCTCTACTTGGAGATAGTCATTGCCTTACGTTGTTAGGTGTGGGCGTGGGTATGGATGTTTTTTGACACTTAGCAGCTTAAATCACAATGTTGTCCAGATTTTCATGTATGTGTGCACCAACTACTCCGATACCTGAGCAGTCATCTGTGATAATAAACGTATCATGCTTCCTACTTTATTAAGGAAGGAAGGTCGCTGATATCACAACAGTAGGTGCCTGGGTCTAAGACACTAGTGCAAGTAACTCCATTACAAACACTTGGAGTCCCATTGTTCCCCAGACTATGCATCCGCATACCCTGCTTTCTGTAAAGACTCCATTCCATTCTCCCAATTTCTCCATCTTTGTTGCATCTGTTCTAATGATGCTTCATGACAAAGGGGCCTCTGAAATGTCTACAGTCTTCCTCAGCCGAGGATTCCACAGCACCATGGTTGACAGGGACCTCAACTGTGCCTGACCAATCTCCCACACTCTGGCTCTCACTCGTTCTCTTCCCTCTCACAACAGTGATTGCATCCTTCTGGCTTACTCTCCAGCAGTCATATCCAAAGGATCATTAACTGCCAATTCTGCCACCTCCAGTGGGATGCCACTGCCAGGCACATATTATCCTTAGCTCCTTTGTCAGCCTTTCATAAGGATTCTTCCCTCTGAGACATCTTTGTCCACTTGTCCCCCATTTCCAATGCCTCCCCACAGCCTCACAGTACCTTCCCACAGAGTGGCAGAAGGTTCAGCAACTGCCTGATGTCTCTCCTCAGTGGCCAAGGCCCTGGACCCACCCTTTGGGTGAAGTAATGCTCTACCTGCACTTCACTCAGTCTATTCTGAAAGATGTTGCTGAACTCGAGAAGATGCAGAAAAGATCTATAAGGCTACTGCCGGAAATAAAGGGTTTGAATTATAGGGAGAGACTGAATAGACTGGGCTTTTCTCTCTGGAGCATTGGAGGCTTAGGCTTGACCTTATTGAGGTTTATAAAATCATGAAGGGCATGGAAAGGGTGAATACCCAAGGTCTTTTTTGTAGGGTGGGAGAGTCAAAAACTAGACAGCATAAGTTTAATGTGAGAGGGCAAAGATTTAAAAAGGACCTGAGGGGGGACTTTTTTCAGACAGTGGGTGGTGCGTGTATAGAACGAGGCAGTGGAGGTGATAGAGGCTGGTACAATTACAATATTTAAAAGATACCCGAATGGGTACATGAATTGGAAGGGTTTGGAGGGACATGGGCCAAATGCTGATAAATGAAAGTAGATCACATTGGGATGTCTGGTCAGCACAGACATGTTGGACCAAAAAGCCTTTTTCTGCACTCTATGACATTACTGTATTCGTTGCTCACAATGTAATCTCCTCTAAGTGGGGTGTTGGGCTGAAGAGTCTGTTTCAACACTGTAGGGGTGGCAGGGTGGCTCAGTGGTTAGCACTGCAGCCTCACAGCGCCAGTGACCCGGGCTCGATTCCAGCCTCAGGAGACTGTCTGTGTGGAGTTTGCACATTCTCCCCGTGTCTGCGTGGGTTTACTCCGGGTGCTCCAGTTTCCTCCCACTGTCCAAAGATGTGCAGGTTAGGTGGATTGGCCATGCTAAATTGCCTGTAGTGTTCAGGGGTGTGTGGGTTATAGGGGGATGGGTCTGGCTGGAATGCTTCAAGGGGCAGTGTGGACTTGTTGGGCCGAAAGCCCTGTTTCCACACTGTAGGGAATCTAATCTAATCTAAACTGGGCAACCACTTTCCAAAAATGACCCTAAGCTTCCAATTGCCTGCCAGATCTACACACCACCCTGTTCCCTGGCCAACTTCTTGGTCTCAGGCTTGCTGCAGTGCTCCACTGAAACGCAGTGCAAACTGGAAGAACAGCATGTCATTCTCTGCTTAAAGGCTCAATCTTGATTTCAGTAATTTTAGGGCCTGAGCTTCTTATTCCATGTCCTTACCCCAACACCACACACCAGGCCCTGTCATCACATGGGGTATTACCATAAACAACCTATTATCAGCTATAGATAACAAGGTGTAGAGTTTTGATGAAGACAACAGGCCAAGCAGTGTCAGAGGAGTAGGAAGGTTGATGTTTCAGGCCTTGACCCTTGTGGTCTCCATTAGCAGCTATTGATCCCCCCAGGCTAACCTCAATCTATTCCTTTACTTATCCAACTATTGTTCTCTCTCTGAGTTCCATCTCCATTTCTTGTTTACTCCTCTCCCTTCTTCCCACTCCATCTTCAGCACATATGCCAACCTTTTCTTAACTATTACCAAATCTGAAGAAGGATCATGGAACCTGAAATGTTAGCTCTGATTTGTCTCCACAGATGTTGCTTGACCTATTTAGTTTTTCTAACAATTTCTGCATTTGTATTGATAGTAAATCATTTAGCAATGTTCTGCGGTGAGATGATTGGCTCCCAATAATTATCCTCCATTGTCTAGGGATGATGCCTGCTAGTGAAGGATGCTTATCCTGATTCCCATTGACTTGTATCTTGCTTTTGTACCTTGAAGCCACACTTGGCCACTCACCTTGATGTCATGAGCAATCATTCCTCTCCTATGTTGAGACTGTAACAAGGCCAAGGCCGTTGTCTATAATGACAATGACACCTCATAGCAATGCTCTGATGAGCAATAGCAAGCTAATTGATCAGATGGAGGTAGTCTCTATTTGTGTGTGTGTGCGCGCGCGTGTGTGTGTGTGCGTGTGCGTGTGCGTGTGCGCGTGCGCGAGGGACAAGGCATACCTTGGGCAATTTCTCACATTATTTGGTAGATATTAGTATTCTAATTTTACTGGAACAGGTTGGTTATCATACCGATGTTCTAGAGCACAAGTTTTTGTTACAAGTGCTGGAACATTATAACGTGCCACAGTCTGTACAGTGTCCAGTGCCTTTAGCCTTTTTCTTAAAACCAAAGCAAATCCTCCTCATTCAGTTTAAGAAAGACACTCTAACAAGAGGAAGACAAAGAAAGCATTTCAAAACTCCCTGAAGGTTTCCCACAAGATGTCACCGCATGGGAGACCTTTGTTCAGAAAAAAAAAGACTAGGAGGAATCTCCTGTATTAACAGGCACAATTCTTTGAGAACACCTAGAGGTAATAGGAAGCACAGAAAAAGAACGGGACAAAGGAATGCCAAAGATCTCCAGACCGAGGACTAATTCGATCCCCTGGTGTGGATGCCATATGTGTGTCAGGGGATGTGACTCTGGGATCAAGCTCATCAGCCAAGCAAGGACATACAGAACCCAAGACCAACGGCACAGAATTTCCTAGGTAGACAATCAAACTCGTGAGTGATTGTTGCTCCCAACGAATATCATGCAAAGTCAAACCAATTGGCTAAACAGCAACATTCAAGAGGTTAGACACCACAAGAGAAGGCTGAAATGAGATGCCTATTCAACGTATGAAAATGCTTCAGCATCGTCTTTTGCACTGATGTGCTGAACTTGTCCATCAATGAGGATGTTTGAAGACTGCCCTTGACATTTGTTGTTTAATTGCCTACCACCACTCATAACTGGATGTGACGGAACCGCGGAGAAAGTGTATTGATATGCCCAGACAGGCAAGCAATGCATAAGGAGGCTGTCTCGCTCAATTGTGAATTGAAGGTTAGGAAATGTGATACAGATTTTGTTGGAAGAAGTTCCTAATAGCTCAAGCAGTTTTAATCTTAACAGCCAGTGACAAGGCCATTCATGTATTGGAACCTTCTGACTGCAGAAATCAACAGGGTTCAGAATTGGCAGATTGTTTGAAACAGACCCAGAAAACAGACTCTGGAATCTAAATTTATTTTGGGATGAAGTGTGTTGGCAGGTCATTTTGCATTCTGCCTCACGTTTATTTCCTATTGACTTAAACAGAACAAAAATTGCTGTGAAATAGACTTCTGATTCATTGTCAACCAATTTGTTACATATATGTTATCCATCTCTACACAAGAGTCAGTGTAAATAAATGATCAAATGGGCCAAATATGATGCAATGACAGAAATTACTGGAGAAATTCAGTAGATCTGGCAGCATCTGTGGCGAAAAAGCAGAGTTAATATTTCAAATACAGCACTGAAATCAGATCTGCTGAGTTTCTCTAGCAATTCCTGTTTTTGTTTCAGATATTTAGCATGCACAGTTTTTGTTTTATTTTAAGATGCAATGTCATCTGCCCAACATGTGTCCTCAACTTCCCTCCTCTTAAAGCTATTGAAAACAGGAAAAAAGGAAAGGTTTTGGGAGTAAGCCAAAGAGTTCAACCGGTGTCACAGGCCCATTGGTCTACTTCAGTGTGGTAAATTTCTAAAATGTTATGAGCTTACCCTCATTTGATGTGCAGTTATGTAGTTAGTATTTAATGGAGTGTGTGTGTGTGTGTGTGTGTGTGTGTGTGTGTGTGTGTGTGTGTGTGTGTGTGTGTGTGTGTGTGAGTGTGAGAGGTGACAGGGACAAGGGGACTTATCAATTGGTGTTGGGAGGAACAAGACATTTCCAGAAACTGTTTCAAAGATAAAACCCAAGTCATGAAGATCCAGAAAATTTAAAAATTAAAAATGAAAAAAGTTAGTGTTTCATAAGATAGTGATGAATTCCAAACCACCTGTCATATTTATAATAATTTAGATGCACTGTAGATAATTCATATGATGAGTTGGATCATAGCATTCAGTGTTGAAAATGTGTGGCATATATTTGTGGTGTTCAGTATGAGGCTGTACACCTTTGTTTCATACAGTCATACATAATCTGAATAAACTTTATTCAAAGAGTGTCACATGGTTATAAATTTGTATTGATTCCACAAAATGCAAAAGGGATTCCAACATAATCCTAGATACAGGTCCATTCTGCCTTTGGGGCAGTTAATTTAAGCTTATTTTCAGATTTACACCACAAGTGAAAGGATTACCATGCAGTGCTGGAATAATTTCTCATTGGGCTTCCAATGTGTATAACTCAGCCTTGGCTGCAAGTATATCAGTGGCTAAGCAACAGTGTTCTATTTACTGTTATGGTAATTTGCCGTCATTTGGATCCTGAGCCTCTTACTGACTCTGATGATTGAGTTCTTGTGCATGGTTTAATTCCTGATGACAGCAGCAGGCATCCAATTCAGCCTGCAATTGCCATTCAGACTTCTATTTAGATACAAACAACGAGGCACTGGGAATTCTCTGACAGATGCATTTCAATGTGATTTTGTATAAATTTCCACTGAGGCTTAGACTTCAAGGCTCAGTTTCATTCATACTGAGAAAGCATATGAAATAAGCCTGATACCCTGAGATCAAAAAAAAATCAATTTGGACATATTTGAATGATATTTCTCAGAAGCTGCCATAAATTAGGCATGTCACAGATATCAGACTTCAAAATATGTATCGCTGACAACTTCCTGATTAAACATTCTGCCCAAAAGCAAGCTAGTGCTGGTGGCCAGCTAACAGCAGCACATCTGTTGGCAGAGATGTTTTGCCGTTTTACAAAATTGCTGGAAACAGAAACAATGCCACTGAACGCGAATAATGGCATATTTTGGAGTGCACTTTATTTTGGGCATCTGTCATTTATTTATTTACATGTTAATGTTATATTTATTCAGGGCAACCCCACAAAAGTACACGTTGCTCTTGACCGTAGGGTAAGCTCACTGTTGTGACCCTTGTTTCCCTCAGGCACATTTTCCCAGTTGTGGCATTTTACCAGTTACCTCTTACAGTACCTAGCAGGCATTTGTCATCTTTGCTACAGTGTGGTACTGAGTAAGGGTTGCTTGCCAGACTTCACTGCCACCAATTCTCCTTTGTCTTTGCTTTGCCTTGGGCCTATCGAGTCACTAGCGATAGAGAATGCACTGTTGTAGCATATCTCCACTGGAGACACTGTTCTCCGATTAAAAATGTTTATTGTATGATAGCAATAAGTGCAATTACATTTGGTTAGGCATGATTGCGAGGACTTAAGAAAACTGTTCCCTGCTGGACCGAGAGCAGAACCTCTTGTCTCCACCCACAGAACGTATATGGCATCAATGGAATTGGTGAGCCATGAATATGAATATTAATTCCTTCAAAACCTATGCCAGTTTGCGCTTAGCTCAGGTAATAATGCAGAGATTATGTATTTTGACGTTCTGTTTCTTATATTGATGTCTGGATCCTCACACGGGCTGTGCAAAACCTCCTTCACTCTTTTGCCTATGTGTTTGGAAATGGGCCCTGACAACTCCAGTCCTGAGCAGTTGCCCTGTACCTTGGCACTGGGCAGGACAGCATAACCACAGGGAACAATGTTAATCACCACACTATACTAAGCCAAAGTATCATGGCCAGTCTACTCATCCACCTTGAGCACCTCAAATCTGTTTGAAAATTGGAAATTCTGAGGCTGCTCCACTATTGTTACCTGCTGCTGCTGTTACCTGCCTCACTTATGGTCACATCCTCTTGTCCCAGACTGCCGATCATAAGAGTTAACCCTGTTCTAAGTGGTGCGATCATTTTCTGGAATAAAATGTCCAGGAGCTTCTCTTTCTCTCTTACATTGTACAGTGTCTGCAGTTTAGTATGCAGATCAATAATCTTAATCCAGGCCAATAACCCTAATTCCTCCAACTTCTCACATCTTCTGTTACATTGTCATTGTTACATTCTGAACTGAATAAGAACCTGCAATATACTATTTAAATGAAATACTCTCCTTTCTTAAATCTGGGCAACACAACATATTCTTGATGTCATATAATGTTTTTGTTGATCCAGTTACTGTAAGATCTACAGGATCATTGAATAAACAGCATCTCTGTGATTAGAAACTTATATGGAGAATCACTAATACCAACATAAACTCTCGTATCATAGTAGAAGAGATGTTGGAAGTATTAGAATGTATGAAGGTGGATCAATCTCCTGGTCCTGACTAGGTATATCCAAGAACCCTGCAAGAGGCTAGAGAAGAAATTGTGGGGACCCTGGCTAATATATTTGCATCATCACTAGCCATGGGTGAGGTCCTGGAACACTGGAAGGTAGTGAATATTGTGCTCTTCTTCAAGAAGGGCTGCAAAGAAAATCCTAGGAATTATAGATCATTAGACTTAACATCTGTGGTAGATAAGTTACTTGAGAAGACTCTTAGGATAAGATATACATGCATTTAGAAGTAGTCAGCATGGCTTTTTGTGTGGAATATCATGTCTCACAAATTTGTCAGAGTTCTTCGATGAAGTAACTGGGGAGGTTGATGAGGCCAGGGCAGTAGACATGATCTATATATATTTCAGGAAGGCCTTTGATAAGATACAACATGGTAGGCTACTCTGGAAGGGTGGATCACATGGAATCCAGGAAGAGCTGGCAAATTGGATACACAATTGGTTCGATGGTAGGAAGCAGAGAGTAATATTGGAAGGATTCTGGAAGCCTGTGACTATTGGTGTGCCTCAGGGATCAGGGCTAGCAGCCTCTAAATTCTCCTCTGTGCTGACAGATTTCTGTAGCCTTTCTCTTTTCAAAGTGTAATCAGCCCTTCTGTTACTCTTGCCAAAGTGCTCAACTTCACATTTTCCTACATTTATGTTTATCAAGTTGTATGCTGACTCACTTAACTTGTCTATATCCCATTGCAGATGCCATCCTGAAAATAATCCACCTGTGCAAATCTCTGTCGTCAGTTAGTCAGCCAATCTTCTGTCTATGCTCATGTATTACCCCCAACATCCTTGGGACCTTCTCCAATCAACTGGCCTTTTGTGTGGCACCGAATTGAAAGCCTTTTGGAAATTGAAATACATTATATCTACTGGTTTGCCTTTATCTAGCCTTTTTATTATCTCTTCAAAATGCTCCAATAAATTTCTCAGTATGATTTTCCCTTTAGGACTCTGTTTGATCATATTATTCATTCTTAATAGTCCACTAGTTCCCTGTCTGCAAAGCAGGATGTTAATTTTCCCTTATCTAGCTCATTCAGGGCAAAGGAAGTTAACTGTATACAGCAGCTTGGAAATGCCAGTGCTCATCCAAGTATGCAACATCCTTTTAAAGATGGCATCGGTGGCAGGGATGACACTCCATTCCAGGATATCTGTTGAGTGGTGATTTCTTCAAGCCGTGGTCATTGGGAAAATCACATTGGCATCCAAAGAGAGGAGAACCACAGCGGTTTTGGTTGGCCATCTTTGAGGTAACTTATCGATTACAAAGTGAGCAATCTCATTAGGCCTAATGGAGAGAAGCACTCCATGAAATTCAATGAGAGTGACACTTAGCTAAACTTAGGTTCAGGCCCCAAATTGTCATTGAAAAAATGACAAAGGGAGTGGTCATATCACTATTGAAGGAACAAAACAATGGTGCTGGGTGATCGTTAAATGCAGAATAAAGGTCGTTTTTGATGAGTAGCAATAACATGAAAACAAGAGATGGTGTGTCAGACAGGGGCACTCAAAATGCAGGAGAGAGTTCATGGTCTGAACTTGTTGAATTGAATGCTGAGTCCAAAAATAACTAATTGGAAAGTGAGGTGATATTCACCCTGTTTGCTAGATGCGGATTCTTTTTGCCATACACAGCTGCCTGAATGATACTGTTTGCTAGAGGCCAATTTTTAAT